>NW_022631160.1:0-675705 GCF_010015895.1 Lontra canadensis
CAGGAGAGAGATGAGCTATTGCACCGTTCTGACCACCCCCTCCACCCCCAGTAGTTGTGCGCCGAACCTCAGGGCCACCGTTAAGCCACATGGAGTCTGTGCAATTAGAAAAAGACACCCTTTCTCCTCAGAGTGAAGCCAGTGCCGGGGCAGGGCATGTGGCCCAGTGCAGGGAGCGGGGCTTAATTTCCACCCCCTGCCGTTCACTTGGGTCAGACCCTTTGAGCGGGGCTCAGGCACGCAGTCTTCCAACTGTGGCCTTGCCCGGGCTGTCCCTTCTTGAGAGTGGGCTGAGCAAATCTCCATCTGAGAGGGAAAGCTAGTGGCCGGATAGGCTTGGCAATAGCCCGCCATGACGAGCGAGCGATGCTCTTCCTCCTTCTCCCCCTTCCCCCGAATGTTATCATCACCGTCATCACTACCATCTTCCCAGGCATCCTTATGATACTACAATTACTAATAACAGGGGCTCTATTGCAGCTCATTCTGTTTGGAATTCTTTCCCTGAAGCAACCCATTTTCTCCCTGCTGGACTCTTTCCTCCTCATTACACCCTTCTAGGTTTCCAGCTCACAGAAGGCCATTCCCCAGGGAAAAGTGTGTGTGTGTGTGTGTGTGTGTGTGTGTGTGTGTGTGTGTGTCCAGCCAGGCCACGGCCCTTGGGTGGCCTGAAGATACCTGAGAGAGATAGGGGAGCAGGGGGGCTGTATGGGCTCAGGTACGCTGGCTTAGGGGCTACGTGGCCTTGGGAAAGCTGCTCGTCGCTCTGGACCCAGAACTCCATCTTCAGTCTGAAGGGGCATGGTGTAGGGTGGACGACATCCATGGTCATTTCCAGCCTGACCTCTTGGAGTGCTGGAATCTCAGAGTCCAGAAGTGCTGTTCCCCCTCTGTGTGCCAAGCACTGCAAATAAAGCACCCCGTGGGTCCTGCTATGGGGCTTCCAGTCAGGTGCAGCACCAAAGGCGTGCTAGGGAGATGGAAGGCAAGTCCCGACTTTGCTGCTTCCAGAGTATGTGACCTGGGAAAGATTACTTCACATCTCTGAGCTGCAGTTTCGGCAGCTGAGTGATGAAGATGATTGTGCCAGCCCTCCAAGGAAAGGCAGGTGTCAGGAGTCACTAATATAAGAATATACAGGACTGTGAGCTGTACAGCAACAGGCATTTATTCTTTCATTCAACGAACATTCCTTCGGTACTTCCTAAGGGAGGTAAGATAGTGTAGGAAGAACGCAGGCTCTGAAGCCAGACTGCCTGGGTTCAACACCTGGTTCTGCCTTTTATTACCTGTGTGACTCTAGTCGAGTGACTTACCCTCTCTGTGTATCAGTGACCCCATCTCTAAAATGGGGCATCTACTTTATAGAGCTGGTGGAGGAATTAAGGGTATTAATCCCTGTGAAGCATTTGCCGCTTGGCATACACTGGGGGCTCATCAAGCGTCAGGACACCATTCTAAATTCTGGGGTGCAGGAGCCATAACACGGACAAGGTTCCCGCCTGCATGAAATAGTCAGAAAATGTTGATTTCCTTCTCTCTTCCTATTGTTCTCCCCTGTGAGGGGAATAAAGAAAAGTCTTGGGCAGTGCAAGCTAAAAACCATCCTTTGCTTCTTCTCCACAAACCAACCCCGCAAATATTACACAAACATTCACACATGCAGTGAAAATCCATTGAGAACTTTGTGTAGCTCTTTGCTAGATTCGGAGGCTGTAGAGACGAATATGACTCAGCAGCCTTCATTTACTACAAGTGCTTAGTCTGTGAGGCGGCGGGTGGGGGGAAGAGGGAGGGATAGCGTGTGGTGGTGGTTTTTGCGAGGGCCATGAGGGAAGACTGCTTCAAGCAGGTAGCCGTGTGCTCTGAGTTATGCTGAGGACATTCCAGACAGAAGGAAGAGACTGAGCAAGAGTGTGGAGGTGCCAAGAGAATGACCGCTGGTCATTCTCAGTGAGGCTGGGACATCAGCGGGTATGGGGGTAACCTTGGCATCTTCTCCCTAAAGAACCATTTATAGGACCCCTCCCATTAGCCAGGGGCTGTGCTCGGCGCTCTCCACATGTCCTCTTACCAAGGGGGATGGGGTGGGGGGGCAAGGATACTTACCTGCATTTCATGCATGAGGAGACAGACTCGGAGTGCTGAAGGGACATGCTCAAGGCCACCCACCTAGCAAATGGCAGGAGTGAGGTAGGCCCCCAAGTCTGTCCATGTCTCTCAACACTTCTCTGCCGGCTGTATACAGCAAATCAGCCTGATACCGATTTGCCCCAGATAGTTCTGTGTGTGCTGGGGCGGGGGATGCTTGAGGGTTGGGGCACAGTGCAGTAAGTCCATGCCTCCCCAACCTATTGCGGGGGCATCTGAGCAGAAGGAAGTAGCAAGGCCTACTTTGTCCTGTCTCCCCTCACCGGGGAACTCACCATAAGGAAGGCTGAGCCTCTCTCACCAGCCACTACCCCTCACATGCACACCCAGCAGGCGTGCTTGCAGCGTGTACACACACACACACACACACACACACACACACACACCCCGCTATCCTCCCCTGCTCCTAAAAATACCAAACCAGTGGAGCTGCAAGGGAAATGAATGTTTGGCAGCAGAGCGAGTGGCCTAGGAGTGGTGTCAGGCTCCGTAAATATTTACCCGCTGGATTAGAGCAGAAGTTGGAAACATTAGGCGGCTGAAAATGACTGTTTTAATAGCATGGCTGAAAAATCCAAACTTGGGGGGTTTGTTTGGAAGTCTCAGCTTCTGGGAATTTTAGCACGTAAACTGTGGGCCTGGGGTGGCCGGGACCAGAACAGAGGGGTGTCGGGGAGGGGTGTTGCTGGTGGGCAGGTCTGCCTGGAGGAGAGGGCAGCCAGGCCAAGGAAGGCCCCGCACCTTAGGCTAAAGCCGTCTGGAAGGTGCAGCATTGATTCATCCTCCTCGTTCGTTCATCCATTCATTAGACTCACTCCAAGGGAGGAATGACAAGCAAACATTTATTGGATACCAACCATATGCCAAGAGGGAGTGGAGGCTCGGGCTTTTAGTCCCACATTTAATATTTACTATAACCCTGAGTGGTAGTGAGTACTATTTTCATCCTATAAAAGCTGAGGAAAAGCAGGTCTCAGATTGGGAGGGTACCTGGCCCAAGGGCACCAGCTGTGAGGAACCAGAACGGGGCTTAAGGCCCAGGAGTCTCTGACTCCAAAGCCGTGTTCTTCTTACCACGTAGGATGTGAAGGAGACACTCAACACATTCCTAAGAGACTGAGGGCCTAGGAAATACAAAAATGAATCTGACGTACCTTCTCCCTCAGAGAGTTCCCAGTCTAGAGGGGATCAAAGGAGTGGATACGGATGATTACACTTCCACGGAGAAAGTAGCTATATTGCCTTAAGAGAGGGTCAGATGAAGTGCCGTTGGGGTTCTGAGGAGGGAAGTTTCTTTCAGCTCAGGGGGCAGAGAAGAGGGAAGTGTCATGGAGAGGAGGACAAGGACAGCTCCCTATAGAAAATAGGGTTAAGCTGGGCCCTACTTGGTTGGTAGGATTTGCATAGCTGAAAGTAGGGAGAGTGGGTGTTTCAGGCAGTGGGAGCAGTACAAGTGAGGGAAGGCAAGGAGGAGGAATATTGAGTTTGGTTGAACCATGGAGTATATAAAGACAAGGAGTGGGAAATAAGTCCCAGAGGGTAAATGGGAGCCAGAGTGTGAAGGACTTCATGACACCGAACTCTAACACTTTCAGAGCTGAGGGGAGCAACGGTCCCAGTGCTCAGACCATAGCGGAACTCTCCACTATTCACTTCTGCCTTTAGGAAAAATCAAAGAGAAGAGTTCCCCTGTGACAATGTCCAGTTCAGCTCATGCCCTGGTGAGACAAAAGTCTTGAGAGTCACCCCACTCCAGTGTGTGAGCGGCTGCAGTCCCCTTCCACACAGCTTGCCCTGTGTCTGCTTCCCACTCAAGCCAGCCCCCTTGTTCCATCCTGAGGCCAAGAGTCCAGCTCCCCACCGCTAAGGGTGAGGACTGGGTGGCCCTGAGAGGGCCACCAACTCAGCTTGTGACAGAGGATAGTAAAGCTGGTTCAGGTGTGTGGACACTCTGGGATCTGAGGAGAAAGGAGCCCCGTGGGAAGGGGGTGTTGGGCCACTGGGCCCCCTGAACACGGGAAAGGGGATGGGACAGGTGAGGAGAAGAAAGTATGGCTTTGGCGACTAGTAGGTCTGGATACAAATGCTGCTTCTGATGTGTGACCTTGGGGAAGTCACTTTACTTTTCCAAACCTTGGTTTCTGTCACACGGAAACCGCATTAGCTACCCAGGGGTAGTGACCTTTACCTGGAGCCATTATGCTAGGATTCAATGAGATGACACAGGGAAAGCACCCGACCTGCTGCTTGATACATTGTAAGCACTCAGCAAATGTCAACCACACAGTCCCAAATAAGTGAAGACTCGTGTGCCTCCGCAAGGAAGGATCTGGTATATAAAGGAAAACTTCCAGAGAGCAGAGTTAATTTCTAGAATGTCATTCCTTGAGGGCTTAGAATGGGGAGCTTCAACCCAACTAAGACAAGAGAAGGATTCCAAGAGCCTGCGGGTTTCCTTGTCCTATCTAAACTGTCAATTTCACAATTCAGTGGGGGGAAAAATTGATTTTAGGTTTGGGGAATTGGGGTGTCAGGACTTCTAATTTCTGCCTCAGGGTCCCAAGATCAGGCTGAGCCTGTGTTCTCACTCCAGTCTTCCTCCTCTACCCCTTCCCAGGTCCTTTGGCTGGCCTGCCAGATGGGAATAAACAGGCCTGCACTACATTCCATTCCGTGAGGTGGGAGAGACCCAGGGAATGTCAACAAAGAGGAGGTGACAGGCAGGGCTGTGTGCAGGGAACAGGGGGTGGGGCCCAGCCAGCACAAGGAAAGGTGTGACTGAAATGGAAGAAGCTGTTTCTTGGGGCTCTGTCCTCCCCAGTCCCTAGCAAGAATGGGGGGAGGGAGGGAAAGCAGGCCCAGAGGGCTCGAGTCCATCCCCAAATTTGGTAACTTGGCCTCTCTGTGTGGTTTTCCTGCTCCAGAAAATGTTAATTTATTACAATTTGAAAAATGATTGAACCAGGGTTGGGGACTCAGCAGCTGGTGCAAAGGAGAGAGAAATCTCTTTTTGTTCTGCAGGGAATTGGGCTGCAGGCCCAACCCCCACCCCGCTCCCTTGCTGGGCCATCCTTCTCCCAGAGTGTCGAATGTCGACAAGGCTCCTCCCAGGAGCGGCATGCCTTCCTCAAGGGCCGAACTGGCCGGCATTTATCAAAAGCCTGGAAGCTTCGGAGGGAAAGAGGTGTGCAGGGAGGTATGTGAGCCAGCCTGGCTGGGGGTGGGGCCCCGATGATTCTCAGCAGCCTCTGGGGTCACTGTGGGAGCTGCAGCTGAGTGTCTGAGCTAAGAAGGGAGACATGGAGTGGGAAGCTGTTTGTCAGTAGTGGGGAAGCCTCCTGTCCTCTTCCTGGGTCCTATCAAGCTATGTCCCACCTGTCTGGCCATCCCCCTCATCTCTATTGTTCAGCCAGACAAAAGATGATTACAGGAGGGGCACCTGGGTGGCTCAATGGGTTAAGCCTCTGCCTTCGGCTTAGGTCATGATCCCAGGGTCCTGGGATCAGGCCCCACATCAGGCTCTCTGCTCAGCAGGGAGCCTGCTTCCCACCCCCTCTCTCTGCCTGCCTCTCTGCCTATTTGTGATCTCTGTCTGTCAAATAAATCAATAAAACCTTTAAAAGAAAAGATGATTATGGGAAAACAGTGTGCACCCAGCAGGCAGCCTCAGCAGATCAACAAATTTTGAAATTTTCTTCTGCTGTCCCCAGGCTGGGCCCTACTGGGCCCAGAACCCTGGTTCTCATTCTGCACCCAGCCAGTGTCGTGGAGCACCATTTGCTGTGCCTCCTGGGGCCAGTTCCAGTCTCCAGGGGCATGGACTTCCATTCTGTGGTGCCTCTGCCCCACATAAGATTGTTCCAACATGGCCACTTCCTCCCAGCCATCATGGCCGTCCCTGCCACACCTGCTGCTCTACACCTCCCTTACTCCTTCATTCAGAAGAAAGCGCTGTTGACGTCCACTGTGTGCAGGCCACTGGGGGAGGTACTAGGACACCAAGGTAAGTGAGACACAGGCCCTGCCCCAAAGGAGGTAGGTTCTAGAAGGGGAAGCAGACATATACGGAGAGAAGAGGGAACAGTGCCTTCAGAGGGGTATGGACAACTCAGATCACTACCTTCATCACCCTCTCACTCACTGTATTCATCTGCATCAGCCTCCCATCTACCTTCTTCACCTTCACATCCACCTCTCCCCCAGCACCACCACTTCTCCTGTCTCCCCTCCTCCTCCTCTTCCTGGCTCCTTAAACTGTACCCACCAGCATCAACCCCAACACCATAGTCCTTACCATTGTCACACCCATCAGCACTATTTTCAATTCCTCATCCCTGTAAATCTACTCCCAGCCCTCTAGGAATTTATATCCTGAAAACTGACAAGCCAACAGGGCACCGTTTTAAGACACAAAAAGAAAACCCCCTCGCACGAATATGTAGGAAAGTATTTACACCATAGTCTTCAGTTCAAGCAACCTCTTGTGGGCTCATGGAATCTCTCACATCTGGTTGGAGCTTTGTAATGAGATTCAGATTGGTTTCTGGCCTACAAAAATGTTCTTCATCCTGACTCTCTTCCCAGTGGGTCAGCATTAGCCATTCTGGAGGCTGGGAGCCAATAAGCCAAAGAAATCCAGCCGGGGGACTGAGGGCGGTGTCTGTTTGCATTTCAGCTGGAACCTGCCAGCAGCTAACCAGTTTGGAATTCTCAGCATTCCTGCTGGGCCTGGGCTCAGTTCAGGTGCCACCCATCCTGGCCTGGCACATAGCAGACAAGAGGGCTCAGGAGCTCCAGAGCTCCAGGCGAAGCTCCCTTTTGCTAAATCATAGTGCCTCACTGGGGTTTCCGGAGGAGAATGGCAGGTGTCCAGGAAAGTCGGGGTTAAGGTTGGAAGCTTTTCAGCACCAAGAAGGAGAGGCCCCCGCGGGGCCAGCCCAGGCTGTGCCATCAGGTGAGAACTGAACCTATATCTCTGTATGGTACTTTGCAGTCTATAAAGTACTCTGTGCATCTCATCTCCCGAGAGAGCCTTGCTGGCCACCTTGAGAGGTAGGGAGCATGGTGGGCAAGGACTCCCGGTTTCTATTTTACAGGTGAGCAAACTGAAACCCAGAAAGGACACAACAAGCAATAGTGGTGGAGTGTCAGGCTCTTTCCCCGCATGCCCAAGGCTGCCTTCCTTGGAGGTAAAGAAATTCCTAGACAAGTAAGGAGAGGCTGGACTGCGATGCTGTGTGGGGCTTCCATGTGTCACTGAGAAGGGTGGAGACTGGGAGGGCCTTGCCAGCCTCTCCCAAATCTCCCAATGTGTCATGAAAGATTTCTGCAGAACTCAGCCAGGTTCCCAGGTTATTTTCTTTTTGCTAAGGAGGAGGGGGTGTAAGTAGATAATTCACACTAACCAAGTGGCTGAGGGCGGACCCTCCCATCACAGGCACTAGGCTGCCCCCGTGCCCAGGCCAGAGCCCTCCTGGCTGAAGAACCTTTTCTTGCCCTGAGGCTGGTGGGCCAGGCGTATTCCAATTACCCCACCCTTTCTCTTCTGAGTCTCCAGGTCTGCTTGGGCTCTCCTGCTTGGATGCCTTCCCCCGCTACTCTGTGCCAACTCACTTCCTATTACTCCTGTTGAACCTGAGAGTACCCACTCTATACATGCCACAAGGAGACCCCTGTCCCCAGCTAATGCTCCAATCCAGTGGTTTTCCAAGTAGTTTTATGGACAAGCAGCATCAGCAGCCCCTGGGACCTTATTAGCTGTGCAAACTCTAGGCTCAGCCCCAGACCTTCTGAATCGGAGACAATGGGGTAGGACCCAGCAATCTGTGCTTTAATAAGCTCTCCTGGTAATTTTGCCACATGCTAGCATTTCATATTCAATAGTGGGCAATGGACTTAGGCCAACTGGGATTCAAGTCCGGGAGTCCTGTGTGGCCGAAACTCGGAGTGTCCACTTCCTTGGGTACCCCTGTCAACTCTAACATGTGTGACATATTTCAGCCCCTCATGCTTTGGGATGGCTGTTTCTTAGACAGCTTAGAATTACTTACTTTAAGGGCCCATGCAAATTATTCCTTTCCCAGGAAGCTTTCTGAATCAGTTAGGAATTGCATTCAGTTGGAGGAACTGAAATCCTCCCAAAGTCTGGCTTAAATGCATGAGAGTTTATAGTCTCACATTCGAAAAGCCTGAAGGTAGGCAGTTTAAGGATGGCACAGTGACACCATGAAGTCATCAAGGGCCTTGGCTTCTTCCATCTTTCTGCTGGAACATCCTGCTGCCAGCTTCGGTTTCAAGGTCCCATGAGGGATCAAAACAGCTGCCAGAGCTCCAGTTATCACATCACCTTTCTAGAGAACAGAAAAGGGCCAGGGCACACATCCTAGCTGAGTCAGCTTTCTTTTAAGCAGCTTCTTTCGAAGTTCCACTTGACGTTTTGTTTTATATTTAATTGGTCAGAATTGAGTGGCATGTTATGCTAGAGGCTAGAAAGTATAATCTTTGGGTTGGGTATTGCCATCATCGATAAAATCAAGGCTTTGTCAGGAGGGGAGAGGGGGGAAAGAGCAGATACAGGGTGGTAATGCCCGGAGCAGTCTCTGTAACAGCTTCCCTTCTCCTCCTGGAAGTGCTGATTGTCAGGAGTTTGCCTCGAGCCCTTGTTTCCTCCACCCTTCCAGCTTTCACCACTCTGCACTGAAATCTAGCACCTAGCTTCTGCACACCTACAAGGTAGGAAGGAGTCCCTCAGCTGCTTCATGCTGCCCAGTTGGAAAGAAAGCCTCGAAAGTCAATGCCAGTGAGCCAGCAGAAACGTGAGGGCACTGAGCCTCTCCTGAGAGTGTTGGCTTTAGAGTTGGCCTTGAAGTCAAGCTGGAGCCCTCCCAGGCGCTCACTCTGTGACCTCTGCCATTAGCAACAACGACGTCTGAGATCTTGCTGTGTGTCAGCCAAGGTGTTTACATATATTATCTCATTTATTCCCGAGCGAGGTCAGTATCCTTATTATCTCCATTGTGGGGTTGAACAAACTTGGGGGTGAAATAACTTATCCCTAGTCTCCCAGTGGCTAAGCAGTGGAGCCAAGTTTCAAATCAGATAGCCTGAGCCAGAGCCCCTGCCCTTACCTGCTGTAGTGTAGTCCCAGCCTCGCTCCGCCCCAGGCTCCTCCTCAGTGATGTTGGGTGGGAATCATCCCTGCGCCATAGGCTTGTCTCAGGGATTTATATGTGAACATGCCTTCCGTGTGGCCGGTACTAATAAAATGCTCGTTCTTTTCTCCTCCTCCTCCTGCAAAGGGCCCAGTGCTGTTCAGCCTGCCCTTCCTGTGGAAATCCAAGCTGCTGTCTTCCTGTTGAAGTCCTCTGAGCACAACAGTGAGTGCATGACCTGTCCCAGGTCACACAGTGGGTCAGCGGCAGAAGTGAACAGTGTTCTGGACACCTCTCTTCCCATCTTGGGCCATCCATTTCTCGAAAGCCTCAGATGGTCTGGTTTCAAAGGTACCCTCAGCCAGGACGTGAGGACCTTTCCACCCTACTTGAGCTTTACATGTCTCTCACCTCTGCTGTGCCACTCACACAGCTGTTCTGTCTCTCGGCTGTCACGCTGATTGTGCTGTCATGGGATCAATCTTCCCCCACTTACTGGATCAGGAGCCCTGGGGCGGGGCGGGGACTGTGTCCCACCGAGCCCTGCATTCACGGGGCCCAGCTGGGGGTTGCTTCCACAGTGGGTGCTTGGCACACGTTTGAGGACAGAACGAAGAAGAATAGATGAGTAAGTGACTGTGCACACCCCTTTCTCTTCACCTGGGCCCTGGGGGCTGTGTGGGTGGGAAGAGCCGAGGACTGGCAGACCAGGAAAGTGCTTTTTCCTGGAGCCACAAGAAAAGCCAAGAGAGAAGGCGACATTACAGGAAAGCCAATTCCCCATGGCATTAATCGCCCAAGTTTTGCTGCAGGAGAGAGGCGAGTGGCAAAACAGGTGTGTGAGCAGATAATACAATCTTCTTCCCCAGCACCCATGTTGGTGAGCCAGGGAGCAGGCAGCCGGAAGATTAAAGGCATGGCGTCTCCTAACAGTGCCAATCAATATTTATTATAACAAGAGGCAAGGATTGCTATCAGCAAGAAAGAGAGAGAATAAGAAAGCAAGACCTAACTTATTATTCCTACTTAGAGGCGAGGGAAGAAAAATAACAACAACAACAAGAGTGGCAGTAGTAATACAAGACAGCCTTGGAAAAGGAGCTTTGTTGATTTCTTGTGCTGAGAAGATAGCTCTTTCAGCGAGAGCCTCACTTAAGTCTCCAAGTGTCCACCCCGCTGAGGTTTTGATGTTCCACTTTCATCAGGAATATTGAGCATGAAATGCCAACATTATGTGGGCTGTCTGGCGACAACTGATGAACAGATCGAGTGTGGAGGGGAAGAGTGCCAGGGACGCCTGCCTCCACTGCCCAGAGACAAAGCACCGGCTTAATTGGGGCCCGGAGAACAGTGACAGCCCAAGAGAGCAGAGAAGAGCGCATCTGGGCCCTCTGACACCCATCGCCATGAGAGGCCTGACTTGGAAGCCAGGTTGGGGGTTGGAAGGAGGCTGAAGGTGCCTCACTCCTGAGGCAGCCGATGATCTGGGGTCTTTGTGCTTCTGAGCCTTGGAAAGAGGTCTGGACCAGTGCATGGCGAGGCTCTTAAGATCAGGGGATGAGGAGCTATGGGATTCGGCCTCTAGATAGAAATTTCGAGCTCCAAAGAACTGGCTCACAGAGCTTCCTGCACTGGCGATGGGAAACCTTCTACATGGCCAGTACTGCTGTCTTAGAACTAAACTTAAGGCTTTTCTTGAGGACCTGGACCTCGGCTTCCCATGCCATGAAGGTTCACAGTGACCCCAGAGGTCACCGAGTCCATCTCCAAGCTTCAGACCCTGCTCCATCACCCAGTCCCAGACTTAGAACTCCAGAGGCATTTTGCCTTACAGACATCTCGGAACCCCCTCAGGGGCTGGCAATACGGATATCGCCCGGCACCTTTTTGGGAACGCGGAATGTCAGGCCCCACACAGGCTTGCTGAACCTGAGTCCTGGTTTGAAAAAAAGATTCCTTGTACTCTGTCATGTGAAAGTTTTGAGAAGCTCTGCTCTGGATGAATAGTTGTCAGCCTCAGCAGCACGTTAGAATCACCAGGGAGCTGTTTGAAAATGTGGATGCCCAGGCCACCTCCCCAAACGGATAACGTGCACGCTTTGGGGGGTGGGGGTGGGGTGGAAGCTTGAGCACAGGTGTTTCTAAACAGGTCCCAGAGGATTCGGATCGGCGGCCAGGGCCAAGCACCTGTTGCCGAAGAGATATCTATGGACACCGATTCAGTCAGATGTGTCCCGAGCCTCACAGGGAGGCCTTCCAGGGGACCAACTGCGGGCCTCCCATTGGGACTCCGGCCCATAGGCTCTCCCTCAATCAGGAGACAGAGGGGGCGGCAGCATGCCCTTCTTCCTAAGAACACTTTTGGGACCTAAGGCACCCCCCGTGCCCTGGCTTCCATTCCTTCTGTGGACTCATTTCTGTAACAAGTCTCAGCAGAATTTGCAGAGAGACAGGGGAACTGGGAAGTCTCACAGCCCCGGAGCTCACCTCAGTCCTCATGGCCAAAGACCCTGACTCCCAACTCTTGCGGGCTCTCCTGCGTGGGAGCACGGCGGACCAAGTGCTCTTCACTGTGATGCCCCCTTCAGAGACTCCCCCTGGAGCCTCTGATGCCTTGAGCTAATGGGACCCAAGGTGCGCATATCACCTCAGCTATTTTCCCATCTCTGGAAAAGCTGCTTTGCTGGCTTCCAACTCGGTGTTGAGAGGAGATAGCGCTGACTTAATTCTGTGTTCCCCGAGAAAATAATTAGAATTGAACTGGAACATATTATAAGGAAGTAAATTCTCACCTTACCTTCTTAAAGACGTTTCCTAAAAGTTACAGCCGTGTAGCAGGAAAATGGTTTGCCATGTGAGGTAATGAGCTCTCTGGAACTGGAGGCAAGCAAGCATGGGCGTCTGAGAGAGAAACTGGGAAGAGCCCATTTTATCTGACGGGAGTGGCAGTGGGGTAAGCTCCTCACAGATCTCCAGCCGTGAGCACTTACAAGATCAATTGTCAAGTAAGGGCGACAGGAGTGATCTCATCCAGGAGCTTGGTTCAGAGAAGCACGGAGGATCTTAATATTGGGAGCAGATCTACAGGGAAGAGAAACAAAAGGCAATCTATATTATAATCCTCACACTGCCACTGACTGTCTGGGCTGTATGACATTGTGCAAGTGTATTTCCATCTCTGGGCCTGAATCCAAGGAACTGAACTCATGGGCAAGAGAGGGCCTCACAGCCAGGGCGGCCATTTTGTGTGTTCTAGTGAGCACCATTTACATAAACGACTCTCGATTTTGTGCCTGTATGCTATATAATTTGCAAGGCCCGGTGCAAAGTACAAATGCAGGGCCTCTTGATCAAAATTTAAGAATTTCGAAGCCGGGACAGCAAAGTATTGCACCAAGTGTGGGAGTCCTGTGGACTGCACAGGTAGCTCACTCAGGGAGCGGGTCCCGACCAGATGGGAAGTGAAGGTGGAAAGGGACCTGAGGCAGAGGTGGGACCTCCTACCTTAGCATTTCCCCTCTGGCTGCCCTCCTCCCCTTGAGCCTGACAGTGCTTACAGGAAGCCCTTAACTGTTTAGTTAGGAAGGTGGGCAGAAAGCCCAGAGAAGCCAGGGGCCTGTTGACCCTGGAGGACTGAATTAGGAGGAAATTATTTGAGAGGTAATCAATATGCTCAATTGCAGTTCATTAACATCTAATGAGTCCTTCAACTGCTCAGGCTCCACTGGGGCCTTAGCCAGCACTCGCACCTCTCCCTACACCCACCCCCCGCCCCCCTCCCATTCCCCAGGGTCATTCTCCTAAGGGCTGATTTCAGGTGTGAAGCAGCTGTGCAGGACTAGGGAGGTGGTTCAAGGGAGCAGCCCCCAGCCACTGACAGAATGCTGCAGCTGGAAGGGCCCTCAGGTCCCCTCTCGCCCAAGCCCTTCGGGATAAAGGTGACCAAACTGCAGGCCAGAGATCAGGTTCAAAACAGAAGAAACCGAACTGGAAATGGGTGTCACTAACCTAGTTCACTCTTTTGCCACTCTTTTGACATCAGAAACTCCAAGCTCATGCTTCAGCCCTGCCATATCCGTCCGGGCTGTGCCACTTTACTTCTTAGAACTTCAGCTTCGCTGTCTAGCAAAAAGGGACAGGAACACCCATTCCGCCTACGGACCGTGGTGTGGTTTAAGTGAGATCGCTGATGGGAAAAGCACTTTGTAAAGCACGAAACGTTTACCAAGGACCCGCTTTTGTGCCAGGCGCTGGGCTCTGTGCTGGGGGCCAGGCTATAGATCAGACAGCCCCTGACCACCCCTCACACCCAAGGGAGACTGATGTGCGGAGGGCAGGGAGGTGCGTTTTGGTACAGCAAAGCTTCTTTGCAGGCCAGGGAGGAGCAGGCGGGGAAGTCTTTAGGAAGGGGGTGAGTTTACCAGAGGCAGAGGATGTAAATTGGGTTTCCAGTGGGGGAATGAGAGTCCTATTTTTTTTTAAAGATAATATCTATTTATTTGAGAGAGAGAGAATGAGAGCACAAGCAGGGTGAAGGGCAGAGGGAGAAGCAGACTCCCCGCTGAGCCCCATATGTGGGGCTTGATCCCGGGACTCTGGGATCATGACCTGAGCCAAAGGCAGAGGCTTCACTGACTGAGCTGCCCAGGCTCCCTGACAGAGTCATATCTTTGACACCACCTTCGTAGGACTTGCTTCATGTCCAATCCTGCTCTCAGCACCTTACAAATATTAACTCATTTCGTCCTTACAAGATTTGAATGGTCGTGGGGAAACTGAAGCCCAGAGAGGTAAAGCGGATTGCTCAGGTAGCTAAGCTAGTAAGTAGCAGAGCTAGTAGCTACACTCAGGTATAGCTCACATTCCTTTATTTTTTTATTATTAACTTTTCAAATTTAATTCCAGTATAGTTACCATAGTGTTAAATTATTTGCAGATGTACAATAGAGTGATTCAATAATTCTACATAGAACTCAGTGCTCATGATGGTAAGTGTGCTCTTAATCCTTTTCACCTATGTCACCCATCCCCACCCCAGTAACCATCAGTTTGTTCTCTATAGTTAACAGTCTGTTTCTTGGTTTGCACCTCTTTCTCGCTCTTATTTTTGTTCCTTTGCTCATTTGTTTTGTTTCCTAAATTCCACATATGAGTGAAATTACATGCTTTTATCTTTCTCTGACTTATTTCGCTTAACATTACATTCTCTAGCTCCATCCATGTTATAGCAAATGGCAAGATTTCATTCTTTTCATGGCTGAGTAATATTCCACTGTATACATGTACTATATCTTCTTCATCCATTCATTTACTGATAGATACTTGGGCTGCTCCCATAATTTCGCTATGGTAAATAATGCTGCAATACACATGGGGTGCATGGATCCCTTTAATGTTTTTGAATTTTGGAAACAAATGCATGGTAGTATGATTTCTTGACTGTAGGGTAGTTCTAGCTCTAACTTTTTGAGGAAACTCTACTGTTTTCAAGAGTGGCTGCACCAGTTCGCATTCCTACCAGCCGCGCAAGAGGGTCCCTTTATCTCCACATCCTTGCCAACACTTGTTGTTTCTTGAGTTTTTTTATTTTAGCCATTCTGACAGGTGTGAGGTGATATCTCATTGTGGTTTTGATTTGCATTTCCCTGTCGAGCATCTTTCCATGTGTCTGTTGGCCATCTACGTCTTCTTTGGAGAAATGTCTGTTCATGTCTTCTGCCCATTTTTTAATTGGATTACTTGGTTTTTGGGTGTTGAGTTTGATAAGTTCTTCATATAGTTTGGATACTGACCCTTCATCGGATATGTCACTTTCAAATATCTTCTACCATTCAAGGTTGCCTTTTAGTCTTGCTGATTGTTTCCTTCTCTGTACAGAAGATTTTTATTTTGATGAAGTTCCAATAGTTCATTTTTGCTTTTATTTCAGTTGCCTCAGGAGACATAGCTAGAAAGATGTTGTTAGCTGATGTCAGAGAAATCACTGCTTGTGCTCTCTTCAAGGATTTTTATGGTTTCAGGTCTCAAAGTGAAGTCCTTAATCCATTTTGAATTTATGTTTTGTGTAGGTGTAAGAATGTTGTCCAGTTTCATTTTTTTGCATATTGCTGCCCAGTTTTCCCAACAACATTTGTTGAAGAGACTGTCTTTTTCCCATTTCATATTCTTTCCTGCTTTGTCTAACATCAAGTAACCGTATGATTATGGGTTTATTTCTGGGTTTTCTATTCTGTTCTATTGATCTCTGCAGCTATTTTTGTGCCAGTGCCATACTGTCCTTGTCATTACAGCTTTGTAACATAACTTGAAGTCTGGAATTGTGATGCCTCCAGGTTTGGTTTTCTTTTTCAAGATTGCTTTGGCTATTCAGGGTCTTTTGTAATTCCATATAAATTGCAGGGTTGTTTGTTCTAACTCTGTGAGAAATGCTGGTGTTATTTTCAAAGGGATTGCATTAAATGTGAAGATTGCTTTGGGTAGTAGAGACATTTTAACAATATTTGTTCTTCTACTCCATGATCATGGAATGTCTTTCCATTTCTTTGTGTCATCTTCAGCTTCCTTCATTTGTGTTTTATAGTTTTCAGGGTACAGGTGTTGCCCTCTTTAGTTAGATTTATTCCTAGGTATCTTACTGTTTTTGATGCAATTATAAATGGGATTGATTTTTTGATTTATCTTCCTGCTGCTTCAATATTGGTGCATAGAAATGCAACAAATTTCAGTACCTTGAATTTGTAATCTGCATTTTTACTGAAATTCTATATCAGTTGTACCATTTTTTAAATTTTTTATTAACATATAATGTATTATTAGCTCCAGGGGTACAGGTCTGTGAATTGCCAGGTTTACACACTTCACAGCACTCACCATAGCACATACCCTCCCCAATGTCCATAATCCCACCACCCTCTCCCTCCCACTCCCCCCAGCAACCCTCAGTTTGTTTTCTGAGATTAAGAGTCTCTTATGGTTTGTCTCCCTTCCGATCCCATCTTGTTTCATTTTTTCCATCCCTACCCCTCACAACCCCCACCCTGCCTCTCAAATTCCTCATATCAGGGAGATCATATGATAATTGTCTTTCTCCGATTGACTTATCTCACTCAGCATAATACCCTCTAGTTCCATCCACGTTGTTGCAAAAGGCAAGATTTCATTTCTTTTGATGGCTGCGTAGCATTCCATTGTGTGTGTGTGTGTGTGTGTGTGTGTGTACCACATCTTCTTTATTGTGCCACTTGTTTTTGGTGGAGTCTCTCAGGTTTTCTATGTATAGTATCCTGTCATCTGCAAAGAGTGAGAGTCTGATTTCTTCCTTACCAATCTAAAAACCTTTTATTTCTTTTTGTTGTCTAATTGCTGTGGCTATGACTTTCATACTGTGTTGAATAAAAGTGATGAGAGTGGGCATCCCTGTCTTGTTCCTGAACTTAGGGAGAAAGTTCAGTTTTTCTCCATTAAGGATGATGTTATCTGTGGGTTTTTCACAGATGGCCTTCATTATGTTGAGGTATGTGCCCTCTAGACCTACTTTGTTGAGGGTTTTTTTTTTCTTTTAAGATTTTATTTATTTATTTGACAGAGAGAGATCACAAGTAAGCAGAGAGGCAGGCAGAGAGAGAGAGGAGGAAGCAGGCTCCCTGCCAAGCAGAGAGCCCAATGCGGGACTCGATCCCAGGACCCTGAGATCATGACCTGAACCGAAGGCAGAGGCTTAACCCACTAGCCACCCAGGCACCCCGAGGTTTTCTTTTTTTTTAATCACAAATGGATGTTGTACATTGTCAAATGCCTTTTCTGCATCTATCGAAATGATCATATGGTTTTTATCCTTTCTCTTATCGATGTGAGTTATCACGCTGATTGATTTGTGAATATTGAACCACTCCCGTCCTGGAAATAAATATCACTTGATTGTGGTGGGTGGTTTTTTTTTTTTCGTGTATTGTTGGATTCGATTTGCTATAATTTGTGGAGGACTTTTGCATCCATGTTCATCAGAGATATCGGCCCGTTGTTCTCTTTTTTGGTAGTATCTTTATCTGGGTTTGGTATCAGGGTAATGCTGGCCTCAGAATGAATTTAGAAGTTTTCCTTCCTCTTCTATTTTTTGGAGTAGTTTGAGGAAAATAGGTATTAACTCTTCTTTAACTGGTCGAATTTTTTTTTAAAGATTTTATTTATTTATTTGACAGAGAGATAGACAGTGAGAGAGGGAACACAAGCACGCAGAATGGGAGAGGGAGAAGCAGGCTTCCTACCGAGCAAGGAGCCCATTGCGGGGCTTGACCCAAGGACCTGGGGATCATGACCTGAGCTGAAGGCAGATGCTTAACAACTTAGCCACCCAGACGCCCAGGTTTGGTAGAATTTACCCGTGAAGTCATCTGGTCCTGGATTTAGAAACAGCTCACATTTCCTGGTCCCTGAGCTACACGGTCTCTGATCCAGCCTGACTAGGGACTGTGACAGAAGTGGTGTGCACAAGAGTTTGTTGTGCACAAACCTGGGGACAGGGAGAGGAGGAGGAGTTGGGGCAAGAGGCCAGGTTAGACATATTGAGGACCTGACCTTGGGCAGTGGCAGAGGAGAGAGAGGGTAACTGATTGGCAGTTTGGAGGCAGGAATGGACTTGGTGTTGTTTTAACATGAGCTTCTGATGCGATAACCTTCTTTCTCTGCAGACACACATAGATGAAGCTGTATTACTCCAAGGCCATACTCAGAGTTAACCTTCACTCTAGCTTTCGAGTCCAGTGAATCTGTGACAATTATTATTTTTATCCTTTCTGGGCTCCTTTTCCTCCTTCTTTGCTTAATACATCCAGCCCACTTGGACATAGCAGTGAGTACGTGACCCAGCAGATCGGAGTCCTTCTCTGAGACCCTCCTAATCAGAGGCATTGGGAGAAACTCCGTTTCCTCCTTGGTAGTTAAGCCATAAGGATGCGAGCCCTGCTTCTGCCTTCCCTTGGCCTGGTCCTGTGCCACCTGTGTCTAGACCCAGGCCTCCTGCCCCACCTCGGTGTCCAAACCCTTGCGGGAACCTGAGCATCCTCCTTTAGGCCACCCTCTCCCTCACCCACATAAAATTTGTCACCAAGTCCCTTAGATTCTACCTCCTTAATATTTATTGAACCCACTGCCCGTTCTTTCTTTCCCGTTTGCCTCATAGGAGTGTAGAACATAGTCACCTGCCTTGGAGGGCTGTCACCTTCTAACTTCTCTCCTTTCTTCTAACGCTCCATAATACAGCCTCTGTTCAGTGGCCCAAGATCTCTAATAAGTCACATGGATCTGATCATAAGCAACATCTGGGATCCAGCATGTTAGACTTCTCATACCCCAGGCCCTTGACATACTCTTTCTGGAATGGTAATGAATCGAGTAGCCCTACACAATTTGACTTCTTCCATCCCTGATTGAAATATGTCTGTCTCTTGAACTCCTCTGACTGGCAGGCCAGGACTTTTCCTCAGGGCTCCCACCTCCATGATATTCACTCATAATGTTTGGTTTATTCCCTCCCAGTCTTTGTTTGTTTGTTTGTTTTTTAAAGTAATTAAGGTTGCAACCATTTTGTCTTCCTCTTTCTCTCTTCACGATTGTTCATCGGTCTCCATGCCATCAAAAATGCCTTGTAAACTACAATATTGAATGGTTACCGGACCATCTGGATATCCCGGATATCCTACGCATTTAGGACCTAAGCATCTCCAAATTCTCCAGCCTTGTGCAATCACTCTGAGAAGCCAAATAGCCCATCTGGGTATGAAGAGGGAGCCTAGAGCCCCCTCTGAGCTCCCAGTTCTTGTTTTTAAAGTGTTTATTTAAATTCCAGTAGAGTTAACATGCAGTGTAATATTAGCTTCAGGTGTGCAATATAGTGATTCAACACTTCGCTACAACACTCAGGGATCATTAGAACAAGTGCACTCTTTAATCTCCCATCACCTGTGTAATCCATTCCTCCTATCCACCTCCCCTCTGGTAAGCCTCAGTTTGATCTCTACAGTTAAGAGTCTGATTCTTGGTTTGCACCTGTCTCTCTCTTTTTCCATTTGAGTGTTTGGTTTCTTTAAAAAGACTTATTTATTTATTCTAAGATTTTATTTATTTGTTTCAGAGAGGAAGAGAGAGAGAGAGAGAAAGAGAGAGCAAACATGAGTGGGGGGAGGGGGAGAGGGAGAAGCAGATTCCCAGCTGAGCAGAGAGCCTGATGTGGGGCTGGATCCCAGGGCACTGGGCTCAGGCTGACCTGAGCTGAAGGCAGACGCTCAACCAACTGAGCTATCCAGGCACTCCAAGGTTTATTTATTTATTTTAGAAAGAGAGAGAGAGAGAGCACCCACGCGCGCGAGCGAAAGCATGGGGTAGGGGCAGAGAGAGTCTTCAGTAGATTCCGCACTGTCCAACACAGGGCTCAATCCCACCACCCTGGGGTCACAGTCTGAGCCAAAAGCAAAAGCCAGTCCCTTAGCCAACTACACCACCCAGGTGCCCTTGGTCTGTTTGTTTTGTTTCTCAAATTCCACATATGAGTGAAACCATATGGTATTTGTCTTTCTCTGACTGACTTATTTTGCTTGGCATAATACTCTCTAGCTCCACCCGTGTCATTGCAAATGGAAAGATTTCATCCTTGTTCTGGCCGCATAATATTCCAGTGTGTGCATGTGTGCATATCTCACTTCTTTACCCATTTATCCATCGATGGATACTTGGGCTGCTTCCGTATCTCGGCTATTATAAATAATGCTGTTATAAATATAGGAATGCACGTATCCCTTTGAATTAGTGTTGTTGTAATCTTTGGGTGAATACCTGGTAATACATTAGCTGGATCATAGAGTACTTCTATTTTTTTCACTTTTGTAGGAACCCCCATACTGCTTTCTACAGTGGCTGCACCAGTCTGCATTCTCAGCAACACGCCACGAGGGTTCCCTTTTCTCCACATCCTCACCAACACCTGTTCTTTCTTGTGTTGCTGAGATGATCATTCTAGTGTCCCAGGGATTCTGTCCTTCGGCTTATCCTTTGCCACCTGGAGCCCCTGCCCATTGCTTTGGGATTCTCCCTGTCCCAGTGGCATCCCCACTTCTCCCTCTGTGCTGCTGTGGCCGTTTCCGTACCCCCAGGCGCACCTGTGGACAATAAGCCTCTGTCTCAATTTTCTAACATACAGCTGAGGTGAACATGTTACAGCTTACCCAGGTCCTCAGCGACAGCTACACGACACAGAGTACCTCGTCACAAACATCAACGAATTGCAACCACCTTCAAAGACTTGACAGATTCATGTCCCGCATAGACCAGTATTTAACGTGGGTCTTCCTATCAATAGACCCAATCATCTTTTGAAACTTGAGCTTCTTCCTCAGCAAGATTTGAGCTTCTTTTTTCCTCTATGCACCCCCTAAAATCCTCTATGTGCAGAACTCGTCTTGGGGTAACATCGGCATGGGAAACTACAACGGGGAGCAGCAGCCTTGTTGCTCTAGAGAGTGTCTGCCCTTTCCCAGGGCTCACTGCTGGCGGTCAGGGTCTTTAATCCAGACTGCTGCGGCGTTGCTGGGACCCTAGCCTCCTCAAACCCAAGACTCTTTTCTTCTGTCCTTTCTATTCCCTTGCCAGTGCTGTCATCGACCCCCACCCCACCTGCCCCCATGCTGTCTCAGAACCCAGCCAAAGGGAGCTGAAAATCATTTACCATCACAAGAGATTCCGCGGAGATGCGGCCCAGCCCACAATGAAGCCAGCCTTTTACATTATTAAACAGAATTCCTACGAGCCCCGTTTACAGCATCTGCATCTGGGGAGTCAGGGCCTCCCCAAGACAATGAATAGGTACTTGAGGTACATCTGCATGACCAAGGAGCCTGCCTGCCTGCGGTCCCGGGCAGAACAAAGACCCTGTCTGCCCCCAGGACAAATTTCAGCGGCTCCCTTTAGAGACCCCGGGCAACACCCCACGGGCAATTAAAAAAAAGAAATAGTGGTTTTGTCTCTCGCCTCCAGCTTTTGAGGATTCAGAAATCGTAAGGTCCCATCTGGGAGGCCGCCATCCTGCAGTCTGAACACTTCCCCCCATTCAATCCAGTTATTTGCTTTTATAAATAATATCCAGGGCTGGGACACTGGTAACATAAATTTTTGCTCCCACCTACAATGATGTCTTTCGGAGAAATACCTAGAAGTGGGGTGGAATTTCTGGGTCACACAACGGGCACTTTCACAGTTTCTTGAATCTCTTCGGAGAGGCCGGGGTGATTTGTGGCTGTCGCCCCCACGCCCCTCTCCGCAGAGGGCACTGGAGTTGTAAAACCCTCCTCACCATCAACTGTTATCATTTTTAATCCCTGCTAATTTGATGGGCCAAATATGTTATCTCATTGTTGCTGTAATTTGCATATCTTTGCGTTCTAGTGGGGGGTCGAACATCTTTTCATATGTTTATTGCCCATTATTTTGTGAATTGCCTGTTCATCCAGGGCCTTGTTTGCTTCATCTCCTGTCTCTTCCAGAGCCCAGGGCTAGCCGTGAATTAAACACACCAGACATTATTTTTAATTAATCTTCCTTAAACACAGCTCTGATCAGGTTACTCCCCTACTTAGAAAACCTCTGATGGCTCGTTACTGCCTATAGGAAGAAGTCCAAATTCTTTAACCTGGCCTTCATCAAGGCTGGTCACAGTCTGGCTCCAACCTATCCCACCTCCCATCACTGACCCTCACGACCCGCCCCGCCTCAGCCACTGAGGACCACCTGATGCTCCCCCACCCTTCCCCACAGGCAGCCTTAGACTCACAGCTCAAAGGTCACTTTCCGTGCCCGCTGGATTCCTACCAGCCCCAGGTTGGATGGCTTCCCCCACCCTCTTTCTGCTCCTGTAGATGGTACTGATGAAGTTCTAGAACCTAGGTGAGGTTCGGTGGGCTGAGGTCCGGAGCCGATGACCAAGAAAGAATTCTTGAGACATCTTTGGTGCAAAATGGTGGTTTATTAAAGCACGGGGACAGGACCCGTGGGCAGGAAGAGCTGCTGCCCCGGGTTGTGAGGGATGGCAGGTTATGTACCTGGCGGTTGGGGGAAGGTGAGGGGAAGGGAGGTTTCAACGGAACTTTCATATGCTAAAGAGGGCCTACAAGGTGCCAGGATACCGGAGGCCTTGCGGCTTGATCAATGTTGTCTTTTGGCAAGCCATTCACATTTCTGCCATCAAGCGTCTTTGTTAGTGAGATTTGGGTTTAGAAGAAATTTAACTTTATTTAGGGCTTGAGGAACAGAGTTATTTGCCTCTGGAAATTGTGTTATTGATAAGGTAATTTCTTTGTAGATTTCTAGGACATTTGTAAACCAAGGGAGACTCTGTCTTGCAGGATGTGATCTCTGCAAGTTAACTATTTGTTTCTCATTTATGGCAGTCAGGGGTGCCTGAAGAATGTCACACACATTACCGAGGGGAGCGGGTGGAGAGGGGGTGCAAGGTGCCAGCTTTTGCTTTGTCTTCAGCCAGCCTCCTGCTCCATCAGTACTTGGTACAGATTGCTGGTCTCGCACAGATTTGCAAGTCTGACTCTTCCTCTCCCCCTGTGGACCCTGAGCTCTTGAGTAGGGTACAGGCAGGGATCACATCTCTTTCTGGGGTAGGCTGGGGGGAGTGTAGCCACCGTGCATCCACACCTTTCACAGGCCAGGCACTGTGGGAGATGTGTCTCTCTGACACGCACGCAGGATGGAAGAAACAAGGGACTGTGGTCACTTCTGGCATTCAAGGGACTGAAGCAAGATTACATAGGGTGTGAGAGAGGGAATACCTTTCAATACGGCCGCCGTCCTCTGTATCGCAAAGAGAAAGGGTGAGACAGAAAATAGGTGGTCCAGTGTAAAGTAGAGCACATTAATGAGCTGGGGGTGTTGGAGGCGGTCTTATAGCCGTATTGGAGCAGGAACTGAAGAAAGTCAATTTGCTCAGTATAGTGAAGTGAGAAGGAAGGAATATATAGATTATATATATCATATACCTATCACATATATAATACATATGTAATGTGATATATTAATATTTTATATTGATACGTAATATACAACATTAATAGATAATATTTAATAACATAATATTTTAAAAATAAATATTTAAAAATCAACAAATAAGAATTAATAATAAATGTATCTATTAATAAATTAATAAAATTTATTTTATGAATTTATTTCACAAATCTATTTTATGAACATTTTATAAATATTATAATATAAATTATTTTATAAAAATAAATAAATTTTATTAATAAATTAATAAAATAAATATTACCGTAAGTATCTAAATGTAAAAATAAATACTTAAAAATATAACGACATATAATATATATAAAAATTGTAATATATATAATATATATTAAAAATATATATATATATTTTTTAGTTGCCTGAGAGTAGTAAAAGGATGGGGAGTGGAGAGTGGGCCCAGCCAAGAACTTTGTAAAAACAGTGTCTAAAACTCATTTTAGGGCGCCTGAGTGGCTCAGTTGGTTAAAACTCATTTTAATGTTGCTTGTGATTCCATGACCTTAGCCTCTCCATCTTCTCCAGCCTTCAGTCAAGTTGGCCACACACACACACACACACAGACACACACACACACCCATGGTGGCTGGAGATAGAACCTGTGGGTCAGTGGCACAGTGAGGCAATCCCTAGATGAACCTATTCAGGGCCATAAACTCAGAGCCCGATGGTTCTGGAGAGGAGGTCTATCTGTCAGGGTCCCTCTGGGATGGATGTACTTTTTTACCAATGGGTAAAACTGACACCTAAGTCCTTTCATTTGAATCTCAAAGAAAGATTACCTAAATTGAGACAGAGATACCCACACCTCAGTTCTCATGCCCCCAAGCAACCCCACGGGATAGGCATTCTTAACATCTTGTAGATGCTGACTTCAAGATCAGGGAGGTGAAGTCATTGGTCAGAATAAACTAGAACAATTATAACCTATACTGTAATAAAAGTTGTAAGAAGGTTCTCGTTCTCTCCCTCTCAAAACAACTTGTTGTACTGGTCAGTGCTCAGGCAGCTAGAAAGCAGCAGCCTCCAGGGTACCTGATGCCATGGCTGGTGTTGGTTTTCCTGGGTCTTGGCACCGGGACCTGGCGCAGAGTCAATACACAATTCATGCTTGCTGGTTTAACCCAGTCCATTAGAACCAGCATTTTCCTAAGCATCAACTGTGTTCCTGGATGTGAACTAGGCATTGAGGCGCTCTGTGGTAGAGCATTGAGGGTGTCGATAGGGGAGCCTACGGATGCTCTAAGGTGTGTTTCCTGTCCTCTCTAATTTTATTATTTAACAGACAACTGAGTATGTAACTAGCAAGCGTACAATCCCAAACGGTGATAATAACAAGCGCTAGAACAGGAGACATTGCCAGTGATTTAGTGATTCAGCCTGTGGACTGAAATTAACCGATTAGCTGGAGGATCTGGAAGGGGAAAGCAAAGACAGGAAGGATTCAGGATGACCGAAGCTTGTTGGCCTGAGAGTGGTGCCACAAGCTGAAATTGGAGATGGGTGGTGGAGGGGACATGGGAGATGAACTGAATTTAGTTTAGACGTGTTGGATTGAAGGTGCTGGAGGGAATTCCAGATGAAGATGTTCACAAAATAGCTGCGGGTGTGGGACTGGAGCTTGGCAAAGAGGGTAGAACTAGAGAAAAATTTGAAAAAGCCTCTTTTATAGGGGTACTGTGAAGCCAAGGGAGTAGAGTGTGTTATAAGATGGGAACAGTGTGCCAAAGCCAGAACCTCATTGTGGGGGCCAAGGGGCTGTGATGAGTCAGTGAACAGAGAGGAGGAGGAAACAGAGAAGGCAGTGTGTGTGTAGCGAGGGGGGTGGGCACATAGCAAGAGTAGCCAGAAAGGAATCAAGACAATGGGCTTCATGGAAGCCAAGGGAGGAGTTTTGAGAAGGAGCCTGTTGTGTCCACTGGGCCCAGAGGCCCAGAAGATGTGGATGGAGAAGTTGCCAAAGGACAGAACGATTTCTGAGTATAGCCTCACCCCGCCTCATGGAAGGGAGATAATCGCTTTCCATTTTCTCAACCCTCTTAAAAACCACAGTCCTCCTTGGGTTGGGGGAGGAGGGCCAGGATTGCTGGGGGCTGGGCTCTAAAGGCTTGGGTGGCAGATTTTTGTCCTCTGCAGGGCAACAGGCGGTGCCTGGCTCTGGAGCCTTCTCTCAAAGCAGGTAAGAGGGAGAGCTGAGGGCCTCTGGGAACAGTCTTTGCTGGCCAAAGCCTGGGGGTTCTCTGGCCTGGCTGCATGGAAGAATCACCTGGGGAGTTTTCCAAACTAGGACTGTCCAGGTCCCATGCCGGGCCAATGAAGTCAGATCCTTGGGAATTCTGGTTGTGGGGCCTGGATATTCCTAGTTTGGCAAAGCTTTCCAGTTGATTCTAACGTGCAACCAGAGTCGAGAACCGGTGACCCGAATAGTCACTGGGATAACGTTTGGCCCCCAGCTCCAGCAATTGGCGGTGTTAGAGGCAGAGTGGGAAGCAGCCTTCTGCATGCCACACCCTCTCCCTGCAACAGGCCTGGAGGGGGGGCCCATCCCCATCTCCAGTCACCCATTCTACAGTAGTCCCTTCTTATCCTGGGGGAATATGGTCCAAGACTCCCCCGCTCCCGCCATGGATACCTGAAACTGTGCAGAGTACCAAACCCTACATATACTCTTTTTTTTCCCTATACGTACATACCTACCATCCAGTTTAATCTATAAATTAGGCAGAGTAGGAGATTGACTACAGTAACTAAGAATAAACTAGAACAATTATAACCTATACTGTAATAAAAGTTGTAAGAAGGTTCTCGTTCTCTCCCTCTCAAAACAACTTGTTGTACTGGACTCACTCTTCTTATGATGACGTGAGATGATAACGTGCCGGCATGATGAGACGAAGTGAGGGGAATGACGTAAACACAGTGACATAGCATTAGGCTCCTCCTCACCTTCTGATGACACATCAAAAGGAGGCTCATCTGCTTCTAGACCACAGAGGACCACAGGTAACCAGAACCGTGGAAAGTGAGACCGTGGTGAAGGGGGGACTACGGCGCTTACAATTCTGACTTTATTCCTCAGTTCCACACGTCTATTTGGACCCATGTCACAGAAGGACCATGTGAATCTGGAGAACGTGTTTTGCTCCTCAGTGGATCGCATACCCTTCTGACCTCAGGGGTTCCGTCGGCACTGGGGCTTAGTGTCCTCTTAACACGGTTTCCCAGAGCACGTCAGTTCCACTCCCTTAGGAGACGCTTTAGGTTCAGCACATTCCGAATCCCCATAAAGCGCTGTCTCAGGGCATTTGTTGGATTATGAAATAGTTCGGACATGCAGACGAGATGCAAGGAAAGACTAAGTGACGAAGGCCTGTGCACCTGTCACCCAGCTTTGTCAAATCATAGCATTGTTCCACATTTGTTTCACATCTTGCTTTAGGAATAAAACAACCCAGGCAGAGAGATGCCTGGGTGGCTCAGTTGGTTGAGTGACTGCCTTTGGCTCAGGTCATGATCCCAGAGCCCCAGGACCGAGTCCCGTATCGGGTTCCCTGGTCAGTAGGGAGTCTGTTTCTCCATCTCTCTCTGCCCCTCCTCTGGCTTATACCTCCTCACCCACCTCAAATAAATAAAGAAAATCTTAAAAAACGAAAAACAAAAACAACCCAGACAGAGATCAGGGCACTTACGTACTCCTCTTGGGTCCCAGGCCCCTTCCTCCCACCCTTCCCAGAGGAAAGCTCTCCTGAACTGAGTGTGCCTCATTCCCACGCAGGCTTTCACTACGTATTTGTTATCAGCTCCATTTGGGAGAGGAGAGCAAGGCTTAGGAGAGTGAGGGCAACGTGCCCGAGTCATCCAAATCGACACTAGGTAGTAGAGCCAGAAGCCCCAGGATAAGGTACCAGGCAGTCACCTCCCAGCATGCTGGCCCTGCGGTGCCCCTATCAGGGTACCTCCCACCCCATCATTCTGTCAACACCTCCTTTTACAGGCAGGGCTAGGCCAGACCAGGCCCAGCACAGCCCGGGACCAGGCAGAAATTGTGGCCTTCTCCTCATATCTCCCGGTTCCTGTCCTGCTAACAGGCCAGGCTCCCTTAGACCCCTGCCAGCCCCTCCTCTGTTTCCTTTCTGGGCCACCGCTCAGCCGGGCTCTACCCCACCCCCAAGCCCAAAGTAAAGGGCCTGTCTGTGCGGCCGATTTCCACACTAGGCCACTGGGGGCTGGAGGGAAGGCAGCGGGGGCCTGCAATTCTGTTCTGTGGGTCCTCCTGGCTTAATTAGCATGCAGCCTGGAGCAGCAGGCCAGAAGTGGTGGGCAGGCGCCGAGACACTACCCCTGGGCCCCAAACCATCGCCTGCCTCTCCCTCCTCCTCCCCTCTCCTTGCCAGCAACAGAAGAGGCCTGTGTGTGCAGTGGGAAGGAAGGCGGTGGCCCGACACCTCCACCTCCGTGCTGAGGAATTGGGTGGGGAGAGACGTGCACAAACACAGGGAGATAATTGCGCCCCTTACATGTGAAGGAAGGGGAGGGGCGGGGAGGAAATGGTTATTCACTAAGCACCTACCTATAGGCTGCCACGAGTTCTAGCTTCTCCCCACAGCCACCCCAGGAGGGAGGGGGAACGGTGTCTCCAGCTGGGAGAGGAGGACACAAGGGGGACCCCAGGCACGCAGCCACCAAGCGGGAGAAGGAATTTAACCTAGGTCCACCTGTCTCCAGGTGCCGTTTCAAGACCCTCGCCTGACTCCACAAACCTCCCCCTTCCCTGCAGGCCTCTTCCTCTAAGAAGTTGTCCTGCTTAGGAGCACTGGCTGGTTCCGGTGGGTAGGCGGGGGTGGAGGAGAGTATTTGGGGCAATAAGCATCATCTAGTCTCCATTCCAGAGTTCCCGGTCTCAAAAGGACCAGCTCCCACTCAGGAGACTTCAGGCCAAACCATTTCCACCCCAACCCCACCCCTACTCTGAGGCCTGCTCCATCCAGGGACTCTCACCAGGGCTTCTTACCACCTGGTTCCATCTGGACCCCCAAGGGACCCTGTGGCCTGAGGCTGCCTGTCTCAGGGCCAGCCCCTTGGTGCCTGAAAGCAGGGATGATGATGAAAGCCAGAATACAGCTGTCCTTTTTAGGGAACTGGGTCTGTGCTTTGCGCACATTTAATGTTTGATCCTCATGACAACACTATGTAGAGGCTATTATTTCCCCACTTGAAGAGCAAGGAACTAAAACACACAGAAGCGAGGGAACTCGGTCTAGGTCTGTCAGGCAGCTAGGCTTGGAGGGTCCCTGTAGAACAGGTAAGGGTGTTGAGGAAGAGGCGATGGTAGTAGTAGTTCCAGGAACGGGATTAAGGGACAAGGGATGGTCATGGGACAGAACTTCACAAGTCTCTTGGCTCCAGAAGGAAGGCCTCCAGGCTTTGCTGTTTGGAGCCATCTGTGGCCTGTCCTTGTCAAAGAGCTGATGCCCTACCCGATAGGGACAGAACCTGGGGGAGGCCCAGTAGGCTGGAAGTTCTGCAGGGGGTACCCTCACTTGCAGGCTCCACTCCTGAACCTTCTCTCCATATCTGGGCCCAAGGCCTCCAGGCTCTTAGAGAAAAATTGCTAAAATCAAATTGCAATTAACAGAGGCAATTATCTGCCTATTAGAAAAAGTCCCCAGAGCCAGGGCTATGTACTGAGCTGCCAGGCCCCAAGAGAGACCCCAGAGCAGGGCAGCAGTCAGGGGTGAGGGGGAGGCAAGCAGCAGTTTAAGACAGGAAGGGAGTGGGAGATAGGTGGGGGGATGCCCTGAAAGGCCCTAAGGGGAGGTAGGAAAACTAAGATCTGCCCTATTCCCTGGGGAGGGAGGCCTGGACACAGTGTGGCTATGGCAGGCCCTCCTCTCCCAGCCCTCTCTGACCCTTCATCTCCATTAGGCCTTCCTAGAGGGCAGACCTGGGCAGTCTGTGTGTGTGGAAGAACAAAGGAAAGAAAAATCATGCAATGACCCTCCAGGGAGCAATGATAACATTTTTACTTGAAAATTACCAGAGAACAGATTGTCTTATGCAAATTATATGCAAATAACACCCCGGTTGTTCCTCTCAGAGCACTACCCAGCGTTCTTCCAGCTCTTTCCTTGACTGAGTTTGATGGGGTGGTGGGGGGTGGGGGGAGGTGGGAGGGCATTGCTCATCAAAATCTGGGTTAAGGGGGACTCCTGCCTGGAACTGAGCTGGAGACAGTGATGTCTTAGCTTTCTGTCCGGTCCACTGTCTGTCCACTCTGAGTCTTACTACATTTGTATAAACCCTACAGAAACCTCACTGCCTCCCAGCCAGACTGCAGCTAGAAGCTAAATTAAGTTGAGGGGCACTTCTCTGCCATCCAGGATGGTTAGTATCACTGGGACCTTCCATCCACAGAAGATATTTGGGCTGGGCTGGGTGGAACAGGAAGAACAGCACTAGACCAAGAATGAGGAAACCAGCTGAGGACCCTTGCATCTCTCTCTGGCCAACACCTTACCTCTGGGCTCTAGATGCAATCGTCCTAGAACTGCCACTCAGCATGCCCGGTGTTGTTCCTCTGTTTCTGTTTCATAGCCTGGCAACCTCATCCAGCCAGCTGACCAAGCCAGAGCCGGGAATTATTTTTTAAAAATATTTTATGTATTTATTCGACACAGAGAGAGAAAGCGCGAGAGCAGGGACCCAAGCAGGGGGAGTGGGAGGGGGAAAACAGGCTCCCCGCCGAGCAAGGACCTGGACTCGAGGCTCAGTCCCAGGACTCTAGGATCACCACTGGAGCCAAAGGCAGACACTTCACGACTGAGCCACCCAGGCACCCCCCTGGGAATCATTCTTGACCCCCATCCATACCCTGCACTGAAGCCTTCCTGTCTAACCTGTTACCCGGAAGTCTTGGGACTTTTGTGCTCTCATGACTGTCCCTCAGACTACAGCTGTAGTTGATCACCTCTTCCCCGACCTAGTTCAGAAGTCTTCTGCCCGGACTCCTGCCCTCCAGCCCACCGTCACAGGGTCTGACCTTGGGGAACACTCTCAGCAGCTCCCCAGGCCCAGCCAATCCAGTCCAGGCCCATTAGGCTCACCACATGTCCCCTGTGCTCCCTGACACGCTGTCTGTCACCATCCACCAAACATCCATATCGTGTCGGGCCTTCCCAGCCTTCACGAGCTATTCCTCCCCGAAAGCGTCTTCCCCGTTTCCCTTCCTCACCCCAGTGCAGTTGTGTTTATTCTTCATGGGACGCCTTGTCTGGGAGACACTCACTGCTCGCCAGAGTCCCCCACACGCTTCACACACAAACACAAAACCCTCCCAGCTGTCACTGCATTTTTCCCTCCTCAGTTCTCCCTCAGCATTTGCCCATAACAGGAATTAATTCATATTTGTATCCCTAGTACCTAATAAGTGATGAATGAATGAATGAATGAATGAGGAATTGTGAATTGGGGAGTTGGTAGGTGAATGGAGCCTGGGTTTGACCGCTGGCTCTACCACGAGCAACTCACTTCTCTGAGCCTCAGTTTCCTTGGCCATAAATTGGGATAGTGATACCTATCTCCTCGTGTGGATTCACCAAGACAAGCCATAGGAAGTTACTGAGAGCAGCTCCTGGGATCCTGCAGATACTCAAAAAACCCCAGGGGGGTCCTCATTTATCTAAGCTGAGAGTTGGCTTCAAGAACATTGATCCTCATAACCTGCATGGCCCTCTGACCACAGCCTCTATGGTCCTTGCTCTGGGGTTGACTCAGCCCTGGACCCAGCCTCCATTTCTAAGGGCTTTCTGGAGGCCCCCCTTCCACGCTGGTCACGGGTGCAAACACACGTCTCCTAGAAGAAGGCCTGTCACACCTCTCCAGACCTCACTGGCATTCAGAGGAGGCTTGCTTGAGGCTTCTGTCCCCCATATAGCCCCAAGTTCTGTGAGTGGAGGAGCATGTCAAAGGGGGAAGTGGCAGGGGTGGACAGGATGACCTTAGGATGTGGCCATAGGATCCCTGGTGGTTGAGATGGAATCAGGTATGGTGAGAGTTCCTGAATGGAGCAGACCCCAGTGGGGGGCAAGGCTGGGAGCTGGGAGGCTCTGGGGGCTGTGTTGGTAGCTCCCCTATGCCCATCCCGGTATTCACTTCAGGGCTCGGGGCCAGCCCAGGGTGCCTGAAAGCACGGATAATAACGAAAGCCAGAATACAGTTTATGACCACTGGAATGGAGAGTGCAGGTATAAACATTCAGGGAAGTCAGAAGGCTGGGGAAGTGTAATTTAGGTCGAGGAAACAGCATGAGCAAAGTTGGGCATGTAATTGATGGGGTGTTCTTTTATTCCTCAGCTCTAATAAAAATTATGGTTTGCATCATTATATTTCAAATACTGAAGTATTTCAAATACTGAAATATTTCAAAAACTTCAAATACTGAAGTTTATAGTTTGCCAATAGGTAATGTATTCACACAGTGTAACAATTTAAAGGTAGAGGGGCAGATAGGGTAACATGCACAGCAAATAGACCCATATATTCTTTCCTTCCTTTCCTTTCTATAAATGGTATCTATCACATTATAGCTACTATTCTGCATGTTGCTGCTGTTCTACCAAATACCGCGCCTTGGAGACGGCTTCACGCCAGTACCTAGAATGCCACCTCATTGTTTGTCATGCACCCAGTGTTTTCTTGTCCAAGAGTTAATGAAGCTCTCACTGATGGGCATTTAGATTATTTCCAGTTATTTGGGATTGCCAATAATGCTGTGATCAATAATCAGTGCATATGTCATTCCTCTTGCGTGCATGCACTGCAGTAGGATACATTTCCTAGAAGTAGAATCTGTGGGTTGAATTTGCTGGGGACAGGCCCGGGAATAGAGGCGTGACATGCTCAGGACTGCGCCTGGAAAGATCCCTCTGGTGGTGGCTTAGAGAAGGCATCGGCGGGGGTAAGACTGGAGGCCGGCGGTCCCTACTTCCATCTGTTGCCTCCGTGAGTATTTATCTGGTTCATCTGGACACTTTGCTGGTGATTAAGCAGACCAGACCCTGCTCTCAAGCAGCTGACAGTTGAATGGAGAAGTCGGGAGGCAAGAGATGTCAGCAGCCTGGACTAGGGCAGTGGCGGTGAGGGGAGACTAGGGGTGGTGGGGGGGAGGCTTCAGAGAAAGTCACACTAGGGCACTGGACCAGGAGTCAAACAGATATACTCGGTGCTGGGCTTTGGAGAAACCACCCTGGCAGTCAGCAAGAGAGAGGCAGAGCTGCCAAGAGGGAAGGCAGGGGAGGGGCAGTGGAGCTCAGTGAATCCGTGTGTGTGTGTGTGTGTGTGTGTGTGTGTGTTCTGGAAGCAGATTGCCTGCATTGGAATCCCAGTTCTGCCCTCTAGCAGGCATAATCCTTTGGCCGAGGGACTTCACTGCTCTGGGCTACCGTCTCTCCCATCTGTGAAATGGAACCAATAACAGTGCGGCTTTCAGGGGGGTTGTTGGTGGTAAGATTAAGTGAGGCAAACGAATGTAAATGTTTAGCAGAGAACCTGGCATCCCTAAAGCTTTCGGTGGCAGATAGGTAGTGTTGTTGGTGCTTTGATGCCAGGAGCAGTGGTAGCAAAATGCACGGACTGGGAAAGACAGGAGAGAGTGGTAGGAGTTGAGATGGGTGGGGCTTGGTGTTTCTGTGCTTGACCTTGGGTGAGGTTGAGGAAAGGAGAGTGAGAACCTGTCCCAGCTGAGCAGCTGGCAGAGATTCTGAGCAGAAGCCTCAGAGGAGGGGAGAACCGGAGGGCTCTGGCAATTACGCCCAGTGCCCAGCGTTCACCTGGAACTTGGGACCTGGGCCAATGAGACTTCTTCTACGGGAAGCTGAGGGAAAAGACGTTACGGGAAGGTGAACCCCAGCCCACTGGCCTGCTGCCTGCTTTGCGCTCCTGTGCTTTTCATCACATGCCTCAGAGGCCTGAGGGTCTGTGTTGCTAGGTCTGCTGGGCTTGGGCGGCTCCAGGCTGTCCCCCTCTTTCCCTGCCCTTTGTCTCCTCTCCAGTGGCCTGAGTTGACCGCCCTATGGCCAGGTGGAGAAGCCCTATCAGAACATGTGTACCCTGACCATATAGGGCTCACAGGGACCCAGCTGGCTCCTGGCCACCTACTCCGGGGATCCTAGGGCACTATGGGCAAGGGATGGGAACACACATTTCAAAGCAAGCTCGTCTGAATGTTGAGTCGGAAGACTTAGCATGCAAGAAGGTAGCAAGACACAGTGGCAGGTGGGGAGACTTGGGGAGCACGGAGAGTCACTGAAGGACTGTAAGGAGAGAGGTGGGGGTAGGGGAGTGGAATCAAAGGAGACAGGGGCCTGAAGAATTCATCCCACAGGCTTGGAGGCCCCTAGATGACATTTCTGAGAATGCTGAAGGGCGCTGCTGCTCCGTGTTCCCTGCTCGCTCCTTTCCCGCTCGGTGTTCTTACTCCTTCTGCCCACCACCTGCTTGCTAAAGGCCCCCTGCAGCGCTGCTGGGTCTGCGGCATGGACCGAAGGGGCTCGTCCCAGGGGTGCTCATGGGTCCTTGGGATCCTGAGTCACCTGAGGAGGTTAGAGGAACCCTAGGATCAGCGCCGATGTTCCATGGAGCCTCACCTGGTTCTCAGTGACCTTTGGTGACACAGTCCTTCTGCTCTAATTGAACCCATTGCCCTTCCGGTTGGACTCAGGAAGGAAATGAGCTTCCCTTCCCCTCCTCCCCAAATGAGGCCCCTCCAAGCCAGCAGCATTGTCACCAACATGCCATCTTGAGTGGCCCCCTTTCCTCAAGGCAGTCTCAGGGTCCATTCGAAACCAACTGCCTGAGGATCTTAGTCAGGGCCTCCTACCCACACAGCAGCCACTCCCCTTCCAACTCCTCCTTGTGTTTCTAGGTCAAGAAACCAGCACTTACCAGAGAAAATTCTCCAGAGCTGGTAGCACTTGCACAGGAGAGTCCTGTGTGCTCCTTTCTGCTAACAGAACACATGGCTGGTGGGTGCTGGGCTAGGGCTGGAGGCAGGGGTAGGAGACATCTTAGTCCATAGTTCCACTGAGGTCTCTCTTCCTCTCTGGGCCACTCTGGAAAATCCCAGAGGGGCACACAGGAGAGTGGAGCATGGATGAGGGTCTCCTAACTCTCCAAGGGGCCTCATGCCTAAGAACTGTCCAGCCCCCTCATCCACCCACCAGCCCAAGTCTCCATTTGACTCTGAGCCTTCTCTCCAGAGGTTTGCTCCCTTCACGTTGGAGTCCTGGGAAGGACCACTTAGAGAACAGGGTCTCCAAGCAGCTCCCACTCCCCCCACCCCCGACCCCGTGTTTGCCCCCTCAGCCCAGAGTCTGCTGGGTGGCTGCCCACCACACCCCAGCCTTGGGTTCTGGGCCTTCTTCACGTTCTTCCCCATTTCCTTCTGCCCCGCCAGCATCCTGATCCCAGCCATATTCTCTCCCTGGGGCCCTGGCACAGAGAGCAGGCCCTTCTCCAGTGTGTCCCCTCAGAGTGTTAGCCCCCAGCTGGCTGAGCCTCTGGGCTCCAAGAAGTGCCCTTTGAAGGGTCTCCTGCTTGGAAAATCCTCCTGGAGTTGCCAACCAGAGTGCCCTTGGCGAGCCTGCTCTACATCAGATCCCAATGCTTCTCGCTGCCATGCTCAGGCCTCTGGCTTTTATTCTAGATAATGCGGAACTGGGAGTAGGGGTTCCGAAGGCAGTCCACCTGGGTTCAGACCCCGCCTCTGTCACTTGCTCATTGTGTGACCTTGGACAAGGCACTTTCTCTCCCAATTGCTCTGTTTTCTCATCTGTGAAGTGGGGATGATAATAAGCACACTCCTCATAGCATTGCTAAAGGGATTATAAAATCCATCCACCAGAGCTGCTTAATAAAACAGCGCCTGGTGTCGGCCACTCAACGTTAGCACTTGGTATGCTATTCTTGTTGAGAGTGACTGGGAGCTCTGGGAAGATGGGAACTATGTCTCTCCCAAACTCACACTCCCAACACCCAGCATAGTCCCAGGCACATCTAGATGTTTCGTGTATGTTTGGTATATAACAGAGTGAAGTATAGACGGGACTGTTTGCTCCATGTAACCCATCTCAGCCAGGCACCAGGGTGTCCCCCCGTATCAAGCACACAGGTGAGTGCCAGGAAGACCCTCAGTTCTCCTGTGGGAGGCCTGACCTCACCTTGACCTCTCAGCCTCCAGACCAGTTGCTCACTGGGCAATCCAGTAGGGTCCTCTATGAAAGGCCATCAGCAAAAAATCAATCAATCAATCAATCAATCTCAATAAAAAGTAAAAGGCCATCAACAATCAGTTGACAGGCACAGCGGCTCACGCAGGCCACAGCCTTGGTAGTGGCTGGGTCGGTGGAAGCCAGAGACTCAAGATCCAGAGCATGGACCCAGGGGCAAAGCGTCGGCTCAGGAGGGAGACTGTCCCAGATTTGAATCTCAGCGGCCACTTGCCAGCTGTCTAACACCCCGGAAAATCACGTGTCTCTCGAAGCCTCAGTTTCCTCACTTGTGACCTGAGGAGAATCACCACTCCTCTCGGAGCTTGACAAGGACTCAACGAGACAATGGCGTCAAGGGTGCAGCCGAGCGCCTGGCGCAGGACTGGTGCCAAAAGGCAGCCACTAGAAGTTCCTGCGCTGCCCTGCGGCCCTGGAAGGGGGAGCACCGACTGGAGTGGGGGAGGTATATGTGGGGTTTATTGGAGCTGGCCCTTCTGCCCATGGGGGTTTCCAGATGGTGATTCTGAGCAAAGTCCAGGCCACAGGGCCACTGCTGGGGCCCCCAGCTACCCATCCCCTATGCCCTGGCATGGTGGGGTTCTTGGCCTCCTGCCACTGCCAACTATGTAAATAAACCAGCTTTTCGCTGGCCGGGAGCGAGACTGCCCTAAGTGACATTTCAAATTAGTTCTGCTGTATTGGGCTTGAGCTCTGAAGGGCCTGGGCATTTTTCCTCCGTAGCTCATCTCTTTCTCTGTGTGGTGAGAGCTCTTAAAGCACACCCGGTGTGGGCAGAGGGCCAGGGCGGGGTGGGGGGAGGCCTTCTGGGGTGACCTGCTGGAGCACTGACTAGGCCCAGGGCCACTGCCTCTCTTCCTAGGGAGGTCAGGAGCCCTGCACCAGTGTGACCGCCTCCCCCTCCCATACCAGCCCTCCACGGCTGCCATGGCAACCCAGCTCCTTGCACAGGGTTCACACACCAGCTGGCAGGAATGCTGAACGGAAGGAGGGCTGCATTGTTGGCGGAGGAGAGGGGGCTGGGTGCCTGAGGGGGCACGTGAGGGGTGGGCCAGCTGCAGGCTTGGCAGAGCTGAAAGGGAGATGTGCTAGCCACATGGCCTGTCCGGCTCAGTCTGGGGCTGGGGCCATGCCAGGAGATGAGACCATGGTAGGCGAAGGGAGCCAGGAGTGTGGACACATGCCACTCTCTTTCTGGCAGAGCTCTGAGGCTTCCCTGCAGGGCTGAGGGCAGAGGGCCATGGGCTCAAGTCCTTTCTTTCTGGACAAGTCACCTTACCCCACTTGGCCTCCATCTCTTCAGGCTTCAGGCCTGAGGGTGGGAAAGAACTTGGGCCATGGAGCTGGACAGAGCTGAGGGACACTCGGAGCCTCAGCTGCCTCCTGCATAAAATAGGAATACTATTGCTCCCCACTCCCTGAACTCACCGAGAGCATGTTGGACAATGCATGCAAAGCCTGTCTCACAGAGGCTGGTGCATAGTAAGAGCTCAGTAAGTGATGGTTTCTATGCTACTATTATTATTATTATCATTATGATGATGATGATTACTGCTATTCTTTTTATTAAATTCCCTAAATGACAGTTTCTGTGCCTCTGTCCCCTTTCGACGGGGAGACCCTGAAGGGCAAGGACAGGAACTTATTTCTCTCTCCATCCCCAGCAGCTCAGAGGGGCCCAGAGAAGATTTTGGGGCAAGGGGGGGGGTGGGGGATGATGCATATACACCAGGAATGCTTTGGGCTAAATGGCTTCAAAACTCCCTTGATGCTTGGAAATTCTGTGTTCTTTAACTCCATAAGTTTTAAGGAAGTATTGCCTCTACAGTACGTAGGCCCTGGACAACCCCTCCATATATATATACATACATATATATATATATATATATATATATATATACACATACATATATATATATGTATATATATATGTATATATATATATATGTAAACACACAGGATATATATATATATATATATATATATGCATATATATGTGTACTTATGAGGCCCCTGTCTATATAAACAGTTCGAGCCACCCAAAATCAGCATGTTAGCACCGTTCTGGCAACCTAATCTTTCCCATGATCCTACAAAAAAAAAAAGGACTGTGCCAGCCAGCAGGAGCGATCTGCCTTCCAGATTGTCCTCCTGGAACTGTGCTCAGCCCAGGGCCCCAAGAAGACACCATAGATGCAAGTCCAGGAGCTCCTCAGGACATCTGGTTGACTCCATGCATAGAGTCACTAGTCAGAGAGTGTCCCAAAGAGAAGAAAAGAGGACTGGGGCCTACATGGGTCTGTATTTGGGCTCGGAGCCCTCCACCCGGGAGGCAGTGCTGGCCCTGGTCCGTACTGCACTCGGCATCAGAGGGGACATGAGCATGTTTGAAAGAAGGCCCTTCAAAGCACAGGGACCCCTGAGGCATGGGACTGGGGCAGAGGCCCTGCTTGAGTGGGTTTGTAGAGCATACTGTTCCAAGGTGACAGCCACTGAGCCGAACTAATTTGAACCCTGGCCAAAGGAGCCTTAGCTCCTCCATGCTGTGGATTGCCCATGCCTGGAATTCCAATTTTCTCTGCATCCTCCATCACATCTCAGCCCAGCCCACTGCCCAGGAGCTGCTGGTCTGAGCAGAGCCGAGCCAGAGACCCCACAGCTGGCTAAGGGCAGGATGAGGGGCTGGGAGCAGTGAGACTAGCACACCCGGTAGTGGAGGAGGGGGGCTGCTGTAGCAGCAGCACTGAGTTCCGACAGGTCTTTAAGCTCGGTTGGGGCTCCTGGGTGGTGCGGTGGGTTAAGCATCCAAGTCTTGGTTTCAGCTCAGGTCCCGATCTCAGGGTCCTGGGATCGAGCCCTGTGTCCAGCTCAGTGCTCAGCACCGAGTCTGCTTGAGATTCTCTCTGCTCCTCCCCACACTCTCAAATGGATAAATAAATCTTAAAAAAATTTAAAAAAAAAATAGGGATGCCTGGGTGTTTCAGTCAGTAAAGCATCTGCTTTCGGCTCAGGTCATGATCTAAGGTCCTGGGATCAAGTGCCGAATCAGGCTCCTTGCTCAGCAGGGAGCCTGCCTCTCCCTTTCACTCTGCCCCTCCCCCTGCTTGTGCTCTCTCTCTCTCTCCTCTCTTTCTCTCTCCCTCTGACAAACAAATAAAAAAAAAAAGGCTCAGTTCTCGACAGACAGGTGCTAGGGCAAACTCTCCTGGGCCATTTGAAGGACTGGGAGAGGCTATCCTCAGGGATGCTTGTAGAAACCAAACCGGAGAGGGCCCGGATGGTGAGAGTTACCCCAGCTTTGAAATCACCACCCCCACCTAAGGCCACCCAGAGCCTGGGAAAGATGAACACAGCTCTTCCTCATTGCAGCTGCTGGGTAGGCCCTGGAAATCTGGCAGGAATGGAGGAGGAGGGCTGTGAAAAGAGCATGAAGTCAGATGGTGGGTGATGGGAACCAAGATGCTCACCGTTGGAATGGGAGTGTACAGATAAGCAAGCAGGAAGGCTGGAGTGATCCAGGTGCTAATGCATTAGAATGAGAACTATCAGAGGGAACTTATGTTTAGCGTAGTATAGATACAAATAGTTATGCAGAGAAGCACTTACAGATCAGTTGTCTATACCCGAGTTGCTATACACATTTCATTTTATTCTGTCAGGTGAGAGGGCCCAGAAGCAACCAGAGTTCCTTGCAGAAGCGCTTGATTCTAGGCCAGGACCGGGAAATAGACAAGATGATCCTGGAGCATCCTGAAGTGACAGAAAGGGAGGAAGGGCTTGAGGAAATGAGACCCATGATGTTGGGGGTGTGTCAAGGGGACACAGGGACCAATGGAAAGGGCTCCCAAAGGCCAAGGCTGGAACAGCTAGAGTGACAGAATAACGTAGTATTGGGAATATGACCTAAAGTATAAAACAAATACTCATGAGTCTATAGTCATATCAATAAGCGTTGAATAAAGGGAGAAGAAAGAGGAAAATGTCCCACAAAGAATTGCGAATAGTTAATGTTGATTGTCTTCTGACAATGAAGTGGCATGTATGTCCCCATTTCTCATCCTGTAAGTGTGGGCTATTTACAGCGGCTTCCTTCCACTGAGTACAGCACAGAGAGGGGAAAAATGAGGAGTAACTTTCCAGTGGAGAGACCTGACAAATACACTTCAGCTAGATGGTCATGGTCATCATCGACAGGGATAAGTCATGCTGAGGGTGTGTATCCTTGGTGTGATATGATGAGATGGCCCACTTCACCTCTGTGGGCTTCCTCTCCCAAACGCCTAACCCCTGTCAAACCTTGAAAAAATGTCAGACCAATCCCAATCGAGGAACATTCTAGAAAATACTGGACCAGCACTCCTCAAAACCACAAAGTTCCTCAAAAGTGAGTAAAGTCCGAGAAACTGCCATAGCCAAGAGGACTCAGGGAGACACGATGACTAGATATAATGTGGTGTCCCAGATGGGATCCTGCAACAGATAAAGGACATCAGGTCAAAGCTAGGAAATCTGACTTTCATATTACTGTATCGATATCCGTTTATTAAGTTTAAATCAAAAGAACACAAAGCCTTGGGTTTGAATCCCATTTCTGCCCCACCCGACTGCATGGCTTTAAGGAGGTTTTTATCCTTTCTATGTTTTTGCTTCTGTAAGTTGGGAGAGATAATTTCTCTCTCTTGGTTCCTCTCTCAGAGACAATTTGACATGCTAATTTTCTTCCTCTCCTAACCCTCACAAGAGCCCTGTGTGAAATCGATGGGACAACTGAGGTTCAGAGAAGCAGAGGGACATGCTAAAGGTCACACAGCTGGGAAGGAGAAGAAGCAAGATGTGACATTCCCTCTAAGGCGTTCTGCCTGTTGGTAGAGCTTAGGCTATAATGGGACCTGTGGGTGGAAAGGCAAGCTGTCTGGTGGCCCCAGGGCCTCTGAGAGACAGCCACTTCCACTGAGGGCCCGCACAAGGTAGTGAGCACAATGATTAGGTGTGTGGGCTTCAGAATCAGGCTGCCTATTTCAAGCACTGGCTCTATTACTTCCCCGCTATGGGACTTGGGCAAGTTGTTTCACTTCACTGAACCTTGGCTTCCTCATCTGTAAAATGGGCCTTGACAATAGTGTCTACCCTTTGGCATCATTGTGGCGAAGATTAAATGAATCAGTGCGAAGTGTTCAGAATAGTACTCAGCACATAGTAAGTGATCGGTAGATCCTAGCTATCATTATCTGCAGAAGAGAGGCCTTGGGTTCCATCCCCCCGTAAAGGCCCTTCCAAGTTTCTGTTGTGGTGGGTGGGGTGCACGGGGTACCAAGAATTGTTTCTTTGCGAGTCCCTAAGAGTTTTTGCATAAAACAATAAACACTTATTTGTGTTATCAGTCAATGAACAAGCCCTTTGGGTTTTGAAGTTTGAAGGAAGCTTCAAAAATCACCAGTATCATTTTAGATGGGTAAACTGAGGCCTAGAAAGGGAAAGGGAGGGGCCCAGGTCACATTGCAAGTCAGTGGCTCAGCTGAGCTGAAATGCAGAGCTCCTGTTTCTCCACCCTAGACTCCTACCACTCGACCAGCTTGCTGCAGGGAATCTTTACTGAGTACCCCCATAGTCCCAAATCCTGTGCTAGGCATCATGGGGGATTAGAAGGAAAAAATATATATATCACTATGTCCCTGTTTTCATGATTTTCAATGTAAGCTTCAGGGATAAGATTCTCATGTTCACTTGGAGAAAAAGAGGACAAAAATCAATATACAGAAATGCTGTCATATGTACCCTAGCCTGTGGCACTGAGGCTGTCTGCAGGAGCAAGAACAGGGAGGCTGCGTGCTTTCTTAGAGGGAGGGGGCAGGCATTGCTGAATCTGGACCTTGCAGGCCGGCAGGGTTGACCCAGGCCCGCCTGCGATCGTGGGGCAGAGCATTTTGATAGAACTGGGGGGCAGCAGGGGTGAAGTTTAGTGACAGTGGAGTGGTAAACTGGCTCTTTGTGGGGGGGGTGGTGTCCTGATGTGTAATGTTTGCCAGTATCTGCGGTGTAAATACTCCCACCGCGGCCACTCTTAAGCTACCAAGAGTTTAACTATCTGCTTGTTAAATTCTTGAGTATTTCACCACTGGCTCTCAACTCCAGCACACCGCTGCCCATGGGTGGAAATGGCTTTGTTTCCAGGGCAGTAGGAGCTGGGCCTTGTGGGGAGCAGGGGGTTGGGTGGAGGATGGGCTGGCTAGGATGGGTACCAGCCAGCAGGTCACATGCAAATTCAACTATTAGCTATTGAGTTGGGCTCTTTGCTGGGCTCCATGCCAGACATTTAACATGCATTAGTTCATTTAATCTTCAAAACAGCTTTAAGAAGTGTTCATTCACTCATTGCTCTAACCATGACCCATCCATTTAACAACTCTGTACTGAGTGCCTACTATGTGCCAAACACTGACCAAGGCATAGTGGTGATAAAAACAAATTCACTACCCTGATGATGCCTACATTTGAATGAGAGGAGACAATATACACATTTTTTAAAAAGAATAACAAATAGGGGCACCTGGGTGGCTCAGTCAGTTAAGCGTTTGCCTTCGGCTCAGGTCATGATCCCAGGGTCCTGGGATCGAGTCCTCTGTGTTGTGTCGGGGCTCCCTGCTCAACGGGGAGTCTGCTTGTCCCTCTGTCTCTCCCCCCACGTCACTTGTGCTCTCTGTCTCTGAAATAAATAAAATCTTTGAAAATAAAAAAATTAAAAATTATTCCAATCATGGTGTTTGAAAGGAAACAAAGAGTATTGAAATTGAGAACAAAGAGGGTACTGCTATTTAAGATAGGATGGTTGGGGAACATGTCTCTGAGAAGGTGACATTTAAGAAGGGGAAGGAACCAGCAATGCAAATGGCTGGGTCGCAGCACTGAGATGGGGGAGAATAGCAAAGTACAAAGGCCTTGAGGTAGAAATGAGGTCAGTTTTCTCGAGCAACATTAGGAGGGCTGGCATAGTGGAGCTTGGCGGCCAGAGATGAGACCAGAGAGGTAAACGGAAGTCTGATCATGAAATCATCACAGGTCATGGTAAGGACTTTGAAGGACCCTTATCACATGAGCTCTCTTGTTCAACCAGCTCATGCTGGCTGTAGCACAAAGAGTGGATTCTAGAGAAGCAGAAAAGCAGACAGGGAAGCCAGGAGCTCATGGGTCCAAATAAGGACTGCAATGCTTGGTCCAGAATCATGGTAGCACGGAGAGAGGCAGAGGGAAATGCCCAAGGTCACACAATACATGGCAGAACCTGGGTTCAAATCCCAGCTCCACAGTTCATGCTCTTTTCTGTACCCCAGGTCATCTCATGGAAAGATGGAAACTCAAATTTGCCGATTAAAGGCCTCAAAATCCCGGGGAAAATTTCTAAGCAGAGAAATGACATGATGGAGGAGATGCATCTCTTTACTGACCTTTTTACACCTAAATGACTTGCTATTCAAATGTTCACAGATTTCCACTGAAATGTGAGTTCCTTGAGGGTGGGGGGGCCCTTAGGCATCAGCATTTGCAGCCTAGAGCCACATCTGAATCAAAGGAGGAGGAGTTCCTGAATCAAAAGACAACCAACTCACTCCGTTACCATGCCAGCCCTGGCTGTGCCCAGTTTGGCTCACCCTGGAGAGCCTCTTGGCTGAGTGCCCCTCAGCAACACCACAGCAAAAGAAAGACACTGCCTATCCAAATCCCTCCCTGAACAGCACGAACCCCCTGAACCTGTCACCCGGTGGGGTAGTGGAGACCAAAGACAACAGCCCTTGACCTCAGGTTGGGTCCCAGCTCCTCTTCTTCCCTGTTGTGTGAACTCAGACAAGGGGCTTAATTTCTGTGCATCTCAGTTTCCTCATCTAAGAAATGGGTCAATGAAGAGTTCCTGCCTCTAAGGGTGGCTGTGAGGATCAAATGAAATCACTAGCAGAACACGCTTGATATAGTGCCGGGCACATAGTACATTCTCAAGAAGCTTCCTTCCATCATCCCAGGTGGGTGAGGGGCTTTGGGTGTCACTAAGCTTGGGGTTCCTGGGGAGTCCCAAGCCCCTTCATACCAATTAGGCAAGTTACTGAGAGGGGAGCATGGAGCACCCTTCCCTCCCCTTCCCCACCTGTATTCCACTCCCCCTTCTCCTCCATTGGCCTCTGCCTTAAGCACCTGGGAGTTCCCTAATTAGAGCTAATTAGCTTCTCCTGCAATAAAACTCCAATGATGGAAAGGTTCTGTTGCTCAGGCCTCTGACAGTAACCATGTTAAGTAGATATTTATTGATCCCTTTATTAAGCAAGTCAATTAGCTTCCAATATCTGAGTGGCGGATTTTCCGGCCTCGGAGCTGGGCACATGCTGTCAAGAGTTGAAGGCCCCTTTTGGGGCTCTCACTGTCCACTGGAGCCCCAAAGAAGCCAGGTCACACGATGGCAGGTTTGGAAGAGCCATTAGACACAGGTGTACAGATTGGAGACCGAGGTGAGGTAGGGGCTTGTCCAAGGTCACGCAGTGGGATGGAAATGACTGCATGAGAAGGTAGAGGATACTAAGGAGTCCTTTAAAGAGTATCTACTCTGTGCAATGGGGGTTCATGGGAAAATGAGATTGCCTTAATTTTGGACACAGTGTTTGGTCAGGGAAAGCTTCATGAAGGAGGCAGAATATACATTTCGACAAGAGATGGCTTTATTGAGGGGGGCATTCCTGGTAGAAGGAATGGTGTGAGCAGAGGCGAGGAAGTAGGGAAGTGTCTGGCATGTTTGGGAAACTGTGGTGTGTGGTTTGGTTTGTGCCCTGCCGGTGTGAGGGCAGGAGAGCAGGCAAGAAGGTGTCAAGGAGAGCGGGGCTGGGTCAGATTCTAAGGACTCTGACTGTCCACTGGCAAGGTCGACATGAGACTGTGGGATTGAAAGGCTAGCTGTGGGCAGCCCCGTTGGGAGGCTGGGCTTGGGGGAGGGAGGCTGGAAGCTGAACCACCAGCAGAAATGGAGCAGGTCTATGGCGGGACCTCATTCATTCATTCAAGCTACACTTGCTGAGAGCTACTCTGTATTAAGCACTGTGCCATGGAGGTGTTTATAATTGAATTAGAGAGGTAAACATGCTAACAAAAGAGCTACAGCCCAGTGCGGTAAAATCTGTGATGGAAGAGAGGTCTCTTTCATCTGATCCGACAGTGACAGAGGAAGCAAGAGGTTACCTCTGCCTGCTAGCCTCAGAAATAGCCTCTCAGAGGTGTTGGCAGAAGCCCAGAGAATTGACTGGGGCTTGAGTGTTATAATTATTTTGCATCTGCCTAGCGCTTTTTGACTTATGCATCACGTCCATACACAGTATGTATGTTTTTAACCCTCCTGATAACTCTGTGGGGGTGAGGAGTATTAACCCCATTTTACAGACGACAGGGACTGAGGTTGTGCAGTGAGGCGGGAAGAAACACCAGGGGCTGGAAATGGCAGAGCCTTTGGAATCTGTGAGGTCCGAGCTCCAGTTTGGCTTTGCTACTTACTAGTTGGGGGACAGTGAGCAAGAAAGGTAACCTCTTGGAGCCTCAGTTTCCCCTCCCACAAAATAGGGATAATACTTAACCTATGATTCATTCAACTAGTATGTGAGCATACAGCAAGTGCTCCATAAACTTTAGTTTACTTAATCCCTGCTCTTCAATGGCTTGCCCACGATCCTACAACTAGTCAAGAGTCAAACCCAGGCCCTTCAATTCTAAAACCTATCTTATCTGGGAGGCTCTCACTGTCTCTTCAGAGGTGGCAGCACTGGGACGAAGGTTGAACGGGAAAGGTCTTGGCTATATTAGGATAGGAAGTTAGAAAGAGAAAGTCTTACAGCAGCAAGCCTTACTCAAGCTTACAGAAAGGAGGATGGAGGCGAGACACTGGGATGATCTTGCTGACAAATTTGTGAGTCACTAACTGGAAGAGCTGTGGCTTTGGGGGCCTGGGAGATTTCTGATGACAGGAAAGACCCCAGTGAGTATGAGCTGGGGCGAGGCAGCTCACCCAGAGGAAGAGGGAACAATGAGATCATCAAGGCTGCAGACTGGAAAGAACCCAAATGGGTCATCTAGTCCAGCCCCCTGCCTCTGGACAGATTCTTCTGGAACCAGACAGATGAGAATCTCTCCTGTTTTTCAAGGTCTCCAGGGGAAGAGATTCCTCAGCCTCCTTGGCCAGTCTAGAACAGGTTCTCACAACTCACACCCAGAAAGGTTTTTTGGATGGTTGTTTTTTTTGTGTGTGTATTTTTTTTTTGTTTGTTTTGTTTTGGTTTGGTTTTTGGTTTTTGGTTTTGTTGTTGTTTTTTTTTGGGGGGGGTTGGCTAATTATAATTTCTTCTGTGGTCATTTCAGCCTTTAATGGCAAAGTAGGAAGTCTGTTGCTCCACTTTGTGCCACCGGCCCCACTGAGCAGAGAGGAATGATTATCTCCTGTTTGTTGCTGTTTGTTGCTGCCAACTCCCTCAGGAAGGCAAGGACAGCATCTAAGACCCTCCATAGCAGCCCACCAAGCTTATAGGCTCCTGGGCAGTACAGTTGCCTAGGCACACCAGCCACGGTCGTTCCCCCCACAGGCTCTACCTGAGCCTACTCCCACGCCTTTGCTGACATTCTCCCCACCATCACCCACAAGGCCCTTCTTCCTGGTTTGCAGGTGACTGCCATCCAGCCCATCCTTCAAGGCTCAAAGGTCACCTCCTTTTTTTAAAACTTTATTGTTTCATTTTATTTTATTAACATATATTATTTGCTTCAGGGGCCCAGGTCTGTGAATCATCAGTCTTACACAATTCACACACTCACCATAGCACATACCCTCCCCAGTGTCCATAACCCAGCCACACTATCCCTCCCCCCTCCCTTCAGTAACCCTCAGTTTGTTTTGTGAGATTAAGAGTCTCTTATGGTTTGTCTCCCTCCCGATCCCATCTTGTTTCATTTTTTCCCTCCTTTCCCCACATGACCTCCCGGCCTGCCTCTCAAATTCCTCATATCAAGAGATATGATAATTGTCTTTCTCTGATTGACTTATTTTGCTCAGCATAATACTCTCTAGTTCCATCCACATCATCACAAATGGCAAGATTTTGTTTTTCAATGGCTGCATAGTATTCCATTACACACACACACACACACACATATATGTGTGTGTGTATATATATCACATCTTCTTTATCCATTCATCTGTTGATGGACATCTAGGTTCTTTCCATAGTTTGGCTATTGCGGACATTGCTGCTGTAAACATTTGGGTCCGCGTGCCCTTTCAGATCACATTTGTATCTTTTAGGGTAAACACCCAGTAGTGCAATTGCTGAGTCATAGGGTAGTTCTATTTTCAACTTTTTGAGGAACCTCCATGTCGTTTTCCAGAGTGGCTGCACCAGTTTGCATTCCCACCAATAGTGTAGGAGGGTCCCCTCAAAGGTCACTTCTTAAGTGAAACCTTCCCTCATCTTTCCTGTGGAAGAAAATCATTCCCTTCTTCATTGCCATTTTGTACTCACTTTACTTTGCCTGATGCCTGAAGTAGTATTGTAGTTTGCCAATCAAATACTGGCAAAATCATGTGGTTTAACTGGAATTATCTGTCTGCTTCAGCTCCTAGACTGTACAGGATGTATTGTACTAATCTCTGCACACCCCTCCAGGCCCCTTGCTCCCTCTCCCCCACACCTAAGTGCCTGGAATCATGCTTTGGGCCCCAAAGTGGCCAATGAGTATTTATTTTGAATTTGTTGAATAAGCATAATAGTAAAATAATATTTGGGTAGACCTTTATCAAACTCCATTTTTACATTATGTCTCACATAATCCTTGTAACCACTCTGTGAAGAAGGTCCTCTCATTTCCCCATGGGGAAGCTGAGGCATGAAGTCACTTGCCCAGGGCCATGCAGTCACTGTGATCCAGGAACTCTGCCCTTAGTAGCTATGGATAAACTTGACCTGAACCTTGAGAGAACAAAGCCCTGCCCAGGATTTCTGGGACATGCAGAGGTTTGCTGCCTGGATTCTGCTCTTTTCAGTCAGCACCAAGACCCAGGTCCTTCACTCTTCGCCTCAAGCCTCTCTTGAGGGGAATGACTTAGCCGGAGATAGGTGGGGAAATGGAGGTCATGGGAAGGAGTCACCAGGCATCAGGTAGGAACTTCCACCACCTTGCCAACTGCACTTCCTCTTCTCTTCCTCATGGCCCCTCGGGAATAACAAACAGACCTTCAGCTGAATTCACTTCTGAGTCCTCAGTCTCTCAGGGACTGGCCTAAAGCAAGATGACCCAGGCAACTTCTCAGCAAAGGTGGCCTCCGTGCAAGTTCACCTCCAGGTGTCTAAAGGACCCACATGTTCTTACTTTTGCAGTGTTTTTCCTAAGTATGCTGCTCATATTGCTGGTAGTGAGAGTATGTTAAGTGGCACCTAACCAAAGATTTACATGTCAATAGTGATATATTCCTGTTAAGGTTTATTAGGGAAAAAATGCAACTGGCATGCCACATGTGATGTCACAGAAATCAGTGCTTACTGTGACAAGAAGGTAAATATAAAAGTTCACGTGTTAAGAAGCACATCCATTTAAAGAGAAACAGCAAATAATGAAACAGGTGGGATGAAACTATGGCAAGAGTTGTGATGCTGACCTATGAACCACTGACATTTAGAAAGCCTTGCACTCTTCCTTTTCATAGCCCTGGAAAGACCCAATCAGAGGGCAGCCCTGGGAAGGCTTGTCAAGAGCTCTGTGTGGAGGGAATCTGCATGTGTGGTCGAGGTTTGGGCAGCCCGAGGGAGGAGGACTTGTAGACTCAAGTGGACCTTGCTTGCCATCCCAGCCGGACCTCTTTCTAGAAATATCTTTCCCCTCCTTGGAGACAGAGTGTCATCTCCCCCCAGATAGGGCTGGACTTCATTCATGTGTATACATCCAGCACTTAACAGAGTGCTTAGCACATAGTAAATGTTCAGTAAATATTAGTCGAGTAAGTAACTGAGCTTCGCCTTCCTCGTGTGAAGTGAGAAGAGCACTTCCTACCTTAAAAAGTTGTGGTGAGGAGGAAATTAAGTAGACTATCACAAAGCATTTTGCTTTGGCCTTTAATCGGACTATGTGTGTGGGGAAGGGATATTATTATCGTTGAAGCTACTGGGAGGGAAGAATGCGAGCTGGGCATTGTAGGGGGTAAGGCAGGCCAGGAACAACTGGGGGCAGGGCCTAGCCTCTCAGCTTACAGCTGAGCCCCGGGCCTTGCTAGGCCTGTGCACACACTCACATCCCCACTCACACCAAAGGCAGCCAAAACAACTCATCTGCTTCAATCTGAAGGCTAGGCCTGGATTGCCTCTGTAAGAGCTCCCTGCTCAGAGTCTGGTCCAGGCACCAGAGCCAAACCGCCCCAGGCATGTGGTTCCCAGGCACCTGAGGGTTGTCCACACGGCCCCCTCCCTGCCAGATCCTCCAGTGGGGTTTGAGCTCCTCCACCACATGGCCTGCTGGGCAGGCCTGGCGTTGGTGCCCCCAGAGCAAAGAGCACTGGATCTCAGGCTCTGCAGAGGGAGCCCCTCCTCCCCCAACACCTGGGAAGACCAACAGCAGCAGACCAGCCTCAGAGGTCGGAAAACCCCCTGTGGACCCAGGAGCACAAGAAGGGTCTGTTTCTGTGGCTAATGCCACAGGTCCCTCTTGGGGTGTGAGGTCTGGCTGTTCCAGGGCATACAGAACCCAAGAGGGGCCAACTCCCACAGAGAGAGGGGCTGTGTGCAACTGTTTACAGGTACCTCTCATTACAGACACAAGCAGGACCCTGGAGTGTTGGAGCTGGTCCGGTGGTTTCCAAATCTGGCTGTGTCTGAACCACCCCAGGGGCACGTTAAAAAACATCTTTTTTCTCAGGCCCAGAAGCACCAGGAGGTGGGGTAGACCTGGAGTAGTACTGACGTAGCCAAATCTGTAAACTATATATATATATATATATATATATTTATATATATATATAGTTCATTCGTGAAAACAGAAACAAAAAAAACCCCACCATCAAGATGTAATTCATACACCAGAAGATTCATTCTTCCAAAAATGTACGATTCTGTGGGTTTTTAGTATATGTGACCATTACCATCGTCTAATTCCAGAGCACTGTCATCACCCCCCCCCAGAATGCCATACCCATTATCAGTCACTCCCCATCTCCCCTTACCTGTGGGTCCCTTTGACCACAAATCCATTTTCTGTCTTTATGGATTCGCTTCTTGTGGACCCTTCATAGAAATGAAAGCATAGAACCTGTGTCTTTTTGTACCTGGCTTCTTTCACTTAGTGGAATGTTCTCAAGTTCATCTACATTGTAGCATCTAACCATGCTTCATTTCTTACTATTGCCAGATAGTATTATTCCCTTGTCTGGATAGACAGTGTTGTGTCTACTTGTTCACCAAAGGATGGGCTTCTGGGCTGCTCCCACTTGATGTACAAAGCCAATGAGGCTTGATGTACAAGGTTCTGTGTGGACATGTGGTTTCCTTTGTCTTGAATACATACCGAGGACTGGAATTGCTTGGTCAAATGGCGAGTCTATGTGTGATTTTTTGGAGGAACGGGCAAAATGTCTTCTGTGGAGGCTGCACTGTTTGGCATTCCCACCAGCAATGAACGAGCATTCCGATTTCCCCACATCCTCACCAGGACTTGTTATTTTCTAAGTTTTTTAAATTTTATTTTAGCCATCTTAGTGGGTACAAAGTGACATGTCTGTGGTTTTTTTTTTTAAGTTTAAATATTTTATTCATTTATTTCTCAGAGAAAGAGAGAGAGAGAGAGCGAGCACGCGTGCACAAGCAGGGGGAGCGGCAGGCAGAGGGAGAAGCAGGCTCCCCACTGAGCAGGGAGCCTGATGAGGGACTCGGGGATCATGACCTGAGGCGAAGGCAAACTCTTAACTGACTGAGCTACCCAGGCATCCTGATATCTCTGTGGTTTTGGTTTATTTTTTTTAATGACTGTGATGTTGAGCATCTCTTCATGTGCTAATAGCAATGGGTTTATCTTCCTTGGAGGAATGTCTAATATTCGGAACTGCTAGAGTAGGACAGAAAGATCAAGGGAAGCCATCTACAAAAAAATGGGAAAGTTTACTTCTCCCAGTTTCGCTTGTCCATCTCAATGGAGTCATTTGTCTTTTTATTCCTGAATTTTAAGAGTTCTTTATATGTTCTGGATAGAGTCTTATCAGGCATACAATGAGTAAGTATTCTCTCCCATTCTGAGGCTGCCCTTTAACTTTTTTGATATATGACTCATTCCTAACCCTCCTTGTACAGATGGAGAGACAGGGGCTCAGAGAGGAAATGCACCCCAAGCCACATTCAATGAGAGTCAGTAGCAGAAAGCTCTTTCTACTTTCCTAGGTAAGTAGAAACCTACTTACCTACTTACCTGGGTGCACAGGGATGTACCCTTGGAGGATGGGGCAAAGCAGTGGTGTGGATAATTCCAACCCGGGCTTAGCCCCCCAATTATTTCTATTGTCTTTGGGACACACAATCTCATTTTTGGTAGATGGCTTCTCTTGATCATTATGTCCTACCCAAGCAGCTCCTAACATTAGATTACTTTCCTGATAGCCCATCAATGCCTGTAGAGAGAGAGAAAGTGGTCTGGGGTTAGACCTTGTTTGGAGATAATCACAGAGAATATTGACGAATCCAGGTGTAACCACAGGCTTTGCTCTGTGGAGCATGATGGTCCACGGTGGGCTGAGAGAGACCCTAGAGTACCCAAGTGCTGTGTCGGGGTTGATGAGGAGCCCAGCTGGACCAGACCGCCTTCTTGAGGTGTATACAACTGGATCTTTCACATTTCAATCTCAAAGTAAGAGGAGGCTTTCCCTTGTTTACTTCTTAGTGTCAGATGTTAGCAAACTAATATTAGACCCATGATGGAAACTAACTAGACTTTACACAAGTATATGCATACATACTAGCTCAGGCAGCAGATAAGGACAATCAGCCAGTTTTCTGCATTACCTTTGCTTCTGCTTCCGAGGTGAGAATTCAGTGTAATGTCAGGTGATTCCCGACATTCGAGTCAGCTCCCAACTTTCTCTGTTGTGTCCTGTGCGGCAACTTTCTTCGAGAGTTTAAAAAGGTGTCAGGTCCTGTAGCACTGTCATGTATCAGATTAAGGTGGATTTGTTCATGCTTTGAAATTCTTTGAGAATTTCATGGCGTTCAGTCGCTCTTTGTACAAATGTTCATTGAGAAATTTGTGGGTGTTGGGTTCTATTTCAGGCACTAGGGCTACCCTAACTTACCTTTCCGGGCCTCAGTTTCCCCCTTTGTATATTGTAGGGATAGGTTAAATCAGGGCTTTTTCAGCTTCCTTTTTTGGTAGCAGAATACTTTGGACAAAAATCTCATCTGGAACTGTAATAAAAATAAAAGACCAAGTAGAGCTGAACTAGGATTGGGGGGGGGGCACCCCTTGAATACATCACCCCACACTCATACCCAGTGCTGCCACAGTCCTCTGTAATTCCTCAGAGCAGAACTAGAAAGGACCAGACCAGCGGGGCCCTGCCCTTTGTGCTGCTGATCTATGGTGCTGGGACTGCTCTCAGTTCTCTTCGCCTCCTCCTGACCGCAAAAAATTGTCTGGGCTGGATCCTGCTTCAAGGTCATACTATATACTGGAGTTTAACACCCTTTGCTCCTTCCCTGACCAAGCCTTCGCCCCTCCTCTGCTCTCTCCCATCAGTCCAGTTTTTCTGGAGGTCCAAGCCGACTCCAGTCACAAGACACTCTGGGCCTAATCTGCCTCTTCTCATTCCCAAATCCATTCAGTCTCCTCTCCTACATGGAGGGAGGGCCCGTGGGTAGAGACTAGGAGGAAGGATGGAGCTTGAGTACCCCAGCTCTCTGGGCCTGATTGTTGGTTCCCTCAGTGAGGGCAGGTTCAGAAGGGACCCGGGGATGGGGGGAGTGGGGTGGGTGGGCCTTTGACTGGAGACAGGGATTACCCTTGTCTCAGTTTGCTCCCTCCCAGGCTGGAAGAGAAATGCAGGCACAAATGTAGCACAGGGCGAACAAGCAGGGGGAGAGTGCAGATAGCAGGAGAAGGGGAGAAGCAGGGAGCAGGAACCAAAGAAAGTAGGCTTTGGGGAGGGGCGGGTCCCATTTTCCAACATTCAGAGGGGTTGGTCAGATGGGTTTTTCGGCAGGGCCTTAAGGCTAGGGATTGGGGCTGTGAAGTATGGATGGGACCAGAGCCTGTTCTTGGGGTCCAGGTAGCTGACTGCCTTGGAGGACTGGTCCTTGGACCCACACCTCCCCATCACACAAATTTCTCCAGCCAGCCAGGAAAAGCAGAGGGTAACGCAGGATTGTGGGGTGGGGGGGAGGAATAGTCTAACGTTTTCCTGATAAAGAAAAGTGAAGCCTAGGAAGGGGAAAGCCCTGGCTATGGACAACAGAACCCAGAGCAGGGGTCATTATCAGTCCAACAGAATTGTGGGGGTGGGGCCGAGGTAGAGCTGGGCCAATGGGACTCTAACCCGCCAGCTCTTTATTTAGCCTCGGACTTGAGGCAGCTAAACCAATGCAAACGAAAGTCCACATGTTAAAAAGGGTTTCTCCAGTGAGCCTCTTTACTGGGGGGCCTAGAATTCAGGTACATGAGGACCCACCTACCCCAGGGAAGATTGGCATAAAGCCCAGGGAGCCACTGGGTGGTGCTGTCTCTCCACCCAAGTTACTTAGGCAAGTTTCAGATGCCAGGGCAAAGAAGTCACCCCCATTCATGCCCCATCCTGCCAGGGCCTTAACAAAGGCCGCTTGGGTTAGGGCAGGGAAAACCAGTTTTGACAAAATTACATATCTCGCCTGGCACGTAGGTGGGGAATGGAGGGTCCAGACTGGCAGGGCCCAAGAAAGTCAGGGGGAAGGAACAGACAGTTGCATTGAGGTCCTGGGAGGCCGCCCCATTTCTGGAACACTCTTAAAACTGAGACATTCCGGGCGCTCTAAGCCTGAAAACAAGGAAGAACAGTTCTCCCATTTCATAGGCAAACAGACTGAGGCCTGGAGAATTAAGGGCCTAAAAGTAAGCTATTTTAGAAGCCTAGGAAGCACCCTCTCCCAAAACTTGGGTTTCAAAGTAAGCCCCTTTTTGGCTGAAACCGAAGCCGCAGCTAGAAGTGGGCTTTAGAAATGCTAATGTCATGCGTGAGTGACAGGCCGCGGACAATGGCGGAGGGCGCTGTGAATGGGGCGGCCAGGCCTGGGAGCGGGGCTCCCCACGTGGGACCCGAGTGGGGGAGGGAGCCGAAGGGGGGCCCCCATTCCCAGCAGAGGGGATCCGAGACTGCGCTAATTGGAAGGGGCTGGAGCTGCGGGAGCAGGAAGGGGGAGGGGATTACCTGAGGGTCGGCCGCTGACGGGGGCGGGGCTCCCGGGAGGGGTCCTGCCGGAGCGGGAATGGGGGCGGGGCTGGGGGCTTTGGGAGACTAGAGCATGAGGCATGGGGGTGCAGACCCGCGGAGCTGCATTCCCAGAGAAAAAGGGTGGGGGAGCTGGGGACTGGGAGCCGTTCTCACTAGGCTGGGAATTCCGAACAAGCCCAGAATTCAGGAAGGGAACAGCAGGTGCCTTGGGAGACGATGGAGGGGAAAGGAAGAAACGATTCCCTCACTTGTTCATCATAAATCGATTAAGAAAGTGCAGACCGAGTGCTCAGTAATGGCGAGTTCGTGTGATTATCCGTCCAATAAGTGACTGAGAGCCAACGGTGAGCCCAGGGCTTGGCGTCCTTGCTCCGTGGTGGGCAGGTTGGTGCCTCCCCCATTGAGACTGGCTGTGGTGAGGGAGAGGAGGTAGGCTGCACCTTGCCCCCCCGGGGCTCTAGGCTGAGGAGGACCAGAGCAGAGGCAGGCCTATAGGCAAGCAGAGCCTGGGCTCTGTGTGAGGCCCCTAGACTATGCTGGCCCTCAGGGTCTGGGGCAATGCGGCTTTCTCTGGGCCTTCAGCTCTGCTTTGGGAGAGGACCCCTGGAGTGATAGGGCTTCTCCAGGAGCGGTTGTATGCTGAGGGATGGGGCCAGGTTCAGGTTGGCCTCCTGGTCAGCTCAGGGGGCCAGCCTCAAACTCAGGCTTTCCTGGTGGAGTCAGAGTCCAAGAACCAGAGAAAGGATGCTAAGCAAGCTCTCAGAGTCACAGTGCAAAGGGTGGTAAGCAACCACACTAGGCAACATGATTCTCACGCTAGTGAGAAGAAAGCATTGCGGTATATAGAATATTTTATTTCTGTAGAGCTCCTCCTTGGGCAATTTTGACATTTGGCATTCATTTTGTGACCTACACCATCAAGCAATATCATACATGGGAGATAAGAGCAGCACATACCACAAACACTTTATGGCCTAGAGTGGTACCTTCTATCTCCTCTTCCTACAGGTGTAACAAGAACCCAGACCTTAAAAGTGACCTCAAGTCACTCGCCTAGTGGACCAGCCAGGACTCACATTCACCCGCTGGCCCCAAGAGGCTGTGCTCGTAATCACCGCATTATGTCCCACTAAATCCCTGTGGATATATTGGGCTGGCACACCCAGGATGATCTAGAGATAAGGATCCACTATCGAAAGGGGCATCAGTTAAGGGCACCGGTTCTGGAAGCACCCTTACAAATGCTCATGGTGTAGGTTGGGCACGCTGACAGCCCTGGAGGGGCAGGACTTCGTCTCAGATCACACAGCAAGGGAATGCCATTCCTCCCATAATGAAAATTCTCCACTGCTCAGTTGCTCTCACATTCCCGAATTCCCTGAGCTTCTACCCCCCTACACACGCTTCCCCACAACCCTCTCCCTGCTCTCCTGTCTGCCTCAGTTCCCAGCAGATGCAGTCAAAGCAACTGCTTCCGGCTTGGGAGGGTGGCTTTCCAGACTTTGGCCAGTCTCTCCTCCGCAAGAACCCCTTGGCCCAGGCCTGGAATGGTCACCATCTGGCGGGAAGGAGGAGCAAAAGGGCCAGCCTCGCACAAATGGCATGAAGGCAGGCAGTGGCCATGGAGAGGGCCTGCTCGGTGAAGCAGGAGGCTTGAGATCCCTCAGGGTCTTTGCCAGCTGCTCTTGTAAAGGGAGAGAGAGATATGGGTAGATACAGAGCTACATAGATAGATAGCAATGAGAGACATGCACATGTACGTGTAAATTGCCATTTAGATACAAAGATATGGAGATGCATAGCTAAACAGACAGACATACATAAATGCACAGCTATTATAGGTGCATAGTTACATAGCTATAGATGTTATTCCATAGCTACATAGAAATTCTTAAGATAGAAGCATGGGAAACATTCCTATGCGAAAGTGTGAATTAAAGCCTTGTTAGAAAGGTTGGCTATTTAAAGTAACACAGCAGGATTCTCTCCTTTGGGCTCGAAAGATGTGTCACCTGCTGAGGACATGGGAATCACAGAATCAGCCACTCTCTCTTGGGCTTTGAAGCTCACCAGACTCACAGCCACCGAGGCTTGACCCTCTCTCCACCACCACTGGGCATTCAGCCCGCCTCTCTCGCGCACCTCCGCGCATGGGGACCTTGCTTGGCCTTGAGAAGCCTGGGTCTTACGTGAAAAACCTCTGCTGGCTCTGACGTTCTCCTCAGAACTGAGCAGAAGCCACGTGGGCAGAGGTGCAAAGGCAGACACCCATCCCCCCAGAGTCTTCTCCTGGGTTCCCGGGGTCCTGGAACCACGGGGGTCCCACTGGAAGCTTTCTGCCCGAAAGGTGCAGCCCAGAAGAGGTCTGGTGGCCTGGGTCAGGTGCCATCTAGGGGCCCTCTGACCACAGGCGTTTTTTAAGGCCCTGACCAATGCAGACGGCATAGCTGCCCTTGGGGGTCATTCCCTTGCCTTTGAAGAAACAGGTAGGATCACAGGCTTAGCTAGGCAAGGAGACTTCTGCAGAAACCTCTGAGCTGCTGGGAGAGACACAGGAGCAGAGCTGGGGAGCAGATCGCTGTTTCCCACCTTCTCCCTGCCTCTAGTGTCTGTTTTCCCCCCTTTCTCTTGCCTCTGCCTCTCCTGTTCTCTTTGTTTTTCTGTCCTTTTCTGTTTCTCATTTTCTATTTACCCATCTCTCCCTTTCTCTCATTTTCCTCCCTTCTCTGGCCTTTCTACCGATCTCTTTCTTGTTCCCTTTCCCCCTCTAGCTGTGTCTTAGATTTACTCTTAGCTTCATTGTTTCCATCTTTAACTTCAAGGACTTGCACAGATACTCCGGGGAGGTGAACTGAGTGGAGGGCAAACGTCCATGGGGTCTGTAGTCATTGCCACAATAAACAAACAAACAAACAAACAAATACAGAGGGGCGTCTGGGTGTCTCAGGCGGTGAAGTGTCTGCCTTCCGCTCAGGTCATGATCCTGGGGTCCTGGGATCGAGTCCTGCATTGGGCTCCATGCTCATTGGGGAGTTGCTTCTCCCTCTCCCTCTGCTACTCTCCCTGCTTATGCTCTCTCTGTGTTTCTGACAAATAAATAAAATCTTAAAAAAAAATAAACACAGAGAGTGACACAGGAAAAAGTAGTCCCACTCTTTCACTAGCTCTGTACAGAATCTCTCATGGTTGTCCATCCAGCCTCTACTTGCTCGCCTCTGGGGAGAGGGGTCTCACTATACCCTAAGACAGCTACTGCCTTGAAAGAAAGCTCAACCTGACAGGAAGTCCTTCTCTGAAGTGGACTGAACACTCTCTCCCTGTGGCTTCCACACACATGGGTCCTACCTGTGGTCCTCGGGGTCCCTTGGCCCTTTGACGGTTCTTCAGAGGCCTCCGCAAAGAAGCAAGATTCCTTTTGGCCTGCATCCTCTCAGTGTCGGCTCTCATGAAAGAGTTAGTGGCCCTCCAGCCTGGAGTAGTTGTGCCACATGCGGAGAGAGGGCACCCCCACGGAAACCATACAGGAAACCATACCGGGGAGAGAGTTGGTAGCCATGTCAGGAATATCCCAGGGAGGGGCCACTAGTCACAAGTGAAGGCCCACCGGGTCAATCTAAAAAATCCAGTCTGAGGTGAGGTGAGGGGGGTGCGGAAATAGGAACTGGCCCTTGAGGAAAGCGGGAAGACAAGAAAAAAGCTGGAGAATGGGATAGAGCCCTAGGCACGCAGGCCCATCCCTGCCTGAGTCATAAAGCCTTGACAAGAAATCCCAGCTGCCCACGGAACTGGGCAGAAGGGAACCAGCGGACAGGAAGGCCTGCCCTGGGGGCCCATTAAGAATGGGTTGCTCTGCAGAAAGGGAGGCACAGAACATTCAGTTAGGTTCTTAATGCTGGGACCAGGGAGCGGCAGGAGTTCTCAGCTACAACCCCCCAGGGAGCAAGGTGAGATCTCGAGGTCCTGCTAGCCAGGACTTCTCGGCCTGCATGAAACTAGGCAATGGCCTGGCCTAGCAGACCAGTTGCCCACCTACTTCAGCTTCTGTCATTGCCCGGCACCCCTGCAGCCCCCTATAAGACAGTCCCCTCGGGCGCTGGCCTCAGGCACTTCCCAGTCCTTCTGAGGGACAGGAGGTCTCTTCTAGGCTTCGGGCCCCTGCGGGGAGGTTGCTGGCCTCCCCGGAACTCTTCCCAGTAGCCAACCAGGACCCTTCATTCTGTGGCTTGGGCTCTGGCATACACTTAGTGGATTTTGCTATTTTCTGTGCATTCATGGGGACGTTTGTCCTCTGTGCCAGGCCCTAGGCTAAGCTCCCTGCACACATATCAACAACGAAAGGGTTAATACCATGTGCCCCACCAGAAGCCCTTCCCCCCTCCTTCTGGCATCCCCCCTGTACCCCTCAGGCAGCAGGAGTCATATTCCCTAAGGCAGTGCTTGGCAGAAAGGGGCCTGCTCTGCCCGGGCTGACCACATGTCCCTAGCCCACTCCCCCCTCCTGGCCCCCCTCCCCGGTTCCTCACACAAGTGTCAGGAAACGGGATCCAAGGAGAAAGCAGGCACCTGTTCTAAAGTTCGTGACAGGCCTCTTCTTCCATGCCCCAGCCCTGGCCCCCTCTCTGTGCTCCTAGGGCCTGATGGGAAAGAAAGGCTCCGGACGCACAGGCCAACTCCTTCTATTTGTGTCTTTATTTGGCACGCCACATTTGGTAAACCCCTTCATCAGAGGAGACACCGAAGACTGTAGCAGTTAACAGCACAGGTTCCGAGACCAGGTGGCCTCAGAACCATTTTGTACCCTTGGGCCAATCCTGTCACCTCGTTGAGCCTCAGTTTGTCCATCTGTATGATGATGGGTACCCTCATAGTACCCACGTCATAGGGCTGTTTTGAGGATCGAGTTAATATATGTAAAGTACTCAGAATAAGGCCTGAGCCATGGTAAACAAACAAACAAACAAATAGTTAAATAAATTCAGCCCCAGTCTCCTAGCACCTGCCAGCTCCCAGCCTTAGGGTTTCCCCACTTCATCTATCTTGTTGTTCTCCTAGGACAGTGAAAACTGTGCCCACAGCTACTACCCCAGCCCCCTCTGTTGCTGTCCCTGGGTCCCCTGAGGCTGGGCCCTCCTCTGGGGATGTCAGAGGGTCAGAGGAGCTGGTCCTGGCCAAGCCAGACCCTGCCTGGGAACAGGCCTTCCTCCACCTGCAGCTCGGCAGGGGGCCTCCCCCAGGAGGCCTCTTGCCTCCTCCTCCCCAGAGTGGGGCAGCTGCTCTGCCTCTTTAAGGCCCTAACTAGGTCATTGCCTAGCTGAACATCCCCCTCACATTCCCCTCACACTAAACAATCTGATCTGATCACTGGTGATGAGGTCAATTTCACATGGCTTTGTTCCTGCAGTGAGCTTGTCACGACCAATCATTTCCAAGCGAGGAGCCCATAATCCCACACTGGCTCCCTCGCCTCCAGAGGCCACGGCCCCTTCCTTGCTCGCCAATGTGAGGTCCCTAAGGGCCGGCTCAGCACGAGTTTCCTCATGGCCTCTGCATGCCCTCCTGCTCTTCCTGGTGGCAGTGGGAGGGGGCCTGCATTGGGGTCAACCACGGGGCTGCTAGGAGAGTGTAGGATGGGTGTGTCGGTATCCTGGGGAGGGATGTGTCCCCGGGGAAGGAGGTGGGTGGCCAGACCAAAAGATTGGCGGCAGGCGTGCATTTCTGGGCCCTGGGCCCACCCAGCTTGAGGAATGAGCCCCTCCTTGGGGGCGACCCATGATGGGACCTTGTGTCCTGGGGACGGGGAACATGGCCCATTGGGGCTCGTGAGAGGTTCAAATGTAGATATCCTTGAGTCTCCTTGTGTGCCCTTGGCCAAGCCCCTCCTGAGTCTCAGTTTCTTCAGGCACAGGGGAAGAGTGGTATGCTAGAGCAAGCCAGAGCGTCCCGTGGTCCCGTCTAGGTCGATCATTCCTGAACCTTTGTGGGAGGAGACTTGGACACTTGGGGTGTGGAGGGGGAGACGGAGGTGGGTGGCCTACTCCCTGTCTCCACAGAGGGGCTCACAGGGCTTCCCCCTTCCCCGGCCCCAGAGTGGATGTCAGTGATATTTGTTTTTGGTAAGATAAAAAGCATCATGCCAGAGGACATGAGCTTTGCCCCTTTCTTCTCTATCCCTTGTGCATGATAGGACTCATCCCATCTGCCTGGGCCTCAGAGGAATGAACGGTAAAGAGAAGGAGAGAGAACCCAACTGGGCCTTGGCTAGGGGTGTGGGCCTCTGAGTGGGGGGTGGGAGGCCTGGGGTTGAAAAGGGAGTCTGCAGGGTATCTTGGCCCCACGTAGACCCAGCAGCTAAGAGGGAAGAAGAGAGGGGCACCTGGGTGGTTCAGTTGTTAAGCATCTCCCTTCGGTTCAGGTCGTTATCCCAGGGTCCTGGGATCGAGCCCTGTGTCGGTCTCCCTCATTGGTGAGTCCGCTTCTCCCTCTGCCTGCTGCTCCCCCTGCTCATGTTCTGTCTCTCTCTCTCTGTCAAATAAATAAATAAACAAAATCTAAAAAAAAAAAAAAAAGAGGATAGAAGGGAGGGAGCATGCCAGGCGCTGGGCAGGGAGCATCGGAGTCCTCATCTCACGTCTCATTTAGTCTTCCTGTCACCACAGAGACAATGGGCTGTTCTGTATTTTATAGATGAACACACCAAGGCTGCTTCCCCCAGAAGCAGCTGGTCTCAGGAGTGAGGGAGGAGAATGAGGGGGGCAGAGTAGGGCTCAAGGTCAGGTTTAGAGCATAGCAGAAGCAGGAGACTTCTCTTTAGAGAACCCATCTCTGAGAAACTGGGATCCAAAGGGCTGACCTAGCCTGGGCCTGGGTTACGGTGTTAGGGACAACCCCTGCATTTTGGAATCACACAGATCTGGCTCTTCTAGTCTGTTGCTTCCTTACTGTGTGAATTTAGCCAAGCCACTTGCCTCTCTGAGCCTCAGTTTTGTCATTAGTCCAATGGAGGGAAATCAGCTTGACCTCACAGGATGGGCAGTGATATGGTGGCTTCATGGATTAATAAATGCCAAGTAACCGTTCTTTCTTATTCCAGTTCCTCAGCAAGTCCTGCCATCTCCATCTTCAAAGAAATCCCAGATCTGACCACTTCTCCACACCTCCCCTGGCACCACTTCCTCTAGACCACTATCACCTCTTGTCTGGGTCACTGTAGGAGCCTCCTCACCGTCTCCCTGCTTCTATTTTTGTTCCCTGCCAACTGTTATTCCCACAAAAGCTGAGTGATCTGTTACAGTCTTAAGTCCGTCATGTCACTTCCCTGCTTAAAACCCTCCCAGGGCTTCTCGTGTCACTCAGAGTAAAATGTGAAGTCTTTACCACAGCCTACGAGGCTCTCTAGAGTCCGGCCCCTGCTGACTCCTCTGACTTGGTCTGGGATCATTTTCCTTTTATTCACTTTGTTCCAATTACCCTCATTCCTTCTGTGCCGCGACCCTACAAGCTGGCTTCTGCCTCAGGGCCTTTGCATTTGTGATTTCCTGTCTGGAACACTCTTCTCCCAGTTCTTCTCATGGCTGATTCCTTCATGCCCTACAGGTCTCGGCTCGGGGGGCAAGTCTCTAGAGGGTGCTTCCTCTGTAAAGGTCTCTTGGTAGTAAGTTCTCATCATCTTGGCAATCTTCCTAACATCTAACCTATGGCCGGCTAAGTTGCAGTCCTTCCACCTTGCCCCTTTATGCTCTGTCCTTCTCTGAAGATGTCTCTTTACAAACTCATGAATTTGATTCTCAGGCCATCAACACTTATTATTATTTGGATTCTGCTGGATCCCCACAACAGACCATGAGTTCCTTGGTGGGGGGGGAGTGGCGCCAGTGGGAAAAGGACATGGTAGTTTCGTTGGGTGCATAAGGAATGCCAAGTACTTGTACACAGGGGCTCTCACCTATATCATTTATTTCTTGCAACAGTTCCATGAGACAACGATTCCTATCCCTGCTGTACAGACAGAGGAAGAAATAGGCTCAGAGAGAGCAAGTAAGTCAGCCAAGATCACACACCTGGTTGTGTGGTGGTTTTCAGCTTCCACATGTTTTCTATGCCTCACAGTAGAACACACCGCTTGCCATCTATGCAGCAGAAGTATTCCCAGGGACCCTCTGATAACACTCTTGAGGTCCTTGCTCAGTATGCTAAGAGTGTCCCAATGGCTGTTCCTTTTCCAGGTGTCCTCTGACTATATCTCACTCCATGCTCAATGCTACTTCTGTTTCCTCCACTGAGAGGAGCCCCCCCTTCCCTTGTCAGTCTCTGCTTTGTCTTTGGGGAGGAGATGCCACCGCCCTCATCATCTTCTGGATGGGCCACCATTTCTCTACTCTTCAATTCCACTGCACTGGGAGAGATGCTTCCAGAGCATCCGCTCTGGGAGAGGCTCCAGGCTGGCCACAGTGGACAGGAGAAAGCCCAGACTCACATCTCGCTCCGGTCCCAGGAGGGGGTGACACATAGTCTTTGGGAGTATAGGACTTGGTGAGGGTTTCCTTCAGAAAGTGGGAAATACTTGGGAAAGGAACTCGAAGGATGGCTGGGCAGCTCTTCCATGGGGAAGGACACATGATGAGGGAATGGTATGAGTAAAAGGGCTGGAGGTGAGAACTGCAGGGCAAGAGGCCAGGTGTAGAAGGAGCTTCAGGGTGTGGGAAGGAAACAAGCAGAGCAGGGAGAGTGGTGCCAATTGGGGCCAGGCTGCCTCTCTGTTCCCCAGCCATCTCAGGCTCTGTTAGCCATGCATTCCATTCCGTTCCCTTCCCCTGGACAAAGTGGGCAGGCAGGCCTGCTGGACCCATGTATGCCAGGTCATGATAGCCAGAGTAGTGAGGGCTGGGCTCCAGGGACTTTGAACTCTAAGGCTTTGAGGGTGGAGGTTGATACTGGACATTTTTACAGGCAAAGGATTCTGCTGTGGTGGGACGGGCCAGCACTAGGGATCACTGGGTCTTGGCACTTGTGCCAGGAAGAAGGGAGAGACATGAACCTTGAGAGCGGATAGTTTTCACCCTTAGCAAAAGACAATTACCACTCTTCAGGCCCATTAACAGCCTAATAAGTTAGAAAGCAAGCATGAACACTTGGGGAGAGGCTAGTGGTGTGGGAGACAGTTGGGAGTAAGGGAGGGTGGGCCAGAGGAACCGGGAGCCAAACTCCTCACCCATCCTGGGCCAGAGAGAGGAAAGGGACTCTGAGATTCAAAATGCCTTGAGGGCCCACCGTAGGCCAGGCTGAGAGCTTTCAGACCATTTCTCAAGCAATTCGCAGGCCAGCCTCTGGGCCAAGTATTCTCATCCCCATTGTATAAAAGGGGAAAGCAAAGGGCAGAGAGAGAGAGAGAGAGACTTGCCCGGAATCACACAGCTGGGTGGGAAGGAGAGGGCCCTGAGGCCCTCTGGCCACACATGGTGGCCAGAGGGAGCTGGTGGGTTGTAGAGTAGGGAGGGAGGGCTGGCTTGCCCTCCTGAAACATTTCAATTATGTCCTTGTAAAGTATAAATGTCTGACTATAAAGAAAGACTTGTTCACACACGTTTTTGGCGGCCTCGGTGCAAGAAGATAGCAGGGAGCTCAGAAGATCTAATTGCTTATGTAATCTCTGTCGAATTTGGTCTATCGGGAAATATCTCTTTGCAGTATTTATCACATCCCGCGTTATTAATAGCCAAGCAGGCCTGTCCTCTGCACCTTCCTCTGAGCAGCGCTCGCATGGGTCAGGAGACAGGGGCTGTGGAGGAAAACTGGGCTCTCTGGGGGAGCTGGGGCACTTGCCCACCCACCACCCCACAGGGCTCCTGGAGGCAAGAGCAGGAGGGCACAGGTGTTCATTAAGCACAGAATTGGAGCAGCCTATTGTGAAACCTGCACCACACCTTCACAGGAGGGTCTAAGCATTCTCACCCTGCTCCAGGTATCCCTCTGTGTAAAAAGCAGTACCCCCATCCTGGACCGTGAAACGTCTGGTAGAAAAGAGGAATTGAAGCGAAGAAGGAAGCTGGAAAATGAGGGGGAAAAAGTGTCCTTGGAAACAATGCCATTATCAGCCTTACCATTTTAGTGACTGGGACACTGAGGTTCAAGGAGGTGGCAGGCACTGGTACACTGCCGTGGGGCTGGGCCCAGAACCAGGTCTGTCTAACCCCACATCTAGGCTTTTTCCACCCTGGGAAAGGGCCCTCTGCCTGGGGATGCACACACACACACACACACACACGTTGATCCCCTTCCCGTCCACGTTGGCAGCGTCCTCGGGTCATACCAGGCCCAAGAAGCCCCATTTCCAAAGTCCTGAAAGCCCTGTCTCCCTGTTCTGCCCGTCGCCTCCTACCACCTCTCTTGAGGCCCAGGTTCCAGGCCTACCTCGTCCAAGAAGCCTTGCCTTAGATTTGCAGCCCAGCTTCCCAGCTCTCCCTGGGCTCACCTTGGACCCCTCATAGACCTGCTGGTCTCCCTCATTGCCTGTATCCCTTTCCCATGGTGGCTGTAACCAATTCCCTGCAAACACTGCGGCTCCAAGCAACACAAACGTATTCTCGCACAGATCTGGAGACCAGACGTCCAAACTGGGTATCGCTGGGCCAAAATCAAGGTATGGGCAGGGCCATGTTCCCTCTGGAGACTCTGGGGTGGGGGGCACATTTCTGATCTCTTCCAGTTTCTGACAGCTGCTGACATTCCTTGGCCAATCTCTGCCCTTGGGATCTCCTGGCCTTTTCCTCTTCTCAGTGGGTCAAACCCCCTCCTCCTTCTTCTTATAAGGGTGCCTCCCTTAGGTAAGGGGATTGGATTTAGGACCCACCCAGATGATCTAGGATAATCTTCTCATTTCAAAATCCTTACCTTAATGATATCTGCAAAGACCCCTTCTCCAAATAATAAGATGACATTTAACCAGTATGAGGGATTAGGGCCTGATATCTTTGAGACCTTGCTCAGCTACGTCCATTACCTTAGGAGGCCTCTGATTTTGTCCTTATGAGACTAGAGGCTCCCAGAGGGCAGAGGCTGTGCGCAATGTCTCCGCATGCTCTCTGAACAATTTTTTCTCTTTCTGTGCCTCCAATAAGCCTCCAGAAAGGTCAGCTGGCTGCTGGCTAGCTAGGCCGAGGGACTGGTATCTTGCCCCTTCTGCCCTTGCGGCCGCCTGGACATATTTGGTGCATGCCCTCAGACTCCCAGGGCCACCGGGCAGCACGGCACGGGGGAGCTAACTTCTCATCTTCTGGCATCTAGCAAGGTCTTTTGGGATGAGTTTGTGAAGATAAGTGCCTGGTGGTGCATGTGCAGACATAGCTGCTCGCTGATCAAAACATTCTTAACAGACAAGAAGGAAGGGCTGAAGCTGACAAAATAAGTATGGCCAGGGAAAATGGCTGGTTTCCTTCTTGGATCCCAAAACCCAGCCTCCAGACACAGGCTAGCTAGAGGGAAGTTGGTGAGAGGGCAGGAAGCAGTGTGAGGAGATCTGCTTCCAAACAAAGTCAAGGAAGCTTTGACTGCATCCACAGAGAGCAAGGAAGTTTCTAGGAAAAGGAAGTGATAGATTTCCCTGGGATACGGTGTCAGCTTTGGGCCCCACATATTAAGGGTGCCACAGACACACTGGAGTACGTCCAGGGAGGCAAAAGCAGACCGCGGAAGAGCCCTGGTCCCCTGAGGAACAGTTGAAGGCGCTGTTTGGCTTGGAGAAGCCTCAGAAGTTGTAGTGATGGTGACCCTTTAGACCTCTCGGGGGCTATTTTCAAGTGGAAGGAGAAGGAACAGTCTAGGCAGCCCCAGGAGGAAGCACTCTGACCCATGGGCAGAAGCCACAAGGAAATGAGTTCAGCCTGATTCAGGAAAGAACTTTCTTAGGGTTAGGGCTACCCCGAGATGATCTCTCTCTCTCTCTCTCTCTCTCGAGCTCCGTACCACAGAAAGTAGGAAAGCAGAGGCTAGCCAAACATTCGGATGAAATATGGTAGAAGGATGGTGGACATCACATGGGAAGTTGAGCAAACTAGACCAGCCCCTGGAGGCCTGAGGGGGCCTTCAGCCTGTAGAACCTTTCCTGTCTTCATGCCTCCTCCACCTGCAAATTTACTCTCTCCCTCCTCCGAAGACTTAAGGCACTGACCGTGGAGGATTAGAGCAAATTATTTAGGCTTTGTCTCTCCCATGAGACTGAGGGCCTTCGAAGCAGAGAACAGACTTCTTCAACCACGGTCCACTCCTCCCCTCATCCCAGACCTCGGCTGGTGTCAAGGAGTAGGGGGCAGGGAGAGGGTTCGATTGTCAACCTAGAGCCTTTGGAAACTGGGAAGATTCACATGGATTCAAAAACAGTTGAAGTATATCCTGGATGGAGGTGGGGAGAGTGCAAGTGATGCCTAAATATTCTCTCAGTCTTCAGAAGGCTCTCATGATGCCAACCCAGACACCTGGCTTTTTCTTTCTTCTGTGTGCCCTTTGGAGAGTTCTTCCAACTCAGGTCTCCTGTTCCCAAGGGGCTCTTCCTCCCTGCTGGGCCCTCTGGCTCCCTCTGAGCCACTTCCAGATGGGCCCCATCCTCCCTCAAACCCCCAGCGGGGCCCGCCAGCTGGACCTTCTCAGGGAGTGAAGCCCAGGAAAGTCCAGAGCCCACCCAGCAGGCTAGAAGGAGACCAGCTGCCTGTGGGGTGAGGGGATACAGGGTGAGGTTCTCCGACAGGCAATCTGCATTGGAAATGGATGAACTGAGAATATAGAGAGAGGTGGGAGTGGCTTTGTTGAACACCAGAAGAAAATGTGATGGGCCTAAAGATTCCAGGCCCCAAGTGGTCGTCATCTTCTGCAGCTCCTTTGGCTCTATGCCCACTTACTGTTACACGCGTGCAGTGATCAGCACCCTGCACTGAGAGCCCTAACGCCCAGGGGGTCTGTTTGGGGTTCTGCCGCTGATTCTCTGTATCTCTTTGGACGAGTCCTGCCCTCCTCCCACCCCGGCCTGGGCCTCCCTCAGGCATCCCTTCAAAAATGTTAGCAGTGCCGGTTTATGGAGCGAATGTCACTGGATTAGACAGAGTCCGGATCCCGGCATCACCATTTGTCCTTCTATGGATACATTTTTGGTCTGCTTACTCATTCACTGATTGTCCCCTGGATTGGAAGCTCCCTGGAGACAGCGATCTCTCCCTCACTCATCACTGTACCTCTCGCATCCACCTCACTGCCCTGCACAGACAGAGAAGGCATTCCATCAAGATTTGCTAAATGAATAAACGGACGGCAAAAGCTACAGAGAGCCACTCCAGAAAACACATCCACACAGTCTTGCCTGCAGTTCTAGCAGATTCTCAGACCTCAGGAACCCATCTTTCAGACACCCTACCGGTCTACGGTCCCAGGTTGGAGACCCAGGGAAAACCCAAGAAGGTAGTACATGTTCCTTGCATTACGCACTGTGGGGGAAAAAAAAAAAAAAGATTTCTGTGGGCTTAGCTGGGGACAAGAATGGGGGTAATCAGGGAACCAGAAGGTGTGAGGCTGTCTCCTGGCATGGCTGGGACTGGGTAGCCACCAGAAACACCAGGTTCTCTCTGCCTCAGCTCACCTTATGATAAGAACCCATGGGAATATGTCATCTCTTTGATGGTTTGATGCTTTAGCCTAAGCACACCAATGGAGCCCCTCTGGCTTAGACCTCAGATCCCTGAGCTTTGGGCCAGTGGCAGTCAGTGGCCCTGGGTCCTGTGACCTTGATGGAGTCCTGGGCTGACAGGGGTGAGGAATAGCTCCTGGGGCGTGGGGCCGTCCCTCGGGCAGCCAGGCCGGGGAAGTCAGTGGGCCTTCCTCCATTTCTCGCCTGCCCTCACAGCCACTCTCACGGCTCTCTCGGTCCTTGCCATTTTCAACTAGGCTTCTAGTCCCTGCCCTGCCTGGTTATCGGGCCTCTGGCAGCCAGGCCAAGGCTTTGGGCCCTCTCAAGGGCCGTGTGCTGGGAGTGGTTTTCGCTGTCATTTTGAGAGCTGTGCCACAGGTCTCTTTCAATGGGACATACATCCGCTAGTGCCAGGCCACAGGGAGGCTATTTTCCAGAAGGAAAAACAACAACAAGGGGCTGGAAGGCAGACTGGCCTGAGTTCAAAATCCCATTTCTGCCGCTTCTAAACCATGTAAACTTTGGAAGGTCACTTGATTTCTTGGAGCCTCTGCTTTCTTATCTGTAAAATGGAGATGATGATACATATCCTCCAGGGCTATGGCAAGGGTTTGGTGAGGTCATGTATGGGGCTCACTCAGCACAGGACTAGACACTGGCTTTTCAAGAGGTGGTAGCACTTCCTGGTACATAACACTGGCCTGGGCTCCTCAAAGCCATGGTTCCTGCCCTGGCAGTGTTAGCCCTACCTGAGAGCTCATTAGAAATACATAGTTTCAGGACTGCCTGGGTGGCTCAGTCGGTTAAGCGTTCACCTTCAGCTCAGGTCACGATCTCGGGGTCCTGGGTTCAAGTCCCACGTTGGGTTCCTTGCTCAGGGGGGAGCTTGCTTCTCCCTCTGCCTGCCTCTCTTCCTACTTGTGTTCTCTCTCTGACAAATAAAATCTTGAAAGAAAGAAAGAAAGAGAGAAAGAAATGCAGTCTCCAGCCCCACCTCAGACCTGTTGGGTTAGAATCCTCATTTTATTTATTTTTTACTTTTTTATCATGTTCAGTAAACCACTGTATAGCACACCATTAGTTTTTGATGTAGTGTCCGATGATTCATTGGTTGCCTATAAACCCCAGGGCTCATCGCAGCACGTGCCCTCGTCAATACCCTTCACCCTGTTACCCCCTCCCTGCAGCCCCAGAATCTGCATTTTAATAAGAGTATGTGCCAGAGAAAGTTTGGGCTGAGGCACCCCGCCTTCAGATGACATGTAAGGAGCATCCGCTCCTGGCAGCCCACGCGGGAAATAGTGTTGTACGTCCTTAAGTCAAAATGGCAACAGTTGTGGTTGCAGTTCACTTCCTGGGCTTGCGTTGACTTCACACACTGGACCCTTACTGAGCGCCAGACTCTATTTGGGGTGCCTCACAGAGACTGCATGAAGTCAGTACTACAAGAATCCCCACCTTATTAGCAAGCATGCAAGGCCCACGAAGGTCAAGTCGTTGGCCCGAGTTACTGTTAGTGAGTGATGGAACTGCAAAGCAAACCCACATCTCTTGCCTTGGGAGCTCATGTGGCCCACGATGGGCCAACGAGGGCAAACATCGTGCTTTGGGGGCGCAGAGAAGGGGGGCTGGCAGTTCTGTCAGTGGCCAGCCGGGAGGATCTCCTGGCCCACACAGCTTTCTAGCTGGCTGTGTGGTCCATTTACGGCTTCCTTTGCAAATCTCTGGGCTCTTCAGAGCGATTAAGGAACTTGTAGAAGACCCAGTGAGACTAGGGTTCTACTGAGAAGAACTTTCGAGAGTGGGGCCAGTGATGGTAGTCAGGAGATCCGGGTTTGAGCCCTGTCTTAGGTTTTGCTCTCCATGTAGCCTTGGGTAATTGGGCACCAAGTTTCTCTAGGTCTCTTCAGGGGTGAGGGGTGAATGTTGTGAATGGGGTTTTAAGCCCTAATGGAGGACCCAGGGGCCTGTTGTCACTTTTCTGGGAGCAGGGTCCACATCTGCCTTACCCACTGCTGTATCCCCAGCAACTAGCCCCATCATCTGGTCTAGAGCTCCGGTTCCACAATGATTTATTGAATGAATGTTAAGTGAACAAGGACAAGAGGCCCATGGTGAAGAGATCCTGGTCCCCTCTTATGCCCAGAAGATGTCTGTCCTCAACAGAATCCGTTCAACCTCCTTCTCCCTCCAGGGCTCTGCTCTCAACCCTGAGCTGGAGTTGCTTCTGCTTCTCTCCATTAGGGAAGTAGACCTGTGCAGGTGCCAGCCATCGCTGCCTGGTGAGACACCCGGAGCTGACAAGCCCATCAGAGTGAAGCCCATTGTACAGATATGGGAAAGGAGCCGGAAATGAGAAGGGACTGGCACAGTGACATGCAGGAATCTTCAGCAGAATCGGGACTGAGAGCTCCATATTCTAGTGACTTGTTTCCCTGCATAGGGCTCCCCACTTCTCCCTCTGCCTGCTGGTTGGGGCGGGGGAGGGCTCCCAAGGATCAAGGAAAGAGGAAAAGGTAGCATGTGGAAAGATGGGCTTCAAGGCCTAGGGGGCCAAAGTGGAGGTGGGGGAGAGTCAGAGGTAGCAGCACAAAGGACAAGGCCATCCATGGCCACAAGCTGGTGGGGACTCGAGGGGCAGAGCAGGGAAGTAGGCAGACAGGAAACAGCAGCTGGAATATTGAGGACACGTGTTTCCCATTAGGTGCTCCTTCTCTGCCACCCACTGTCCTCTAGGAGGTACACGGAGAAGAAGGAGGATGTGAGGTCTAGGTGAGCCCTCCTACGTGGGGACATGTTGGCAGGGCTCCCCAGGTGGGCCCTTCTGGAGCCCATGGCCTCAGGCCCAAGGCCCTCCTACAGACCAGAGTCCCAACCTGCTTACCCAGCTATTCTGCCTCCTTGAGGCCTCCTCCCAGGCCTGAACACTGACTAGATGCCTTCAACCTACTGGCTTTGGGTCAAAGACACCCAAGTTTGAATCTCTCCTCCAGTACTGGCCAGGTGATAAGACCTCGGTTACTCTTTCTGATCTTTCGTTCCTACAACTGGAAAGTGGCAAAAATGATTGCTGGCCTGCCTCCCTTCTAAGAAAAGTGTAGGAAGGGGGCAGAGACCACATGCAGAATCTCCTGGGGCCCTGCCTTTACATGGGCAGTGGCATGGCTCAGTGACCTCATGCCTCTCTCTTCCTCTCTACACATCCTGGCCCTGCCAGGTGGGAAGACACCTGAAAAGTCAAGCCCTGGAACTGTGCTGTATCTCCATCTAGGTCCTGGTCACATAGGTTGATACTTAGGTAAAAATGTATGGAGCTCTAACACTTAGGATCAATAGGAATAGTATTTTTAGAAACCCAGGACGCCAACAGATTCTCCCAGATCTTTGCATGGCGGGCTCCTTGTCATTCAGATGACCCCCTAAATATCACCTCTTCAGAGAAGCCTTCCCTGACTCCTACCCTCCACATGTAATATGATCTATTAACACCCCCCACACCCCATACCCCAGTTACTTCTTTTTCTTCTGTTAATTCACTGTCTTCTATTTTGGGGCTTCTATCAGTAGTGTGCTGGAGCTGTCTCTCACTGGCACCTGCCATCTCAGTGTTCAGTGACTTCAGGTTGGTGGCTTGGAATCTGCCACAATGGATGGAGTTATACCAAGGAAATCAGCAGGTGCTGCAGTTCAGAGTTCCCTTCCTCCACAGCTGGTTATTAAACATTGACCAGCACATCCTGCGTGTCTCGTTATCTGAGATTCTCTTTTGCCTTTGTTTGTTTGCTTATTTGTTTTCTGCATCCCCCACATGTAACGTCCACAAAGGCAGAGTCTATCACATCATTTTTTACCACTGTCGCCCCCAGTGCCTAGAACAGTGACTGGCATATATTAGGTGCTCAATAAATGCTGGTTGGATGAATAAAGGTCTGATGGAGATGCTGTGGAAGTACCAAAGAGGGAACAGTTAACTTTGTATTAGAATAAGGAACGTTTGGCTTGGGACTGCAGGGATAAGAAAAAGTTGGCCAGGTTGACAGGAGAGAAAGGACTTCCCCAGCAGAGGGAACAAACCGGAAGCATGAAAGAACATGGGACCATCTGGAGAAACCCGGGAGCCAGAGCAGCCATATTGCAGGGTGGGTGGGGTGGGGAGAGGTGGGAATTGTGTGGAAAGGTAGGCTGGGACCACATTGTGAAGGACCATAGCTCCTTGAACATAGGGCTGGGTCTTCCCCTGTGGGTGGTTAGGGAGCCACTGAAATGTTTTAATTAAAGAGAGAATCTGATCACGTCTGCTAGCAAGATATCTCTGAGAGCAGTACAGAGGGTGGCTTGAAGGGGCCTGCCAGAAGTCCTGCTATCTCTGCAGGCTGCCTAGGACAGAGGCTAGTCTTTGGAACCCACAGATCTTCTTGTTTTCCCTGCCAGTTTCCTTCCCTCAGTGAAGATGGAACACAGCTGGCCCTTTCCTCAAAGCCCAGTGACCGGTCAGGTCCTAGGCCTTAGTCTCTCCTGGCCACATGTCTCCTCAGTCTAGCCTAGCTCAGAGGGGGCAGCCTCTGGGGCCCTGCCAAGATTCTAAGAGGAAGGGTGCCCACTGTGGGCACGGGAATGGTCTGTGCCTTCCTAGTGTTCTGACAGTCACCCCACGCCCTGTTCTGGGCCTCACATCCTGCTAGAGAAGGAGGGTTAAGGGGCCTTTGTTGTCTGGGGTGTTGCTATGCAGCCCTGCCTGAGATTGGGCTGTGGTCTGGTATGGGGCTCGTGTTTGGCAGCCAAGGCAGGCCACCCCAGCCTGGGCTCCCGCTCCAGGCAGGGAGAGCTAAATTAGACCCTCTGGCCTTTCAATTTAGAGGACAAGAATAAACCTAGCAACATTCCTGCTGGGGCCCCAGGGCTCCAGCCTCCAGGCAGAAGTCAGGCTCTGTCCCTAACCTGTAAGTTATAGAGACTGGGGAGCTGGGAAGCCAGAGATGGCTAAGGACTCAGCCACAGGGCAGACTGGTGGCATAAGAAGTTAGGGCATTTGCCCGTGTCCACTTCAGTTTGGTCTGATTCCACTCGCCACACACATGATGTTGGGCACTGGGCTAGCTCAGCCCCGAATGACCACAGGGAGTACTATTAGGACTCACTCATCTGAGAGATGCCTTAAAGGTCATCTGGACCACACTTGTCATGTTTCAGATGAAAAATGAGGCCCAGAGAGGAAAAGGGCCTGACCCAAGCTCACAAAGCAAGGCAGGGAGCAGAGCCACGAGTAGAATCTAGGGCTCTAGTTCAGAAATCACTCTGCCCCAGGCAGACCCAGAAGAACATGCTGTTAGAACTTCAGATGGTAGGTCAGGGGGTGCCCTGGAGGATCCCTAGAATTCAGGTTGCCTGCAGAAGCTGGGGGAGGCTTTGCAAAGGTGGGACATGGAAGCTGGGTTGAGGCAGAGGGCGATTCAGGCATAGAGAACAGGCCTCAAAGGAGCATCTCCTCGCCAGAACCAAGTTCCTTATGTGGCCCAAGAATGGCATGGGTCCATGGGTTTCCCTCCCTAGCATCAGTTCCAGTAAGGACCTCCTCCTAGGAACGCTTGCTTCCTCTCCTTCTTAGGAGGAAGGAAGCTGAAATGAGGATAATGATCATCAAAATAATAGCTAACATTTATTGAGTGCTTATTGTGTGTGAGGCTCTGTGCCAAGTGTTCACACCTGTTCACACCTGTTCATTTGGTCCTGTTAGCAATCTTATGAAGTGGGACCTATTGTCATCCCCCTTTCAGAGCTGAGGCAATGGAAGGACCTAGAGGCTAAGAGACTTGACTGGGGTAACACAGCCAGTGTTGGAGCAGGAATCTGAACACAGGTGGTCTGGTTCCAGGGTGTGCGTGCCTAACCACCACACTATAATAGCGTCAATGAAAATTATAATGATGAGTTCATCCCTATGGGCCAGACACTGTTGAAAGCCTTTTGCAGGAAGTAGCTTGTATAATCCTCACAACAACTTTATGTGGTGGGTATAATTATTATTATCTCTACCTTACAGAGAAGAAAAACTGAGGCAGAGAGTGGTGAAGAACTAGTACAGCTTCTGCAAGGCCTTGCCAAGTAGACAAGGGAGAAAGGGTTTCCCAGGCCGAGGAAACAAAATGGAGGCATGAAGGAGCATGGGCGCCCGTGGGGAAGCCTGGCTGCCAGAGTAGATTATATGGGGTGAGGGTGGAGAGAGACATGGGGTGGGCCTGGAGGTTGCCCCATGCCCTCCAGTAGAAGGGACTCTGCCGTGGCCTGGGTGAGAGAGAGTGAGGCGCTTCTCCTAGTTGATCAGTGTGGTAAGCCAGAACTGTCCTAAGACCCCTCCCTGCCTCCATGGGCCAGGCTAGTGAGGGGAGTGAGGGGAGCCAAATGTGCAGGGCTCGTCCACCTCCTCCACCGGCAGGCAGAGCTAAGGGATATCTCTGTAATGTCTCTCTCTCTCCTCTTTACCAGAAGTTCACTGTCCTAGGGAGCCTAGTAATTCTCGGAAACCCAGAGAATGGCAGGGCCACAAGAGAGGCCCTTAGTGTGACTCCTATCCCATGCTCTCGTGGCAACAGTGTCAACGCTGAGGCTCAGAGTGGTGGAGAGGCTCACTCAGTATCCTTCAGCTTAGAAGTGATAGGGCTGTGGGTCAGTCAATTCCCAGTCCCAGACTTGGAGTCTCCTCCCCCACTTAGAGTCTAATCTTTTTGAGTAGGCCCTTAGGGTCAGAAGACAACTGAGCCTGAGTGACAGTAGAGTTCTCACCTGAAGCCATGGAGGCTGGAAGGAAGTGCCACAATATTTCTCAAATCCCAGAAGAGAAGACCAGTCAACCCAGAACTCAATATCCAGTGAAAATGTCCTTTGGGAATGAAGCAGAAGTGAACATACTCCCAGATGAAGGAAAACTAAGAGAATTTGCAGCCAGCAGATCTGTTCTAGAAGAAATGCTAAAGAAAGCTCTTCAGATGAGAGCAATGAAGGAAACCTGGGAAAGGGATAAATTGGCTCTTCTGTGTCATGTTGGCCCTCATCACCTTCCCCCATCCCCAGCCCTGTTCTCTTACGGTCCCTCCCAGCCTGGATGCCCACACCCTGTGCCCCCTGGCTGGGGCAGTGATTCAAGAACCCTGGGCCTGGGCTCATAGGCAAGGCAGAAGGCTAAGGGGATTGGTATGAAATGCGGAATTCTGGGATGTGGAATAGTACCTAACACCCACTGACCCGCTAGGCCACCTCAGGCAGGTTTCTTATCCTCTCTCAGCCTCCATCTGGCTAACAGGGAAAATTACCCTTTTGCGTGGCTGACACAAGCAGAGGGGTGGGAAACCAGTTAGTGGTGTGTGGAAAGACTGTCCAGATTCGAGGGATGGTTATTATCATTCCTCTGCTGGCCTCCCTCCTTTCCCGCCAGCCAGGCATCTGCAGTGGGGGCTGGGGGCAGGCCACTTAGCAACTCGGCTTCCTTTTACTTCCTCCCTGGGGCCTTTGCAGTTCTGGATTCCAAAGCTTTGAAGGAAGGGGTAGGAGAGGTCTCTTCCATTAGCATCCTGGGCTGCTTTGCCTGGGCCTACCTCTTTCCACGGATTTTTATCAGAAGGGAAAGAAGTAGGCCAGAAGTGGAGTGGCTTTTCCACCAGGAAGATCCTGGCATGCTCTGGGCTCAGGCAGAGGGTCGAGGCTTCTCCAGCCAGAGGCCTGGCCCTGCATGCAAAACTCAAGGTAGTAACAAGCTGTGACGTCAAGCTGTGACGGAGTCACCAGGTGAGAAGGACAAGAAGGCACCTAGGCCTGGACACAGAGCAAAGGCTGCTGGAGAAGTTCGGAGATCTGACTTCTGAACCCGCTGAGTCCCATGCCAACGTCGGGCATTCTCCTTTCCCTTGTCAAGCCTTGATTTCCAATCTGCACTCTGCATGTGCGTGTGCGTGTATGAGGGCTGGACTGCTAATCTTGGAAGTCTCAGGCTCTGACACATAGTGGTTCTAAGTGAGCCAGTTAAGGCCTGGGGAAGGAGGCCCCGGGGCGGGAGGGAGTCCCGAAAGCTCTCCGGAGGAGGCGGTACTGTGTGGTCCTCGCTAGAGCACTTTGTCGCCTGACTGAGGGCCTGGGAGTTCCAGCTCTGCTCATTATCATCTACAGAACCTTAAACAAGTCACATAGTGTCCCTAATGTTGTGAGGCCAGTTTTGCTTTTCTCCTACGGCCCCCACCTTGGCAGGACATTGCCATCTCAGTGGGCCACGTGGAGGATGTGAGATCACCTTCGCATCTGATAGCAGGGCTCACCAAATAGCTACAAGATGTGGTTGGCACAGTTGTTCTCATGCGTGGTTCCCACATCCAGCCTGTCCCAGCCCCCCACACAGCCCAGCTCCTAGCCAGGCTGGCACCAGGCCCTCTCAGGCCCTGGGACCTGGAGCTAACCCCATTCCCCTCTGAGTCTCATGGAGGCAGTCACAGGTCTGGGCCAAACTGTTCTTCCAGCAGGTGCCCCCCTCAGAAGATGGCAGAGGCTTTTGGTACCCCAGTTTCACTGTTTGCTCAGAGGTGATTCCATACGCTAGTCCACAGGGCTTTGAACTAGCCTGGGTCAGGCGTGAGGTGATCAGGGTGACTGATGGGGAGGGCTATGTCAGCCCCTCTAAACTGAAGGACACTCACAGAAGGGAAAAGAACAAGTTGTTTGGAGACCATGGCAGGTCCAGAAAGTCCTGGAATGCCTGTGGTGTTAGGAGAAGCCCCAAGGGCTTGGTCAATTATAAAACAGAGGCACCTTGGGACTGGGCTTCAGTAGTTGGAGAAGGGGCAGGAACGGACAGACGTCCAGAAGCTTGAAGAACTACCTCTCCCAGCTCCCCAATAGCCAACCAGTTGCTCCCCGCATAAAGAAGCAGGGACACTGGGGCACCTGGGTGGCTCAGTCATTAGGTGTCTACCTTCAGCTCGGGTCATGATCCCAGGGTCCTGGGATCGAGCCCTGTGTCAGACTCCCTGCTCAGTGGGAAGCCTGATTCTCCCTCTCCCACTCCCCTTGCTTGTGTTCCCTCTTTCTCGCTAATAAATGAATAAAATCTTTGAAAAAAAAGAAAAAGCAGGGACATTTAAGAAATTATTCCCAACTTCACTTGTCATGGGACCTGGGTCGGGGGGAGGGAAAGGAGGAGCAGTGCCCTTCGCTCTGTGACATTCTTCCCTGCCTTGCTGGATACCTTCCCTTTCCCTGAGGTTGGTTATCTGCCTTCCCCAACCAGGCTCTGAGCCTTCCCAAGGTCTTCCAGTAGATCCTTTTTTTGGGTTTAACGTAGCTGGGTACGGCCCTGCTGGCTGAAAGTAAAGAACCACGATACCCATCCTCATTCTAGAACAGACTCAGGGCACCATGTGGGCTTGGGCCAATTCCAAATCAAGGTCCCTTGGGTAGTGGGTAGTGGGTAGTGGAACTAGGATGCCCTAGTTCCGAGGCCTCGGGCTAAAGCACACAGTAGGTGTTTCATGATGCATAAGTTGATTTAATAAATGAATACATTACCTCCACTCCCAGCTGTCCCACTGACCCTGTCCTCAGCCTGTATCCACCTCTGACCATGAGCCTACCCCGGGCCTCCCTGCCCACCTGACTTCAGAGAGCAGGAAGAGAAAAATCTGAGACACAGGATAGCAGAGCTGGCCTGGCCCTTACTCTGTGGGGTCCAACTGGCCCAGATGGGGGCGGGGGGCCCAAGGCCCCAAGAGGTGAAAGAACTGGCCAGAGGTGTTAGGACTCGGCTCTCCTGCCTCTGTCACAACATATGGCAGGAATTTTCGTTAGGTCTGTGTTGCAGGGGTCCCACTCCAAAGCAAGTCCCTTCCCAGAATGCACCGGGACTTCAAAGCATGGCAGGATGGCACCACTCCCCTTCGCCCCCGGAACTCCTGAGTCTAGAGGGTGGGAGTGCCTTTGATCAGCCAGGAGTGTTGACTGTCCTTCACTGAGCCTGACAGCAGAGATGAGCCAGAGGCTGGCCCATGCCCTCTGGATGCCGAAAGAGCACACCACGTCACCAGAGAGAAAGTCCAGCCTCCAGCCTGGGGCTTCCTGCATCTGGGGCTCGCCACCCAAAGCCTGCACAGCTGGCCGGCAGGGAGGCCCCCAGCTGGGGGATGTTTGTGCTAATCCTCAGCAATGGAAGCAGCTTGATATCTCAGCTCATGTCTCCAGGGTGGGCCACCACTCAGTGCTAGGGGCTTGGCTTCCCAGTGACTTTGCAATCCCACATTCTTCCCCTCAAGTCCCTGCCTCCTGCAGCAGTTACCCCACCCCCAGCTTCTTCCACCCTTTATCACCAGCCTCCTGCAGCAGTTACCCCACCCCCAGCTTCTTCCACCCTTTATCACCACTTCTTCAGAGAAGGTCAAGGGTGGGGAAGAAAGGACAGGACCCTGGACTGGGAGTCTAGAGACCTGGGCCTTGCCACTGTCTTGCTGCATGCTCTTTGAGTTCATCCCTGGCCCTCTCTGGACCTCAGTTTCCCCAGCTATGATGGAAGGGGATGGTCCTGGCACTGCTACTCCACGGGCCGTGCACGTGTAAGGGCTGCTCGGTCTCAGGCCTCTTGGACTTAGTTTGCTGGACTCAGCACTGTATCTGTTCAGCATGGCCCTGAAGCCAGTGTTAAAGGAACAGGGAAGTAATGTTCTGGAGGGAACTTTGATTAGCCTGGGAGAGAAGAACACAGAAGAGTACAGATTGTGCGTTCAGATTGAAAAATGCCCCACCTGTCCTTGGACCTGTGGCCTAGGAGCAAAGCCAAGAAGCCCGATGGTGTATACATTTAGGAACAAGGAGTACAGGCCTCCTCTCAGAACAGGGTTCTTGGGTCCGAGCTCCTATCTCGCTCCCCAAATCCATTGATGCTCAGCAAAACAGCCTTTCTTGGGAAAAAAGACCATGCCACGAGACTGCTCTAGCCAACAAAAGATGGAGGTTTGTGCTTGGCTGCCCGAGCCAGTGTATATTATTACTGCCAGAGGCCGCTGGCGCCCACTAGAGCTGGGGACCACCACCATCACCTATGCAACGCAACAACTCAGGCCTTGCTTGCTAAGACTGGGGAAAACCTGTACCTCAAGCCCCCAGTTGAGGCTGGCCGACAAAGCCATTCCCGCCAAGGTTGCCATTCCTGCCAAGGTTTCCCTCCCTCATGGGTTCCTTAGGGCCACTGGGTGCTGGGCCAGGAGGAAAATTAAGAGTCAGAAAACCTCCTGGGCGTCATTGGTAGTTGAACAACCCTCGGTGATGGGAGGTGGACCAGAAGCCTGTGGGCGTGGAGTGCCACTGGGAAAAGGAGAGGGGCTCTCCTGTGGCCTGTCCACCTTGTGCCCATCATCTCTTTTTCAGCCCTCACAATCCAGAAGAGAGGGGGTCTGGGCTGCTTTTTCTAAGTGAGAAAATTGAGGCCCAGAGCAGTTAGAGGGCTTTCCCAGAGGTCCAACCACCCAGAGTCAGGAGTCAGGCCCAGTGTCTTCTCCGATTCCCACGGTCTCTCCTGACCCCCACATCGCACTGCTGTAGTCCAAAAATAGACAGGAGCACATCCAACAGGAGAGGCCTGGAGGGTTTCACAGAAGAGGTGGCGTTTGGAAGGCAGTTTTAAGGATGGAGGTTTGGGATGGATGAGTGGGAAAGAGGGGAATACTCCTAGAGTGTGGGGGAGTGTGTGGGGTGAGATTCAGGTGCACCAAAGATGGGACTGAGGCATAGAGAGTTCCAATGGAAGGATAGCAAAGAGGCCAGATTGGCTGCAGGGCATGAATGGGAGAGCAAAAAACAAAGCTCCACAGATAGTTTGAGCTCTGACTGTGGGGGCTCTTGAACACTCAGAGAAGGAATTTGGTTATGGGGAGTTGTGGAAGGATTTCAAGAGAGCAAGGGCCATGGTCGCGGAGGAGATGGGACCTGAAGCATGACATACAAAGGCCAGAATTAAAGGTAAAGAAGGGAGGAATGCCAAGGAATGCCCTTCTCTCCAAAGAGGAGGGGGATTTAAGGAACTAAAATGCATAGGACTCTAGGTATTACGGGGGGTAAAGGAAAGGAAGGCGAGGTAAGTTGAGGGTTCTAGAGGATGAAAAAGCCAGCACAGGAGGTGAGACTCTGGGAGGAAGCTGACAAGGAGGAGATTTTGAGGTTGGGTGTGGGTGCAAGGGAAATGCTGGTACCCTTTTGGCTAGTGATTTTGAAAAGCCTGTGGGACATTCCAGTAAAGGTATGCCATGAACAGTAGGAGGAAAGGAGAGAAGGAGAGGAACCAGCTAAAAAGAGGGTGGTTTGGGAGGCGTCACCTCTTACTGGCTGGGCAACCTGAGGCCAGTCCCCAAACCTCTCCGGGCCTCAGTTTCTTTGTCTGTGTGATGGGGTAACAAGAACGCCAACCTTGTTGGGTGGTTGTGAAGATGAACTCACATGCGTACGATGCTTAGAGCAGTGCCTGGCATGGAGGAAACACTCGAGGACTCTTAGCTCTTAATATTATTATCGACACACAGGTGATGCTTGTAGCCTGAGGGGTGGGTGAGATCATGCAGGCTGCACGTGAAAGGATGAGCCGAGCTGCAGGCCTGGCAGATCTCAAGGAGCCCCGGCTTGTCACGAGTGGACAGAGACCTGAAGATGATCGGCCAGAGATCCTCAGTAGTGTGTCAGTGACCCAGGCTGGGAGGGCCTGGACCTCAAGTTCCAGTCTTAATAGGTTTCCAGGACAGAGTCTTTCTGCCTGACTTGAGATCCGGGTGTCCAGCTGTGACAGCCATGGTCATCTGGGCCACCAAGTTTCCCCATATCACCTCTGCTAACAGCCAACCCACTCCCTCACACTGAGCCTGCAATCAAGCATCTTTCTGGAGCTGAGCAAAGGAAAATCTTCACTTGGTATGGGCTTCCCTTTCCTTCTCTCCCACCGTGGGCCTTGAGATGGACCTTCCCAGATTTCCATCTGTGGAGTGGTTGGGGGATGACCCCCTTTGCCACTCTGTCCAGGACAGAGAGGGTAGATGAGTTTCTGGCTTTGAACAGCTCTGGGGACACTCAGGGATTCCCACCCAAGGCAGGCCCAAGCACTAACTTCCCAGGACATGCAAACACAGGCTCTTCCAGTGGAGAAAGGACCTTCTCTTGCTGCCTACGGCCTTCCAATAGGCCACTAGCGGCCCCCTGAGAGAGCGCAGGGGAGGCCTATTGGCGGGCTACAGCTCTGGGGCCATGGGCAGTCTGGAGGCCCCAGCAGCAGCCCAGTAATCCCCCATGATGGCAGCCTGGCCAGGCTCCCAGCATGCAGCAGGTCGCAGAGCGTCCGGCTCACATTGGTAGTGGGGTCCAAGGTCCCGGGTGGGCTGCCCACACTTGTGTTGGGCAGCTCAGCCAGGCCAGCTCTGCCAAAGTTCTCGACAGAGACAAGCGGGGTATGGAGGCAGGTATGCAGCGGCCTGCGTTCCAGGCTCTGTGGGTCCTTTCCTCCTTTTTGGCAGGAGGGAACACGGGCGTGGGCAGAGGGATGTGAAACACTCTTACGCTGGGAAGAACACTGGGTGTAGGGACCCCTGGGCAGCTCAGTCTGTTGAGCATCTGCCTTCGGCTCAGTTCATGATCCTGGGCTCCTGGGAGTGAGTCCGGTGTTGGGCTCCCTGCTCTGTGCATGGAGCCTGCTTCTTCCTCTGCCTGCCACTCCCCCTGCTTCTGCACGTGCTCACTCTCTTTCTCTTTCTCTCGCTGACCAATAAATGAGTAAGTTCTTTAGGGGGAAAAATAAAGAACACTGGATAGAGAGGAAGGACTGCATGAGCCACAGATGACTGCCTGGGCAGGCATGGCGAAGGGGCCTTTCACCCTTGTTGTCAGAACCAGACTTTGTTTGTCCGCTTATTTTAATTCCAGGTAGTTAACATACCATGTACTATTCGTTTCAGGTGTACAATACACTGATTCAACACTTCCACACGTCACCCAGCGCTCACCACTTGTGCCATCCTTCATCCCCATCAACTATGTCACCCATCCCCCGCCACCTCCCCTCTGGCAACCATCAATTTAGGCCCTGTAGTTAAGAGTCTGTTTCTTGGTCTGCCTCTTTTTTTCTTTGAGAAACACACTTTATTTGAATCTCTTTTATGTGCCAGACACACAGGACTTCCTTTCATCTTCACAATGCCTCTCCAGGTGAGGTATTATTCCTCCCACTCTACAGGCATGGAAACCGAGGCCCAGAGAGGTGAAGCGACTTGCCCAAGCTCAAACAGCAGCAAAGTGGTAGAGCCGGTGTTTAAATCCAGGCCTACCTGAATCTGGAGCTCATGGGCTATCCTCTGTGCACAGCAGCCTCCAGTTACAGACTAGAGGAGAAGGAAGAGGAGGAAGTGTGGTGAGGGCATGTGTTCTTCTCTTTTTAAAGATTTTATTTATTTATTTCAGAGAGAGAGAGAGAGAACATGAGTAGGTGGACAGGCTGAGGGAAAAGCAGCCTCCCCGCTGAGCAGGGAACCAGATGCGGGACTCCATCCCAGGACCCTGGCTGGGACCATGACCTGAGCCAAAGGCAGGCTCTTACCCGACTGAGCCACACAGGTGCCCTGAGCCCATGGCTTCTTAACTAGAGTGGCTGAGTCTGACTGGCAAATTTAGTGCTTGTCATCCCACAGGGTGAAGGCTGCGTGGGAGTGCCCAAACCCAGACATCTAACACAGCCCTAAAAGCCTGGATCAGAGAAGGCCTGAAGTGTCCCCCCACCACCCCGCCGCCGCCCCCTGGAGTGTCTGTGCTTCTCTTCTGCAATATGTGGACTCCTTCCTATCAGTGACAGCACAGGTGGTGGCAGTCTGAGCTCTCTGAGCCTCGCCTTCCTCCCTAGCCTATGGGCCTGTCATGCAAATTAATGGAAAGAACTCCTGGGAAGGAGCTGGGATTCCAGAAGCCCCGGGGACATGGAAGAAGCCATCTGAGAATGAATGCCTCACCTGTGTACACCATGTTAGAGTTTACAGAAGCAGAGTCTTCTTTATTCTCAGGGCCTCTTTCATTCTGTCTCATAAGCCACATGCTGGTGATGGTGCATTGAGGGTGGCAGTGGGGATGACAGCTGGGGTGATACACTTGAAAAGAAACATGTATCCGACTGGAACGTGGCTGCACCCTTTGCTCCGGCAACTTAGCATTAAGAATTAGACAAGTACTTGAAGGATGTTGATTACCTTCTTATACTAGCCAAAAAATGGGAAACAACCTAATAGTCCAACTCTAGGGGATCAGTTAGACAATTGATGGTTCTAGCATGTAGAGGACACACAAGGGAATCAGAGTACGCTTCTGGTTAAGGCGGTCACAGATCCCTCTATACCAAACCTGGAGTACCCAATGATCAATAAATACAGTGTCGAAAGAGAAGACCCCCTCCCACCCCAAGGCAGTCTGGCTCAAAAGCTGAGGTACCCAATGTGCACAGAAGTGTGCAGCCGTGAGCACCGCTGTAGCCCACCAGCCCCCAGGTCAGAGCATGGATCTGGAGTGGGGGGCAGAACTCAGCTCCTGGGGTACAGCAATCACCCTACCATGGGCTGGGAGGCTACCAGCCAGGCTTACAGTGGCGGCCAGAAGAAGGATCTCCCAGTAAGAGCTGGAAGTACCAGCAGCTGCTGGCAGTTCTGCCTACAGAGCCTGTGGGAGGCTAGCAGGGGCCGAATGGAGCCCCATGACCAGAAGTGAACTGGGTCATGAGGACTCCAGGTTGGATCAGGAGAACCCTGACATGCCCTGGGGCAGAGCTCTGAGCTGCCATTCTTAGACCTGATTCTGGAATGGGGGGTCTGGTGGACCAGTGGAGGTGACCACAAAACCACTAGACAGTGAAGGAGGGGGTAGCACTGAGGGAGGGAGAGAGAGAGAAAGAGACAGATACTAAAACGTAAACACAAACAAGACCGCACCAACTCTCCCTCACCAAATCAGCCTGCAACCCCATATTCCAAAACACATAACGAAATCTAATGCTCAAAGAGAGCCAACAAAATCTACAATCAGCACATAAATTTACTCCAGATGAAGTTTTAGAGAGCAGGCTGACAGATTTTGAAAATAAGCGTGTCTAGGATGTTCGCAGAGATAACTGAAGGCATGATCGTCTTTAAAAGGACAAGATAGGATTGTACAAAAGCAGGAAGAGAGATAGGAAGAAAAAAGAAGTTGGAAATCTTTAAAATAGAAAATATGGTCATTGCCATAAAAAATAAAACCTGCAGGGACGGGACAGGCCACGGCAGAGGAAGAGACCTGCTGGGTCCCAAGGAAGAGGCCTACCCACCAGTCCACACAGCTGTGGGCACATGGCAGAGCCACGCCTGGTGGGGCGGCTCAGCTTCTCAAGCAGGCCACCTCTCGTGGTGACCACAGAGCCAGCTTTGATAGATCCAGGCCGTGCTTCCATGGCATTCCTGCTGACCTGCCAGTCCCTTCCCACTCCTTGTTGGGACCGTGCGAAACAGCCCCTCCCTCTGTCAAGGTGGAAATGCCATGTTCCCTTCCTGGCTACTGCCACCGCAGAGAGAGGGGACTGGGAGCAAACTTCCTCGCCAAAGCTGTGGCCTCAGAGGGAGCCACCTGGAACATCAAGCCTGGCTTTGGGGCAGGGGATTGGGTAAGCCAGCCCTGTAGAAGACCACCACCATCTCCCCGCCCCTACCCCCATTCTAACCAGAGGAGGACAAAAGAGGAGTCGCCCTGTGAGGTGAAGGTGGTGTCTCACACACTCGGGAGTCACAGGCACCCAGCTTCGAATCCCAGCGTTGACGTTCAGATGACGTGCCCTTGACTGACAAAAATTATTTTCTCCTTCAAGCAAGGGCCGTGATAGCTAGAAAATGTGGAATGTTCACCTCACTCCTGGCCTGTTCTTTCATATGGGGCCTGGCCCTGCCGCGAATTCTGGGGTGGGTACTGGGAGGGAAGAGCTTCTGTATTGGAGCCTCTACTCTCCAGGGAGACTGAAGAGACAGGGCCCGGCGGGGTCCAGGTGGAGCTGCAGAGCAAAGGAGCTTGGGAAGGTGGGGTCAGGGAGACCGCAAAGGGGCCAGGGGAGCACACCAAGAAGGTGGTCCGCCCTGACGGTTCCTGTAAGTTTCCAAGTTCAAACCCAGCTCTGCTCCACAATGCTGGGGCCACCCAGGGCCAGCTGTTTAACTTCTCTCTGCCTCAGTTTCCCCATCTATCCTAGTAGGGATAACAGCACTCCCTCCCTCCACGAGCAGGATGAAATGAGGTGGGGGCATGTCAGGCACTCAGCACTGTGCTCACAGAGGGGGGGCCTCTCTCTACCCCTTCCCAGGTCTTTAGCTCCGGGCTCTGCCCCAGCCCCCAGCCCCAGCAGTGCCTCCCTCGCTCCTTTTTCATCTGAGCCTTTCCTCGTTGAGCCTTCTCAAGGAGGCAGAAGTCCAGATTGCCCAGCTCTTCGGAATGATGACAGTTTCTGTGGCTGGGCTGGCCTTTTATAAGTGAGAGGGGAGTCTTTGTTCATTCTTTTATTTGCTCATTTGTTTCAATATTTATTCATCCCCGACTATGGGCCAGGCCCTGGTAATAGAATAGGGGGCCAAAGAGAGCTCATGTTCCAGTGGAGATGATGTCTACCTTTCCTGGAGAGGCCGCAAATACAGTCCTACACCCAGGTTAGCTGTCAGGTCAGACATGCCTTTTCATCTCTCTCTGAGATGTCCAGCCCTATGGCCCCAGCAGAGACCCAAGGGATCATGTAATCTGCCCTCTGTTTCCAGACATCTGCTCCAGCGTAGACCACTCAAACACCTAGGATCCAAGCCTGATTCTGTTACTTTTTGATCTTGGGCAAGTGTCGTAATGGCTCTAAGCCTCCATTTTCTCAGCCGTGAAATGGGGATATGAACAGCACCTACCTCAAAGGATCACCATGCGGATGACATGAGATCACAAGAGGGCATCCTTGAAACGGTGCCTTGCACGTGGTAGGGCTCGACACAGGTTAAATTTAATGCTACTGCTATCATTGTTATTATTATTACTATTATTATTACCTGACCCAGTGTGTCACAGGCCTTTGGTTTTGTGACCAGTTTTGGGTTTGAAAGATACGCTTAGGCTGGGCCCTGCAACAGGGCCAAAATCCATATGGCAGCTTCCCAGGGAGCCGGCCCACCATGGCCGATTGGGGGTTGAGGCCCACTCCTGGGTGTTCCCATAATGCTTTGTGGAGAACACCCCCCTTTAGGTTTGCCTCAAATGACCTCTTCTCAAGAAGGCCTTCCCTGCCACTCCCTCTGAAATTGCAAACCCCCAGCACTCCCGATCCTCCTTCTCTGCCTTCTTTGCCTCTGTAACACACAGCGCCACCTTTCATGCTACGTATTTTAGTTATTTTTTTTTCCTCTTTAAAAATTGTGGTCTGCCTCTCTGCCCAAGAATGTGAGCAGGAAGAGACTGTCAACTCTCTAGGGTTGAGCAGGTCCAAGGCAGTTGGCCAAGAGATAAGCCAGATACCCTGGGCTGCTACTTAATAACTACAGGAAAGTCTCTTCCTTAATCCGAGCCTCTGTTTTTTCTGTCAGAACCACGAGGTAGGTGGAACTGGTGGTCTCCAAGGGACTCCTCAGCTCTGACTTAGAACATTCTGTGTTTCTGTGCAGCTTCTCATGATCCATGGAGCAGGGCCCCGGCCTTCACACATAGGAGGCTATGTCACAAGCACTCAGAATTAAAAGCAGGATTCCTCTGCCCCTCAATCTGGGCTCCCCAAGCCCTTGCCTTTGTCAGGAAGGCCCTGGGCTTGGGGGCAGTGCGGTTTGGGCCCCCCTACTCCAAGTGGTAGGAGGGCTCCCCATCCTGGCTCGTGGGGCCCCAGCTGATGCCCTCCTATAGTCCGATGACATTGCCACAGGTCATGGCCAGAGGCATGCTCCCCTTCAAGGTGCTGTGGCTGGACATGAAAAAGGCACATTTTCTGGTGAATTACCTGTGGTTTGCAAATGGGATAAAACAACCCCACAGGACAATTGGCTGATTCAGGTATCACTGGCTCCTGGGTGCAGGTCCCGCCTGGAAATCTGTCCTCTCTCTTATTCTCAGAGTGTGGTCATCTGCTGGGGCCCAGAATAGAAAAGGCCAGAACCTGGCACCTAGCTCCCAGCCCCTCTCTCTGCCCCAGTGCTCTGCCAGGAAAGAGACCCCATCTGGAGAAGGCAGCCATCTCCACGATGGTTTGGTGTCCCCCCATGGGTGCCGTTGACAATATTTATTAGGTGACTGCTAGGGGCCACACACTGCTTTGGGGGCTGTGGAGCACAGTAAGCAAACACAGATAGGGTCTCTGCTCTCGGGCTCCGTCTATATTCCCAGGGCAGAGGGACCATCAGCACCCTGGAGGCAAGTTACAAAGACTGGGCAGGAAACCCTCAGCTTGCGGCAGAACCTGTGAGCATAGATGAGACGGCTGGAAAAAGAGTGTACAGAGTGAGAAGCAAAGGGGCTTGGGATGGAACCAGGGGCACCCCAACACCTCAGAGGAGAGCTGAGGGAGGAAGCAGTCAGGGGCGGGAGGCCTGGGCATTGAACCAAGACAAGAGGAGATTTCCAGGAGGAAGGAAAGACCAACCTTCAAATTAGTCCAGTGAATGAAAGGGAGGTCCAGGCAAAGAAGAGAGGTCTCCTTGTTAGGGAGAGGCACCATTGAGTAGTACATATGGAAGGCTGCCTGTCTTGGGCTCCAGAGCCAAGAGGAGATGGTGAATGCAAGCAGTAGTAAAGCAACGTTTATCAAGCACCTATTATATGCCCGGTCCTCAGCATGGACCCCCATATGCCTCATTCTTTTATTATTATTATTATTATTATTATTATCATTATTATTATTAAAGATCTTACTCATTTATTTGACAGAGAGACAGAGTATGAGCAGGGGGAATGGGAGAGGGAGAAGCAGACTCCCCACTGAGCAGGGAGCCCGATGCCGGGCTTGATCCCAGGACCCTGGGATCATGACCTGAGCTGAAGGCAGACACCCAGCTGAATGAGCCACCCAGGCACCACCCCCCCTTTTGCCTTATTCTTACATCAATTCTGTCAACAATTTTCTAGATGCAGGGACTTCATGAGAAGCAAAAACAAGGGCCCTTACCCTCATGGATCTGGGGACAGGGGAGGCATGGGCAATAGGAGCCATACGTGAATATGAGTATTAGGCAAAGAAATGTGAAACCGCAACTGGGGTAAGGGTTATAAAGGAGAAGCACAAGGTCCTAATGAGAACCCACTATACTGGGCTCTGACTCGCCAGGAGGGCAGGGCAAACTTCTCTGAGGAGGCCGGCAAGCTGAGATCTGAAGGACAAATGGAAATGGAAGAGGTAAACAGAGGAGGGGGAGTGTCTCACGCAGAGGGCACCACATATATGAAGGAACCTGAAGGTGGCCAGTGGGAGCAGAGTGGAGAAGGGGAAAGGAAGAGTGAGTCCGGGTGAGGATGGAGGGTGGGCGGAGACTAGATAAGGCTTCACAGGCCATCATGAGGGGTTTTGTCTTTGCCCTACAAGCACAGGAAAGCCATGGAAGGGCTTTAAACAGGAGTAAAACATGGTCAGTGTTGTCTCGGAAAGGCCACTCCGGCTTATTGTACGAAGGAAGGGCAAGAGATGATTTGGCCAAGCACTGAGGAAGCTGTTAGGTGGAGTCCAGTAAAAGATGGTGGTAACTTGTCCCAGAATGGAGACCAAGGAGATGGAAACAAGTGGATGGATTAAAAGACGTTTAGGTGTTGTTGACAATAGCGAGAAATTGCCTGGTTGTCCATAAGAGGGAAGGTTTCACTGACTTGAGAGGGTCAATTCTCCAGGAGAGGCAGAATGACAGGGGACCCAAAGTACCCATGGAAGTTTGCTCCCAATGAAAGGCAGCTCCTCTATTATAAGAGGAGACGAGTGGCCAGGGAGGGAAGACTCGAGAGCTCATTTGGCTTTGGCCTTGGTTCCAGAATCTCCTGGGGGAACTCCTGGAGTCTGGGAGCTCCAGCCCTACACAGATGTGTGTGGTGGCTCCATGGAGGTTGTGGCTAGGGAGCTGTATCTCCCTGTCTCCATTGATCAATGGGTCCTGACATTGACTGAGGGCCTGTCATACCACACACCTGTGCTTGTAACTTCATACCTGGCCTTCACAACGGTCCTGTGCACCATGTTATTAAATCCATTTAAGGGTTGAACACAGTAGGCTCAGGAAGGCTCGTGGTCACAAGGCTAGAAAAACACCAGGACCCAAATCCAGCAGACCCTAAATCTCCTGATTCCTGGGCCATGGAGAGATCCTGGCAGAGAGCCATTGAGGAGGTGGGATGAAGGAAGCAACGGAGGCCCAGAGACCCTGAAGACACCTGTGTATTCTGAAATTCCCTCCAGCTGGGTGTTTCCCACCCAGGGGGTGATTGTGTGATGTCTGCAGACATTCTGGATGTTACAGCTTGGGGTGGGGGTTCACCTCGGGTGCCCAGTGGGTAGAGGCCAGGGATGTTGCTGAATGTCCTTCAGTAAGCAGGACAGAGCTGACAATATAGAGACCTAGGGTCCCAAATTGCAGAACCCCCAGCCTCAGAAGCTCCCAGGGCCTAGCACTTTCTCATAGTCTCCCAGTCCCTCCTCAAAAACGATTATCTTCATTGTTGCTACGGGCTTTCTACTTCTGCAATGTGTGTGTCACTGGAAAATATTCCAACAATGCCACAGTGTTTAAAGTATAAAACAAAAGCCAGGCCTCCTCCCTCCCATCCCAATTCCCCAGAGATAACCCTTGTTACTGTAACTTTTAGTGAACAGGTTGAACACCACAAGTGGAAAACAACTTGTTTTTCCCCTGTCCAATGTCTCTGTGAGCTATTTCTTCTACGCTTCTTGGGTGAGAGCTCAGGAAGAGCCATAACTTTTTCAGCCATTTTCAGAAAATTAAAATAATCCTCCACCGATTGCTCTCAGGAATTAATATGTCCAGTCCAGTGTCACAGATGAAAGACACTCCGGACATCACTGAGAGTTAAAGTTTTCCCTTGACCTCTGTGGGGCCTATGAGGCCCAGAAGCAAGGCTGTCATAGCTGACAGAGGTGGGCTTCCTTGTTCCTTCCTTCTGGTTGCAGAGGAGGCCCCGGTAAGGATGCACCATTGTTTATTTACTCAAGTATTCATTAGTGGGTATTGAAGTCATTTCCAGTTTTTCACTTTTATTAATGATGTTGTAACATCCTCATACATATGCCTATCAATACACACTGGTTAAATGGTTTCTTTAGTGTAAATTCCCAGAAGTCAAGTTGCCAAGCTATGTGTATTTAAAACGATGAAACCTCGCCAAAGGCAAGGGAAGCAAGGGCAAAAATGAACTATTGGGACTTCATCAAGATCAAAAGCTTTTGCACAGCAAAGTAAACAGTCAACAAAACCAACAGACAACTGACAGAATGGGAGAAGATATTTGCAAATGACATATCAGATAAAGGGCTAGTATCCGCAATCTATAAAGAGCTTAGCAAACTCAATACCCAAAGAACAAATAATCCAATCAAGAAGTGGGCAGAAGACATGAACAGACATTTCTGCAAAGAAGACATCCAGATGGCCAACAGACACATGAAAAAGTGCTCAGCATCACTCGGCATCAGGGAAATACAAATCAAAACCACAATGAGATACCACCTCACACCAGTCAGAATGGCTAAAATTAACAAGTCAGGGAATGACAGATGCTGGCAAGGATGCGGAGAAAGCGGAACCCTCCTACACTGTTGGTGGGAATGCAAGATGGAGCAACCACTCTGGAAACAGCATGGAGGTTCCTCAAAATGTTGAAAATAGAGCTACCCTATGACCCAGCAATTGCACTACTGGGTATTTACCCTAAAGATACAAACATAGTGATACATAGGGTTACACGCACCTGAATGTTTATAGCAGCAATGTCCACAATAGCCAAACTATGGAAAGAACCTAGATGTCCATCAACAGATGAATGGATAAAGAAGATGTGGTGTATATATACAATGGAATACTATGCAACCATCAAAAGAAATGAAATCCTACCATTTGTGACAACGTGGATGGAACTAGAGGGTATTCTGCTTAGCGAAATAAGTCAATCGGAGAAAGACAACTATCATATGATCTCCCTGATATGAAGGAGAGGAGATACAACATGGGGGGTTAAGGGGGTAGGAGAAGAGTAAATGAAACAAGATGGGATTGGGAGGGAGACAAACCATAAGTGACTCTTAATCTCACAAAACAGAGGGTTGATGGGGGGAGGGGGTTGGGGGGTGGGGTTATGGACATTGGGGAGGGTATGTGCTATGGTGAGTGCTGTGAAGTATGTAAACCTGGCGATTCACAGACCTGTACCCCTGGGGCTAATAATACATTATATATTTATAAAAAATTATTAAAATAAAAGGATTCTTAATAAATAAATAAATAAATAAATAAAACGATGAAACCTCTTTCCAGAGTGTTCTCCACAGCTATCGTATCAGTCTGTGCTCCACAGCAGAGGATGAGAGGGCCCGTGAAAGGTCTGTGTATGTATTTCTCTCTGTCTCTGTCTCTCTTTCTCCTAACACAGAGCCTGGCACATACAAAGAAGACTGGGCTGCATTACATATTGAATGAATGGCTGATAAGAGTGGGCTTGGCATCCCGAAGCCCACGAGGGAAGTGTAAAGTCTCTCCCAACGTCTTCTTCCCTCCCTCGCCCCTCACACTTCTGTAGATCCAACATCCTGAACTGCTCTTGAACCTGTCCTTCCCTTTCCATCCATGACCAATGCTGGAATTCAGGCCTCGCCATCTCTTGCCCTGAAGAGTTCCTTGCTGGTCCTCCCATGTCCAATTGTGCCATCTCAGATCCGTTCTTGACACCCCCAGAGTGAAGGCCCTGAAACACCATCCAGTCAGCCTCCCTTCCCACCTCCGGAGACTGACTCCCTCGGGCCCACTCCACAGGGCAGGCTGTTGCCCTGCTCCTGTCACATCTCCTGGGGGCTTCGCCTCCCCCTGCCTTGTACTCCAGCCAGCCACATGACGCTGCCCACCTGCCTCCAGCACAGCAGGCTTTGGCTCTTTGCCCGTGGTTCTCTCTGGCCACACTTTCCTCCTCTTTTTTTCCCATGAGCCGACATGCATTGGTTTGTAGCTCCGCAGCATTCATCCTCTCCTTTTCTTAGACTCCTGCTTCTTTGCAGTGACTTGCCTGCCTCACTGGGGTAAGGTTGGTGAAACACTAAATCTGTGTGTCTGCCTGCTACCATGGGAGCCAAAGGGACATAGCCTTCTTCTCCCCAGTCCGGTCTCACCAGGGAGCAGGCATAGGATGAAGTTTGGTCACTGGACACTCTCTTTAGACTTTGGATCTGGAGCAGGTAGTGTAAGAATAGAAGAGATCGTTTTTTAGCTTTATTTTATTTTATTATGTTATGTTAGTTAGCATACAGTACATCATTAGTTTTTGATGTAGTGTTCCAAGATTCATTGTTTGCATATAACATCCAGTGCTCCATGCTATCTGTGCCCTCCTTAATACCCATCACCAGGCTCACCCATCCCCCCACCACGTTCCCCTCTGAAACCCTCAGTTTGTTTGTCAGAGCCTCTCATGGTTCATCTTCCCCTCCGATGTCTCTCCCTTCATTTTCCCCTTTCTTCTCCTAATGTCCTTCGTGCTATTCCTTATATTCCTCAAGTAAGTGAAATCATATAATTGTCTTTCTCTGCTTGACTTATTTCTCTCAGCATAATCTCCTCTAGTTCCTTCCATGTCGATGCAAATATTGGGTATTCATCCTTTCTGATGGCTGAGTGATGTTCCATTGTATATATGAACGGTATCTTCTTTACCCATTCGTCTGTTGAAGGGCATCTCGGCTCCTTCCACAGTTTGGCTATCGTGGACATTGCTGCTAGGAACATCGGGGTCATTTTCATCCATTTCAGCGGCAACTGTCGGCGTTGGTGGTATAATGGTGAGCGTGGCTGCCTTCCATTTCAGCGGCAATGCCTTCCTCTAACCCTCCCTACTTCCTACCCCTCCCCTGCTCCTTCCCACCACTGCCTTTGCTTCTGTCTATACCGAAACCTGGTTCTGTAGCCTTTTCCTTGATCGTGTGAGCTCCTTGTAGCCCACCCCCCCAGTTCCACAAATTCCTTTCTCTCGTCAGTTACTCAGAGATAGCTTCTGTTGCTCGTGACCGAAAGTTTCTGAGAGAAAGTCCGGCCCAGATGTCCCGCGTTCCCTGGTTCTCTGAACATTCTCACAGCTCCCCGTGCAAAGTGCAACCCACCCTAGGGTGTTTATTTTTTTATTTCTGTCCCTTCCACTAGAGTAAAAATTCATATTGGTCCCACCATGGTAAACTCAGTGCCTGATCCAGAGCCAAGCATTGAAGGCAACCAACATGGAAGGACTAAACTCGTGAACAGGCTCTCGTCCTGCCACGAAAACGATGTCAGTGGCTGCCTCCTTTGTGGGACTTGTGGGAATAACAAGAGCGGCTCTTGTTCTGCCTGCGCCAGGGAAGATGGAGTGGGAGAAGGCAGGGATACAAACAGGAGTGGGGGGTGGGAGTGGCAAGTGGGGCACCTCAGGTGGGAGATGCAGGTGAACTGGATTATGATGGTTACAGTGGGAGCTGAGAGGGGAAGGGGCTGACTCTGGAGACCATGAACCAAGCACTGGAAGTGAACACAAAACTCAGTTGCTTCTGGTAATTCCCAAAGCACAGGCTGGCCATTTAAGATGGTCCCCCTCACAAGGAGGTGGTGAGGGAGCACATGTGCATGTGCACAGAGGACCGTTAGGGAGGGGGTCACACCGTCTCCAGCATCCCCCTCCTGCCACCAGCCACCACGAAGGCTGCCTGGCCCATTTTCTAAAGAGCTTCCCCAGGCTGCAGGGGAGAGAGGAGAAGGGGGGGCAGCCACCCACACCACTGAGCAGAGGTGAGCTGAGGAGCATCCAGTCCTCTTGTCCCGCTGCCCGCAGCCACCACAGACTGCCAGGTGCCTTGTTTGGGATGAAAGCTTTTAAAAACCCATGTGTATGGATGGTCATGCATTCATTTTTGTTCATTTCACTAATACTCACTGAGCCTGAAGCATGCAATGCGCCATGGACCCTAATCTTAAGGAGCTCTGGAGCTGGCGGGGGAGAAGATGCGTAATCAGGCAATTAGGAAACAGTGTGAGCGGGAGGTAAGCACTGGTTGCTATGGGAACACGAGGAGAGGCCACAGCTGCTGCTCCTCTCTGAAGAGTGGTGGCAGGCGAAATTAGAGGCATGAGGCAGGCAGACCTGCTTGCCAGGCCCAGGTCCACACTGCCCGGGCGTCTAGTCCGGGACAAAATCTTCTGGCACAACGCAACCTGTCACCTCGCTGCCTCTCTGAAGAAATGAGAAAGGCAAGCATGATGATACAAAGGTCAAATGAGACCCTGCGTGTTTGCGCATGGCCCCTAGCTGATTGAGGCTATGTGGTCGGTGCTAGGAATTTTTTTCAAAACATATCTGTTGGGTGAGCGTTTCCCAGGCTACCGGCCACCAGAGGTAGAGCTGTGTACACGATGGACAAGGGCCCTGCCCTCACAGAGGTTATAATAGTAATTTGAGAGGAGAGGCTGATTTAAAAAATAAAATTGCAGCGCAAGTAATTACTCTTGTGATGAGGACCATGATGATGCTGCCAGAGTGGTTCAGAGTAGGAGTACGCTAAGGGGGCTGGGAAGAAAGACTTCCTGGACAAAGTGACATTTCAACAAAGATCAGGAGGAATTAGTCAGCAAGGAGGTGGGGACGCTGCGTTCCAAGTACAGTGAACAGCATGGGCGATGGTGCTGAAGCAACAGGGAGCCTGGTATGTTCCAGGCAAGGATAGGAGGTCAGCGGAAACTGGGGTGGGAGGGCACAGAAGAGGTGGGAATGGGGGAAGCAGGGCGCCAATGAATCAGAGCCTCTGGGCTGTGGTGAGCTCAAACTGGATCCTAGGAGGACAGCCCCCGCCCAAAGTGCCAGTGTTACCCTGACTCCCATAGCTGATCAACTCACCTGTCAGTACCTGAGGTGGGGTCAAGATCAAGGGGCTTGAAACTGGTAGAAGTTTCTGGAGTACAAAAGGGCCATCTCAGTGAGATGTTTAGGCCCCAGCTTATTTTGTGAGTGGGAGTGCTGAGGCCCAGAGAGGAAGAAAGACTTGTTCAGGGTCCCCTGACCAGCAAAGTTGTCAGGTCTGCAACCAGAGCCCGCTCTGAGAGGCCACCCAGTGCTTCAGGCCTCAGCCGAAGTCTGAAGGTGAGGTGGTTTTTGTTTTTGCTTTTGTCTTTTGGGGGAGATGCCCTTGTCGCTCCCTCTCAGCGTAACCGGCAGGGTTTCCAGTCCTTTCTTGCCTTCTTGCACTTCCCCAAGTGTTCTTCTTTTTAAAAGGCACATTTTCCATAACTTCAGCTCCTCATTTGCTTATCCTCCACTCTTCTGCTGTGAATGCAGTAGCCAGGGGGCAGGGCTTAGATCCCAGGCTGGGCCCAGAGAAACTACTCCTGTGCCAGCCACACATACAGGCTTACCATGACTTCTGCCCTCGCCAGTCCCCCAGTCATGTTCCATGAGCAAAGCTCTCCCTGATGACATGGCCACACCATTTTCCTGCCTGGGCAGGCCCCTCCATACACTCAGTCACTGGCTTTCAGCCACCATCTAATACCATCTCTCCATTGCCGAGATGAGAACAGTGAGGCCTGGGTGGGGGATGGGGATCCACCCAGGGTCCCACCTGAAGGATCACTGTGCTATGTTCTGGCCTTGTGACTCTGCCTATCCCTACCCCCTGCCCTGCCCCACAACCTCCCAGTATCATCAGCTGGCTCCCTTCTCTCTGTGTTGATGGAAACACAGACGCACCAAGGGTCAAAGGGAAATTCTGTGGAGAGAGGGTGGCCCAGCACTTCCCGAGCAGAGGCTGCAGGGGGAAGAACAAGGGGAACCTGTTCTCTGCCTCTCCGGCTTAGCTGGTGTCACATGCCAGCTAGTCCGCTATTCACTCCCTGCCACTCAGGGCCAGCCGTTCGGCCACGGATAAAGTGAGCTGCTCTAGGCCTCCATCAGGAAATGCCCCACTTGGGGCATTGCCTCCTTTTCAGTCAAGAACTGAGGCCACCACACTCTTCCTGCCTCAGGCCTGGAAGTAGCCAGCTTTGGAGCTGATGGTCCTGGCCTCAAATTCCAGCTCTACCACCTCCAGCTGAGTAGCCTTGGACAAATTCCTTACAATCTCTGAGCCTCGGCTTCCCCATCGGAATGTATGAATTGCTACCTTGCCGTAGCTATGAAGATTCAATGAGCGAGCGTATGTAAAGAGCCTGGCAGATGATAGGGGTTTGACAAGTGTCGGTCTCCTCCCCCACGCTCTGGGCTTGCCCCTCCGGCCCCACTCCCAGCAATCTCTACCTGGTTTCTGCCAGAGATCCTTGGGGAGAGGCTGACACCAGGTCTTGGCGAGAGCTTCTTGGCTCTGGAGAGGAGAAAAGAGAGCTGTATCCCACAGTAGACAGTCCTAATCCCCGACACTCAGCAGGAGGCACACAGTGTGAAGTTAAGCCAGGGGAAAGGATGAAGGGCAGGAGACATTGGAGGGATGGAGAAGGGGGCAGGTGGCTTTGTAGCCTGTGAGAAGTCAGGACAGCAAGGAGAGGGCCAGACGGCATGGGGGTCCATCCTGCCCGGCCAGGCAGTACCAGACAGGAGAGACAAAGGAGGAAGCTTCTGAGCTGCAGGCTGCTTGAACCTCTTCTGATGGTAGCTACTCTTAGGCGATCCTGGGGCCCAGCATCTCTGTGTCATCGGGACCCATCCAGGCTCTAACATGAGACTCAGCCTAGACCCATCCAGCTTCAGACATCTGGTCCCCCACCCCATGTCCCTACTCTGTCCCCTTTACCTTGAGCCAGGGTCAGAGCTGATTGCCCTCATTGTCTGTCTCCACAGCCAAACCCCTGATGCCCATTCCAATCAGAGTTCCCTTTGGATCCATTATTCCCTACCACACAGTCGTCCCCAACCATCACTGGCTGCGACCTTACAATTATTCTTCACAAGGAATTCCTCTCTGTCTCCAAAGTCATCAGCATTAATTGCTACAAAGAGTACTTAAATTTGAGGCTCTGATGCATGTGGCTGAAACGTATCCACTGGCTCCCCTGCCCCCTCTTTCAGCCCAGAGCATGGCCGGAACGATGCCAAACAGGGGTCAGTTGAGTCTGGGGCCAGCAGTGGCCCTCCATCTCCAACTCTGGTGATGATTGAGTCTGGGGCATGGATCAGAGCTAACTCTGCAGCTGGGATCAAGGCTGAGTTTGTGACCAAGTTCAGGGCTCAGCCTGACCAGGGTTTGTAAGTTTCTTTCAGTCGTCAACAACAGAGTTCAACTCTGGCTAACATGGGCAGAAGAGAAGACTGTATTTCAAAGATCCTGGGGTGGTCTTCGGAATTGGTTGATTTGAACATGACTCAGCTCCAGTCCTCCCAGTGTCTGTGTGTCTCCTTCCGGCTTTCAGATCCCTAGGAGAAGAGTCTAGTTAACCCAGCACGGGTCAGGAGTCTGTGCTCCAGGATCAGTCAGGCTAGCCATGGTGCAGGGCCATGCATTGACTGTGGAAATGGGAAGGGCCCCAGCCTTGGGGGAAAAAGCAATCTGGCATCATCTACTAAAATTAAAAGGCTACACATCATTCGATGTGGCAGTTCTAGTTTTGGGACATTATTCCATGGAAATGAAGGCCCTGACACCTTAGGACCTATAAGTACAAAGACATGTAGCACAGCAGTGTTCACAGTGTCAAAAAAACAAAACAAAAGCAAAAACAAAACATAGAATCATAATCATCTATCAATCAGCTGATGGCTGGACAGATTATGGCAAATCCACAATGTAAATACTAGGCAGCCACTGAAGATTAGTAATTCAAGCCCTACCAGTTGATTTCAGGGTGTATTACTTAGTAAGAACAGCAAGAAGGGCAAAAATATATAGATAATCCTATTTTAATGAAAAAGGACAAGCAAAAACCCGTGCACACAGCACACATGTACATATATACACATAGCATACATCTACCTGCATATGATTATTCACATATAAAGAAAAACATGAAATAATGGATACTAGTTACTGAAGTAGGTTATGGGGAGCAGTGATACAGTTAGAGGAGAGAGACAAGTACGCAGAAGAAAAGGCTGTAACATTCTATAGGCATGCATATATATTTATATATATAGCAGTGCATATTGTCCCCAGGTTTTCATTTGTGCTTTACTTTACTTAGAATTGTTTATCTATCTCTGTAAGTTTTGCCTATCAGAAGATGTAATTAAGTCTTTTCTTTTTTTGCTCCTGCATGTTTTGTCAAATTTATAGAGGTCTTGTCTCCAGGATTTTAAAGAACTTTCTCTTGTTTATTTTAAGTACTTTTATAAATTCATATAAATTCATAAATTTCATATTAAAGAAAACACCAATCAGCAGAAGATATTTGCAACTGTACAAATATAACCGACATCTGGTCTCTGGGATATAGAAAGAATTCCTAGAAATAAATAAATTGGTACAACCGCTTCGGAAAATGGATTGGCAATACCTGTTGAAGCTGAGGTGCTCCTATCCATGTCCTGGCCCAAATGAGCCCCACTTCCTAGAATTTCTGCCCTTGTGTAATCCCCTCTTCATGAGTGTGGGCTAGACCTACTAATTCATTTTTAAAAGTAAAATATGGTAAAAGTGTTAGGATGTCTCTCCTGAGATCTGCCTTGAAGAAACGTTAAAAGAAATTATTCAGAAAGAAAAAAAATGATATAGGTCAGCAACTTGTATCTACATTTAAAAACAATAGGGGATTTGAGTAAGAATAAATGAAAGTATAAATAAGATAAAAGCTTGCATTTTTCTTCTTCTTAACTGATCTAACAAATAACAGTAACTTCAAAAAAATAATAGCAGCAATGTAATGGATGGTAATGGTTTACGGATAAGTGAAATGAATGAAAGCAAAGTTATAAGGGGCAGGAGGGAAGAATTGGAAATACTCTGTTACCAGGTACCCACACTACCCATGAAGTAGTATTGTGTCACTTGAAAATGGGCTTGGATTAGTTACAAACGTACATTACAAACTCAAGGACAACCACTAAAAAATGTAAAAATAAGCAATATAATTGAAATTATAAAAGAGAAGAGAAAATGGAATTTTATAAAATGCCCAGTTAGTTATAAAAGTACATTACAAACTTAAGGACAACCACTAAAAAATGTAAAAATTAGCAATATAGTTGAAATTATAAAAGAGAAGAGAAAATGGAATTTTATAAAATGCCCAGTTAAAATTAGAGAAGGCAGAAAAAATGGAAGACAAAAAAAGAAACAAGGAACAAAGACAATGAATAGGAAATGCTTATAATTTGGCAAATATTAATCCAACTACACCAATAGTCACTTTAATTGTGAAGGGTCTAACTACACCAGTTTAAAAAGCAAGGGACAATCAGAATGGATTTAAAAAAAGAGACCCAAGTATATGTTGTTTACAAGAAACCCATTTTAAATATAAAGACACAGAGAGATGAAAAGTAAATGGATAGAGGAAGGTATACACACTAACATTAATAAAAGCAAAGCTGGAATAACTGTTAATTCCAAACAAAGCAGATTTCAGAACAAGAAACATTATCAGGGATAAATCCGGGCAATACATAATGATAAAGGGTATCAGTTCAGATCTGAGAATCTGAAGAAAATAAATTTGCTCAATCTGTATGACAGGTACATGCAAACGTGCATTTTATGCTCTACTTTCCTGTGTATTTGAAATATTTTAATTTTTTGATGAAAAATACATCCTTTCTTGAGTACAAAAAATATATATAGATTAGGTTTACTAACTGTGTTATTCATTCTCTCTGTATCCTTATTTATTTTATAGTCTATTTGGTTCATTTATTCCATAATAAGTGTGGTTAAGTCTCCCACTATAATTGAAAACTTTCTGATCTCTCTTTATATTTTAACGTATTAGCCTCATATATTTTGAAATCACACTGCTTGGCATAGAAAGTTTACTAACTGCATCTTCTTTCTCTGTGAATGAAACAAACTGTTTTGTTCTCTTTAATGTTTTTTACTTTGAGTCCTTAGATTTTTTTTTTATATTAACTTGCTACATGTCTCTTACCTTCTCTTTTCTTCTTTTTAAAATTCCTTCCTTCCCCTCCCTCCCTCCTTCCTTCGTTCCTTCCAGTATTTAAGTGGCATATTTTCCATTTCTATATGTGCTTTACGTGAAACTCATATAAACAGTGTATAACCAGATTTCGAAAAAACAAAATACTTAAAATGAGAGTCTGCATTTTATAGGTGTTAATCCATACTACATACTGATATATTTGGATTTATTCCTGCCCTTTTAAAAAAATACCCTTTCTTGTTCCTTCCCACTCCATTTCTGCCCTTTGATAGACCGATTTTTCTCTTTGTTCTACATATTATTTCTTTAGTGGCTTGACAGTTACACATATATCCTATTTCTATTATGTTGTGACCCCTAATATTTCTTGTTCTTCTATTATGCATTTTATTTCCAAGAACAAAACTTTGCTATTGTTGTGAACATGGGAAGTCTTTACATTCGATGTAAATACTAAAAATACGTTGTAAAGTGCAATTAAAAAAAAAACCAGGAGTTCAGTAAAATTACACAAATCCAAAAGGTATAGTTATAATATTTTTAAGCTGCAATGCGATTACCGGATCCTGATCAGGTATTGCGCTTTATGACTGATGATTTCTTTTGGATGGAGAACTTGATTTTGTCATTAACAGCAAGAAATTCTACTGTAAACAGTTCAATTGCTTCAATTATCAGGTTAAAAAAAATTACAACCCTAGATATAGTTTCACATTTTCCATACTTCTAGTAAAAGCCATAACATATAACATAGGGTATGATATATTATTATAATTTCTTTAATATTGGAATTAATCAGAAAGAATTTTTAGATTTCATCTTCAAAAAAAAAGAGAGAACAGAAGGGAGTTTGGCGAAATGTTTAACATTTGTTAAAGCTGGCTGTTGGTTACATTTTTTGCTGTCCTTTTCAGTATCCTTGACGATTTCATCATTTAAAATGAAATAATGCTTTGGGGCCCACCCTGATTTGTCAAGAGCAGCTGCCACCCCCGCCACATCAAGGGGGCGGGCCCCACCGACGCCACAATCACTTCCTCCGCCGCAGTCGCCGCCCGCCCTGTTGCTGTCTGCCGGGGGAGGAGCTGGAGACCAGGAGCAGCGGCTCTGGGCTCTGGCGGTCGGTTGGTCGTGGCGGTCGGAGGTCCAAGAGCTCTGCGTCTCTCGAAAGCGTGCGGGTGTCCGGACTGGGTGAGTGAAGGCTGTTTCCTTCCTCAATTCCTCCAGACGGGGCGGTGGGACAGGGGGCCTGGCATGGGGACGAGGATTCGGGGTCCTCTAGCGAACAGATTTTTCAGGCTCGCCCCTCGGGAAGGGGTGGGGCGGACACAAGACCTGACCGCAGAGTGAGGCCTGTGTCCCACGACCTGTCTGGGGGCTCCCTCCTCCGTCCCCCAGCCCCTTCCGTGTGGCGTGGCCCCCACTCGAAGGGCTTTAATCCCTGTTTGAGAGGGGAGTGGTGGTCGGGGCCCTCTCCTTCCTCACTTCTTGGTCCCTTTGCGGAGCACTCAATGGCCTTTCTTCCCCCATTTTGCAGTTGTTTTGCTGAATAGTAAATTGTTAAGATTTTTAGGTAAATGTATTATTGTTCCCAGGAAAATAATTGTCGGAAAAACAAATTATTCCCATGGAGAAACTAGACCCTCGCACGCCTTTTCTTTTTTTCCCCTTCCCTGGCCATCTGTTTGGATTTGCCGTTTGAGCCCATAACGTTTCCCTGTCCCTCATTATGACATTGTGGCCCCCTCCCCCTACCCCTCCCCGTGTCTCGCGTGTGTGGGCAGGGACCTACACATACACGCATGCATGCATGGCACGCACACACGCATGCGCGCACGTGCCCGCGGGCGTACATAGGTACACACACACACACAGAAACCTTCCATTGCAGCCCCCTCCCTGCACCCCCCCTCAAGGTTCTGGAACATTCCCTTCCCCTTGCACACATGGATACACACATACATACCCTCTTGCACACTGTCACACCCTCAGTGCCTTTCCCTGCTTTTCATGGCCTGCCCCATACACACCTCCAGAAGCAGCCCCCTCCTTCGGCCTCTGTATGCTCTGGTGAGTGCACACACACACAATACACACAGACACCCCTTCGGGGGCTGCCTTAGCTCCTGCCTGCCACATACACACATCAGGACATCCTTTGATTGCTGGCCCCTCTTTCACATGCCACATACGTACATATGCACCCTCACGCTCTCATTCACACAGCCCTCACAAATGCTCCCAGCCCTGCTCCCTGCCTGCTGCATCTGTGCACAGACAGCCCTCTTCTACTGTTCCCGGCCATCCATGCACTCACATTCACACTCACACTCACAGAAATCCTCGCTCAGGGACAACAACCCCTCCTCCCTGCTATAGCCCCCTTCACAAACACACATATTTCCCTGACTGCTGGCCCCATTCCACCCAGTGGCCACCCACACATCCCTCTCCCATGCTGTCCCTCTCGTGGATGCATTTGCTTGCACTGACATGTCTCTATTGTTGCCTCCCATTTCACTGAACACACACATGCAGACCATAGGCCGCCCCTGGCCGGTGCCACCAAACCTTTTCTTGCCTGCCACAGACACGTACACAGGCGTCCTTGCGCCGAGTTGCAGCGGCTGCACATACGACCACGCACGCACACTCTCTTTCTGTCATGCTTGCACACACCCCTCTCCTCTGAAGTTACCCCACCTGCACCTGCCATTCTCCTGCCGGCATCCAGAACAGGTCTCATCCTGTCTGATGCTAATGCCTCTCCCCAATACACCTGTCCCCTCCCCCTACAAACACAGGCCTCTCTTCACAGCATGATGGCTGGTTCTGCCCCTCCACCTTCCACCTGCCCCTCTCCTCCTGACAGACACGTAGGCACTCACGAACACGTGGTGATCTATATTTTCCACCCTATTCCAATTTGCATTTCTCCTGTCTGTCTGCAGGGCTCAGAAAAGACACAGACACCCCATAAAATAACCGCAGCAGTCTTTCCTCTTCCATGTTGGCATAATTCCACAGTGCTTCACCCACCTTCCCGGGGTCCAGTCACCGCCCCTGCCCCCAATCTTCTGTCATTCTCCCGTAAGTCTGGCTTTCCTATCAACCCAGTTTTGTAATCATTTTGCCAACATTAAAAATGTGTTCCAGGTCTACACCTGACAGTCACTGGAATGCTACTTCAGGCCTTAGAAGAAAGTGAAACTAATTGTAAAGGCCCCTTATTCTTTCTGTTACCTGCCTGCTGAAGTGGAAATAGATCTCCCTGCTCTCTTATTCTGAACTGAGTTGGCGCTCCCATCTCCAAAGCTTGTGCAGGGAGCAGGAGCCTTTCCACTTGAGGCCCAGCTGTATTGGAAACCCTGCTAAGGCAGAGCCATGGGTCAGGAATCTAGCAAGCCTGTGTGGCCCAAGCCAGCAGGAGGGTATCAGTCCAATACAGGCAGGAGATATGGAAGAAGGCATGCTTATGTCAGTTTCAGGCCATCCACGAGCCAGCAGGAAAGGATTTCCAGCCAGAGAAAGACGACCTCGGAAGTCCCAATGCACAGATCAGCCCCCAGTCAAACCACCAAGAGGAGCCGGTCGCCATTTTCCATCACTCGTCGTAGTTGGGAAGACAGTGAGAGCTCTGGAGCCAGCCTGAATGTTGATAATGAGGACTACTCCAGGTACCCACCAAGAGAGTACAGGGCCTCGGGTAGCAGAAGAGGAATGGCTTATGGACATGTTGACTCTTTCGGGGCAGATGATAGTGAGGAGGAGGGGGCTGGGCCTGTTGAGCGAGCGCCAGTGAGAGGGAAAACTGGCAAGTTTAAAGATGATAAGCCGTATGACCCAGAGAAAGGGGCCAGGTCCTTGGCTGGGGTGCCCCCACAGTTCTCTAGCTTTAAGCGTGATGTGAGAGAGGAGCTTGACAAGTTAGATCCAGCCCCTGCGGCCAGACGCTCTGCTAGCAGAGCCGAGTTCCTGCAGCAAAGTAGCATGGCCTCTCAGACATCTGCTGAAGGCAAGGTGGCAACCACCGGCGACAGCCTGGAGAGGCAGAGGCGGGAGCAGAGTTTACCTGCACGTCCCAGCAGGGCTCCTGTGAGTATTTGTGGTGGGGGGGAAGACCCCCCAAAGAGTGCAGAGGAGCCGGTGGTGAGGCCCAAAATCAGAAATCTGGCCAGCCCCAACTGCGTGAAACCAAAAATATTTTTTGATACTGATGATGATGATGATATGCCACATAGTACTTCCAGGTGGAGGGATACGGCCAACACGGCTGAAGGCCGCTCGGATGGCCTGGCAAGAAGAGCCAGAGGCGAGAGTTCAAGCGGCTACTCTGAGCCGAAGTACCCCGAAGACAAGAGGGAGGCCAGGAAGGACCAAGTGAAGCCAGAGAAGGTGCCAAGACGCCGACGAACCATGGCCGACCCCGACTTCTGGACGTACAGCGACGACTACTACAAGTACTGCGACGAAGACTCCGACAGCGACAAAGAGTGGACTGCTGCTCTGCGTCGCAAGTATCGTGGACGGGAGCAAAATCTGTCATCCAGCGGGGAAAGCTGGGAAACTCTGCCGGGGAAGGAAGAGCACGAGGCTGAGCAGGTCAGGGGGAACACCAGCGCTGGGGCCAGCTCTAGCGCCGGGGCCAGTGGTGGTAGTGGTGGTGGCAGTGGTGGTGGCGGTGGTGGCAGCAGCGGCGGCAGCGGCGGTGGTGGTGGTGGCGGTGGCGGCAGTGGCAGTGGCAGCGGCGGTGGCAGTGGCCAACTTGAAATCCAAGGAGCATGTCTTCGGGAGGAGGAGCAGGTGTCCCCGAGAGGAGGCGAAGTTCCTTGGCTCCAGTACAATGAAAACGAGAGTAGCAGTGAGGGGGATAATGAATCGGGTCAGGAGTTCCTGCAGCCCGGGGTGTTCATGCTGGATGGAAACAACAATCTTGAAGACGACTCCAGCGTGAGCGAAGACCTCGAAGTGGATTGGAGCCTCTTTGATGGATTTGCAGATGGCTTGGGGGTGGCTGAAGCCATCTCCTACGTGGATCCTCAGTTTCTCACCTACATGGCACTTGAAGAACGCTTGGCCCAAGCGATGGAAACCGCCCTCGCGCACTTGGAGTCTCTCGCTGTGGATGTGGAGGTGGCCAATCCGCCGGCCAGCAAGGAGAGCATCGACACTCTCCCCGAGATCCTGGTCACCGAGGATCACAGTGCAGTGGGGCAGGAAATGTGTTGCCCCATCTGTTGTAGTGAATATGTGAAGGGGGAGGTGGCAACCGAGTTGCCTTGCCATCACTATTTTCACAAGCCGTGCGTGTCCATCTGGCTTCAGAAGTCGGGCACCTGCCCCGTGTGCCGCTGCATGTTCCCTCCCCCACTCTAAGACCAGGGCTCTTTACTCCTGGTCAGATGATTGTCCCCATCTGAAACCCGCAATACCGCAGGAGCCCTCTCGAAATTAACAATTGCAATGAAAGCCGTGATTAATCTGCACCTGTTGATTCCTTGTGATTATTTCCAATGTGAAAACGGTTGTGTGCGATTGCATTAAAAATCACACTATCTTAGAGGTTAGAAAAGGAAGACTAAACTTTCTAAACGCTACTTGAGATTGCAGTAAAAACATACATTTTCTAACCAGAAAGTTGAGATAAGTTGCGTTTGTTTTCTTCGGTAGACTATGTTGCTGTTAACCGTAACGTCAAGTTTATCTGTTAACTATGTCTAGAAGGCATCATCATTTCTGTTGCATGTTATGGGTTAATGTTCCTGTAATTGCAGTGCCGTAAAAGCTTATTAAAGTTCTCCTTTTGGTTTTACATGGTACAGTGGAATTGTTTGGTTTTGTCTAAAATGGTGGTACTAAGTGACTTTATAATTGATCCCTTGCACCTGCATCAAAAATAGGGTTTCGTGGGTTGTTGTTTGTTTGTTTTCCGGTGTTCCCAGTAGAAAAACTTTAGTGTCACTGGAAATGCTGACCCCAACAAGAGCAAGAAATTAAGGTGACAATTTCTATAAGTAGGAATACAGTGTATGATTGTCAGACTACTCTAGGGGCAAAGGTCACATAGACAGTACCCTGTCAGTCTGTGGGAAAGAAAGAGACAATGAGAAAGTGTGCGGGAAAATAAAGAACAATGGTAGAAACATATCCAAAATGAGTATGAGTTAGGAGGAGAAGGAATTAAAAAACTCACTTTTACGAAATAGAAACTCTCAGAACAGGGTGCCAGGCTGGTTTAGTTGGTAGAGCTTATGACTCTTGATCCTGGGGGCGGGTGGGGAGGTGTGTGAGTTGGAGCCCCGTGTCAGGTGTAGAGATCCCTTAAAAAAGTAAAACCTTACAAAAAGAAACTCTGAGAGGAAGTGGGCAACCCCTCCCCAAATAACAAATCTCTATGCTGACTGTATACATTGACGCAGTGACACAAAAGGATTAGATTAGAAAAATATATGCCAGACAATTGCTGTGACAGATATTGATACCCACTTACACAGAGTGAACAGGGTTTAACATTTGGCCATATTGGCTTCTAGTCCTTCTTTCTCTTTCCAGTAAATAGAATCAGGCACAAGTGATGTTCCTCACCTGTCACATTTACTTTCCCTCCTCCCCAGAGGTAAGCACTACCCAGGAAATGGTATGTTTACTTCTCGTCTGTGTTTTTAGACGTATGTGTGTCTATGTATATGTATATGTGTACATATATATGTATATGTGTGTATATATCCGTAGCCAATATAGAATGTTTATGTTTTCTAAGTGGACATAATTGATAGAATGAATATATTGTTCTGCAACTTGATTTTTTGTCACTGAGTATTGTTTTTGAGATTTAACCATTTTGATACATATAGCTCTAGTTTATGTACTGCTGTATGATAGACACTCAATTGTATGAATCATCACAATTTATCCCCTTATCGGTGGGCGTGTAGGTTCTTCCCAGTGTTTTGCGGCAATCAATATACTTAAAAGATGTCTCTCTGTGCACGTGTGTGAGTTTCTCTAGGGGTAAGGATGCGGAGATGGAGTTCCTGGGTCTTTAGGCTTGGAGGGGAATTTTGGGGTTCTGCAGGCTTAAGCGTCTTTCTCCTAACCACGTATTGCCAAACTGCTTTCCCAAGTGATTGTACTAATGCATGCTCCTGCTGACAGTTTATGGGAGCTGTTCTTAGCTCCAACAGCCTGGATATGGTTAATGTTCAACTTCACGGGTGATCAGTGACATACAAATGAACAGAACAGTGAAATACACCGTGTCCATCAGAAAGCCATGGTTTTTCTTCATGATAATATCTCATTTGGGCTAGGAGAAAACCGGGAAACACAAGTGATAGTAGGCTTGTTGGAGAACGGTTTAGTGGGTTAGCCATCTTTCAAGATGCAAAATGGTGCATGTCTCTGAGCCCGACTTAGATCCTTGGTGGTACGGAGCTAATACCATACAGCCGTTAAAAATTATATGTGCTGATACGGAAATATCTCCAAGGCACACTGTTAAGTAGGAAAAAAATATTGTGGAGCAGTTATATATGGTCTTCATGTAAAATAAAACTTTGCAAAACCAAACTATAGATCATAATGTACCGAAGTGTCTGGAAGGCTGCATACCTAACTGATGGCAGTGGTTACCTCTGGGGAGGGACAGGGGGTTGGGGAGCAAGGAAGGGGGCTCTAGATTTTTTCACTTGCCCTCATTAATTTGCTTGATTTTCTAACAGTGGCACTGATTTTCATGAATATTAACAAAATAAGTAAAATCAAAACAATTCCCAATTAAAAGAGAGAGAGAGATGATGCTGATTCTCTCAGTGCAAGTCCAGAGACAGGGGTGGAAGCCCTGGCAGTCCTTTGTTTCTGCAGTGGTCAAAGCTGATACTGTTATTTTGTCCCCCACAGCCATTGTGTGTCCCCCCCCCACTTGGCCTTCAGCCAGCACCTCACCAGTCACGGTGAGTCAGAAGTCTGTGACCTTAGAGGGCTCTTGACAGGCGGGCTTGTGGTGGCTTGCCTTACGTTACCTTGGCTGTGCCCTGACTGGCACCACACCAGGGGGTATGGGAGAGGCACCCTTGGGGCTGCTCTTATTTCCCTTAGAGACACAATTAGTAAATCCGCGGAAGTTGGTTGGGGGGTGGGGTGCAGGGAACTCCTCTTGGGGCCTGCAGCCCCCTGTTAGTCTTGGAGAGGCCTGTCGCCACAGGGGCTCCTGCTGGAGGTGAGGGACTCCTGAGGAGGGACAACCCCAAGGCCTGAGACCCTGGGCCCCAGGCTCTTGAGTCGCCTGGGCTTGGGCCTGGGACCTCAGTTAAGCACATCAGACCCTTGTGCCTAATACCTTAGGTCTGGAGGGGGACGAAGTCAGAGGCATCAGAGTCATGAAGCATTTCCTCTCATGCCACCGTGGTGGCAGCCACAGTGGGGGACTATGCTGCCAACACCAGAGGCCCAACACTCCTGTGTAAGATGTGGCTATGTCCTTGGATGCCCAGTTCCCCTTTTCCTGCCAGTTTCTGATTCCCCGGCCTCTCCAACTCTTCCCCAAGCTCCCCCATAGCTTTCCAATAAAACTGTTTTGCTTAAATTCACCAGGGTTGGTTTCTGTTGTTTCTAACTAGGAATCCCAAGTGGCACACTTGCCAACCCCATAACCCAGTTTTGTGCCTGCTTTTCAGTCAGATGAAATACCCAGAATGGCAAGGGGTCAGGCGATTTCTGTTGATAACACAGTGGACCCATTATTGGCACCTGGAGCCATGGTTCTAGAACATGCAGGCCTCGGGCCACTACACACGAAACAGTCCTTTTTAAGAGTCGGTGATTTGGCATATTCATGAAAGGTGCTGCCCACCACGCTAGACTCCTTAGTGTCTGGACTTGTTTCCTGGCTGTGGGATAAAGAGCCCCACATTGTGGCCACTGATTTGGAATATAAAACACTATATCTTACAAGACAGGACCTCACATTCCTGAGGTGGTCTCCCTAGCTAACACTACAGCTGAACTGTTATGGGGCCTTTCCTGGCTCGAAGGCACTACCTTCTCTCAGCCCTCTGTTCTAGCTACATCCTTCTACATTGGTGCCTGGACCTCTGACCCGAAATGCCCTTTCCAGCCCTTTCCAGTTAGTTCTATCCATCCTTTAAAAAGTCCTGTACATGTGCCAGCTCCCGAGAATGGTATTTTCTGACACACCTAACTCCTTCACTCTCTTGGTCCCATCTCTGTGAGGTCTTGTCAGGAGCTCTTATTTCAGAGTAATTTCCACAGCCCGGGCTTCTCAGTGCTTGCCTCAGAAGTATTCAGCAACGCTTGCTGGTTGGAGGAATGAGCTCCTCTCCCAAGGTAGGCGTGAGGCAGGGGTGTGTTAAGATGAGGCAGGAGAAACCAAGGGGTCCTGGCCCAACCAGGAGCTTCTGAGCTGGCCTTAGCCCCACACCTACCCCCAGCTCCTGGTGGCCCTGCCCCCGCTCCACCCTGCCCCTCCCTCCACCTCCTCTTGCCACCCTCTGTCCCATTTTCTGTTTGTCCTGCTGAGTTCCCCAGTGTTTCAGAGATGTTCCTCAGGCCCAGGGCCTGTGGCTGAAAAGTGGCGCTCCTTTGAAGATGGAGAAATAGGAGGAAACAAGCAGCCTCAAGACACCTTTCTTGGGCCTGGGTTGAACCTCTGTCATACACGGAGCGAAGAGGGTGTCTGTCCATGTGTCACTAACCCCGGCCTTGGATAAGCCGTGGCATGGAGCCAGCTTTCAGCCTGGCTTGGCATTCCTGTCTGCGCAATGGGACTTCACCACTAGGTTGTTGCTGCTGGCTTCTGCTGCCCCCCGCATGCCTCCCACCCTACTCCCTTCCTCCAGACTGTACTACCTTAGAACACCAGCGAGGCTTCCTAACCCCTTATATGTGGATACAATTTCACCCCAGACCCCTTCATATCCAGGGATGTGAATCTTCCGTCCCCCCTGGAAGGTGAATGATAAGAAGGATACCAAGGTTCAGAAAAGTGATGAGTGTTCTGAAGAGACAGAGTCTGTTCGGCCAGGGAGGGCAGCAGCCGTCCCAGCCCCAGTGTAGTGAGGAGCGGGTAGGGGTGTCGGGTCCGCAGCGTCAAAGTCCAGGCTGGCCCCAGCTGGACTCCACTCGAGTGCTCTGGTCACAGGCTGCACAGGCCGCCAGCTTCCTGGCAGCATACTGCAGGACCAGGGGCCACCCAGATAAGAGGGTGCCTGGCATCTGGATGGGAAGAGGAGAAACAAGACACAGGATTGTAGAGGGGTTCTTCCACAAGAGCTGGGGACCGGGAGACAGCAATAGCTTATAGTGGGAAGAGTGTGGCTGAAGCAGGGCATTGGAGCCAGCCTGAAGGGAGGTAGGGACTGGGTGCCAAATGCATGAAGACAAATCTCCAGGGACTCAGGGGACCCGAGCCCAAGGCGCTGCTCGGCCCAGACCCTACTTGCATTCAGGCAACCCAGTCCAGCCCAGGCTGCACTCAGAGCTGAGGATTCAGAGCTGACTGGGTTAGTTCAACAAATATTTATTGACCTTCTGCCTGTGGTGCGTTGGATGGGAACCTGCAAGAGATGAATAAGGCTTACTGAGTCCTTCCCTCAAAGAGCTCATGGTCTAGTGCGGGGAAACAGATATGTAAAGAGAGGATGGCAACCCTCGGTGGAAAGTGCTACACGGAGGCAAACACGGGGTGACGTGGAAGCAAAGAGCCTGGCTGGTCAAGCCGGGAAGGGAGGCTTGTCAGAGGCATCCCAGGTACGGCCACTCTGAAGGCTCGGGCAGGCATTAGCCAGGTGAAGAAAGGTGAAGAAATGGAAGGAGGGAGGGTAGCATGGGCCCCTTGAAACATTATCTGTCGGGGAGCATGTCAACTGGTGTGTTTGAAGGGCCCTTCAGTGAAATGTATTAGCATTTAAAATCCGCACACCCTCTGACCCAGCAATTCCACTAGTAGCATTTCTCCTACATGAGCAAAAGCACGAGGTTGTTTGTACAAGGATATTTACTGTTGCATTGTTTGTAGTAGCGAGAGACTGGCAAGCATATCCCTGCCCATCACTAGCGGTCCGCTTAAATAAATCACAGCACAGCCATCAGAGGTTTCACTAGACAGCCTTTACCCAGATGAGGCAGAGCCACAGCTCTTGCCATGTAAGAATAGCCAAAACCCAAGGAGTTATAAGAAGGAGGCATAGAAGAGTGAGGACAGGGGTGCCCGGGTGGCTCAGTTGGTTAAGCGTCTGCCTTTGGCTCAGGTCATGATTCCCAGGTCCTGGGATCAAGTCCTGCCTCAGGCTCCCTGCTCAGCCAAGAGCCTGCTTCTCCTTCTGCCCCTCCCCCGACTCGTGCTCTCCCCCTCTCTCAAGCAAATAAAATCTTAAAAAAAAAAAACCAGTAAGGACAGTTACCATGCATGTTTCACAAGAGATACACATACATCTGTGCTTCCCTGTACACAGAATATCTGGAAAGATAAACAAGAAACAGGAGTTGAGGTCAGGGGTGAGAAGGAGCCTTTGCTTTGTAGCGTGTGCCCTTTTGTCCCTTTGGAGTTTGTGTGAATTAGATGGGTTGTTTTCGTTTTTTGGTTTTTGACCATGTGTATACGTGATCAATAGAGAGAGCTAGAGAGAGAGAAATACACGGAGTCAGAGACAGAGAAGGGAGGGAGAGACCTCTGCAGGAGGACAGAGACCTCACACAAAGGGAGCCAAGTGAACAAACTCACAGGGTATGAAATAGTATGGTGTGCGCATGTACCCTGGGAATGGGCAATGTTGGCCCAAGCAGGCCCTACAGGGAGCAGAGGAAGCACAGTTCAGCTTTGCCTCATGAGGACATGGAGTGGGAGCTGGGGGGTGGCCCAGTATCCAGAGTGGGTCCACTATCATCTCAGATCTCCAGGTTTTGTACGTGCATAACATGCTCAGGAACTCTATCGTCACCTTGGCTGACAGGGGTTCTCTGTGATGGGACGATAGGTAATTTTAAAGTTCTTTATTTTTGGAGGGCATTTCTCAAATTTTCTTCAATAAGCAGGTGACCTGGGAGAAAAAGTGAAAACAAAATCGAAATGTCACTGGAACCCTGATTCAAGGCTCTCAAGGCGGGCTCTTCCTGAGGGAAGCCAGGCAAGGCCCTCCATAGTCAGCAGCAGAAGGGGCTGACAGAAAGACCGGGCGTTCGAAGTCAGACCTTAATCTGAAACGGTTTTCATGCTAATTAACTGTGAGTGGTGAACAAGGCACATACCTTCTCCACCTCGGTTTGCTTATTTATAAAATGGGACAAAAGAACGCCTACCTCAAGGGATGCTTGGAACGAGCAAATGAAATAACAAGATGGACAAAACCCACTCTAAAAACCCAAGGTGATCGTTGTTGGTTGTTACCATTTCTACTGGCTCTTTTCCCCAGGCTGTAGCAGCAGGAGCCCAGGACCCTGCAGAGAAACCACTACTCTCTGGGTGGAAAGAATCCCCCCCACCACACACACACACACACACACACACACACACTCATTCTCTCTTCAGCAATTCAGCAAGGCTGACTCCGGATGCCTGGGCCCCGGTCTGCCGAAAAATACTTAGCAGGAGCCCAACATTCCCTTTGGAAGTGGAGTGCGGCAAGATAGGGGAGGAGGAGGAAGCAAAATGTTTGCTATTTTTTTCTGTGCAATTGACTCTGCCGGCCGAGGCCCTTTGCTCACGGCTGTCTGTGTGCACAGATGGCAGCGGAGCCCCTCCTGGTGAAGGGCTTGGCTTCCTGTTGAGCATGCCCACCCCATTCAGGCCGGCTGAGGAATGTGGGCCGTCCTGGCTGGATGGGCTCAGTGTCTGCCCTGGCCCCTCCCTGAGGCCCGGCCTGACCCCTCCTCAGGCCTAGATGAAGGAGCTTCTGTGTCTTGGGGCCCTGCCTGATTAGATACGGCTGCAACATTGACTCCTCCCTCGCAGGCTAGGCACCGGGGAAAGAAAAGCACAAGGCTTGCCCAGAGTCCTTCCAGCTCTGAAAGTGGCTGGCCTCAGAGCTCATCTGGATCTGTGGGAGCAGAAAGTTGATGCCAGTCTCTCTGTTTTAAGTGGACGAGTCCTGGAGTGCTGGCTAGGTTCAGGTCAGCGAGGGGTGGGGGATTTCCATGCGCCCAGTCCCCAGAGCTGTTAAGGGAAAGCCTAGATCACGTATATACACAAACACACAGATCTGGTGGACTACCAATCGTGGTCCAATTCAGTTCTGCAGAGGTAGACCTTGTCTGTTGGTCATAGGTGGGTCACCTGAGGTAGCGGGTGGTGAGGCCCATGGGGACCAGAGCGGAGTATAAGGGGTTCTTTGCCCTTTCCGTTTTTGTTTTTTTTTTTTCCCCTCTTCTCTGCATCTGAAGAGCTGCTTGACTACTTCTTAGCTCTGGGCCTTGAGTGAGTCACATCACCTCTCTGAACGTCAGTCTCTTCATCTTTAACATGGGCATGATAACCTCATGGAGCCGCCTCGAGGAGGACATGAAGGCATAGCGCAGTGGCATGACGCAGGAACCGCTTTAGAAGTGGCATTTCCTTCCTGTATATATTAAGCACTTCCTTTTGTGGAGTGCTGGGCAATCCAGAAGTGACCAAGATGGTCTCCACCCCCATGCAGTCTCAGGGGTTCTAGTCCCTTTGGCCTTTAGCCCCACTTAACCTTGTGCCCTGCTTCTGATCAGGGGATTCTGGCCTGTTCCTGAGACTCCGGTACTGCTCAGGTTAGATGTCTGAGGCCCAGACTGCCTCTTGCTGACCCAGGCCCTGCAGCCTCAGCCTAGCCACTAGAACCTGTAGCCTAAAGACGGCCCTCCCTGGGCAGCCTGTCAGTCTGCTACCAAACACTTCCAGAAGTATATCCTGCGATTTTCACAATAGCTCTACAACAAAAGTGCTCTAATTACTAGTCTCCAAGAGACCTGCTTTCAAGTCCCAGGGCTATCTTCTACATGCATTGCAACCTTGGGCAAGTGCCTCCGCCTCTCTGTGCCTCAGTGTTCTCATCTTCAAAATGGTAGTTAAATAAGAGAGGCATATTAAGCTCTCAGTTCTTGTTAACTGCTATCCTTAGGAAACCGAGGCTCAGAAGGGGAAATGACCTGCTCAAGGTTACACGGCTGAGAAAGTGGCAGAGCTAGAGCTCTTACCCTAGCCTTCCTGATAGTAACAATTCTGCCACACAGTGCTTCATACCCTATTTCTAGATTCTGGGCCTGAACTTCCTATTTAATTTGCATTTCCATTGAACTTACTCCTCACAGGCTGCTGCCAGCTAATCAGGCCTGTGTTGGATTTCCCATGCTGCCTTCTTGACAGGGCCATCGCAAGGGCCTGCTGCTATCAGCTCGCAATCCGACCCATTGCCCCTGCCCCCAGGCAGGCCTCCCTCTGGGTTCCTATAATTCGGTTGATCATAGGGCTCTGCCCCACTCCCTACTTGAAAGAATAAAACTCACAATGCTAATAGAGAATAATAACATGCTTGCACCTTAAAATATCGACGTATTCAATCCTTGGAGGTTGGTGCTATGCTCACCCCCATCTTCCATGTGGGACATCTGAGGCACAGAGAGATTAAACGGTCTGCCCAAGGCCACCCAGCTCTAAGTGGCAAAGTCAATTCAAATCTGAGCAGGCTAGCTACAGCGTTGATGCTCTTAACCATTATTCCCCCGAGGGAAGAGTTTTAGAAGCTGGCTGGGCCAGTCAGCCAGACCTTTCCAACCTCCATCAGTCCAGCCACATGTGACACAAAACTTCACAGGAGCGCAGGCCAGGCCGGATCTGTTCACAGCTGAATCCTCAATGGCTAGCCGGTTCCCTGGCACATGGTAGGTGCTTAGAACAGCGTTGCTGAATAAGTGAATGAATCAATGAATCAATGAATGAAACTAAAATAGGGTGGGGCCATGAGGAGGGGGAAGAGAGACAGATTGGAGAGATGAAAGGGAAAACTGAGCGGATTAGGACACTGATCCAACTTGGGGTGTGAGGAAGTCTTGGATGACTCCCAAGGTTTTGGCTTTTGGGTGACTCGATGATGAGGTCATTTACTGAGATAGGAGGGACAGAATGCAGGGGTGGAGACAGCAGCACTGATAAACTCGGTTTAGGATGTGGAGTTTGGTTGAGACTTTGAGACAAAGGAGGGCATGTCCAGGAGGCTTGGAGCTTCCAAGAGGAATTTGGGTCTCCTGCCCAGCCCCCTCCCATGGCTCTGCCCCCTCCAATCACACTTGAAACCGCTGGCCCATCGGCCTTACCTCTTCCTACTGGGAAGGAAAGGAAGGAATCTTTGATGGTGGGAATGGGGGGGGTGCTTTTCTAAACCAAACAAACGCACACACAGTGCCTGCTTGTTGAGGATCAGCTTGCCTGGCTCTTGGCACATGTAGGCTGGCTTCCAGGGCGGACCCCCCTCCCACCACCCGCCGGCCCCTGCCGCCTGCTCCCTGCCAAGGTGAGCTCTGACAGGGCGACTTGTCATCTTTTCAACACCTCATTTTTCCCTCCTTACTCACTGCCCGGGGAGAGGTCCTTCCTGTTTGCACACCTCAGGGGCTAGGCCAGGAGGAGGAACAAAAACAGCCTTCATGGTGCAGGGGGAGGGGAGGGCAGGAGAGGACTGGGGGGACAGGACGAGAGGGAAGAGCAAGAGAAGTGGAGGAAGCGCAGAAGAGAGGGTTGGGGACCCACCTTCTGTCTCCCGGTTCATCATGCTTGCTTGCTTGCGCGCGCGCGCGAGCACGCACACACTGCACAGTGCACTCACTGCGTCCTGGAACTCGGAAGGCTGATTCCCAGGTTAGCCCAAAGGGGTCAGGATTCCAGCTTGGTTTAAAAACTAGCTATCCTGTCTAATCTGCCTCGTGTCCCCGCCCGCTCAGTTTTGAGTTGCCCAGCCCAGAAACCGCTGCTCTGCCGTATCAGCAGCCGGCCAAGGCCCAAGGCCTCCTTTTACCAGCGCCCCCCCCCTTTCTCTCTGGGTGTGCAGCTCCGCGGTTCTGCACCCCCTGGCCCCATGCCCAAGGCTCCCAGAGCCGCCCCCCCCCCCCGACCCCCGCTCCCATTCCCGCTCCCGTAGGACCCCTCCAGGGAGCCCCGCCCCCGTCAGCGGCCGACCCTCAGGTAATCCCCTCCCCCTTCCTGCCCCCGCAGCTCCAGCCCCTTCCAATTAGCGCAGTCTCGGATCCCCTCTGCTGGGAATGGGGGCCCCCCTCCGGCTCCCTCCCCCACTCGGGTCCCACGTGGGGAGTCCCGCTCCCAGGCCTGGCCGCCCCATTCACAGCGCCCTCCGCCATTGTCCGCGGCCTGTCACTCACGCATGACATTAGCATTTCTAAAGCCCACTTCTCCTAGTCGCTACTTTGGCTTCAGCCTGGGCCAGGGAACTTAGCCCTATAGAACAAGGAACAATTACAACTAACCTTCAAGAGCACTTAGAGTATATAATTCACGTTGCTATATAGCCATTTAATTTACTTCTCACAACAGCCCTTAGCAGTGGGACACGGATGTCCCGAGAAGCTCGGTGAGTTGTCCAAGGTCACAAAGTAATATCTAAAGCCAAGATTTCAGCTCAGGTTTGTCTGCTGCCAAAGGCCACATTCTTTGACTACACCACCTTGCCTCTTTGTCAGGCTGAGCTTGCTTCTGCTTGGCTGGGCTTTCTTAAAAGGTGGGCATGGTGGCTTGATATTCCTGCTGAGGGAATGCCGGATTCAGCCTGCTGGGGAGGTCCTGGGCGGTTTCTGTGCTGCCACTAACCCAGGGATTCATGGGGCAGGCCGTGACCGCCACAGGCCGCCACCTGGAGAACAAAGCCTGGCCCAAAAGGAAGCAGGGAGAAGTGGCCATAGGCTCCAGAGCCAGATGCCAGACTCATATCCCAGCCCTGCCCCTTGGCAGTGGGTTGGCCTTAGATAAGTGACTTCATTTCCTTGGCACCTATCTGGGAGGGTTATAGTGAGTGGGAAGTGGGCTCATAAGCATTAGGAGACATAGGGCAGTACCTGGATAGAAGTACATGAGTCAGGGGCACCTGGGTGGCTCAGTGGGTTAAAGCCTCTGCCTTCAGCTCAGGTCATGATCCCAGGGTCCTGGGATCGAGCCCCGCATTGGGTGCTCTGCTCAGCAGGGAACCTGCTTCCTCCTCTCTGCCTGCCTCTCTGCCTACTTGTGATCTCTGTCTGTCAAATAAATAAATAAGATCTTAAAAAAAAAAAGAGGTACATGAGTCAGTTAGCATTACTACACGCTCGGTCCACGATGCTCCTGGGGTCAGGAGCAGCATGGCGTGAGCAGAGAATGGCTCTATTACCAGACAGCCTAGGATTCCATTTCTGACTCTGCCCTTCACTGGCTGTGTGACCTTGGATAAATGACTTACACTCTCTGGTCTTCCACTTCCTCGGCAGTAAAACAGAGATAGTGATAGTTCTCACTTTCCAGAGTTGTTACGAAGATTAGCATTTGCCCACGTGTTTTCTCAAAAGGTGGAATAACAGACACTATATGCTTTAACAATCATTGCAAATGATTCTGTTCAAGATCGTATTCAACATCTGTAAATCCTTTGCCTCTTCTTGCCTGGCCTCTGACTCAGGGTTACCTCTCACCCCACCTGGGCTCCAGTTGCTCTCCAGATCTCTGTCTGATCTGCTTCTAGACCATAGTAGATGCAGCATTTTCTGAGCTTGCCCTTCTGACACTAAACATGCAGACGATGGTCAGAGGACACAGGAATCTCCGTGTTTGTACCCTTGTTTTCCTCAGGGGTGGGGGTGGAATAATCCCTCACAGGGTCCCAATATGAAATCCATTCCCACCTATTAGGTCCAGCATGGGACCTTTACCCTCCCCGACAAACACTCTGGGCCACAGGAGGGCAGAGCAGGCTCTGTTGGTTGCACCTGACCCGGAGAGGGGGCTGAAAGTCTCAGGAGGGAATCGTTTTGACTTTAGCATCCATAGCCAGGAGCTTAGACCGAGTCTCAAAACAATGCCTTCAGGGGTAATATCCAACCAAAATGGCCCCCTCTTCTGTGTTCTGGTACCCACTGACAAGGTTCGATACCTACAGGTGCCTATGTTGGTCTGTCCCACCTTCATAAACAACGCCTTGAATCACCAAAGAAAAATCACTTCATGAACTGGAAATAGAATCCCTATTTCAATTCTACAGATAATTCGACCTTGGTGATAAGAAGGTCACTTTACTCCAATGGTGATTTTAAGCAGTCAGTATTTTCTTCAAAAGAATCATGAATTGGGACACCTAGGAGGCTCAGTCTGTCAAGCATCTGCCTTCTGCTCAGGTCATGATCTCAGGGTCCTGGGATCGAGTCTTTCATCGGGCTCTCTGTTCAGCGGGGAGCCTGTTTCTCCTTATGCCTGCTGCTCCCCCTGCCTGTGCTCTCTCTGTCTGACAAATAAACAAGATCTTAGGAAAAAAAAAAAAAAGAATCCTTTGACTAGGTCGACATTGTTCCAGTTGGGTTATACCTAGTCAAAATCACTTGGAAACTCCTTTGTTTCCTCAAATCTCTGGATCCCTACTAATAACATTTCTCTAATGGCTATAGGTCTTCCATTTAGGCCAGTGACTCAGCTGGGCCAGGAGTTGGGGTGCGTGGAGGGGTAAATTACAGAATTCCCAAAGGTATGTGTGGTCGATAAAAGCGTATTCAATATACCTACTTTTCCCCCCTGGTTGTCTAACGTCCAGAAAGCCAAGCTTATATCAAAATCATTTTGGTTGGTATGGGATACATAGAACATGGAAGGTGGTGTGCACAAATGAAGACTGGGAAGCTTTGAGCCAGCTGGGTTCTCTAAAAAGGTAAAGACCGACTGTCTGGCGTACCACTGGGCTCACTTCCGCTCAAACCACTCCTGTTACTGGAGAGATGACCTGACCCTCTTCGCACAGATGGAGGAGCATGTGACAGTCTTAGGCCAAATCCCAGCATCTAGTGGCCATGAGGAATGAGGTGCCAAGCTCCACGAAACCGGGTAACTGGGGATGTTTCCAGAAGAGGCAGTAGAGACCACAGATTTATGTTCTGGAGACCACGAGGCTCTGCTGGTTTTCATCATGCTTGAGTGTTTTATCCTTTCCTGGACTTTCTCTCTACTGAAAACTGGGTACTGTGGGGATGTAGGGGAGATGGGAGGGGTGTGGAGTAGGTGGATAGGAGTAGAATGTTCAAGGTGAAAGGGTCTTCAGGCCAACCTTCTCGTTCTACTATCCAGAGACAGCAAGGGGTTTACTCAAGCTCACTAGGGATCTGGTATCAGCACCAAGAGTAGAACTCAAGAGTTGTTTTACTTATCCTCTGTACCCAGAGCTTCTCTGAATCCAGACTCTGCTTCTAGATCTGTGCTGTTTAGTACTGTAGCCTCTCGCGGCCTGCGCCATCTGGATGCTTCACGTGTGCCTAGGTGGAATTAAGATATGCTGGGAGTGTAGGGGGCGCTTGGGTGGCTCAATCAGTTAAGTGTCTGCCTTTGGTTTAGGTCATGATCCCGGGATCCTGGGATCGAGTCCCGCATCAGGCTCCTTGCTCAGCAGGGAGCCTGCTTCTCCCTCTCACTCTGCCTGCCACTCCCCCTGCTTGTGCTCGCACTCTCTCTCTCTCTCTCTCTCTGTCAGTTAAATAAATAAATAAAATCTTGAAAAAAAAAGACATGCTGGGATTACAAAATACAGATGCTGAAATGATATACTTGGGATATTTTGAGTGAAAGGAAAGGTATTATGAAAAATTAATTCCACTTTGAAAAATACTTTTTAAACTTAGCTACTACAAAGTTCCCTGTGTGGCTGGCATGATATTTCTGTGGAATAGCACAGTGCTAAATCTCCAGTGGAAGTGACCAGGCTGTCAGTTCTGACGAGAAGCCGGGACAGGGCCGGGCAGGTAATGGAGGAAGGTCCCAGCAGACGTCAAGAAGCCAAGGCCTAGCTTGACAGCAGGAGGACTAGTGAGTCCAGGCTCAGCGGCTGGACAGGAGTCAGGCAGACAGGTCGTATCTGGTAACGAGACTCTGATGGAAGGTCGTGGAGGCAGAGTCACAGGACATCAGGCTGGGAGGCCTGACTACAGTCCCAGGAAGCCTGGGCAGTAGCCTTTGAAAGCAGTGATTACATGCCAGAGAGCCCAGTCTCTAGACTGGGCTGCATTCCAGTTCTGCCACTCGCTAGCTATGTGACCTTGGACAAGTTACTTAACCTCTATTGCTCAGGTTCCTCATCTGTAAAATGAGAGTAATGGTAAGATTTCCTATGTCACAAGGTACATGTCAAGCTCTTGGAACGGTGCCTGACACAGAGTCACTGCTCAAAACGTATTAGTTAGCATTATTCTCCTTACCTGTCAGGGAAGCAGGCTGGGATCATAACCCTCTTCTGGCATCCTTCTGCAGTCCTAGAATGGGCCCAGATTTGTGGGACTAGCTCTGTCAGATCTGGGGTACCAAGCCAAGGTACAAGCTGATGAAGTGAAACCACTTCCAGAAGATGCTGACTGTCCTCGAGCCAGGCGTCCAGGTGAAGGTTCAGCCGAGGTTGGGGAATCAGGGGCCTGGGGGGGTGGCTCCATGGCCACAGCTGTGGTCACAAGGGGCTGCAGGCCCCGGAAATGGGGCAGCTCAGCCCCACTCAGGCTCCCACTGCCCTTTCTGGGACCATCTGTAGATAGGAGAGGCTTTGTCCCAGCCCTACCATGCACAGGGATTCCACGCCTCGGCACTGTAAGGAAAAAATCACATGGAGCATAGAAATCCCTCTGTCTATAGCTTAAATAACAAAACGCAGTTCTCACTGCAAAGCAAGAAGCAGCATTTAACTGCTCCAAATGCTGCCGTTTCTGTTTGTGCTTGTCTCTAGGCTTAGAGAGCTTGTATAGGCAGACACAACACTCCATCGATATTCTCAGTCATGCCCAGTAGTTGAGCTCTTCTTCCCCCTTGATAACGGGGTTGCAGCCTGGGTCCGGCCCAGGATTCTAGTTGAATCCCAGAAAGTATGTCCTGCTCCCCTCCCTCCCTCCTCCTCCACCCCATGACGTCTGAGGCCCCCCCGCACTGAGGAAAGCACAAGTGTCAATAGTAGACTTGGAACAAAAGGGTTTGAGGAAATACTTTTTAATATCTGACCTAATCCAGCGAGGTGTGAGACACTGGAATAGGAGACCCAGAGAGGCTGAGATGATCTACTCTGAGGAAGGGAGTGATTTTTGGTTTCCCCATGGCTGATATTCCCCTCAACTTCAGAAGTGGGAGAGAAGACTTGCCCATCTGTTTGGAATTTACTGTAAGAAAAAAGAGAGATGGGGAGGGAGGGAGGGAGGGAGGGAGAGAGAGAAAAAAAAGGGAAAGAAGAATGAGGAAGATGTGTGTGTGTGTGTGTGTGTGTGTGTGTGTGTATGTATGTGTGTGTGAATGAGTGAGAGAGAGAGAGAAAGGAAGAGGATTCCTTCTCTTTGGCCACCAGCTCCCCAAACCTATCCCTTAGCAGCACTGACACGAACACCAATAGTCAGGAATTTTCAAAGTCCCGTGGGGCAAGGGCTTCGAGGGGAAAATGTGCCATTGGCGATTGCCAGGCTGGTAGTCTGAATGGTAGAGTGAGGCTTGGCTCACCCCCTAGACCCAAATAGCAGAGCAACAATCACCAGATGCTTCTAGAAAGAGGGTATGCACATACACTGTATGTGCACTTGTGCAAGCATGTGTTTGTCGTGGGGGACATCTCCAGCTGAGCCCCATCGGGAGCCCACAGGGCGCCCAGAGACAGCTTCAGCCTGGCCTCTGGTAGGCATGGGTGGAGATGAGGGCTAGGGCAGGTTCGACAAGGTGACAGACAGATCAGAGAGGAGGGACGAGTTGAGCTGAGACCACAACAGGGCTGGGCACGAGACTCATAATGCCCTCGAAAAGGCTTAGCCAGCGGCAGGCTGGAAGCTCTGTTGTCAGAAACGAGGTAACCTAAGGCCGGTTGATTGCCACATGACCACACTGTCCACAACCAATTGTGGGTGTTTGAGGCTGGCCCTGGGGAAAGGGGGAGCATTAGCAGAAACCTCCTTAGAGGGGGCCATGGTTGCCAAACAAATCCAGAGACTTCCAGACTTCAAAGAGATCCCATCAGAGAGTATGCCCAGACCCTAGGTTCGGGCTGGCATGAGACAGACTGAGAAGGGTAGGGGATCTGCTTTCCTAAAAAATGAGAAAACTGACAAAGGGGAACAATGTGAAGCAAAGGGAGCACTGGCTGGGGAGCAGAGAGGCCTCCATTTGAGATGACTGAAACCAGAGTCAGAACCACTGTGAGACCCTGGGCAATGACTTCCCCTCTCTGGGCCTCAGAGTATGTCTGAGTGAGGGGGCGGGCTCCATGATCTTTAATGCCAGACCCGATGAAATCAGGGCTCACTGAGTCAAGATATCTAGATTCTCCTCATGACAGCAGACATCTTTGAATCCTTCCCATGTGAGACTCAGTTGGACCTCCCAGAGCAATCGTCCTTCCAGGCACACCCCCTCCCCACAACGACCGGAATCTTCACAAAGTTATCTTTAAGGCAAGGGGTGAACTATGCCCCCACCTCTGCCATCTCACCTGCACTTCTGGAAGTCCTTCCTGTGTCTCCCTTTTATCCCTTCTTTATGTTAGGGCTCGCCTGAAAGTAGTGTCTCTAGGGTCCCATTTTTAATTTCTTTTGTTTCCCCCAACCAAGGAGAGGAAGAATCTGACTGCACATCTGTTTGGAATTTGGGGGTGGGGGGAGGGAAATGAGGCAGCTCGGCGGCTTCTCCTGTACTCCCTGAGTTCCAGGCTGGGGAGAACCGGGGTGAGAGCCGGGGGGGCCTCCCTGTGCCGCCCCCCGCCCCCACTGCCTCCCACCCCCCCATGGTCCTTGTCAGCTGCTTTCTCAGCCTGTCTCATCTCTGAGACAAACAAACAATCAGGAGGCAGACCTGAAACCTTTTGCTGAGGCGGCAAACAGCGTGGCCGGGCTCCGGCCTTAATGGGCCCCAGTCCCGGCCTGTCTGCTCCCTCCCGGCCTGCCTGCCTCCAATGTGTTTCTGATTTGTACTGAGCTAGCGGCTCTGCCACACTGAATGTGGCGGCTGCCTCGGCCCCGCCTCTCAGGGATCCAGGGGTGGGAAGGTTGGGAGAAGCCAGAAGCTTGGTGTAGAGGCCGTGGCAGGAATTCTGAGATGTATACGCAGACATGGCCCGGGGAAGGGGGTGGAAGTAGGGATGGATTTCATCTAGCTATAAACAAACATGCTTCTCATTTAGGGACCTACGGGTGCCAGTCACCGGATCCTCCTTACCCATTTTCCAACGGGCAGGCAGAGCAAGAGCAGGGATGGCGATGCTAGGGAAGTAGATTGGGCACTTTCCGAGGAGTGCCACACTCTAGGGGAGGTGGGATTCTCTGAGGATGCGAAAGGCAGAGGTGGGCATGAAGAGAAGTTCCGAGAACTATTGCCTCCAGAAAAGATGTAAGGGTATGGAGACAGGAAGTTCTGTTTGCAAAATAGCAGCAATCTTTCTGACTCCCCTCGCCCAGTCCTAGAATGGGAGAATGTGGGCTGTCATGTGGCCATTTACTGTACTCCCTTGTCCCAGGGAGCAAGTGATCATCAAGAAGGCAGTCCCTGGGGCTGGGTGGCCTGGCCCTGGGACACCAAGGGAGGGCATTGTGTCATCCTTGCTCCTTCGCCTTGCACGCCTACCCCTACACACACATATGTGTTTCCTTGCACAGCTGGGTTGAGCAACCTGGCACATTTTCCTTTGTCCTTTTGGCTTGGCCCTCTGTTTAGAGTTACTGCCTGGCACGCTGAGGAGACAAAGAGGGTGGCCACTTTTGGGGGCCACAGTGGTTCTGAATGTGCTGATAAAATTGGTTTCCTTTATCGTTTGACCCCCCCTCCATCTTTTGTGAGTCCTTGAGGCCCGGCTTGCTCTCTACTGGATTGCTTTCTCCCTGGAACTGGGGCTGAGACTGGAGTCAGGGTCAGAGTTGAGTGGAAGCAACTGGCTTCACTCTGTAGATGTTACCAGGGTGGGTGGAGACATCCCTTTGGCCCTGAATTTGACAGTCATCCGAGTCTTACCACTGCTCTCTCAGCCTGGACCCAGCCTATAGATGGGGTTTGGTGGCAAGCTGGGCCCAGAAGGTAGTGGGGTTCAAGGCCAGCTGGACAAAAAAAGGTGAGGGGCCGTGGACAACCTCGGGTTGTGTTCACAGAGGAAAGTCCTGTGAGCGGATGGGGCCTGTCTGGGCTGCTGAGACATGAACGGGTTCCGTCCTCGCAACCTCCTTTCCAGAACCCCCATTCATGGGAGTATGGGAGGGCGGGGGAGCAGAGCATCCTCAGGAAAGCAGCCCCTGGGACCCTGTGGCTTTGTGGCTATTTATTCTTCCTCCTGCTTTTTCTTAAGCCCTAAACGTTTCTCACAGTGTCTAGCCAGTTCCAGTTATGTAAGCAGCATTGTGTGTTAACGAGAAAAATATCCAGTGGTGGTGTGTGGAATCCAATGGCCTTTGTCCCCCAAGCCACCCAGTACTTCCCTTCTAGCTGAGGCCAGGCCCCGCTGTGAGCTGGGGAATGGAGATGGTCTTCATAATCACTGTTTCTGTCACAAGATGGGACATGGATATCAGGACCCTGTGTGTGTATGTGTGTGTGTGAGTGTGCGTGCATACCTGTGCGTGTGGTGTGATGTGTGAGGAACACACACCTTGCCCCATAGACTTTTGGGGGTGAGGGGCACCGGCCTTGACCTTAGCAGTGTCCCGGTGGACAGAACGGTTCTGGCAGACACCTCCTTCTGGTATGCACTGTCCTAACAGGCAGGGGACCCTTCCTCTGCTTCCCCAGAGAAATTCACCTCTCCTCTTTCTGTATTCTTGTTCCCCTCCCTTCCTGGTTTTCCCATGGCTCTCCCGGGCCCCAGAGGCCACTGAGCCACTGGCTGAGGGTACTGTGGTAGAGGCAACAGAGACAGACAGCAGCTAGGGTAAACGGCAGGCTCCCCAGGCCAGTGGGGACAATCTTGAGGCTGAGCTGAGCCACCAGCGGGCTTCAGGATCAGGGAAAACTCATTCCTGGTCTGAATCTCAGTTTCTCCTTTTAAAGCATGTGGGAGGGGGAGAGATTAGATTAGATGGCTATGAGGGGCACCAAAGCCCAGGAGGATAATGAGCCAAGGCCCCACCTACCGAGCCCCACTGTGCCTGGCAACCAGGTATCCCTAGCGGTGCCAAAGGGCTCCGATTCTTTTCTCAAGGCAGCAGTCCCTTTAATCCTTCCTCAGGCCACCAGCCACATCAAGCCCGCCCTGGCTGTAAGGGCGCCTCAGGCCCAAACTTCTAAAGGGAGACAGAACCCACTCATTCATTCATTCACTCGTCCATTCATCCATCTCTTCTTTCCATTTAGCCATCCTGCATGGCCCCCCAGGATGTCAGGCACTGTCCAACCCCACCCAGCCTGAGACACTAATTACCTTTGTACCTCTGCTGTCAGAGGCCTCTGCCTGGCCTCCCCTCAGCTCAGCAACTTCTCACCCCAGCTCTAGGGAGCTGTCCCCGCAACTCCCGCCCCTCCCCCACCCTGGCCCAGGCTTGTGTCCGGTGGCCCCTGAGCTCACGCTTTCTGGATGGCTGCCTGGCAGCTTTTTTTCTAGGACAAGTCCCACCTCGGCCAGAACCGGCCTCCAGGACTCCACTCCTAGGCTTAACTTTTACAGGCTATTTCTTTCCTGTTGTCTCTCCAAACGCTCCAAGACTCCTCCTCCCCTTGCTTTGCTTTATCTAAGGTGTGGCGGGGCTCCAGGCCTCCTCGCGGAGCCTTCTGGATCCAGCCTGCAGTCAGAGAAACACCACATAATGCACATCCCAGCCCCTTGGCCCTGAGCCTCCAGCCGCTCCCCTCTGCCCCCCCACCCAGGAGCACCCTCAAACCCAGCTTTTCTTGACCTAGCTGTGGACTGGCCTTTCGACAAAGCAAGACCCTTGGGGAGGGGCACCAGCAAGGAGGGGCCTGTGACTTGGTGCCAGGTGGGTTTTGCTCTAGGGCAAGGCCGGTGGAGAAGATGGGGTGGGGGTGGTGGGTAGGTGCTGGGGAGTAGGGATGGAGGAGTCTGTCAGGGGACTGCCAGCTGGGGTTGTGTCAGAGTGAGTGGGCCGGTGCTCGTCTCCATGTGTGACCCTCCCAGCAGCCGTCAGCCTGCATTAGCGCACACATGGGTGAGCCTGCACGTGGGCACGATAGGCAGCAGGGTACGAGGGAGGGTGGGAAAAAAAAACCCAACAAAATACTGGCTACAGGGCCAGAAGAGGCCCTTCTCACCCCCAAGCCTCAGTATCTCCATGTGTCACGTGAGAGGGCTGAATGGGAGGTCTTGAAGGGCTATCATAACTCTAACATGCTCTGGTTCTTTTATGTTCTGTGCACTGGGGCAGGCTCAGAAACTTCCTTTCTGGAGAGAGACATGACACGCAGAGTCACTTCTAAAATATCTATGATATGTCCTTTCCTTCACTCTCGTGTCCGTCTTAGACCCCCCCTTCTCATCTTTGTCTTCCTAGAGCCAGTGTAAGGGCAGAGGCGGAGGGGAGAAGGGCTGTGTTAGAGGACCATCTCCTAGTTCAGGAGGGCCGGGGAGCGGGGCAGGGGAGGTATCCAGGGATGCCATTCCTGCACAGAGTCAGAGAGGAGCCTGCTGGAGGGAGCACGAGGAGCCCACACCTGTCGTGTCACTGCCACCACTCCTCCAGGATGGCCTTGAGGGCCTTGGCAGTCTAGCATGGGCTGGGCATCTCTGGAGACCAGAAAACCCTGTATTTACCCAGAGCATGGGTGTTATGTTATCAATAAAAATAGCAAAAATTGGGGGCACCTGGGTGGCTTGGTCAGTTAAGTGTCTGCCCTCAGCTCAGGTCATGATCCCCAGGTCCTGGGATCCAGCCCCACATTGGGCTCCCTGCTTAGCAGGGAGTCTGCTACTCTCTCTCCCTCTGCCCCTCCCCATTCTTTTCTCTCCCTCTTGCTTGGTCTCTCTCTCAAATAAACAAATACAATCTTTAAAAAAATTGCAAAAATTTCTGAAGGTATTTTGAGTCACACTTTCTCTAGGAGTTTAAGCATGCATTTATTATTACTGTTTTATTGGGAATGGCTTATGGGGGCCGGCGGGGAAAATTATAGGAGGCTAAAATCTCCCATGCTAGCCTTGAGTGCCACCACAACAGAACTGGATTTTAATCCTGACCTTACCATTAGCTTCGGTGCATGACCCTGGCCAAGTGACTCCCTTTTCCTGTGCCTCAGTTCGCCTGTTTGTATGACACTGGAGGGGCTGCCGGGGGTAGGGGTATGATATTCACTGTCCCCAAAGGGCCAACCTAGCCAGCTTTCACGTGCAACAAATCCACCACTTCTCCCAAGACCTGGGGCTGTGGAGGAGCTGCAAAAGGGAGGTCAGTTCCATTCATATTCCAGTGAAAACAAGAGGCCGGCAGGGAAGCACACTTTCTGAGTCTTGATTTGAGGTCAGAGGGGTGAAGGTACTTGCACAAGGTCACAGAGCAAGTGCGTGGCGAAGCCAGTCCAGACCAGTTCTTCTGGGTCCCAGGCCAGTGCTCCTCCATGGTTCCCCACCCTTACAGAACTAAGTTACCACGGGGTGAGGGGGGGTTCTAGGAAAATGGGTGGGAATGAAGAGAGATATTGAGATCCACAGCTGGGTCTGAGAAGGTTAAATTCCCAGCTGGAAGCATTCAGTGAGGCCTCCAGAAAACGGGCAGTCCTTACAACTTGCAAATAAGTACTTCAGGCCACAGGAAATGATCCCAGACCACAAGGCCCCAGGATTGCACCAGAACAGTCCTGCCTGCGTGTCAGCCAGCGTGTGGGAGAGGCAGCCTGGGGTGGGGCGGGAAGAGGCATCCTACAGACCTCGGCCTTAGGCCCAGCTCTGGGATTCTGCTAGCTGAGCAAACTCGGGCCAGTAACCGACCCCCCTCCACTCCCCCCAGCCCCATTTGTAAACTGGTAATCATAGGCAGTAGCTCCGCCATGGATAAGTTGTCTGCTGGATAACTAGGTGGACTGGCAGATGGGCAAAGACATTGCAAACCGTAAAATGCTGCTCAGACGGGAGGGACTGTTCTGTTTGCAGAATGGTTGCTTGTATGTATGCCTGACTTCTGGATAACTTCAGAGGAGGTCACCCTGGAAGGCCCATGTTCCAGGGCCAGACTCCCTCTTGGAAAGAGTGAGGAAAGTGGGTGATTATTCAGTGTGTGTGTATGGGGAGGAGGTGAACGGATGTGCCCCTGAGGTCAGAGACAGTGGAACTAGGGGTCTGTGGAGCTGCCTTTCATGTGGAGGCTAAACGGATGGGTCCTGAGGGCAGAGCTGAGGCCTGTGGGCACGAATGCCATTCCACAAAGTCCCCCCCACATCGCCAAGCCTCGCGGTGACCACAGCGGAGCATGGGGGACTTGGGGGAGGGGGCGGGGCTTCTGGCCTTTTCTCTGGGAAGAATCTCCTTCCAAGACTATCCCAGCAGAACACAGGATTTCCATTTCAATGCTCCCTGGCAAGCTGCCCTCCCCAGAAATCTGCTAAAGGCCCACGGAAAAGCCTTTAAAAACACAGTAATTACAAACAATTCTTCAGCTTCTCCTGATTTCCCTCCCCGCGGTGCTGGGGGTGGGGGGGGAGCTCGGATGGGGAGGGGTCACTAACTCAAGACAGCAGCTTTTGTGTGTGGAAACCCCACTGGAGCTCTGAGCACTGACCCAAGGGGCTCCTTGGGCTGCTGCTTCCTTTGGGGTGCCCAAAGGCTGAGCGAGGCCTGGGTGGTTTGGAGAAGCCATGAAAGCCTAGAGTGGGTGACTGGGTCTCCAAGAGCCCTGTTGTAAATGAGGCCTTCACAGGAACGTCAGGGGACACCGCCTGCCTTCACCTGGCTGGGCCTGGACACCAGGTGCCGGTCCCCAGCCCTGCCCTGCCCTCTGCCGCTGCTGGGCCCAGTATGCCAAGCCCATGTAGCCTCTCGGTCAGGGCAGTCAGAGTTACAAGGGTGAGAGATGAATGGATTCCCTAATTTCTATCCGTGGCCCCTCAGGGAAAGAGTGGGATGTCAGGTAATGGTTTCTGAGCTCTCTAAATCCAACAAAGCTCTTTCTTTATAGTGGCTCTCCACAGTTCTGGCCTAATCTGGGAGAGAGCCTGGGGCATCTTGGCTAAGGTTTGGCTTGTTCACAGCAACCCTAAAAGCAGGGTGCCAGCCCTGAGGGGGTCATTCTGGACCTTTAGGAAGCCAACTGAAAGGAAAGCCACTAATCTGTTCTGACCAGCCTCAACTCATGTCTTTGTTTATGAAAGGACGCAGTGCCTTGGGAGAAGAGGGGCGGGTACTATTTCATACCTCTCAGGCCTCTGTCTGATAGTAACGATAATGGCCAGCATGCACAGAGCACGAACTCTGTGCCAGAAGCAGTCCTAAGCACTTGACATGTATTCCCTCATTTAATCTTTGCAACCAGCTCCACAAGGAAGAAACCAACGCCCAGAGAAGTGACTTCTGAGAGGTCGGCTGGTCAAAGAGCTGCCAGATGAAGAAGCCGGGCTTGGAACCGAAGTAGGTGGTCTGACTCCCAAGTCCTAATCCCTGTGTCCGCCATGATCGGCACCTGCTCCCCACGCCAGCCACTCCACACATGTCCTCTCATGTAAAATTCTGTAAGACACGCACAAATCTTCTCTATTGCACAGACAGGGCAAGGAAGACGGGACAGATCTTTCTCAGGGTCCCACAATCGGGAACGGGCAGAGGCGGCATTTCAAAAGCTGGCTCTGCCTGCTTCTTGACATGCTGACTTCCCTCCAACGCCTTTGTCACGGTTATATGGTTACAAGCATTCTAAGAATTCCGATGCAATGTTCTATCTGTTGAGAGCTCACCGTGCAGGAGGCATTTGTCTGTTCTTTTTTTTTTTTTTTTTTTTAAAGATTTTTATTTATTTATTTATTTGACAGACAGAGATCACAAGTAGGCAGAGGCAGGCAGAGAGAGAGGGGGAAGCAGGCTCCTTGCCGAGCAGACAGCCTGATTCGGGGCTCGATCTCAGGACCCTGGGATCATGACCTGAGCTGAAGGCAGAGGCTTTAACCCACTGAGCCACCCAGGCACACAGCATTTGTCTGTTCTATTTGTGCCATTTCACTGGTACTTGCACCTACGGTATGAGGCTGGGGGTGTCACTCTCTTTGGTGGATAAGAACACTGAAGTCCTAGAGACCCTCTCTTTTGTCTCTCCTCCCTCTAGGCGGGACACCCCCAACCACTGCAGCATTCACATACCCATTTCTTTGGGTAAGAACCCTCCCCAGTCATGGTCTGATTCTCCTGAGACGTCCAGCTGAAAGGAAATAGGGGTTTGTTCGAGACTTTATGTGTCAATTCGATGGCGAAGTCCCAGCTCTCCCACTTCTGAGCTAGATGACTTGGGCTGAGTTGCTGCCCTGTCTGAGCCGAGGCTACCTCATTGCAGGTGTGTGAGGCTGACCAAATGACAAAATGGGATGGCAAAGCATTTTTAAACTCTGGAGGACCATACAAAGGTGAGTTAGGGTTTCTGAGACGAAGGTACTCATCTCTGGGTTTTCATCTCTGGCATTCTGGCATGACCTCATCACACACGTGTCCAACACATGCGTTGGCACCACTATTGAAACCCACATACCAGCACCAGTAAGCTTCAAACAGATCGGGGAGGGAGGGGGAGAGGATTGTCCTTGTCCCTGAGTTGTCTCTCTTTTAGGCAGAGCATTCGCTAGTTCCTTTAAGTCCTTCCTTCCAGGACAAGATTTCATGACCCTTTCCTCCAAGGCAGTTAGGTAAAGTAGAAAGATCATGGGCTTGGAATCATGCAGACCCGGGGTTAAAACCCATGTTTTGCCAGTGTCTAGCTGTGTGATCTTGGGATGTTTCCCTTACCTCCCTGCACCTTAGTTTCTCTATCTGTAGAATGGAGATGATATTCCTACTCTCCGGCTAGCCTGAGTCTCAAATGATAGGTCCTGGGCTAGGGGCTAGGGGCTAGGGGCTAGGGGCTAGGGGCTAGGGATGCAGAGCTAAATTAGACCTCAGTTCTTTATATCAAGTAGCAGGAGGGGAAGGTCAAGCAGCGGGCAAATGGTCTCAAGTGCCATGATGGAATTTAGCCAGGGCTCTGGGGGCCCAGAAGAGGGCCGCTTATCCTAGTCTCAGAGGAGAAGGTGGCTTCAGAGGGATGGTAATATCTGGGCTGGCTCTCGAAGAGGGAATAATAGCTAAGAACAGCTAACTCTTATGCAGCCCTGAATATGCATTGGGCACTATTCTAAGTGCTTTCCATGCATGATCTAATTAACAAGCATGCCCTTCGAGATGAATACAACTTTAGGCAAAAACACATGTTGATATCCCCATTTCACAGATATGGAAACCAAGGCACAGAGAAGGTAAGTGACTTGCCCAGCTGGGCATCAGAACACGCCCCCCCCAAGTTCACACTCTTAACAACCCCCACCAAGCTGGTGATATGATTAGGAATTCCCTGGGTAAAGAGGAGGCTGGGGAGTATTGAGGTTGACATGAAGACTGTGGTACATGCCGGGACTAGGCGATAAGGTGGGTAAGCAGGGTCCTTTGTGCATCCGGCTGAGGAACTTAGACTCAGACTCTGGGACGACCAGGAGTCACTGGTGGATTTTAATTGGGGAATTACGGGCTCAGATTTGTCCGCAGAAAAAGTCTCTGTGGCTGCAGTAGGGAGGCTGGTCAGAGGAGGACGCACTCTGGCGGCAGCGAAGTACAAAAAGGCTTGAATCAGGGCAGTGTTTGTGGGGATGGAATGCTCGGGATGGATTCCAGAGCTATTAAAGAGGTAAAATTGGCAGGCCATGGTAATTAATTAGATGTGAGGGGTGAGGGAGAAGGAGGAGCAAAGGTTTCTAGGTTGAGAGCCTGGGTGGGTTGTGGGGCTGCCCCTTGAGAAACGAAAAAGGCAGAAATGTGCCCCCTGAGTATAAGGTTCTGTTTGGGGTGAGGTGGGTTTGACATGTCCTTGGAGACGACCACTAGGGAAATGTCAGTACTGACTAAAGCTTGGGAGAGCGGTCCAGGCTGAGGGGACATTTGGAATTCGCTTGCCTAGAGGAGGTGGTAGAAGCCACAGGAGTGGCTGAGCATGGTCAGGAAGCGTCTGTGAGGAGAGGCTTACAAGAGGCAGTTCGGGAAGCCCAGTCTTTAAGGGGCATGCTGAAGAAAAGGGGCCCAGGGAAGCGACTGACGAAGATTGGTCAAAGAAGTAGGAGGAGAACCAGGGAAACCACAGCTACATAGAGAGTATAGAATTTGAGAGTAGAGATACTCAGGAAGCAGGAGGTGCTCACAGATACCTCGTGTAGCCGAGCCGTCTGTGGAGTAAAGGATAGAAAAGCATCCTCTGAGTTCTGTAATTAGATCTCTGAGGTCAGGTGACAGCCAAGTAGGGATGGGAGCCTGATGGCAGGGCATCTCATGCAGTGAGTACAGGTGAAGAAGGAGGGACAGGCCGGCAAGGACCCTGGGAAAAGCAGATACAGAGCATCAGCTAGAGGGAGACACAGGGTCAAGGGGGAACCAAGAGCACATGATGGGAATATCAGGCCCTCCCCTCCCAGCTTCTTTGCTCCCTGCCCACCCCCCACCACCCCCAAATTGGGTCTTTGCCCTGGGCATGCTGGGGTTTGTCAATGCCTTTCAAAGTGCCGGGCCCTCCACCTCTCCTCAGGCTCCCTCAAGTCTCGTAAGCAGAAACCTCCCTTCGTTTGGCTCAGGAATAAGCCCCTGGGAGAGCCAATGAGACAGCAATTAGACCAGTTGCAACGGCCATCCGCTCACATCTCTGTGCCAGGGCAGGCCTGCTGGCACCCTGCCAAACTCTTCTGGGCCAGCCCCACTGCCTGGTCCTCCTGCGTAGGCTCCATTGTCGCCATCTGTGGAGGAGCCTCCAAGGGGCTGGAGACTTGGGAGGTGGCCTTGCTTACCTCTCTGGCTTCTGCCCCAGCCGGATATCTGGGAAGCTAGCAGCCATCTAGAAGCTTATCAGCTTCAGGACCGGGCCAGGGCCCACCAGTTTCAGGACAAGGAAGGTAGAATGAAAGCTAAAGTGTGGGATTGGGGTCCCCCCCCACAGCTCCGCCCTTCGTTTCTTGTGGAACTCAAGATGACACCTCCTTACCAGTCTCCTGGGTCTTCCCGGCCACGAAACTTCAGAGGATTCTGGTTCCTAGAAATAAATCTGCCTTTGTCTGCAGGGCTGGTCCTTTGGGGCTTGTGGCTTTTGCCTGCTATGCTCCGTGGCTGCTGGGACCTGATTTTTCCAGAGTCTTTTCAGCCTTGGTGGGAAGACTTCATTACCCTGGGAATCGTCCATGTCCCATCACTTACCCCAGCCATGGCACACTCTTCTCCTTTCCTGTTTCTAACTGGTACTGGATCACAGCCCCCCACCTTTGACTCCATCTTTTCTGAGCTGATGCATTTTACAAATATAAAATGTTCCTCTGTCTCAACAGTGTTCTCTAGAATGAAGGCTATGAACACCCCAGTCTACTCTACATTGGAAAGACTCTCCCTCCATCCCTCCCTCCCTCCCTTCCTCCCTTCCTTCTTTCCATAAACATCCCGGTGTCTGACTCTGCTGAGTCATGGAGAAATGTATCAGAGATCACTCCTGCCCTCACGGACTCACCATCTGGTGGGAGACACAGACATAGCCACTGGTAATTCGAATGTCCTGGTTAGGTATCATGCTGGGAGATCGTTCCAAGTACAGGGAGGGAGTGGGAGGGAGGCAGTGACAGAGTTCTCACTAGGCACCAGGGAGAATTGCAAGGTTAGTAGGTGTGTGGGAGGCAGACAAGGAGGCAGAGGAAGGGCTGTGGGAAGAGACCCAATGGTATACAACGTCCTGGTGCTGTTGGGGATAAGGCTTGAGTTCTGGGTACCGTTTATGATATAGATGGGGGAGGCTAAGCTGTGGAAAGAATGTCCACCCCCAGGGTTTTACCCTCATGAGGTGGTGGTGAAGAAGCAGGGGAGAGCTCCATGAGCCACAGGTTGAAAACTGGGGTCACCGCGGTGGCTGTGGGTGCCAAGGGCGTCTGGGCCCGGCGGAGATGGAAGGTTGGGTGGCCTGGAGCTGGGCTGTGGCTGTAGAGTAATCTGGTACCCGAACCTTGAAACCCTCAGTCTTCTCATCTCTAACATGGGCATAATAGCACACACTTTATAAGCTCGATGTGTAGGAGAAATGACATCATGCCTATAAAAGGGCATTGAAAATGGGAAGCCCTGTGTCCATGGGAAAGATTGTTGTGATTGGGACCCCTCTTCTGGCCCCCAGCTTAGAAACTACCACCCTCAGGAAGCCTGCCCTACTTCTTGCCAGTGGGAAGGCATCACCCTATTTCTGAATGCTCCATGTAGAGCATCTCTGAGTGTCTCGAATGCCGAGCCTCTGTCTGATGTCTCTCAGCATCAACAGGCTGTAGCCCTCGGGGCTTCCCTGCAGATAGAGTCTCATGTGCACTTCTCTTCCGGGCACCACTCCCCCACCCCCACTCGGCTAAACAGATGAGGTCAGGCAAAGGTCCAGGGACCCACACTTGGAGATGCCCCTGTGGATGCAGGCATTCTCAGGCATGGCCCACGAACGCCCACACTCACATCTACCTCTCCCCTGTGCACAGCCTGCCACCATGCATGTGTGTGCGCCCTTCCGGTTGCTCCCCCTTGAATCTGCTGGACCCAGTACCACCGGCTCCAGCTTACAGATGAAGAAGGTAAGGCTCAGAGAGGTACCCACAGCCAAAAAAGCCTCCTGGGGGAGCCCCACTGGGCACAGGCTTCCCCAGGGCACTATTTGTGCCCACAAGCCTTCCTGGGCTGACTGATTTCTGTCCCACACTGGACACCAGAAGGCTCCTGTTTCATCCTGGGAAGTGCTCACTGAACTGGTCACTTGCTGTGAGGGTGTTGCTGCTGCTGCGGGTGGGGGATTCGGGAGGATGGGGTGGTCAGGTGGTGGTGGAGTTGAAAGGAGGGGCTCCTGGGTGGCTCAGTGAGTTAAAGCCTCTGCCTTTGGCTCAGGTCATGATCCCAGGATGCTGGGATTGAGCCCCGCATGGTGCTCTCTGCTCAGCAGGGAGCCTGCTTCCTCCTTTCTCTCTGCCTGCCTCTCTGCCTGCTTGTGATCTCTCTCTCTCTCTGTCCAATAAATAAATAAAATCTTTAAAAAAAAAAGAAAGGGGGGAAGCCTGATCAAAACCATGTCACAAAGGAGGGGCAGAGTGGGGGAGAAAGAAAGAGAGAGAGGAGAGAGAGAGAGAGGTGTTTCCATTCACAAAGAAATCATTATGGTTAATTTAATTCATTGTAGCGTTTAATACAGAAAAGCTTTTCTACAGAGACTGGGCATCAGGCCAACATTTATATATAAATGGGTTTTATTTTAAAAGTGAATGCAGTGAGGGGGATAGACTAGGCTTATCCCTCTCATTCCCTCTCCTCTTTCTGGAGCTACCTTTCTGAACTTGTGTAGATGAGGAATTGATTCTCCCACTAGGCAGGAACCCCCTACTCCTCACTCCTGTGGCCCAGAGTTTTTTTCTTATTCCTCTTACTAAGACTGCTTCCCCTGCTTTCCTCAGGAGCATATGGAAACCCCAGGCTAGGCCCAACTCAGAGCTGCATTGAGAAATGCAAATCCTTGGATGCTATCCTTAAGAGAGCTCTCATCCACGACAGGCTCTTCCGCTGAAGCTCAGAAGAGGGGAATGACCTGACTGTGATCATGGAACTTGGTCTGTGCCAGTAACGGCAGAACTCAAACTCAGGTCTTCTGTTTCTCTGTCCAGCATCCCAGAACGTCAGTCCCCTGCCCTGTCAGCTCTTCGGTCTGTGCCCAGCGTTTCGGGGGCCTAGCACTGCTTCCCCCTGCACCTGACTCAGGACCAGATCCACCTTTCTAGGCAATTTCTCATGCCTCTGAAATGTTCCCCTACCCCCATTACTCCTAAAACTCCAGCCCGCTAATCAACTAGTTCACACCATGGGGTCAATGGCAAATAACAACTTGCTGTAAAGTGCTCGGGGTGCAATTTCAGGCTCTCTGGACTTCTCAGAGGCTGGACAAGATCTGTGGGGGAGAGGGAGACCTGTTAAGAGCCCATCTCATTATATGACAAACCATTTATCCAGCAGCCTGTTTTGCCACATGTTCGCAGAGTGCTGCTGGTCTGGGATCACAGTGTATATTTTTTTAAAGATTTTATTTATTTATTTGAGAGAGAGCGCAGGCGCAAGAGTGTGAGTCAGTGAGGGGGCAGAGGGAGAAGCAGTCTCCCCACTGAGCCGAGCAGGGAGCTTGAAGCCGGGCTCGATCCTGGGACTCTGGGATCATGACCTGAGCCGAAGACAGACGCATAACCAGCTGAGCCCCACCCCCCAAGGTGCCCCTGAGATCACAACATATTGATGAACACACTGCCATGGGTTGAGTGGCACTAGCTCTTAAAGGAAGGTGGCCAAGGAGGCCCCCTCCGGGATTTTCTTCTCAGCCCTTGGGCTCCAGCAATAGGGGTCCAAGACACACCTGGCCAGCCCCTTTCCTCCCCCTTAATGTAGCCTGGCCCCCAGGGCAAAGGAAGCAAGTAAGATGAGGGGACGTGGCACCAACATGAGCTCCTTTCCCTCTGTGCCACGGGGTCTTCCTGTGATAGAACCACCCGCACACGGCCTCATCATGGGGATTGCATAACGGACCTCTAGAAAACTGAAAGGCCATGCCCAGGGCCATGACACTAAGATACAGGGGATCTGGGCTGATATGGAAGTTTGGTGACCCTGAACCTCATAGCCGACCAAAGCCCCTCCATCCCTAGAAGGAAAGGACCAGCTTGGGGGTTCACCAGTGTCAGGGGATGGAGCTTCTGCTGCACACAGGAGCAAATAACCTCTTGGGTGGGCCTCCTTGAGCTCCCCACCAGACTCACCAACTCCCATGGGGAGGAAGCTGATTTGCGCAGCAGGCTGAGCATGAGAATGAAGCCCAGACTCAAAAGAAGGAGCTGAGGCCTGGCCACGGGGCCCTTAAGGCCCTAGAGGGCCCCTAGAGAACAACTAGAGGGGGTTGGGGGGCTGGCTTCCAGGCCAGGCCCTCAAGGAGGCCAGGAGTCTCCGGCAGCCCTCCTGTGCATCCCCAGGTTTCTCAGTGGCCTGGCTGGTATGTGGGGTATTTGGGGTTCAAGCCCAGCACAGTCCCACATCTGGATCCTGTTAGCTCTCCACGTTCCTTCTTGGCCAGGAAGAATGTGTGCAACGCCCGAGGAGCTGCTGGACTGCGGTCTTGCCACTCGGACCAGGCTATCCAAGCAGAGTGTCGGGCAGCAGGGCCCCTGGGGAGGGGCTTCCCGGGCTCTCCATCATCGCACCGCCACCACCACCAGTAGCTCCCGGGTGGAGCAGGGCCCTTTCAGCAGGCGCTGGCTGCTGCATCAGAGGGAGCCAAGTGGTTGGGCTGCACCCGGGGAAGGCCCGCTGCTTCTGATTATTGGCTCACCCGCTGCTCTTGCCCCACCACCCTTCCCCCTGCAACCAGAGCAGATGGGTGGCACCAAGATGCCCCCCTGCCCCACCAAATACAAGGATCTGGAGGGGAAGGGGTCCTCTGCTCCAGTCAGCGCAAGGCAGAGCTGACCTCCGCCGACCTCTACCAGCTTCAGAAAGCAGGCTCTATTTTCTCCATTCCAAAGCTTCCCGAACAGTCTCCTCTCTGAAGAGCTCCAGCCACAAGCAGCCTCAGTTAGAGGCAGCTATTACAAAATAACACGGAGGCCGTGCAGTCTTGTATAGTAGAGCACAGCGGTTACCGCGGGAAGGTTCAGGAGCCAGGCCCACCTGGGTTTGCACGTGGGCCCAGCTCCTCCTTAGCCCTGTGACATGGGGCAAGTGACTGAGGCTCTCTGTGCCTTCAATCTCTTTCAAACCTTTGTAAGATCACAAGAGCAAGAGGTCCCTGGGTCACGGGGCTGCTGTGAGGCTTAAATGCGTTGACACTCATAAAGTGCTTAGAATAGTGCCTGGCCCATAGGGAGCACCTGGCCGCTTATTATCGTTAGAGTTTATGTACATCCTTTGATTCACCAGAGTGTGCAGCAACTCTGTGACCTCGGGGTGGCCAGAGGAAGATAGCTAGGGGAGGGTCTCACCCCAGGTCGCATCACCAGTAGGGGCAGGATTGGGACCCAGCAGATGTCTGTGCCCTGTTTCTTTCCCACCACCTGCCCTGGCACACACCTCCTCCCATCGCCTGTGGTGGCCCTGGAGAGCAACAGCAGGAAGGAACTTTCACCCAGGCTGAGATTTGCTGCTTTTGCCACCCAGCTGGGGGCCATGGAGAATGACAGGTCAAGCATTTCTACAAGTTGAGTCCAGAGAACTGCTAATTCCCCAGGGCCACGGCTGCAGAGAGATAATGTAGACCCCAATGCCAGAGGCCAAGATCTGCCTGGGGCCCTGGAAGGACCCACCCAGGGTCCCCCAAGGCTCATCTCGCTAAATTGCAACACACCAAATGGGAGTGAGGAGCCAGGAGTCCACGATGCAGCTGGGTGTCTGGAAAGGACTTGTGTTCTGATAGTTGTGCCCTGCCAGTCATGGGGGAGAGGATGGAGGCAGTGTGCCACGGCCAAGGGATCCCGGGCAGTATTGCAGGGAGCTGGTGGGAGAGCCTCCAGGGAATGTGACCACAGCTCACCTTGTCTCTGCCCACAAGTCGGCTGGCAACAAAGGCCTCCAGCACCCATTCTAAATAGAGCTCAGGGATTTGCTGAGGATTGAGTTCTGGAAGCAGGAGATGGAAAAGGAGGGCAAAGAGAAAGCCAAGAGGATGCTGTTGATATAGAGCTCTCAAGGCAGATCCCCGAAGGGTTGCTCAGACAGCAGCTGCAGCTCCTCCCACACCACTGGGGGGGGCAGGGGGCGGCAGAGCAGAGCGTAGCCGGAATCCTGGATTCAAGTCCAGATTCAGCCACTTGGTAAACAATGGCACTGGACAAGTCACTCCCTGCCTCTGAGCCTTTAGGTCCTCATCTGTATATGGAGGTAATAATGCCTATTTCTCAGGGCTGAAGATGGTGACATGAGCAAAGAGCCAGGTATGGAGCCAGTCCCAAAGAGGAGCTCAACACTGACTCCTCCACAGGCCCCGTGCAGCCATTGCCCATACTCTCAAGCACAGACAGCTTTTTGGGTCTGTGTCCTAGCTTCCCTTGTCATGGTCATTTGTCATTTTGGGCATCCTGTTTTTGTTTTGTTTTGTTTTGTTAGAAAGAGAGAGCACACAAGTAGGGGGAGTGGCAGGCAGAAGGAGAGGGAGAAGTAGTCTCCCAACTGAGCAAGGAGTCCAACATGGGACTCGATCCCACAGCTCTGGTCTTATGACCTGATCCGAAGGCAGGCGCTTAACTGACTGAGCAATCCAGGTGTCCTGGCATCCTGATTTCTTTTGGAGAAATTAACCTCTCTCATTTTATGTTGTCTTAGTAGGGGGTGATAGAAGGCAACTGTTTCAGAGGTCAAGGGGGCTGACACATGATCGGAACTCAGCCGAAAAGATGCTCCCTCTTCCAGCAAAAGCCATGGCAGAAGGGTGCGGACTGGCTGTGCATGCTGCCTGGCAGCTAAGGTATCCTGGCCAGGCCATGCTGGTTACAAGGCAAGGATGGCCCTTCCCATGTCTTGGATGCTCAAATCTCCCCTGCCTTCCGCTCATTCTGAAGTCTGCTTCTGTAACCTCCATGAGTTCTGAGAGTGCCCCTCAGGAGCCTCGGTACAAATTTCCTTTCTGCTCCAGGTGACCCAGTCTGATTTCTGTGTGTGCCCTCCAATCCCTCTCTCCTCCATCCCTCAGCAGACTGCAGGGGTAGACACCGTCCTCTGGTCCCCCAGTTCCCCCATCAGTGCCCAGCATGGTTCGCAGAGCACACACTCCCTCGCACACTCCTGGCCTCCAACTAGGGAAGGAAGCTATGCTTTGCAGATGCCTTCAGCTGGGGGAGACCCTGCTTGTCAGGCAAGGGAGGAAGCCATCTGGTGTGGAGGCAGGGGTCGGGACGGATGACTTCCGGAGGTGTTTGGGCACCTCAGCCACGCCCGGGAAACACATGTTCAGTCCTAGCAAGGGCCTGGCCCAGAGTGGGTGCTTTCTTACTTCTTGAAAGAAGTAAGTAGTTTTGTAGTTTTCCTCTTGTTGCACCAAAAAGACGAGGGTCAGTAAAGAAGCATCAGGCTCCCAACTAAGGGTCGGCACCTAGCGGAGTAGTGCAGGGGGCCAAGGAAAAGCTGGAAATTTGTTCTATGCATCTGCACACATACATAAGGAAATGCATAGATGTAGAACTGGCTTCATTCGTCACAAATCGGGTCCTCCTTTATATGCGTGCATGTTTTACAACTTATTTTTTGATCTCAGCGGTGGGCGTGGGGCATCTTTCCATTCTGCATGTGTAGATCTATCTTGGGCTTTTGAACAGCCTCGTTTGGATCCCCAAGTGTGGAATAGTTTATTTAGTCGGTCCCCTATTGATGGCCATTTAGGCTGTATGCAATCTGCCTGTCTTCTATGCGCCATGATTTTCCATCTATCACTGTGCACGTATGAGTCCATTATCTGTAGGATAATGACCCGGAAAAGGAATGCAGGGTTAAATAATCATACGGTATCTCCCTACAGCTCTGTCCCCCCAGCTAGACTGTAAGCTCTGGGTGCACTGGGAAAGAGGGAGATAGATGAGGAAGAGGTGAAGGAAGTGACTACAGAAACCCTCTGACTTGCAGGTAGAAGGAAATTTGTTTTCCACCTGTCTTTCCTGGGTAGAAGCATCTCCAACACAATTCCGGCCTTCTGAGGACACAAGGCATCAAATCGAGAGCCATTTTTCTGGACCTCTAGATGAGGCCCACCATAGTGACACATCGTGGGAGAATCCTGGCTTGCTTGAGCTGAGCAGGGAGCCAGCAGCCTCCCTCCCCATGATGAGCTGGGCCAGGCTCACAGGCAGGATGTCTGAGTCGCACCTCCATCCTCCTCTCTATGTGGACCCTCGGATCTGTACTGCCTCCAGCCTGGGGCATTCCTCTTCTTCCCTATTTGCCTGCCAGAAACCAGGGTCTCAGCCACCCCACCCCCCAACCAGGGCTGCACACCTTCAGAAAGCACGCCTGGACATGGTACAGGGCATGGAGTCCAGAAAGCTTGCAAAGTGAGGAAGCCACTGGCAGCACCTGAAAGGGGGTGGGTGGAAGGGAGGCCAGAAGCTGGGGATTTTTCCTTAATAACAACCTGGTGCCCCAACTCATTGGCGGCTCTGCCTGCCTGTGAGCTGGCTTGCCCCTCTCCCTCCTTCCTCCTGGAGTAACCTTCATCTTCAAAGCTTTTTGGGAAACAGTTAATTAACCCCCAATCCCTACTGCCTGCCCAGAAGGCTGCTGATTCCCTCCACTCCGTGGGGGTTGGGAAAGGGGAGGACCAGTGAAACTGAAGCCTAAGAGAAAGGGTGTGAAGCTGAGACCCAAGTGATCCCAGGCTCCCAGACAGGGAAGCTGCCTTCCCTACCTGTTCCCCAGCTCCTGCCCCTCAAATGGCTAGGGGGAACCCCCTCCCCCACCAGGGGGCAAGTTAAATAGAGAAGGAGTTAGGAGTTCAAGAGTTTCTTTTCCAACACTGTTTATTTTGGATTAGTTATAGCAGCTCTCTGTGCCTCAGTTTCCTCATCTTTAAAGCAGACGTAGTAAGAGCACTAAGTTGTTCAGGACCCTGGGAACAATTGGGACATGGGAAGAGCAAATGCTGTGGAAGGGGTATGTTCAGATAACTGAAAGAAAGAGCATGTGGGAGCCATCTCATGAACGGGGGTTGGGGGGCACTGAGTGGAAGAGTGGGGTCTTGGAGGGGGCAGTGGGTGGGAGGTTGCACCCCTCAAACTCAGTGACCAGCACTGGGAAGGAGGGGGAGTTGGTAGGGAGGAGGGGGCGGAGCCTTGTTTCCTGGCACCGTCTTCTTTTTCCTTGTCTTCACCCACTGTTTCACTGCTCCAAGTTTCACACACACACACACACACACACACACATCTCTACATTCACGTGCATATATATATATATGTGTATATATACATACATATATATATATATACATATATATATACACACACACACAGACAAAAACACGCACATGCGCGCACGCACACACACACACAAATGAGCTAAAACAGCCCTGGAGGATGTCTCATAACTTCCTATATGGCTCTTCACACAGCATCCAGCCCGCAAAGATGCCCCCTGCCCATGTGTGCAAGACCTAGATGAAGCCAGGGAGGGACAAACAGGAAGTAGGCGGTGAACTGAGTTGCAAAGGAAAGGGCCTCCTTAAGTAAGCCCACCTTTCCAGCTCTTGTTGACCTGACTACCCTCCATACTTTGTGTCTCTTTCTTAGGGTGAGCACCACAATTCTTCCATTCCAGTTACTTCTCTGCATGTCCTGTCCTCTCTGTGAGACTGGAAGCTTCCCAACGGCAGCGCCGCCGTAGTTTCTCTCTCCATGTTCCCGTTCCCGGCATGCCGGACATTAGCTACGAGGGGTGGGGTTTCATCTGCACACCCCACTGTGAAGTCAGCCTCATCTTCCGTGTTTCACACATAAGGAAACGGAGGCTTGGAGTGGGGAAGCAACTTGCCTCCGGTCGAGCAACTAGGGTGAACTAGAGCCGGGACTCCAGCCAAAGCCAGGGTCCCTCTCCCTCCTCTTACAGCACACTGCTTTTTCTCGGGGAGTTCCCAGGGGGCTCCCTGGGCTGGGTGTGGAAGCTGGGTGGGGCCAGCACCTTTTCTTGGGGCTTCAGTGAGAACAGACTACAGCCTGACTTGCGCAAAGAGCTCAGAGGCAGCAGCCATCCTGCTTGCAGGCCTGGAGAGACAGGGAGCAGCTGGGAAGGAGAAAGGCCCAGAGAAGGAAAGTTCTGGCCATTGACCACAGAGCCAGGAATAGACCGGCATTGAGCCAGGCCCCATGGGGTGAGCTGGGAGAGGCCTGCTGGTGCCGTAACCTGCTTGGGCACAGGTCTCGGGGTCAGGAAGTGGTGCTTACAGTGCCGGTGAGAAACTGAGGCCCCCTGAAGCCAAGACAGGGCCTGGGCCGCTGTGGCCAGGTGCTGTGGGCGGAAAGCGGGCAGCCTGGCGCCTAGGGGGAGGGGTAGCTAGGTGAGCAGCCCTCATGGGGACTGGAAGTCCAGAGCAGGAGGCTTGTTTCTCTGGAAGGGAAACCTTCAAACACTAATTGGTAGTTGCAAGTAATTAAAGTAATTTACTCAGATTATAAAGAAATTTCTTAAGAGTGATTAAGCAACTCTGGCTGTGGATGGTTGTTGGTAATGACTTCCCCAGGGGGATTAGCACACTTGGTAGGGTGTAATAGGGATGCTCACGCCCGATGGGTCCCAATTCCTCGGCGTCGGGGGCGGGTCACTGAAGCTGGGGGGTGCTGGGGTGCTGCTGAGATCCACTGGCAGAGATCGACAGCAGGCCCAAGTATGCTCAGGGCTCTGGCGTGGGCCGGGCGCACATAGCCACAGACCCACGTGCAGATGTATTCGAGTGTGCAACATGCACTGCTCTCACACCCAGCCCTCAACCTGGATCTGGACCTGCATGTGTAGACATTCCCTTGGCTGTGCAACGAGAGCCCTGGCAATCAGGCTCCTATAGACACAGCAAGCTGTATACATCAGTCTTCTGTAGGCCTGGGTGAACCCCCACCCCACACGTCTCAGTGTCATACCCACACCTAGACACTGCAGAGAATGCAGGGCGTACACATATTTACACAAAGAAATACACATCCACAGATGCCATGACACATGTGGATGGACACATGTATACAATCACACCGAGCTCCAGATGTCTACCTTGACCTAGACAAATGGAGCCCAAAACACATGTAGACTCAAACACATGTACGGGACCAGAGTCTCGTGCACAACTGCAAATCCACCTAGATGTCCAGCTGTCACGTGTGTCCACACACATGCACACACATGCATGAGCGCACATGTTTGTATATACACACTGCTTTGCAGAGTGCCGAGGGCGGCCACCCAATTTCATACGGTATTCAGAGGTGGCTGAGTCAGGACATAGGTGTCCTCCGGAGCACGGCTTCCTGGACCCCTCACCCGTGCACTCCTCCCCAGGTCACACACCCTGTGAACTGGAAGAGGGTTCGCTCTGAGGAGCCCTCTACAGCTGTGGGATGTAGATTACAGGGCCTAGATAACAGGGCCGAGGCTCTGAGCCCAGACCATCACTTTCTAGACACGTGACCTGTTTCCATCTGTGTCCCCTCAAGTGTCTGACACTTAACTTCCTCGCCTGCCACATGAGGATAATCATGAATATTGTCTTCCTCCTAGGCATGTTTGCCATGCAGACGAAAGAAAAGAACCAATACGGGAGTATTTTGCATGCAGTAGGCCAGCAGCCGATGAGAAATTCCTTCTTCTGAGACTTGGGGGAACAGGTCAGCTGCCCCTTAGCTAGGGGAAAACCTGCTCCAAAACCCCCTTCATAAAGTTGGTGGGAAGTTGCTTCTGCTGTGCTCTCCAAGGCTCTCAGGGGCCCAGATCATTGGCCCTTGAAATTGGCAAGTCTGATAAAAAACCGTGAGTGGTCCTCGGGCGCCACCTCCTATCGCTGAATAACCTTGAGGAGCTCCCTTCCCTTCTCTGGGCCTTGGATTCCTTCTCTGTCCCCCGCTACTCTACACCCCCCCCCCCAGGCCCAGAGGGAAGAAGGGACAGGGGGAAGGGATGACCTGGATGATCCTTAAGCTCCCTCCCAGGGCTGCCATTCCAGGGTTCATGTAAATGACCCACTTGAGTCCAAGCGAATGTGAATGTTGGAATTGCGATGCCTATTATTGTGCCCTGAGAGGGTCTCTGCTACCCTTGGGGCCTATTGATGACGAGGAGGGATGGGGGTGGGAGCTGAGCGTGAGGGCGCCTTGCTGGGGAATATAGGAGCCCCAAGCTCAGGCATAAAAGAGGGAAAGAATGAAGCAATGTCCATGGGACCATGGAAGAAAAGGAGTCTGGGAAAGGCTTCTGAGAATGGCTGCCCCTGCTCCATTTCCATTTCAATGAATGCCAAGGGCAACTGGAACTCTACTCTCTTGACCCTTTGAGGCTTCCCCACAGTTATTATTCTGGTGACCATCCCCCCACCCCCACCGCCCATGCCCTGCTGCTGGTTTCTCTGTCCCAGTAGTCTTAAAGTCCTTAAAACACAAAAGGCCCTGGGGGAATTGTTGCAAAGACCGCAGGGAGAAGAGGTGCTGAGGACAGTCTCTGATGGGCAGAGGCAGAGAGGGTGGGGCTGCTGGGATGGAGAAAGAGAGCAGAACCCACTGCTGACAGTTTATGGAATGAAGCAGAGGCCCTCTGGAGAAAGGGGAAGTAGGCTCCTGAGGTGCTAGGCCTCAGGCACTGTGGATTCCCAGGTGCCTTCTTGCCCCCAAAGGGCCTAGGTCTCCTCACCACACTGCCCTTCATTTGGCCGCGTAGATTCTCAAATTTATTGAGTAGCCTGGTGTGTGCTATCCTGGTACCCTCCATGGGGACAAGTACATCCATTCTCTTGCTTCAGCCTCTCAATAGCTCTGTGAAGGCGAGGGGGCAGCCTCTTCAAATCGCGGCAAGTACTATCTTGGCCCTGGCAGAGAATTCTGGATGCCGTGATGGACCTTCACCTTGAATGAAGCCAGGGTCATTGTCAGTCACTCCTGAGCCTACGACCCTGCCACCTGCTCTCCTAGAACCAGAAAGGGCTCTGCTGTAAATGCTAGGTGATCTGCTCCTAGAGCCTTCTAGAGAGGATGCTGCCCCCTAAACCTAGGGCCTCAAGTTCCTGTATCACTTGCCTTGCTTAGGTCAGAAACCTCGGTCTCTCCAACTGCAGTTCTCATCTACTCCTTCTCATCCTGCTGTCAGGGAGAGGGGGAACAGCTGGTTCCCATCCTCCAAATAATAAGCCTGCCATGCAAATCATTTTCTAAAATCATTAAGGCCACAAAGATTCTATTCAGCTGCAATGTTTGCATTGGCCCCACCCTCATTTCCCAGAGACTGGAAGACATTCACTCGCAGAGACGCTGGTACAGAGACATACCCAAGAGACTGAGAGATCTACGGTCAGAGGCCTGTACAGATTTTCCCAGAGAAAGAAAGAATAAGGAAGACGGTTTTCGAAGAGCCATGAAAAGCGCCCTCCCCCGCTGTCCCCCGCCCCATCCCCCACCACCCTCAGCCCAGAAACCCGGAGCTTAGGAGGGATTTGGAATCTTGGCACTTTTTGGAAGGCTCCTGAGCAGCTGTCTAACCCCAGAAGCAAGAACAGGGCTGGACCAAAGACTTCCAGGTGACCAGCCCTGTGCTAAATGGGAAGAGAAGAGAGGAAGTGGTGTCCCCTGTTCTCGGGGACCCTTGCTGGCTAGTGGAGGACATAGCACCCACTCAGACACACACGCCAAGTTAAGTAATACAAGGTTTCCTAACCACCATGCAAAAGACATCATGAGATGACATACGCTCTGTTCCAGACAGAAGAGCTTGGGGAGGAAGTGCCAGAGGACCAAAGAGAAGGGATAAAACACACAGAGTCCTTTCCTTCTCCATCCCTGCCATCCCTGGCGATGGGGAAGAGCCACTCTCCTCTCTCCCAGCTACAAAGGGTCATCACCCTTTGGCATTCCAGGAAACCTCTCTATGGACCAGTGCCTAACCTGAGATTGTCCCAGTACATTGGGTCCAGTGGTGGTAACTCAAGGCTCTTGAGGACCCTAGTCTCTTACTTAGGGTTGTTTGGGTGCACAGAATGAGTAAGGTATTGGGGAAGACAGTAGTTCCCCTATAAGATGCAAAAGGAGGAAAAAGAACAACTACTAGTCAGGGAAATTTCCCAGATGAGGAAACAGAGCTGTGGCAGGATGAAGGGATTTGAGCATGGATGGGCACAATGTTGGGAAGGGCTGGAGCCTGGACTCCAACTTAGATCTGTCTGGCTTCCAAAAACCCTACTTTTCTCACTCCTCCATAGAATAAGTAGGGCTGCCCCCTCCCACTTATTCTACAGGGACATGGGTCTGCCCCCCACTTATCCCCCCACCCCGGAAGACCAGGTTTGCATCACTGTGCAGTTGCCAAGGCAGAAGTGAATCCCTCCTCATGAACTCCCAGATTACTTTCTCTGTCCTGAGGGACCTCAGGCTGCCAGGTCAGACGTCTCAGCCTTCTGGGGAGTCAGAGGCCCACCCATCTCACTCCCAGATAGGTCTCTTGCCCAGGATGATGGGGGTCTGTCTTCCTGGGCACAGAAAAGAGCCTCGCCAGCTTCCATTGGTCATCCAGCCTCTTGTCCCCCAGCAACTACAGGGATTTCAGATGCAAGAGAATTCCAGAGTCTGGCACAGCTCTCTTGGCATCTGAGACTTGGTGAAGCCAAACCGGGGGATTGCCAGCGACCAGGGTGGGTTTGAACCTGCTGTCTGGCCTGGTGCAGCGTCTTTGTGTCAAGAGGCCCCCAGAGAAGTCTTCTATGTGGCCTACCCATCCCTGCCTCTTCTGAGACCTAGCTGAACGGAGGTCCCCAGTGATGGACCTCAGGAACTTGAGCATTTGGATCAGCTTCTGGCCGGGGGGATGCTTTCAGGGGAGACTGGGAGACTTCAGGAGGTACCTTCGTTCTCAGAATTAGTGTGGAGAGCATTTGCCACACCACAGAAGATAGCTACCTGGAGCCCAAAACTCCAGCCCCTGCCACCGCCATGATTTCTTTTACCTTGATCGTCACTGTGTCCACTTCTGTCACTACGCTCATTGACTGAATAAAAGCCGACATCACTGTCCTCACCAGCCTCGAGTTTCCCATCTGTACCACCACCGTTATCACCAACAACCACCAACATTGCCAGTCATTTTCCCCCCTCTTAGCTCTTCCACCGTGTTCTCTGGGGAGTACACTTACTTATTTAAAAACCTAACTGTCATTGCTCCCCATTCAGAGAGGTTACTAGGAGCACAACTCCTGCTCTCGAATCAGACTGAGAAGCTAACACAAACACACATGTTTGGGACCCATCAAAACTAAACCGTAACCCTGTCACACTATGGACGCATTTGGAGGTGAATGCTCAAGGCGGGGGCCAGAGCTTTTCTGAGGTAGAGGAAATGTGGGATTTTGGGTCATGTTCTCTGCTCTTGGCTGATGTGGGCACTCCATGGCTGGAGTCCCAGCTGCAGCCTGGGGGAGGGGCAGGTAAAGAAGGACCGTGCATGAAGGCCACTGGGAGGGGTAGGCAGAACCCAGGAGAACCACCTACTAGAAGTATAGGCTAGGCCTGGGGGTTGACGGTCCCTGAAGCCTTGAAGTTTGCTTGCTCCCACGGCTGGCTCCCATGAAGACCTGTGCCCACATGTCCACAGTGAGGAGGTGACTCATGCCAGGCTCCAGGGCAAGGTGTGAGAGGCAGTCTAGGACATGCCTTCCAAAGACTCTAATAGGGTATGTGAGCATGTGAATATGAGAGGGGGAGAAAGGGGAGAGAGAGAGTTAGAGGTAGGGAAATATGTGTCCCCCCCTTTTTGGAGAAAATCTTGGGAACCAAGGGTAATAATGTGTCAGCTCCAGGCCGGAGAGGGTAAGGGGCTCCCTATCTTGCACTGCTAGGGGAAATCTTTGCAAGCCCAGGGCACCTTCACCCAGATGGCAGCACCAGCCTCTGCTCCTCGAGCTGCCCCCATCAATTTGGTTATGTTCAAAAGAAGGAGGAGCTGGCAGTGGCTATTCTCCGTTTATATGAGTGACAAATGTCCTCGGGGATCCTTTTACCCCTCCATTAACAATAAGCCTCTTCCTTCTCTCTCCTAGATGCCAGTTCTCTCTCAGGACAGGGCTGCCTGATAAAAATCACTGTCTGTTTACACCCTGATGGGATGTCTGGAATCTGCCTTCAAATAACCCTTGGCTGGGGAGTCAGGGTGGGGGTGTTGGAAATGAAACCAGGTTGGCCATGAGTTGCTAATTGTTGAGAACGGGTGATGGGCAAACACATGGCGGCTCGTGGAACTCTCGTGTCTACTTTTACGTATATCTAAGATTTTCCATAATAAAAACTTAAAGCAAAACAGAACAAAGCAAAGCAAAAACCCTCAAACACCATGTACGTATTGAGCCGAAATCATACTTTCCAGTGGTTTCTACCCACATATCCCAGGTATGCCTTCTTGGACCATACAGACCACCCTTGTTCCCTCTGCCCCACACTGGCCTTCAAGCTATTTGGACAAAAACTTGGTCTTTGGAGCTAAGCAGATTTGGGCCATGCACTGGCTCCGCGGCTTCCTAGGAGTTCCTTCAAGTTACTCCATCTCTCTGAGTCCGTCTCCCTTAGGGTCACTGTGGGGGTTCCACGTCTGGAGAGCCCTCTGCACAGTGCCTAGCTCAAAGTCAGTGCTCAGTGTGACCCAGCCTTTGCAGAATGTTGCTATTTTAGGCCAAGGTTCAGGATCCCCCTTGGACAAGGTAAACAGCGCCAGTCTCTACGATGGTTTCTCACACATCGTGGTTCCCTAGCCTGGGTGACCTCCCCTGCCTGTTTATCAATGTGCCTTGGCAAATATGGGGGCCTATGATTTGGCCCCGTATTCCAGATGGTCTGGACACGCGGAGTACAGTAGAGCTATTACCTCCCCGCGTCTGGGAACTGTATTTCTATTCATACAGCCCGAGATTTCATTAGCTTTTTTTAGCCGCCACGTCACACTGTTGGCTTCTGTGGAGCTTGTGGTCAGCTCAAAGCCCTACGTCCTTTTCACACATGCGGCTGTTAAGCCCTGTCTCCCCAGCCCCGTATTTGTGCAGTCGGGCTTTGACTCTCAAAGCAAGACTTTCCGTTTCCTCCTGCTCGAATTTATCTGGCGGGTTTGGGCCCCAGGTCCCAGCCAGTTGAGATTTTTGTTTTGTTTTTGTTTTCATTTTTCAATTCAGTGTGTTAGCTGGGCCTCGCGGGTCTGGGTCTTGGGGCGTTTGCTGGTGCTCAGGCCTTCTGCGTTCTCCTCCAGATCACCGGTGAGCTCAATGTGCCGGATGGGATGAAGCCCTGGGCCCTGTGGCAGCACTAAGTAATTCCTTCCTTGTTGACATCAATCAAGGTTCTTTCAGTTTCTTTTAAGATTTTATTTATTTATTTGAGAGAGAGAGAGAATGAAGGAGGGACAGAGACAGAGGGAGAAGCAAATTCCCTGCTGAGCAGGGAGCCCAATATGGGGCTCGATCTCAGGACCCTGAGATCACGACCTGGGGGGAAGGCAGACGCTTAACTGACTGAGCCACCCAGGCGCCCTAAGACCTTTTGAGTTCTGGTGTTGAGCTCCAAGTGCACCTCGTCTGAACTTTTCCAGTCCACCATTCTCCATCTTGTTTACAGGAACAGTGTGAGGGTCCTTGTCAGAGCTTTGCTGAACTCCAGAGACCCGCAGAGTCACAAAATAAACTGAGGACTAATGGGCCCTGGCCTGTTTATAAGGAAAGCCCTGCTTCCTCACCTCCTGGCTTCATTTGCAGGTTTCCTACCAACCAGCAACTTGACAATTCTCTAGAATTTTGTCAGGCTTCCAGACCGAGCCAAATGGTCTAATACCACCAAAGTTTACCTTTCCTCCCTGTTTGAAAGCCAATATTATATTTGTAAATCTCCTGGTCTCCGTGAGGTCTTAGAGTCACGATGATGGTTCCGACCTCATATCGGCAATTGCTTCTAGGACCCTGGACTTGCTGATGATGTCAGTGGAAATGGCAACGAATGCATTCAACATTGCTGGCTCGGCACCGTGCTGAGCTGGGGTGGAGTGAGATGCCAGTCCTCTACTCAGCAAGCTGCCCATCCAGTTGGAGAGGTGAGACATGCCAACAGTCCAACAGTCCTAATAAAAGGTAGAAGGCGGCAAGTGCCAGTGAAGACAGGTGGATACGAGGTTGAGAGGTCTGGAGGTAGAAGAGCTAATCGGCAGTGGAGAGGCAGTCAGGGAAGGCTTCATGGAAGAGGTCACCTTGGAGCCGAAGACTCTGGGCAGAGCCCAGAGAAGACTCTGGGAGAGCCCAAGAATAGGCATGGATGTGGGGACCACCCTTGAGTCAGGGCTATCTGTCCCCTCCTATGAGCTCTGTCACAGGCCCCACCCAATTAGGCCTCAGTGTCGGCATCCAGGGAGGCTTCCCTCTGGCCCCATAGGCCTCAGGACCCCAGGCCAATCTTCTACTGCCCTCCCATCTCCTTGCTCGATGAAGCCTGTCCTGTCTCCTTTTTTTCTTTCAAAATGAGGCAGTAAGACATAACCCAAGAGCCCTCTCTGGCTTTGGAGTTGGGAGAGCTGAGTGCGTGTTCTGGAACTCTCAGAACAGTCTTTATTAGACTGCACATTGCAACTCATTAGCAAGTTGAGCCATTGATTAGGTGAATCTTGACTGGGATTCTGAAAGAAGGAAATGGAGTATCTCATGCAGTGATGATCAGTACCGTTTCCCCAGACGTGTTTCCATTTTGTATATCCCCGTTTGTATATGTATACACACATGTACACACATGTACACGTGTATACATATGCATGTATGTATACACACACAAGTTTCTTTGTTGTACCAGGCTTGCGATAAAAATTAAAAAAACCCTCAAAGCATCACTCTGTGGTCTAACTTGACCATGAACAAGCCACTGTCCCCTCTGGTTCTCCTTTTTTCTTACCTGGTAAATAGATACCATAATCCCTCCCTCTCTCCTTCATGGCTAGGGGTGACGTCTATGAGGCATATCTCTGGAAGCACCCTGGAGACGGAGACGACCCTGTACGCAGGAGTTGCTGTTGTGACCGTTGGCGAATTCCCCTGAGGCCTGCCCCCTCATGATTCTGTTTTGGCATCCAGCATGGGCTTTGCCGGGGCATCTCCCATGTGGGGCTCTTGGACTGGAGTGGGAAGGCCCCAGCAGGGCTGCCTGGCTGTGCCCACCTGTTCCCAGGAGGGGCAGACAGGAGGTACTTGTCCCAGCTCCGGGAACAGCAGAACCTGGGCACCTCTTCCTGGCTGCTGCCCTGGGCAGGCCTGGCTTCATTTCCCTGGAAGGTGGGACTTTGCGGGAGGCCCAGAGGGCAACTTCTGAAGGGCCTGAGCTTGTAAGCAAAGTGGACAGGGAGGGAGGGAGGAAGTTGCAGAATCTATACCCTGGGAGGAGGCCACAGAGACCGTGGGCTTTGGGCACAGACACATCTGGGTCTGAGGCCCTGCTCCATGGCTCTTGAGCTGTGAGAGCCTCAGTGAGTCCCTTGGTCATATTAAGGCTCAGTCTCCTCATGTATCACACAGAACTGTGAGTGCTACCTTGCAAAACTGTGCTACCACACAGAAAGAAACACACGGAACAGTTCTGGGCCCCTGTGAACCCTGCCCACTTTCCCCCATTTTATTCCAGTGCGGGGGGTGCAGAAGAGAGGCCCGCACACGTATGTGAGTGTGTGTGTCTGTGTGTGTGAGGTCTGGGCACACGCGGGCTGGTGGTAGGGTACAGCAATATTTCTAACCCCTCAATAAAAGCAGCCTCCATCCCATTTTGTCTGTTTTCTCCAGTCAACATTCTCGCGTTCGAACTCTGGAACATCATCTGTCTCCCTGAGTCCAGCAGAGCAGCACCCGAGCCCTGGGCCCTCCCATCAGGATGCTGAGCAGAGCTCCGGGAGGTGTGAGTGTGAGGGCTGGGCACTGGTCACTGCCCTCTGTGGGTGGCAGCTGGTAAAGTTTTAGAGTATAAGTGAGGTTCGGTGGGGTGAGGTCCAGAGCTGATGACCAAGAAAGAATTCTTGAGACATCTTTGGTGCAAAATGGTGGTTGATTAAAGCCCGGGGACAGGACCCGTGGGCAGAAGGAGCTGCTGCCCCGGGGTTGTGAGGAGTGGTCCATTATATACTTGCAAGATAGGAGGGGGTCAGGAATAGAGTACATCTCTAAGGAATTTTGGAGGCAAGGTGTCCAGGACCTTGAGGCTGTTGTTGGGAAAAGGTCATTTATTACCACCTAATAAAACTTTAGTCATGGGACCCTTCAGATGTATATATATGGGTGGGCCATATGCTTGGGGATGATTGCCAGCACGTATCTTGGAGGGTTTAGAGATAAAGGAAGTTTCCAAAGGAATTTTTATGTTAAATTAGACTTGCAGGATCCTGGTTGGAGGTAGGGGGCGGTCAGGCTAGGATTGCCTTTTGCTCTTAGCAAAGTATTGAGGTGGAGGCAGGAGTGCCTAGAGTGCCCTGCTCAGGCCACCCAGGCCTCCCAGCATCTGAAGCCTTGGGGGAGGCAGGAAGGAACAGGCCTAGGCAGGTGGGCTCCCGTTCCCCTCAACTCCTACCCTTGGGCTGTGGAGCAACTCCAAGGAAGGTGGATATGGATGGACAATCTGGCCCAGGCCTGGGAATACGCCGTGTGCGCTCATTGAATCATTAGAGATAGAAGAGGCGCAAGTTGGTGCAGGGTTCCGGTCTGGGTGGGGGCGCAGAAAATGAGCAGTGAGCTAACTGCTTGGTGGGAGATGCTGGGGTGGGGACAGCGCCCTCTCCGGGGGGCCCTCCAGTGCCCTATGTGCCTCTTGCAGCACAGTTCCCTAGAGGCTATCTCCATGCTGCTTGGGGAAGCCACTCCATTTCTCACCCCTCCCCTCCTCTTTCTACTGTGCAGTGTTCCTGCTCCTCCTCCTCCTCCTTGAAGCCTACTTGGCTGTTGACACCTCAGAGATATTTGTAGATCACTATCTCAGGAGGCCGTTGGCCTGACTCATCCCTGGGCCCAGCCCTGTCTGCTGGCTCCTTTCATCTTTCCCTCTCAGCCAATCCTTCTTCACCCTTAATCATTTTCTCTTTTCCTCTAAATGCCCCCCAGCAAATCTGGCTCCCCACTTCTCTACACTGCCTGTTCTTTACTTGGGAATTCTTCAGGGTAACCCCATGCCACTGTCTCCCAGAGCACAAAGGCCACGGGAAGACGGCTCAAGGTTGTGATTTGGCAGCACCCTTGCCGCCATCGTGGTTTGGTCAAACAGCTTGGCTTTGCTGGGCCTCAGTTTCCTCTCCCGGCAAATGAGCAACAATGGTGCCAGCCCTGCTGACGTCACACAGGCATGCAGTGAGCACAGAATGAGGTCAAGCCCATGAACAGCCTTGTAGAGACTCAGATGGGACTGGCTAGGACCCGAGAAGAAGGAAAGAATGCCCTTGGAGCTACCTCTAGACTCCCTTCGACCCCACCGCGGGCCCCGCAGCCCTGCATGCTGGTTGGCCAGCTTGTAGCCTCTGCTTCTGTCTCTTTTCACCCCTTCTCTGTGTTGGTCATTCCTCTCCCCTGGTCTCTCTTTGTAGCTGTCAGTGAAGAATACCTTACCTACCAGCTGTTCTGCCAGCCTGGGGCAGTGCCCACCGTCCCCCGAGGGAGGGAGCCAGCATGCCAAAGGCTACAGACCATGAGACCTCAGGAGAGTCCAACTCTACCTCCAGAGAGCCCCAGAGATGACAAGGGCCTGGGCACAAGGACTTGCCCCAGCTTCTCCCCAAGTGCCTGGGCTGCAGTCACGTTGGGGGTATGGACGGGCTTGCATAGAGTTACTGTGTTAGTCTCACAAGCCAAACTCATCCCTGATAATTTCCGTCTTTGGATGTTGTCCCCGTTCCACTGAAAGCATGTTCTGAGCTGGCCTGGGCCCACTCCCCTTCTCTGGGTCTCCATGTTCCCATCTGTGCAATAAGAGGGGCTGGGCTGAGACAAGGACGAGGACCACCCAGCCCGAGCTGTCTGTGTAACCCAACAAATGCCACGTTGTCGGCCATGACTCCCAAGAGGCCCTGGGAGTTTCTCTCCTGGGGGCCAGCTCAGGACGGCTTCTCTGTGATGACCTCGAAACTCAGCAGCTCTGCTTTCCAGTGGGTCTCCGAATAGGTCCTTTACTCGGAGAGTCCACACAAGTGTCCCAGAGGAAGAGAGCTATCAGGCGGAGGCAGGCATGGGTTTGCAGAGGGTAGCCTCAGAACCCTGAAAGGGCAGACCCTCTCTTAGTGGGCAATGGAGGCAGAGAGTCCAGGGTTCCAAACCCAGCAGCTCTGCCACTGATGCCTGGCGGTCCTGGACCAGTTACTTCCCTCACTTAGACCAAGTGCTGTGTCATCCAGAAAATGGGGGTAAAGGGTCTTGCCATCACAGGATAAAGAAGGAGGTGGTGGAGTGCTTGATGCTACGAAAGATTGCTGTCTTCCTTCCCCAGTCTTCCCTGGGCAAACTTTCCTAGAGCCCTCCTCTTTCCCTCCCTCACTCCTTCTCTGTGCTGCTTAAAGCAGGCATAGGCCCTCTCTGAAGCATGGCCAGCCAACTGGGGGCCTGGGGTTCACGCTTTGTGCTTCAGCAGCTGCAGAAAGCCTCTTGGGAGCCACACAAGGGAGAGAAAGGGAGAGAAGGCAGGGGCCGGGGCAAGACAGAGACAGATATAGAAAGCGACTGGTAGGGAGAGAGACAGCAGGAGAGAAGCAGAGAGACAAAGAGAAAGATGGAAGAAATGCCATAGAGACAGACACACTCAAGGACACAGAAAGATGGACAGACGCAGGAACAGGTTGGGCGACAGGCAAACAAAGAGAGAGAGGCAGGGGCAAAGAAGGGAAGCAGAGAGGGCAACAGATGCACACAGATGGAGAAGGAGGCCGGGAGCGAGGCAGACAGGGAGATGGAGAGGTACAGAGAAACAGAGGCAGGCAGCAAGAGAGCCCAAGACAAAGGGAGAAGGAAACAAAGGCAGGAAGCCAAGGCGATAGAGACCTAGAATGGGAAGAAAGGGAAGGAGGAGGGGGAGGGGCTCAGGAGGGGAGGGAGGGGGAGGGGGAGGGGCCCAGGAGGGAAGGAAGAGGGAGTTGTTAGTTCAGGGCTCAGCACAAGGCTGACACAGCACATTCTCTACACTCTCCTCTCCCTCCCACTGCCGGCCTCCAGCTGCCCCCATCCCTTTCCTTATCACTGGGCCCTTGGCCGGGGAAGGGGCCCTGTCCCCAGCCTGTTCTGCATATTCTTCTAGGCCAAGGTTAGCTAGGGCGGTCCAGCCCCTTCCCTACCCTTTTCCACCTCCTCGGCAGCCTGGGGCTCAGGTGGGGAGGAAGCAGGTGACCACCCCAGGGAAAGAGGGCAATATTCCAACTCCTCAGCACTCTAAAGAGGAGGCCAAAGGGGCAGGGGTGGGGGGATGGGCTAGGCTGATCGACCCCATTCATTTGCAAGCTCCCTCCATACTGTCATCTCCTGGAGGTCTGGCCAGGGTCTCAGGGCTCTGAGGTTCGAGGCCCAGGATCACTGGGGAGTCCAGCCCCATCTCTTACGCTGCACCCACCCCTGGGAGCTTGAGGCAGCCAGCTTGCAGCTTCCTAAATGGAACCAGACCCCGTTTGCCCCAAACCGGCATGTCAGATCTCTAGGCCTGGCCTTTGAAGAAGCCAAGGGGCTCCAGAAGGGAGCGGGCAATGGTATGGCCTGGCAAATGGAACAGAAGTCACCGAGCCTGCCTTGCTTGCGGAGCTGGGTTCTTTAGGAAAATGAATGAGATCTAGGTTCTGGTGATGGGCTTCCTTTCTGGGCAGCTCCTTGCCGCTCTGCAAAGTTTACGCCCTGGCAGAAGGAAAGAGAGGGAGTCAGGAGGGCACACGGAGTCCTGGCCAAGGTGTCAGGGGGCTGCTTGTGGTCCTGCTGCTTGGGGCATTGGGAGTAGGGGCAACGGGAACAATTGGCAAAGATACCGAAGACCCAAACTGGACATTGGCCTCGCCCACCTTCCTCCAAGCAGACATTTCGAGATCCTGAGGAAGGCCACTCTGGGTTTCCACCCCTCCCTCTCCGCTGCAAGAATCAGCTGGCTGGGATGTGGGATACAGAGCTTACATCCTAGCTAGGAGGATCCTTTGAAGGAACTGACATTCTTTACCCTGTGTGGATGTGTTGGGGGGCATCATTTTCCTCTTCAGAAATTTGAAGAGCTGCCATCGGGCAGAAAGTTGACAAAAAATCATGGATTTGGAGAAAACTCACCAGGTCCATCCTTGAGGGGAGGGGCCTGCCTGAAGGCCAGGGCAAGCTTGAGGTGAGGGTGCAGGTCATGGTACTCTTTTGGCCCCTCAAGCTGTCCCTCCCTCCCCCATTAAGGAGTGTTTAGAAAGCAGAGTAGTCCTGAGGAGGAAGGGACAGGGAGAATAATACTATTACCAGCGAATCCCTGTTTGATAACCAGAGTGGGGTCCAAGTAGGGAAAGAAACTGAGCCCCCTGGGAGGGGGTGGGGGGTTATGCAAGGAGAAGCCTTGCAGAGCATTAGCTGAGAACAAGATGACGTGGCCTTCAAGGCTCCTCCCACCCTTAACACTCTGATGCTCCAGTGAGACAGCTGATAAATGGACTAAGAATCTTCTTCTTCTTCTTTTTTTTTTCCGTTGCAAACAGACTCTTAAATACAGAGGAACGAAGTGGTAGTTTTCTGGTGTGGAGGGGTGTTGGGAGGATGGATGACATAGATGAAGGGGATGAAGGAGTACAAACTCGCAGTTATAAAATAAGTAAGTCATGGAGCTGAAAAGTACGGCCTGGGGAACACAGTCAATAATATTGCAATAACATTGTTTGGTGACCGATGGCGACTACACTTAATGGTGACCATCAAGTAATGTAGAAGACTGTCGAATTGCGGTTTTTTACACCTGAAACTAGCACAACATTGCACGTCAACTGTACTTCAATCGTAACAGGGAAAGAAATGGACCAAGAATGATAGCAGTCCTCTGGGCTACAGAGGACTGTGTGCCTGGGGGACTCCCTGACTCGGCTCTTTGGTTTCTCTCACTCTGGGAGGCCTGGGTTGGGGATCCCTCCCAAGGTGTGCTGGAGCCTAGGGGCATCTCACTTGGGCTCCCCACCACCCCTCTTGGTGTGCTGCCTGGTCTTCCTGCGGGCTCTCATCCTAATTTTTCTCTGGGTCGGCATCTAGGTATTTCCTTTAAAGAGGCGGAAGTCAAGGTGACCGGAAGGCAGCCCGGGGTGGGGTGGGAGGTGCTGAGGGTGACCGAGCAAGTCCACAAACTACCTGGAGAAGTGGTGTGCAGCCTGTTCCTGGAAGCCTTTGGGAAAATGCTGCTTGGCTCCTTGGCTAAGGGAGCTGCGGTGGCTTCAGAATCTGCAGGGGGAAGGCCCATGGAGCTGTCTGGGCCACACCAAGCAGGTGTCTCCTGGGCTGGGGCCAACTGGCAAAATACCCACTGGGCCCCGGCTGGGCCTCAGATCTCGGGGCTGGCAGTTTCAGGGGGGCCCCCACCCCAATTCACCTGCTGAGGCTGACTCGAGTCTGAGCCCGGCCCCACCTACTGTCTGACCAGGTGCGGCAGGGTGGAGTGCCCGTGCTCAGACCTGAAATGAGGACCACATGGTAGTGTGAACCCCACCCATGCAAGGGGCCTGGCCCCATCTGAGTCCAAAGGAGTGTCTCTCACCTCTGGGGCCTCTCCCCAAGTAGGGAAGGAAGGGGACCGGCATCCATTCCTTAGGATGCTGGACAGGCCTTTTTCTAGTCTCGTTTCTCTTTCCAGTTTCTCTTCTTCCCTCCAAGCCCTGGCCTGGTGGCCCCGGGCCCTTTCTGCCTGGTTGGACTGATCTTCTCTTATCTCCGCCCCCATCAACATTCCTCATTCCAGCTTCCCCATTCCAAGCTGGGACACATACCTGAAGGGCAGATCAAAGGCTCACAGCTGCTCTTGTCAGCTCCCATTAGACCTCAGCTGAGAAGGGGAGCCCACCCTGGCAGGCTGCCCTGGCCCCTTCACCCGGCCTTCCGCATCCTGGGCTTTCAGAGGCGAGCTCATCCCAAGGTGGCACCTTCCAGATGCTGAGGGGGCCCTGCCCCTGCCACCCCTTCCCCCTCTTCTCTCTGAAGAGGAAAGAAGGCCTCCGATGCTGACTGGGAAGCAAGCCCGGAACCTGGGGCCTGGGCAGACCGAGACAGACGGCCGCCTGCCCCGTGCAAACCCTGGTCCCTATGGGCTTGCTAAGGTCTCTGGGGAGGGCCAGCCCCAATCTCAGCCACCCTGCCAGAGGTTCTGCCAGAGGACACGAAGGCCGAGAGCCCACTCTACAACTTGAAGGCAAGCCTCACAGGAGCCTCTCAGGAGCTTTGAGGGGTCCTGGGCTTTCTTCCCAGCTCTATTATGCCAAGGAAGCCTCCCAGGCTCTTGTCTCCCTCCATTCCAGGTGGGCTGGTCCTCCCCCAACTTCCCCAAACACACAGCATGTATTTCCCCACACCTCAAGTTTTTGCGCTCATTTCCCCACATGCTCAGAATGCCCTTCTCCACCTGACAAACTCCTATCCCGCAGGAAGAAATTGGATGCCAAGCTACAAATATACAACATTCACACACACACACACACACACACACATAGATATAGGTACATAAAAATAGAAAAGCTACATTAAAATGACTTACACTTGTTGAATACTTACTATGTTCCAGGCACTGTCCTAAGTACTGTATTACTTACTGAATCTTCATAACTCCTCTACAAGGCAGGTACCATTCTTATCACCATTTTACAGATGAAGAACCCGAGGCCCAGAGAGGGTCCTCATCTTGCTCGGCGACGCAGAGCAGTAAGTGGCAGAGCTGGCTCCAGAGCCTGGGCTTTGAGTCCTCATGCTCTGCTGCCTCTCACTCTTGCAGCTGCAGCAAGAGAAGCCGCTTGGGGGCTTACATGCCTAAGCTGACAGTGGCATTCTCCAGAGGGGCAGGATAGGGGTGATTTTGAGGAGAGAGCACATTTGCCACATTCTACGGTATGTGTACAGATTTGGAGAAAGGTGAACATGGCATCAACCCGTGAACTCTGGGGTCTGGGAATCTGGGACCAAGGTGCAATTTTGTTGCTCACTACATGAATGATCTGGGCTCCTTTGCTATCTCTTCTGAGTCTCCATTTGGTCGTTAGTCACCCAGGGATGGTAATAACACCGATTTCTAGGATTGTCCTCTTGATGAACTGAGATATTGAATGAATGGCACCTAGTTTGAATGGACCAGAGAGCTAATGTTCATGATCAAAGAAAGAGACTTGGAGAACGTCACAGGCGACAAAGCTAGGGATGAAAGCTATCTCCCCCGGGAGGACTTTTTCCTTGCTCCCCCCTACTCCTCACCCCACTTCAAAGAGCAAACCACTCACTCATTTTTCTACCCTTAGCACACCAGCTGGGGCTTCCAGTGTCTCAGCATCAGGGGCCCCAACACTGCTTTTTCATCACTGCTTGCTTTCCCAGGACACACTAGGGTGCCAGACCTGAGGGGTGGGGCCCTCAATAAGCTCATTCATCCAACATTTGCTGAGCACCTACGGGTGTGTGCTAGCCTCTGGGGATGCACAGTTTGAGAAGATGCTGCCCTGCTCTTGGTGAAGGGAACTCGTGGTCCAGAGTGGGAACCAATCTTGACATTGTTGATCATGATACATTAACAGAGGAACGCATTCGCTCAGTCATTAGCAAATATTTATTGAGCACCTATTATGGGCCAGGCCCTGTCCTTAGAGGCTTATCTATGACCATTTCCTTACTAATAATCCAGATTGGAAGCATAAGGAGAGATGGAAGTACATGAGAGGCAAGAAGGCTCATGGCTCGTGGCTCGTCAGCCTCGTGGGAGAAGGGCATTTCAACAATGTCATCTCTAGGGGAAAGATGCCAGAGGAAGGTGTTTGCACCCTTGGTCCCCACAGGCGTGTGAGGACACCCCCACAGACGGGTGCTTACAGGTAGATGTCCCCTTCTGCCCCATGCCTTCATGTCCCAGGAAGAAGAAGGAAGATATACAGGGGCTGCTGGTGCCTCTTGGCGCTGTGAGTCATTCAGCCCCTGTGGGGCAGAGAAGCTAGGGCTGAGGGGTGACAAGAGTAGTGTGGAGAGAACAGGTTGGAGAGCTGAATAGGGGTCAGGCTCGGCCTTGTGCCTATAGAGTGGGGACTTCCTCTGGCCGGCCAAGGAGAGTTCCCAGAAGGTTTCTCAGTGATGTAATCAGATGTGTGTTCCAGAAGGTTCACTGGGTGTGTGAGGAAGATGAGCTCAGCATGGGTCCTGTTGACACTGAGGAGCCTGCAGGATGCTCAAGCCGGGGAGCAGGACTGAAGCTCAGGGGAGAAGCCTGGGCTAGAGGCCTGGTGGGGAGTTTAGCAGCATGAACATAGGATCTGGAGCTGAGAAAACATGAGCTCATGCAGGGAGACATGGTCGCATGGAAAAGAGGAGGAAGGACCAAGCCTTGGGCCTTCTGGCATTCAAGGAACAGGAGAAGAGAAGCCAGCCAAGGAAACAGAATAGCTAGAGAGCTAAAAGGGAAACCAAGAAGTCATTGGGGAAAGTCAGTGAATTTAGAATAGGAGTGACAAAGGTCCACTGTTAAAATTGATCCCCTTGCTCGTGAAGAGATTGTTTTCTTTTTTTTTAAACTTTGTCAACAGAGAAAGAGAGAGAGCACAAGCTGGGGGAGGGGCAGAGGGAGAAGCAGATTCCCTGCTGAGCCAGGAGTCCGATGCAGAACTGGATCCCAGGACCCTGAGATCATGATCTGAGCCGAAAGCAGATGCTTAACCCACTGAGCCACCCAGGTGTCCTGTTCCTGAAGAGTTAAAGGCAGATAATCAAGCAGAACATTTACAAATAAAACAGTAGACATAACATAGATTCCTGCCACCCTCCCAAAAAATTTTGATTCAGTCAGACTGGGTGGGGCCCAGGAATCTTCATTTTCAACCAGCATCAAGGGATTTGGGAGAAAGCATCTGTGGCATTTACTTTGAGAATTGCTTCCATCTCAGGGGCAGTTAGTGAAAGGCGGAGGGTAGGAAGGATGCCCCAATGGCCTGTCCCCAGCAGACAGAGAGGCAGTGTGACCAGCAGGGCTCCCTGCCCCAGAACATTCACACCCCACAGACTTCTCTCTTAGAACCCAGGTGCAGATCCGGAGCCCAGCCAGGAGTAAACTGAGCTTCGGCGTGGAAAATATGGAACCAAGATATCTGGGGAGGGGTGGGCGGGAAGGGGAATAATGCAAACCATGCAGATCTGCCTGCAAAAGAGCAAGGGAAGGGGGGCCAGGGACTGGGGAACAGCAGATGAGATAGGAGTTTGCAATGTGATATAGTAGCCCAATAAAGTTGGCCTCTCTCTCTCTGTCTCTCTCTCTGTCACACACACACACACACACACACACACACACACACACACTGCACGGGGCCTGGCTGCTGTAGCATGGAGGGAAACCAGAGGATCCCTGATCCCCAACCTCAGCTTTGCCAGGAAAATACCTCTAACCTCCCCTCCCTGAGAAAGAGGGGTACTGAAATTCCCAGGGCATTGCTGTGGGGTTGAGGCAGGGCTGTCAAACAAACAGCATTCCAGTGTCCAATGATTCAGGCAGCATGGAACCTAGTCCTGGCTCTACCACTAATGGGCTGTATGGTCTTGGGTGAGTCACTTAACCTCTCTGGGCTTCTACTACTGCATCAGTAGGATGGGGGAGATAGGGGCTAGATGATATGGGCCCTCGAAGTTCTAATACACAGGAGATTCCAGGGCTGGTGGATTTTTCACCTGTTTTATGTTGGCCCCTCTGCAGGGACAGAAAGTGAATTGGGTGGCCTCATACTTACTGGGTACTTCCTTTGTGTTTGGGACTATGCTGAGAATGTTCAATTGTTTCAGTTCCAGTTCCACAGCCCTGTGAAGAAGGAAGTACAGCCATTTTACAGATGAGGATATTGACGCTTTAGGACCTGGCCACTGGGTCTGGAGGTTGGGGGACGAAGGGGCAAGGTTGCAGCCTCTGTACACACTTCCCCCAGGGTAATGCATCCTGGGGATTCCTGGATCTCATACTCCCTGGTCCAGAGGTTAGCACCCTCCCAGCAGCTTTTGTCTAACTTATCGGTCCCTTGCTCTGAGAAGCAGCCTCTCCCCTCCAGGCCCATGGGTTCATACTTCCCTATGAGAGCTGGACACATGGCCTGCTACGTGGGGGGGGGGAGGGCACACACAACTTGATAAGGGGCCAGCTGGGTCTTTGTAATGTCTTTCTGACATACCCAAGGGAGCTGGCAGCTGTGGGGGGCCCTTGGTGTGAGGTCTGGGCACAAGGGTCCTCTCTGCCAGCTTCCCCTTCACCTTGATCCATCCCAGAAGTCTAGCTCTCTTGACAGGGATCCTCCAAACCTACCTAATGATTGCCAGGTGGGAGTGGAGGACCCAGGGAAGGGGTTGTCAGGACCCCATATCACTCCAGCTCTCATTGGCTTCCTGGTAACCTAGGGAATGATTGCCTTTTCCGAGCTAGGTCTGGCTTCTCTCAAACCAGGACACGGGCCTGGCCAGCCAGATCCAATCAACCCCACCCGCATTCTCCTGACAACCCCTTCCCTGTGGGCTTTCCACTGAGAGAAAGGAGACCCACAGTGGCTCTGGGGTCCTCCTGGCATGTGGGCCCTGGCCCAGGATTCTGTGCAGCCAACAGGATCCCAGGGCTTGGCTGCCTTTTTAGGGAACCCCCTACTAAGAGCCATACCTGACAGCTTGAGTGGGTATAGGGATGGGATGTGGGACTGCCCAAAGTCAGGCACAATTCCTCTCTTCTCTGCTCTTGTGCCCCTTCCCCCTTTCTACCATACAAATCCCCAAGGTCTTCTGAGACCAAAATTGAAGCCTGATTCCTACAAACTTAGTGGTTGACCTTGTCCAAGTCAAAGACAAGGTTGACCTTGTCCAATTGGACCCTCTTGAGGTCTCAGGGTCTTTTCTAGCTGCGACATACTGTGATGTTCTGTCTATTCCTGAACAACTCTGTAGGCATGACTTCTCTCTGCAGCAATAAGGGAAGTGGAGTCCTTGTCAGCTGCAGAAATCAAGTCCCAATTCCTTAGCCTGGTATTCAAGTCCTTTAGCCATTTGGCCCTGCTTCTCTCCCGTAAAGGCTCACAGTTCTTTTGGACTCCTTGCTGTTTCCTGAACACACCAGGTCTTTCCCCATGGCAGCACTTTTCCTTACCCATTTCCCCTTGCTTGCAATGCACCCCCCCTCACTCCCACCTCTTTAGCTCTTTGCATCCTCCCAGGTCCAGCCCAAGTGGGAAAATGAAGGGCTCCTTCCTTTGTCAGCAAGGCCATTGTTAGTTCCTGGATTAACTCTGTCACTCCAGTGGAATATTAGAATGTCTCCTGGAGGGTGAACGTAAGTGTTTGTTGAATTGTAACCTAAGAAATACCTACGATTATACTTCCTTCACATAGGACCACCCTCTCCCATATAGTCAGTCAGCTAAATGTTACTTACACACCATTAACTGCTCAATAGAAACGTCTGGGTTGTAGAGAGCACTAATGATCTGAGCTGGAGATCCGGCAATGGCACTGACTCTCTGCACGTTGACTTTGGGCAAGTCCTCTTCTCATTCTGCCTCTTTTCTTGTCTGGCAGGCCATGTAGCAAAGTGATTACACTCACAGACTCTCGAGCTAGAAGACCCAGGGGAAAGCCACTACTTTCTGGTGTTCTAGGTCTGCGATCTTGGGCAAGTTACTTCATCTCTTTGACCTTGAGTTTCTCCAACTCCAAAAATGGCGGGAGTCATGGTGACCACTCACGTTGTGAGGATTGAGTTAATAAATGCCAAATACTCAGAGCTCTAGTAGGTCCTCGGTAAGTGGTGCTAGCTGCCGTTACTATCAGTCATATTGGTATCTGTCAAATGGGGTTCAGGGTGCCCAGCAGGTGGCATGGGAGCAGGTGTTAAATGAATGAAAGGGGGTTTGCATACTCCTCATGATAATGAGCTCAGATGAGCTCCCGGGATGGGCGAATGCATGGAGCCTTGGCCACTGGTCTAACAGTGCATAGACCATCCCAACCACTCTCTCATGTGATCTCTACAACAGCCCTTGCCAGAAGGCAGAGAAGGGTTTGGGAGGCTCGTTTTTCTGGTGAGGGAAGTGGAGCTCCCAGGAAACAGAAGTGACTTGCCTAAGGTCCCATAGACAAATATGAGCTCAGATCTTCTGAGTCCCAGTTCCCAGAGATGGAAGGACCAGTGGTAAAGAATCTTCCTTCCCTTTCTCCCTATTCCCTTCACCTATGCCCAGTTCCCTCCCATTCAGCAGAGACGCCTGTGCCAAGCCCAGTGCAGGGAACCGAAGACCCAGAGATGGAACCACACAGCTGCTGCCTTTGCAGCAGCAGGGATACAGATGCTGGGACCCAGAAGTGCTGACCCAAGAACCCAAGAGCTGCTACAACGTGCAATGGGGCCACAGAGAAAGTGTGGTGAGAACACAAAGGAGGGAGGGCCAGTGGCATTTGGGGGCAGAGGGAGGCAGGGGGCCTGAGGGAGAGAATGTGTGGGCAGAGGAGAGATAGCATTCAGAAGGCTGGGTCAAGCTTCTGAGTTGGCAGCAAGGTGTTTGACCTGGAGACTGGGTGGGGAAGTGGAGGGGGGTGGGCGGATGGGCAGCTGCAGATGGTGGCTTAGCTCAAGTGTTGGTCTGCCATCGGTGCTCTGGCATAATGCCACCCCAACCTCTTGTCTGGGCTCGTTCATCCCTGCGCTGGCCACAGCAATAAGTAGGACAGGGAGCATTTAGCAGAACTGTATCCTCACTGGGTCTCTGCAGGGAAGAGATGAGGAGTGGCCAGAAAGCAGGATAGAGTAACTAGCCAGAGCGGGGACCACATCGAGAATAGGTGACACTGAGTCATCTTAGCTTCTGGAGACCTGGGGGTTGGGAAGTCTCTGCTCCCAGCCCCCCAAGCTTCTCGGTGATTCCCAGACGTGCTGATCTGATAGGAGAGCCTTGACCTAGTAAAGCTGCTGGTGTGTGTCGGCCCAGAGCCCAGGTGTCAGAGGTCACACAGAGCAGGCAGGCATCCTGGGACAGGGCATCTGAGGCTTCACATCTCAGGCCTCGAGAGCAAACCCACTCCCAATCCTGAGTTCTTAACCATACGGAATTCTAGCCTCTTCACTTGACGTTCATTATCTCCAAGCATCCTCACGCTAACCCTGTGCCTTGTGCCAGAGCTGCACAGGAAGTCTCAGTGGAAGGGACCTGCCTCAGGTCACGTAGAAGTGAGTGGTGGCCTGTGTGCCTCCCTCTCCTTCCCTGGCTGCAGGAGGGGGCCTCCCATGGTGAGCCAGCCGGAGGCAGAGTGCTTGTGGCTCTCTCGCTATCAGAGAGGAGGAAATTGACAGGGCCTCAGGGGACCCCGGTGGATGTTGGGGCTCAACTGGGAGAGAAATGCCTCGTGTGGGCCCTTGCCTGGGGGCGCTGAGCAGCCCAGTGGACAATGTCCTGGGCAACAGCTTGACAACCCAACAGACACCGTTTACACATGGCTGTTTTCTTCTCGCTTTTCGTCAGATAATGTTTATTTCTCTTCTTGATTATGAAAGGCACACAGGCAGGCCTGTTTCTTGAAAAGGCCTTTGATAAGAGCCGAGGGCAGTACATGAAAGAGCTGCTCCGTGAGGGCCATTCTGCCAGCGCCTAGACGCATGTGGCCCGGGCGGGTTTTGTTTTGTTTTGTTTTGTTTGAGATTGAGAGGAACAACCAGAAGAGTAGGCTCCTGTCATGGCCCACAGACTCTTTCCCCCAAATCGCCATTCTCATAGAGGCGCTTTTATTCCCTCCCTCGTTGGGCCTTCGCTCCTCTTCCACTCAGGGGCAGGGCCCTTTCCAGACCTCCTAAGGCCCCTCGGCACTCTCACTTTTAGTGGCTTTACCCCCCAGTATATCAAATATATGAAAATGCACCCACATCCCATATTAAATGTAAATTTTCCTATAAAATCTTTCAAAGGATTTTTATAATTCCGCTTTTGAAATGATTTGCCTATGAGTAACTCGTTTCATTCCCAATTGGCCATGATTTCTTGGTAATCATCATGCATACTTGGGAATTCTTGCTAAGTGAGGAAATCTAACCAACAAATTGTTTTCAAATGTAATGAAAATTTTAGGAATACTAAATTTAACAATTAATGAGGTCGATATTATATTACATTTTGTAGACACATAATAGAACATTTATTAATTCCAATTCTGCTGTTTTCTTTTCATATTTTAGAGGCGATAAATTTTCTTGGGGCTTGCACGTTTTCATAGGCCCCTGGGAAGCTTGGAGGCCCTGGGTAGTGCACCCACAGTGCCATGTGGAGAAAAGAACCCGAATGCAGGGCTTGTGTGTGTTGGGGGGGGGCGACTCTCCATCTGGCCTAGGGAGAGAATGAGACAAAGAAGCCCCCAGGTTATTAACAACAATAAAAGTAGCTCCCAGGTGTCTTTAATAAGGGAGGAGAGAGTAAGTGGACGCCTCCACATCGAGTCCATTCTCACACCCTGTCTCCCAGAATCCTCATGGCTATCATTATTACTTTCATTCCCCAGGTCAGGAGACTCGAGCTCCGGAAACAAAAGGCACTTGCTCCGGGTCACACATCCAGTGAGGGGCAAATGGAGTATTTAATTCTTGATCCTGTTTGCTACAAGGGTCTTTCAGCTGCCCAAGTGGGATGGTTATAGAAAGCCAGTGTTGAAGATCGCAGGGTTGAAGATCACAGGGAGATCCACTGCCCATGAAAAGGAATAAATCCTACCTCTTCCTCTTCCTGTTATCAGAACTTCTCTCTCCCCAAAGGAATCAGCAACTAAAAGGATAAAAAAGATACCCTATTTTACCCCTTACTAGCTGTGTAACTTTGAATAATTCACTTAAGCTGTCCATGCCTCAGTTTGTTCACCTGCAATAATGGGCCAACTCAAAGAGTTGTCAGGAGGAGTGATGACTTAAGACATGCAAAGCCCCTAGCAGAGTGCTGGACACACAGTAAGTGTTCAAGTGTTGATTATGGTGATGATGTTGACAAGAATCCACTCAGCATGAGGACCCAAGCCACCTACTGTGTGAACCCATACAGAGGAGTCACGGGGATACTGGGGAACAAGGAGGGCAGTGCATGGGGAAGCTGAGATTTGGGCTGGAACTGGGCCTGCACTTGGCAAAGGAGAATCTGGTCTCTCAGGCTTGGAAGACACCAAATGCCACCTGCTAGGCCTCTGGGACTCTGCAGGTTTTAGGGGCTCCTTCCCCCTCAGAGCTGACTAGGCTATTTTTAGTGATGACAGCAGCTGGCCTCAAGGCCCTCCCAGCAAGCCGGGAGGAGGAAGGTGAGAAGAAGGTAAAGGGAGGTCCAGAGGGAATCTGAGGGATTCTGTTTGCGGTGGCCTGCCCCCTCCTCTGGGGCCTGCAGCAGTCCCTGGGCTCACACACTGGCCAGGCTATCATGCAAAGGTCTTCCCTCTGTGCAACCTCCACCTGGAGCCAGGGGTTAGGGGTGGCAGGGAGGGACTCTGGGAGTTTCACATCCCTCCCAACCCTGCTCCTTCTCTTTCTGGCACCCCACAAATCTCTTTCCTTTGCCTGCTTCCAGCTGCTCTGAACCAAGAGTTCTGGATAAATACTCAGGACCAGATTGGAAGGACCCCAAGATCTCATCTTAGGCTATGGAGGCCCTAAGAAAGGGAGGGATGTACCCTCCAGTCAGGCAGCTGGTCAGTGGCGGACCTGGTGCTTGAACACAGAGATACTGTCCCCCGATCCAATGCCCTCACCTCCGCTTCACCCTATAGGCTCAACTTGGGTGGCTGCGTGGCCTTGGGCGAGAACCAACCATTGCAGGTTATGTGTGTGTGTGTGTGTGTGCGCGTGCATGCACATGTGCACGTGAAAGTGCAGTGTGTGGTGGCCCTAGGCTGGGTGAGGGGCCCAGCCTGAAGGCAGGCTGCTACAGGGGCAAGTTGGGGGGCTCCTCACACTGGCTCCCCAAAGGCCCAATGCCATGTCGTCAAGTGCAGTTTCCTCAGCCTCCCAGGCTCCCAGGCATGCACGCATGCGTGTGCGCACACACGTGCTTTTCCGACATTATCTAGGCTCGGCATCGCCATGCTGCATGTGCAACGAGTTTGCCTATCCTCTCCAAATCTAGAGACGGTTGAAGCGATTCTAATTACAGCCTGCATTCCTGCTCTGTCTGAAGGCTTTCCCTTTTTCAAAGGGTCTCAATTTTTTTCCCCTAGCACTTGGCTCCCTTGCTCCCCCCTGCCTGACTCCCCCAACGCACACCTCATTCTCACGCCCCTTCATCTCCTCCCCCTTTTCTGGGTTGGATTGTTCAACTTCAGCTTGATTTTCTGCTGTCTGTGGCTTGGCAAGACTTAAGAAAGCCCAGTCTCTGTGTGTGTGTGTGTGTGTGTGTGTGTGTGTGTACACGGGGGTATGGGGAACTATGGATATGTGTGGTGTTTTGGGGGTGTGTGGCTACATGTGAAAGTGCACGCCTGCATACGTACATGTTTATATGCAGATGGCATTTTGGTCACATGCTCGTGTTAGGGGAGGCAGCTGGCCTTTCTGTGGGCATGCAACAGAGAGTATTAGGTCATGTGTGCCTGGTTCAACAAGTGCTTACATGCTTTGTTTGTTTGGGGTTCGATCTCTTTTCCTGCAGCAGAGATGCGGTCTCCCGCAGGTTACATGGGAGGTCTGCTGAGCCTCCCCTGGCCCCAGGTCTTGCTCACCCTTGGCCTCTCCACCTCCAGCCAGCAGGAGGAGGTCAGTTGCTCAGGCTCCCCATGACCTTTGGCTTGAGGTGATGACCACTTCCTGTAAGAAACCCTGATCTATCCCATCAGGATTCCCATCTCTGTTTATCTGAACTGCCACAGAATCCACCCAGCTTTAATCCCTATATTGTTCCATACATGCTGCCAAATTTGGGCCTCATCTTCTATTCCTTTCAAGCTCCTGAAGCCCTTACACTGTGCCTTCCAGTACCCAGGGTCCACTGTCAGCTGCAGTTCCCCTCCCCACATGCTCAATCTCTTAGAACCATTTCCTTCCTTCTTATGCCCCGAGGATACAACTCTCTTGCAACTCTCTTGCTAGTGGGGAGGCTCTGTTTTCCTCCCATACACTGCATATCTCTGGGTGCAGAGGTGGGATAATGTCTTCCTTGTTCCTCATGGCTGCTTCTAGGTCATTGTCTTCCTCTTTCCAGAATGATGGCTCCTCTCAAGACTGCCTTATTCCCTATGCCTCCTCAAGGCTGCCATCTTTTGACCTTCACTGTCAGTGCCCTCTGTTCATGGAAATGTCAGTAGGTGGCCCACTGACCCCTCTCCACTCCCTAATCCTGGCACCATTCTTGGCGACCTCTTCATTAGCACACTTGACCTATGCACCGCCCTGGCTTCTTAGTTCCTAAAGTACCTCACCTCCAACAGTCTTGTCTTCCACCTCATCTCAGTCTCCCATTCCCATAGCCATACCCTTGACCTTGCCATCACTATCAACTGTGTCATTTTCATAATCTTGATTCCAATCAACCTACTCTTTGAGTCTACTCCCTATTTATCCTTATTCCCTCTAGTACCCTGGCACCAGCAATGTTCTGTCTTCATTTAGGCCTCCCATCCATCGATCCTATGACTGTGTCCTTGCTCACACACTCGTCCAGGTTCTGCCCCTCTCTTCGGCTCTCCCTCATCATGGAACCTCCCCAAAAGGATTTCTACACTCCATGTCTCTGCTTCCTCACTGTCCATTCTCGCCGCTGGACTGGACTTCCCAGTCTCCACTGAAATGGCTTTTGCCACAATCACCAATGACCCTACATTGCCAAACCCCAAAATCTGTCTTGCCTTTTGGACCTCTTGGAATCGTCTGCTATAGTTGACCACTCCCTCCTGGAGCCATGCTCTCTTGGCCCCTGGCTTTCCACTCATTTTGCTGATGGCCCCTTTTCTGGTTCTTTTCAGGCGCCTCCTCCAAATGTTGGAGCTCAGTCTTAGGTGCTCTCCTTTCTCTACCAGTACTTTCTCAGTAGACAATATCATTGAGCTCTATGGGTTTAAATACCATCCATATGTCAATGACTCCCCCAGATTTGTATCTTCAACACTGATCTCTCCTTTGAGCTCCCATGCTTATGTTTCTATCAGCCTGGCTTGGTGGGGGAAATCAAGGATACTTTTGTAGCCTTGGCATATTTGAGATCCCTGCCTATACATCCAAGCAGAGGTAAGGAGGAACCATCCATCTGAAGTTAGCAGGAAGAGCCTGACATCTCCACTGGAATCCAGACTGGCTTATCTAATTACCTACTTGGTATCTGCTTCTCTCTGTGGCCATCAGCTTCATGTAGGTCATCATCAGCTCTCATTGGATTCATGCAATAGACACTGACTTCTACCCTTGCCCCTCAACAATCCACTCTCCTTGTAGCAGTCTAAAACATGAACCCAGCTCTTAAACATGCTTAAAACCCTCTAATGGCTTCACCACACACTTAGACCAAAACTCAAACTCTTTCCATGATTTCTAAGTCCTTAGATAGTTTGATCCCTTTCTATCTTTCCAACTTCAATGCATAGCCCTGATGTCCACCACGTTCCATTTCATTACAGCGTCTTCATGCTTTCTGTTCTTTCTCCTGCAAACCCTTTCCTCTGCTCCTCACAGGGAGCAGAGTCCAAGTGTTTTCTCCTCATCAAAGGCTGTCCCTGGTGACTCACATCCCAACAAGCCCTCTTCACATCACAATTAACATAAACCTGGCTTATTTTCTTCCCAGATCCTGCCGCAGTCTGGAACTTTCTTCTTAGTGTGTACTTTGCTTGGTTACTGTCCGCCTTGCCTCTCAGCTGATTCTAAAGTCCATGAAAACACAGGCTTTGCGTCCCTCTTGCTGCATCTCCAGTGCCTTGAAACTGTGACTGGCACATAACTGGTGTTCCATACATGCCACCGGCAGAATATGCAAATACATATTTCATTCAGTGGAGCTTTCAGGAAGGTAGAGGACCTTCTCTGTGTTGACAAGTGCACGTGTAAATGATGGGGGGGGGCATCCACATGCAAAGAGGAGGGAGACCTGAGGTGCCACAGCATTGGGAAGTCAGTCCTTGGCAGGCAGGACAGGCTGCCAATGGGAGCCTGTGTCTCCTCCACTGACTGCATTCATGCCAGGGATTTAGAATGAAGCTGAATGGGTCATGGGTTGTAGTTCAGTGCAGGTTTTTTACAGATTCATTGCTGAGAGTCAAACTGGGGAAGGCTGAGAAAGACAGGTCGGGAGAGAGACAGGCAGCCCCCTGAGCTGGCACAAGGGTGAGCCCCAGGCTGCAAAGGTGAGAGGAAATTTGGGCTGCAGGGGCTGTAGTCCTGCCCCAGCCATCTAGGTTCCCTGGGCTTGCAGCACCCTTGTCTGGGCCCTGCATCCTTGCGACAGGAGTACCTCTTCCTGCAGACATCACCTCTCTTCCCTTGGGGACAGGTTAGGCTGAAGTGTCTGAGTAGCAGTGGGAGGAATACTTCTCGTTGTCACCTTCTCCTTGTGTGGTCTTTGACAGTTTACTTCCCATGTTTGTGCCTCAGTTTCCTTTTATTTTTATTTATTTTTAAAGGTTTTATTTATTTATTTATTTGGCAGAGAGAGAGAGAGAGAGAGAGAACAAACAGGGGGAGGGAGCAGCAGAAGGAGAGGGAGAAGCAGACTTCCCGCTGAGCAGGGAGCCCGATGTGGAACTTGATCCCAGGACCCCGGGATCATGACCTGAGCTGAAGGCAGATGCTTAACCGACTGAGCCACCCAGGTGCCCCTGTGCCTCAGTTTCCTAACCTGTAACAAGGCCCAGATAATTGCTGGCTCAAAGGGTGGTTGTGAGTATCGAAACAAGGAAAGGCATCTGAGAGTGGCTGCCAGTAGCTGACACATAGTAAGAGCTTGGTTCGGTGGGGTGACTAGAGGCCCACAAGACAGTCCTCCCATCTCTCAAGTGCTTTTTCCGTGGGGCACACTTTTCCTCCTCAATTCTGGCATTGCCTTTAGGATAATAAAATTTGAGGGAAATAGAGCTGAGACGGGGCCTCAGGTCAGAGTGGGTCACAAGCTGCCCACATGTCACCCCGGATCTCATCATCTGAAGCCTGACCACGATCTGGAACTCTGTGAATAGCTATTGCACAGCAAGTGTGGGGGAATGGGTCCTCCTGTACTTTCCATCACCAAGTATGTTGGTGTGCAGGCATGGGCGTGGGAAGGCAGGCAAGGGAAGAACACAGAAAAAAAAAAAAAAGAGTTTAAATACCCAGGTTTGAACTGTGGCTCTACCATTGCCTGGCCTTGTGGCAGTGGCTCATTCACTTCTTCTCCTTCTGGAGCTTTGGTTCCCCCAGCCTGTCACAAGGATTTATCAATGTCAGAATGAGAGAGAAGGCATGAAATAGATGATCACGGCAGGTGGTGGTTTGTGGATGGTGACGGCTTGCCATTCCTACAGCTCCAGAGGCACTGGTGGAATCAGGAATTCAGTTTGGGGTGAGAACATGCAAACCTTGGGAGCTCCAGGAAGGGCACGAAGACCTGGACTTGACCACTCAGGGGAAGCAGACAGCAGTTCAATCCAGGAAACAAGTGGAGGTCAGGACTGAGTGGAGCTGGGAGTTGGGAGGGACTCCAAGGGAATCAGAGGTCAAAGGAGGGACCCGATTGACCCAAGGTCACGGATTCTGGCTAAGGCAGGACTAAAAGTCAGACTGCCTGCCTTTCCAGCTACATCTGAAGTGTTATTAGGGCACTGTCATGTATATCCACTGGCAACAGAGGCAAAGGTTATGGGGATGAAGGTTTCATCTAGGCTTCATCGTGTTGAAGGAGGTGACCACTTTTTCTATTATGCTGGGAGAATGGAAAGTGGCCTTTTGTCTCTGTTAGAGCTTAGGCACTCCTAGGGAGGAAGCTTTAAGCTCCCCGTTTTAGACCAAGCACCTCCTCCAGGTGCCCCCTGCTTGGCCTCAGAGGCCAGGGGAGGGGGAGATCAGGGTGACAGCTGCTGGGCCATGGGCTGGCAGACGCCAGGGTGGGGGTGGGAGTGGGGGAGTCAGCCCAAAAGAGGGCCAGCGGGCAGGAGCATGAAGAGGAAGTTCACAGTCTGCGGCAAATGGATTTCAAGGCCCTGTTAAGTGGAAAAGCCTCCAGGAACGTGGCAGAGAAAGGCCCCTGTCTTTGGAGAGGGGCTGTGAGGTTGGGTGGGGGCGTCTTGGCAGGGGGAAGCTGAGCTGCATGCCTTGTGTGTGATGGAAGGAGGTGGTGGGGAGGGTGGACGGGGGCAGCCAAGTGAGGCTTGGGGCCCTGGGATTGACGTCTGGTTGGGGGTGGGCTCTAGTCTCAGCTCCAGCTCCAGAATTCAGGGACCTCAGGACTCAGTGTTGCTTCTCCGAGATTGCGGAAACCCAGGCTGATGAGAGATAGGACCAACCTGTGTCTCTCGGTCCCCAAGCCCATCTCTCTAGCTAGTCCCCCACGGTGACACTCTGGGCTGGAGGTCACTCGGGATCCAGAAGTAGGTTTGATCTAGAAAAGAACTCCCTGGTGATTGACCTCGCAGAACCTATGGTCTTACAGAATGATCACTCTCAGGGACACAGCACTGTACAGTTAATGACACACTTGCCTCTTCATTCCTATATCAGAAGCCTGTGGAGTAGTCAAGGCAGGGTGGAGAAACTAAGGCTCAGAGTAGGGAACTGATTGCCCAAGTCACACAGTAGCAGAAAGGAAAAGTCCTGGCCTTCTGTCCTTGCCTTGCAGGGCAACCGGTAAACTCCCAGCCCACCCTGGGCCCTGAATTTCCCATTCTTATAGCTGGCCCCTCTCCTTCCATTGGGAAGGTTCGGCCCCAGAAACCCCCATAGCCCAGGCAGACAAGGTACTTTCTTGGCCAAAAAGCATGTATAGCTCCCCTGTGCTTGGGCTGGATATCTCACAGCCAGCAATGGATCCCCTCCCTCTAGCGGCCTCAGTTTCTCTGATGTCCGTCTGAGCCCTTGAAGGAGTCATACTGGAGAGGGGCTATGAAGCCACAGAGGCAGGGACGGGGCTATGCAGGAGGCCAAGCACTAGAAGGAGGAGCCTCAGGCCCCTTTCCCAGCCAGGCCCCCTGCCCTTTGCCTGGCCTGGCCCCAGGCACAGGGCCCAGCCAGCTGTCCCAGGGCGGGCAGGCTAGCTGCATTAGCAAATGTGTTTGCGGTTATGAGCCGCTCCCGAAAGCAGAGAAGTGTTGCATGAGGGGGCGGGGGGGCGGATTGAAGACAGACCCAGCTCTGGTTCCCAGCCCCAGTCAGGGAAATCAGAACCAGGCTGGACTTTTGGCCCTGCCCCCTCCCAACCTCCCTCACTGCCCCCTCCCAGTCTCCTTGGCCCAGGGAGAGGGCTGGGAGAGGCCAGGCCTCAGAAGTGCGAAGAGTCCAATGAGGGGTTAACCTTGGGCTGCTCAGGCAGGGCTGCCTTTGAGGGTCAGTGGTGGAGGTCTAGGGCACGCTGTGGTGGGGGCTAGTCCTGCACTCACCTTCCCGCTCTCAACGACCCTCGCTCCCCTCCTTCCTGCTTCCGAGGTGGACAAACCCAGTGAAGGAGACAGACCTCCGTCCATCCATCTGAACTAGAACAGGACAGAAAATCTTCCTGCTCTTTCTCTCCCCGGCCGCAAATCTTCGCTATTTTTCTCTTACCCCCAGGCTCATAATGGCAGGAAGGGTGTTAGTTGCCCTAAAATGTGCCAGCAGCCTGCTAGGGCCTGACGCTATGGACTTCATCCAGAGCTAAGCTGGTCTGTCATAGAGGGGAGTGAGCGGCGGGGCTCAGGGAAGGAGCCAGAGCTGCAAGTGGCATGAAGGAACACTTGGGGGCAAGGGCAAGGGTGGGCAGAGCAGGACAGGGGTGGGGCAGGGACAGCCTGGGGTGAGGCGCCCTGCAGCCTAGTCCATTTTGAGATGATCCACGCAGTGAAGATAACAATGGCGATAACAATGCTAACAACTACCTAGCATCCCACCCCAACTAGGTACCCAGCATGCAGGTCAATGGACTGAAGCTCAGAGAGATTCGGCCCCTCCCTAAGGCCACACATCCGGTAAAGAGCAAAGCGGAGTGAGGAACCCAGACTCCTCTAACCACGCCCTCCCCAGAAGCACGGGTCTGCTGGAATTCACTCTGGCACTTACACAAGGTTGTCTTCTCTCTAGGATGCCGCTTCCTCCCTTGTCAGCGTGGCCAATGGCTAGGTATCCCTCAACGACCAGCTTAAAAGTTTCAGTCCACGGAGCCTAGCTGACTCCCACAGATGTGGTCAGCCCCATCATCCCCCAACAACCCCGTCCCACTCCTCACAACATGGCGTGAGGAATTTCTGTTCATAGAGGGCCAGGACTGGCCCCCGGGGAACTTCTTGGTCCCTGTCTGCCTCCTCCTTTGTCATACGACTAGAATGGTTTTGATTTCCGCTGTCTGTGGGACATCTTAGTGTGGTGCTTGTAAGCACAGGCATTGGCATCCGACAGGCCTGGGGTCAAAACTACTTCTACCATATGTCAACCCAGATCCCTTTTGCTGAATCCACAAGTGCCAGGCATGGCAGAGGTACTGTGTTGGGCAAGTGTTTTCAGCTTTGTGAGCCTGTGTTCCCATTTGAAAAATGGAGATAAGACCCTCTCAGCTGGCCTCATGGGGCTGTCTGGAAAATCCCAAGGCCTATCAAAGCAGGTGCTACATAGAGTGAGTCCCCTCAATCCTGTCCTACCTACCTGAGGCACAGGTGGCCAAACAGAGGGGTAGCCTTCTCCAAAGAGAATCTAGGGGATGAGGTCAATGGAAGCTTCCAGCATCTTATCCCTTTGTTGGAGAGTTGGGCCAGAAGGCCCTACCACATACCTACCACTCAGGGCCCCTCTCCACTTTTGGCATGCATTCTCAGGTCTAGCTTGCTTCCTTCCTGTTGCAGGGAAAGCCTTCCCCAGAGAGGCTGACAGCAGCTTGGGGATTGGGGTTCTTGTTTGTGACCAAGATGGGCCTGGTGACCCCATGCCCAAAAGACTGGGGAGCTCTGGGGCTGTGGGAGCAGGGCCTAGGTGAGGAGACAAGCAGAGAGGGCCTAGGGGAGAGCCAACTCTGGAGAACTAGCCGCTCTTGAAGTGAAGAGAGTGACTGAAATGTGCCCTTGTTTCCTCTCCCAGGACCCTGCCAGTTGCTCTATTTTGTGGATGAGGAAGACTGAGGCCCAGAGAGGTAGGGGGACTTCACAAGGGCTGCTGAGAACCTGGACAGCAGCGTTAAGAGTTTCTGCCCAGGTTTGATACTAGTCCCGCCCACACACTCCTGTCTCCCAAGAACCAGAAGTAAAGGGGGCCAGACCCACTGCTCATGGTGGGGGAACTCAGCCTCTTACCCAGGGCCACGACTATGGAGGCCCCAGCACACCACGTGGGAGGCCCCTCTGCAGCCAGAGGATGAGAAAAAGATGATAAGTGGGAGAAGGTACAGGAGCAGTAGATGGATTGGAAGGGGTTCAGAGGCAGGCAATGAAAATGATTAAGGGAAGAGAGGGATTCATTTATAAAATGACATTAGAAGAGCAATACTGCCCTGCTTAGCTAAGAGATAGCTCACGGCCGGGTGGGCCAGTGGTGCTGGGGTGGGGTGGCCGTGAAGTGTTGGGGGGATTCACTGACTCTGTGTCCCAGCCTGGGCCACAGCCCCCACTGTACCAGACTGTTGCCTGCCTGGATGACTGCGAGGGTCCCCGAGTACCCGGAAGCGTCAGCTCCAAACCTGCCCTTCCTTCCCACTGCTGTGGAATGACTGGGGAGACTCACCTGAGCAGCCCACGGAAGTTCACAAAGATATGTCATGACGGCTTTCCAAGGAAGGGAATACTTCTTCCATGGCATAGATGAGGAGCTCAAAGTCAGAGTGGTGAGCGACCAAACCCAGGTTCTGTCCCACCACAGTCTGGGGTCATTTACTGCTTCAGATCCTCCAGGGCAGGATTCCAAGAGGTCTACCTGCTTCCAGCATGGGCAGCTCTCCTACATCTCATGCTGGAAGGTGGATCTACAGATTCCAGTGGGCATTTCTTTCTGGTTCTAACCTCTATAGTCCTAGGAAGTTCTTTTGTTTAATTAATTAATTTATTTGACAAAGAGAGAGAGCACAAGCAGGGGGAGAGGCAGGTAGAGGGAAAGGGAGAAGCAGACTCCCCGCTGAGCAGGGAGCCCGATGCGGGACTTGATCCCAGGACCCCCAGATCATGACCTGAACTGAAGGCAGATGCTGAACCGACTGAGCCACCCAGGAGCCCCTAGGAAGTTCTTTCTTACGTCTGACCACGATCCTTTCTGCTGCCCTTCTACCCCTGTCTTCTGTCGGGTGATGGTGGGGGCAGTGATGAGGAGAAAGAGAGACACAGATGGAGGGGGAGGGGCAGCGGGAAGGAAGGCGAGACAGAGAGGGAGAGAGGAGAAGAAGGAAGAGGAGGAGATTTATTGCGTATCCACAATGTATCAGAGAGTCTGCTAGTTGTTTTCACCAATTTCAGGAGGACAAAATTGATTTAACCACTATTTAAACCTCAGGACGAGTTGTTAACGTCGATCTTACTATCCCCGTCTTGCAGACAAGAAGCTGAGGTTCCGTGAAGGGAAATGATTAGAGCAAGTCCTGGCAAATGAATGATAAAGCTGGGATTTCAACTTCAGATGGGCCCTCCAAGCCACTGTCCCATATGCCCGTATCCATGGGGAGAGATAGATACGAGGGGCTCCCGTGATTTTGTCAGCAGTTCAGGAGGGGACCACAGAGAGTGCTCGGAGGTAATGAGCTGGTTGGGTGGCGTAGTGATGGGGAGTGGTACATCTGTCCAGGAATATCCATGAGAGTGAGAAAAAGGGAAACGGAGGGAGGGGAGGTCCAGGTGGGGTTAGGGTCTGGGTCCTGGGTGTTGGATGCGGATGCTAGCGGGAATCTGGCCAACCCCAGCAGGGCCCACTTTGCCTATTTACCCTTCAGGACTGCAGGCACGTCTCTTCCAGATGGCCCCCTTGCCTCCTATCCTGCCATCCCAGAGGGCAAGACTATGGTCTGCCCTCCAGAGTTGATCGCTGGTGCAACACGGGGGCAATAACACTCCAAGCCTTGACTTAGAGATGCTGTCTCTGCAGGCATGCCTCCCCCCCAACCATGAGCAGAGGTGGGTGAGGCTAGAAAGAGGAGGAGGAGGTGGGGGAGGGGAGAAGTGGTTTTCTTTCTTTTTTTTTTTTTTCCTTTCTCAGGCAGAAATGAGCTCATGTTTTGTCTAATCTAAATTCTGTCAAGCAAGCGAAAAGGAGAGAGACAGAGACAGAGAGTGAGCAAGAGAGAGAGAGAAAGAGAGAGAAAGCGAGCGAGCTACAGAGTTAATAAAAAATCTGCCAAGCACATGTTCTTTCCAGCTCAGAGACAAACCAAAAGAAAAAAAAAATACCAGGAGAGCTGAAAGGACAGACCAGACAGGGAATGTGTTCTCAACTCACACAACTTCCTCTTTACTTCAACCAGAGAAAATTCTACCTCAAGTCAAACTCTCTGCTCACCCAGCCAGCCAGCTCCCTGTGCTGTGCCTGAGGAAGGGTGGGAGGGCCTGGCCCCTGGTAGAGAGTCCATTCCTTCTCCCAGCCCTCTTGCCTTCTTAGTGATTGAAGTGGGGCAGGTCAGGGGCCCAGACCAGAGTAGCCCGTCATTGGCAGCCCTGGGCCCCAGGACAGAGAAGCCATACTGCATAGCCGTCAGCGGATAGAGAGACACCTTCCCAGCCCCAAGGAAAGCCCAGCTAGGCACCTCCTGGAACTAGGTCCCCCTGGGAAGCAGAAGGTGATACGAGAAAAATGGGAGGTCAGAGCCGAGGCTGCGCCATCTTTGCCTTCTCAGCCAGCGAGGCTTGGGAAAGGTGAGTTCTCCCTCCGTAGCCTTCCACCCGCCTCAGCCCCTCCTTGCCCATGCACCTCCCTTTCTGCCTCCCATGGTGGAGAAAGACTGGCTGTGCAGCCTTGGAATGTGGAGCTATTCCTAGGGGGAGACAGGGAAGTGAGGGGGGGCTGAATTGGCCATGCTGAGCAAGATGTTTAGCAACCCCAGCAATAATAGGGCTTTCATGGAGATGGCCAACCTTGGGTTCTGGAGCTATTTTCCACCCGCAACCCTCCTTCTTCCCGCCCTGAGCCACCCCAGTGGAGAATCCTCCTTTGTTGGGCTAAAGCCTGGGGAAAGAAGGGCTGGGCTTTGTGGAGGGGCCCCCAGGCCAGGCTGACTGGGCTCCCTGTTGTCTGGGTGGAGTGCATCTGGGCAGTGGAAGGGACCTAGGGCCAAGGCCAGGGCCAAGAGAGCTAGCCCTTCCTTCCCAGAAATTCCCAGGGCACGGCTCTTGCCTCTGCTCCTGGCTGCTGAGTCGTGTTTTTGGGCTGGCATTTCCCACATTCCTCGGTGGGAGGGTCCTTGAGGGGACACATGGACAAGTGGGCACTCTTTGTGAAGCATGATTTGGCAGGCAGAAGCTTGCCCCCAAGCCACCTTTCATAACAGAGCAATAGGCAGACAGACACGTGGGAAGGCTAGGAAGGATCGCAGGCCCTGGCTTTCAGGGTCTGGGTCTGGGGATGCATAAAGGCTGTGTGAGGAGCAGGAGCCAGCAGGGTGGGGGGCGAGGCAGGGGCTGAGGCTTGGCCTGGTGTGGCTGGGCAGGGTAATGAGATCCAGCTGGGAGGGAGAAGGAGGAGGAGGAGGAGAAGGAGGAAGAGGTCTCCTTTATCTCTCGTTCCATGTTCTCAGGGCTCACGTTTTTTAATTTGTGTTGGATAAACAATATGGGATTGTGTACACAAAGAAGCTCTAATTATCCCCTGAGGTTGTGTTTCCTTAGAGGAAATGAACTGGGCATGGCATTCACGTTGGATCGCAGAAATGCACAAGCCCAATAGCTTCCAGATTGCTGCTCAGGCGTGCCATGCTGGGAGCCCCCCTCCAGTGAAGTTGCTCTCTCCATACCCCCATCTGGGTCTAAAGCACAGCCTGTGCCCTTCTTGACCTGGCCCTGGGAGGGCACTGGAAAGGCTGCTTCCTTGCTCTGCAGTCTCACCTTTTCCTGGCGTATTAAGCCATCCCCGCCCCCACCAGCCGTACCTCTGTCCCTCTACTAGAGACAGTCAATGGCTTAGGACCAAGGTGCCTGAGACAAGGGATGGAGATGGAGGTGACCCCCGCTGCCTCCACCCCTTGACACAGTTCTCACTGGATTGTGTCACAAAGCAGTCCTCATGAGGAGCCTAGGGTTTCTGCCCCATCGCCCCCAAACCACTACTGCAGGGGATAGATTCCTGAGGAAGTTGACTCTGGAGATAGAGGGGTGTGGGTACAGGGGAAATTCCTGGGAACTCTGTTGCAGTCCCCCAGCCCTCTCCAGCATGCTGGGACCTGGGTACCACCCCTCATGCAATTAGCTACGTCTCCATCCACCACCCCTGGCGACTGAACTCTATACCTGCTTTGGCAGTGGATGGAGAGATGGCAAGGCTGAGAGGTCCAGGGAGGTGAAAAAAATGGTGCTAAGGCTGGTGGAGGCGCTGGGATGAGAACCGGGGCCTGAGACAACCAACCAGCTGAGTGGGGCTGGTGAAGGAGAAGGTGTGTTGGGGAGTAAGAGAGAAGTGTAGACCCACAGTTGAATCGAATCCAATCGCCACTACCCCGTGCAAATATATTCTGCTCTGTTCTCCTAAGGCATCTGAGGCATTCCCAGAGACCAGGTAGGTCCATGGTCAAGAATGAATGATCTGAGTTTTGCTGCCACTTGCTGTGTGTGTGAGCCAGCCCCTGCCTTCAAGGAGCTGGCCAGTCTTGGGTTACAGGGAGTACGACAAAGGTGGACTCTGGGGTTCATGAGGTCTTGAGTTGGGGAGGGAGTGGGAATCTTGGCTCTCCACCACAGGCAAAATGGAGGCCAGAGCAAGAGGCCCTCAAGGAGGCTTCCCTGGGGAGCTGCAGGGACCATTAGGTTGGGCTGGGCCAGGGCCCAGACGGCAGCCCCCTGCCCAGACTCTGGGGACAGGCAAGGCAGTGGTGAAGGCAGAGGTGGGGAGGTGGCTGCCAGCCCTGCAACGGGACTGCTCCCACTCCAGTGGAAGGTTTGCCCCCGTGTCTCCCTTTTATCTTTTCATTACATACAAATTAGGAGTGCGATTAACTTTATTAAAAGCAAACAAAGCTGGTCAGAGAATGGAGCCTCCAGACAGAGCTGCGGGGGTATGGGGAGGAGAAACCCGGGAGAGCAGGGCAGGCTTGTGGTTGCAGCAGTTAAAAGGGCGGGAGGTGGAGGACTGGGGGAGGGGTCTTCACTGCAGGATTCTCCGTCTCCAGGGATCCCACCACTTTTATGACCATCTACATCCTTCTGAAGTGATGCCAGCACAGCCCAGCCTTCAGACAGATTTCCAGACTTTAAGAGCTGGAATGAACTGTAGAGACCAAGGGGTTTGCTACTGACCCCCCACCCCAGCTGCAGATGGGGAAACTGAGGCCAGGGAAGGGAAAAAGATCAGCCCAAGGTCCCACTGCCTATAAGTGGTTGTATTGGTAGGACGGGAGCAGAGGCCTTCTGTTTTTCCAGATACCCAGAGAGGAACATCCACACTTAGCCTCAGCTTCTCACAGTGTATGGAAGGTCTGATCTAAATCCTTCTCGCTACTGACTCATACTGACCTTTTTTTTTTTTTTTTTTTTTTTTTTTTGCACTCCAAGGCAGCTATGTCCTGCCCCTTCAGCCTCCCTTTTCTTGGCTTTTATCATTTTGAGAACTAGGGCTCTGACTGCTTGCAGGGGCCTTGACATAATCCTGGACAACACCCATGACGTCCCCAGGCGTTCATGTGACACTTTAAGTTCTTGGAAAGGATTTTCATAGGACTTCATTGTTTCCTCCTGGAAACCATGATGGCTGTGCCAGACGGAGCCCACCTGCTTCATGAGTTTATTAAGCAATTCATTTGGGAAACGTTTACTGCGGGCTTTCCTCATGCCCAGCAATGTGCGAAATGCTCAGGATTAGAAAGACCAAGACAGACATGGTCCTTGACTTCATGGAGCTTCTGGAGGAACAAGAGGTTCAGAGGGTCCATAATGTGCCATTGACATCACTGGAACGAACAGCAAGGCAGAGATGAAAGAGGAAGACCCACACCCCACATGCACACGTTCTTCCTCCTTGAGCCATTTGCCATAAGTCTGGGGGACATCAAGGAGCAGAGATGGCAGAGGCCATGTTGTCTTCCCCTCTATTTAGTTTATATAAGACGTGACCATGTCCCAGGGTCGCAGACACCATCTCCAATGACCCCTACCTCCTAGCTCCTTTAGCAATGCCCTCGATACATCCTTGATGACTCAGCACTCATCTTCAGATATCTAAAAAATGAGTTTTTTTCCCCCACTAAAGTCCCTCTTGGCTTTAAATATCAAGGGCTCTAATAGAGCAAAATTGGATTCGGGAGAAATGTTTCAACTTTTCTAGGAAGTACAGCTTTTAAGCCTTTTAGATGTACCAACTGAAAACCAAGTATTTACTCCTCTTCATGGAAATGGGTCAAATACTCTTAGCAACCTCTGTCAGCTGAGGACGTAAGAAGTGAGTGGGGTTAAGCCAACCCTCACCCACCCCAAAATGAACTCTGCTATTAGGTTAAACCATATGAAATTGTCATTTTTTTTCTAGGGCAACAATGGTCAAGCATTGGCCATTTCATATGACTCAACCTGATAGTTCCTGACTGTTCCAAGGGAACTGGTAAAGCAGATTTTGCGAGCACTGCCCAGAGCAGTAGCCCTTGCTGTTGAATCATTAGAGCAGGCACCCCAGCCCTGCTACTGCACAATCCTAATTCTCACTGAGTCATTCCAGTAGGTCCCCTGAGGCTTCCTGCTGGGCCATTTTGTTGTTGGTGGTGATGGGCTGAATCATGATGGCAATTCAATGATCATTTCATGATAACATCCACATGGCCCTTCCCATGTGCCAGACCCTGTTCTAAGAACCTCACGGGTGTGAACCTATGTCATCCTCACAACTATCCCTTGGGGTGGGTGCTGGAATTGCCCCCATTTTATAAGACGGGAAATGAGGAGACAGGGGAATGAAGCTATTTGCCAGAGGTCTCAGCACCCATACCTCAGTAAGCTAGGATTACCATCTGAACCAGGCTGTCTGAACCACGAGCCTGTATCTGCACTTCGAACATGCCCCATGTCTGAGTCAGAGGCTTCTTCCTTCCTGGGCCATGGGCTACAGACAGACTGAGGTCTGTTCTCACCTGCCCCTACATCTGCCAACAGAGAGAGGGTGTGTTTCCCGGGAACTGAGATGGGTCAGCAAATGAGCAAATTGGGTGTAGACTGAGGGGCTCTGTCATTCAAACCGTGGTCCCCAGAACTCATCAGTGATCAGTGAAAAGAAAAGGATTCTTCTATTCCTTCTTTCTTCTCACCAATTCCCTTCCAAGGACACTTGTCTGATGCCGTGGGTTGTGGCAGAAGCCGGGGGAAGTGGGTCCAAAAGACCTGGGTTCAAGTTGGTCTCTACCATTTCTCAGTTGTGTGGCCTTAGGGGTGTTGTTCAACCCCTCTGAGCTGCAGTTTTCTCTTCTGTGAGATGAGGCGAATGATCCCGACTGCTGAGCAGGATTGTGAGGTTTTGATGAGAGAAGTGGAGTGATGTGCCTGGCCAGGTTCCTGGCTGTTAGGTGGTGCCTTGGGCATGCTGGTCCCATGCCCCCACCCTGAGAGCAGAACCCCAGCTGCAGCTCCTAGTCCCCGCCATGCCTTGTCCATGTAGCCTGTCAGAGAGGCCAGGGCTCAGAGACTAGTGACAAGAGACGTACTCTGGTAACAGAGGAAGATCCAGCCAGTTTTATTAAAGCTCCTATTTAATTGTATTCCCCACTGATGTCTTGAATGAAGATATCCTCTTTTCCTCCCTGTTCTTCTAGTCACTCCAACCCCAAGACCGTCGGAAGGCTCCCTGCTCCTGCCGCCCCACTTTCAAGCTTGCAGCGAGGGTTCATGTTTGCTTAGTGGAGAATGTGGCTAGTCCATTCTGTGTTTTCGGCACCCCACAGGAAGACAGGGGAAGAAAAGCTCGGAGGAAGAACCAAGTAGGGAAAGAGCCTTGCAAATGCCCATCCTTGTCCCTGGTCATGGAGTGGTGGGTCTGGAGCTGACGCTGATTGGTGTGGTTTCTCGCTCAGCCCCAAGTTTATCCTTGTGTAATTTAGAGGAGGAAAAGCTAATGCCAATGTGTCAGGTTGGGTTAATGGAGATTTTGTAGTGAGCTGAGCGAAGGTCCCTTCTCCTCCTTCCACCTCCATCTCCAGGCGCCTCCCCAAAGGAGGTATCGTAACCGTGTGCCACTCATGATGCTGTTGTTGAGGTACGATAATCTTGAGGGGCCCTGGCAGGGCTCCCCTCTTTCTGAGAGCTCTCTGAGGAAAGAGACATTCTAGCCACTTTTGTTCACCCACTTCCATTTGCCTACAAAGCCTGCTGGCAGGAAGTACTTTCTTGCCAAGCATGAATCCTTCCTCTTCCTCCTGTTGCTCATCCCCACTGGAGCACTTCCAGGCCTGCCATGGGCCTCCGTGGCCCAGGATGAAAGACCTTCCTGGCAGTTCCTCTGTGTCCCTGTCTGAGTCACAAGGGATTGGCCTAGATGACCTTAGTGGGTCCTGTGGCCTCAGATAGCTTGTAGCTCTAGGATTCTAGACCAATAGGAACAGTTGGCTGGGTGTCAGCCCGTCCTGACCTTCACTGGTGGAGGCGAGGCCCCAGGTGCTCTGAGTTCCTGGCACCTCCCCCAGTACCCGTGTTCTCATGTCACCGATGCCCTCCTCCCCCGCCTTGAGCTTGCTTCGGGCACCTGCAGTTCTACTTCTGGCTCTGGGACAGCTGTTGAGCAGTCCTCCCTTCTTTCTGGGCTCCATCTCCTCACCTATAAAAGAGGGACAGGAGGGTTGGACAAGCTGATCTCTAGGGGTGCCTCTAGCCTATGGCTCCCTACCAGAGGGAGGAGGGTCGAGCCTCTTTCTTTCTCCTCAATCATCCCTGACTTTAGAGGCAGGGGACAAGAGCAATCTAGAGTGAGCCAGCCGGTCTGGAGCTGGTGGTGGGAGAAGAGGGTGGAGGGTAACTCAGAGTACGAAGCTGTGAGAAGAGATAGAAGGTAGGAAGGCAGATAGGGAGGAGGCAGGAAGAAAGGGGAGAAGGAGGTGGGAGGGAGGGAAGGGAAAGAATAAACACATAATCAGAGTTACTGAGTTTCCTGTGCAGCTGGAGTCATCTTTTGCTCTTAATAAACTCAGCTGCGGCTCCACATCCCCTCCGGATGGGTGGCTGCTGTTCCCAGTGCAGCGAAGCTTGCCTGGGACCTGACTAGGATAGGAGGGAGGCACTTGGGCCTGGGTGTCTGAGGCCCGTCACTCGCAGATGCCCTCTGGCAGAACAAGGCTGAGCCCAGCCAGCCTGGGATCCAGGCCTTTCCTTGAGACAAGATGGCGGGGAGGAGAGAATAAGACACCTGGGTGAGGCAAGCTGGGGTTCCATTCATTGCTCACCCATTCTGGGCTGAGGGGCCTTGGGCTTGTTTTCTCCTCTCTGAGCCTACTTCCACATCTGCAAGGAAGGTTGTGTCTCCTCTGATACATGCAGTTTTGTGTGTAGAGGAAAGGAGAAGCTGGCTGTGGAGACCCTAGCCCATGCCTGACTGAGTGGCCTTTTAACAGCTGGTGTCCCTTCCTGTTTCCTAACTCCTCCTCCCCTTGTAGTCCAGTCTGAGCCAGCCTAAAACCAGTAGCCTCAACTCAACACCCAAAAAACAAATAATCCAGCCAAAAAATGGGTGTCAAACACTTCTCCAAAAAAGACATACAAATGGCTAACAGACACATGGAAAAATGTTCAACATCGCTAGCCATCAGGGAAATACAAATCAAAACCACAATGAGATAATACCTTACACCAGTTAGAATGGCTAAAATTAACAACACAGGAAACAACAAGTATTGGCAGGGATATGGAGAAAGGGGAACCCTCTTAGACTGTTGGTGGGAATGCAAGATGGTGCAGCCACTCTGGAAAACAGTGTGGAGATTCCTCAACATGTTAAAATTAGAGCTACCCTATGACCCATCAATTGCACTGGTGGGTATTTACTCCAAAGATACTAATGTAGTGAAAAGAGGGGACACACACACCCCAATGTTCATAGCAGCAATGTCCACAATAGCCAAACTGGAAAGGGCCGTAATACCCTTCAATAGATGAATGGATAAAGAAGATGTGGTCCATATATATAATGGAATATTCCTCAGCCATCAGAAAGGATGAATACCCACCATTTGCATCAACATGGATGGAACTGGAGGAGATAATGCTGAGAGAAATAAGTCAAACAGAGGAAGGTAATTATCATATGGTTTCATGTAGGCCCTCCCTCAAGAGGAAATCAACACTTTAGGATCTTGACTGAAGTAGGGTCAGGAGCAAGAACCACCTAGGATGGGCCAGAGGCCCAGCTTCTTCCACATAGACCCCAGAGTCATCACTCTAAACCCAAATCGGAGCGAGTCATTCCTTTCCTCGCAGCGTTGACGCGGCTCCTGTTGTCCTCAGGATACACTCCTGCTCCTTGATTGGGCTTTCCTGCACCCGCACTCATCATCTGAGCCCTGCCCACATTTCGTTTCTCCTGTCTTGCCACTTGTTCTTTTGATGCCATAGCTTGGGCCACATCAAACATCAGCATTAAAACAAGCCCTCTTCTTCCCCAACCATCTGCTTGTGATGTTCCGTCTCTGTCAACTGCCCACTCTTGGCCATAGGACATCCTTCCTGGAGTGGAAGCTCCAGGAGGGTATGGACTTCCTCTTGGTCACTGCCATAGCTCCAACACCCGGAACTGCCCCTAGAAATGTATCTCCAACACCTAGAACTGTAACCGAGTCCCATCGTAGGTGCCCAACACATAGTTCCTGAATGTTGTCTACATGTGTGATCTGAGTTCAAATGCTACCTCCTCCGTGAAACAGCCCAGGTAAAGCCCATGTGTGCTGCCAATGTACTTTCACACCCCGTTTCTTTATTTATCACCCCGCGAGCCCGGAGGTCCCTTCAGGCCAGGCACCTTGGTCGAAGCATCTTGGAATCACATGCCGTGCTTTCTGTAGCGTCTGGTGCACATCCTTGCATTAGAGCCAGGTGGGGAGATGCAAAGACAAAGTCCGTGCCCCAGGACCTAGTCCCAATCCCCCAAACGGAGTCCAGGTGGGCTGTAGCCTTGGCACAAGAATGCTCAAGGCTCTGCACGTGAGCATTCCCACAGGTGGCCAGGCTGGAGAAGTGCTGGAATGGACATTTTATGACAGCCTTTTCATCAAAGGGTTCCAACTCTACCTAGCCCATGGTCTGGCCTCTGAGGAAGCTGGGTCTCCTGTCTGGCATAGTGGAAGGGAGAAGACAGAGAAAACCATGCTCTCCTCCCAGGGCAGGGGGTATGGCTGATACCCTCACACCATCTCCTTTGTCTTTAAGCCTGGATGCCCTGATGGGTCACTTCCAGTTTAAGCCAGTCAGGGCTGCCTTCACAGCAGGCATGGAGGGCCTGAGCCCAGAGGGGAAGAACTGATAGGCCGGCCGAATGGGTGGGGAGTCAGTTGGTGAGCCCCTGGGGTTGGCCTGGCCTGCTCAGTGAGCCTCACATGAGCACCAGCACGAGCATCTGGGTGCAGTGAACGACATTTGACTTAAGAATGACATCTGACATGTGTTCCTTTGTGCCAGGTCCCACTTCGAACACTTTACATGCATTAATCTAGTTCATGCTCTCAACAACCCTACGAGGTAGATAGGATCCTTCCCATTTTATAGACCAGGAACCTGAAGCTCCCATGAGTTAAGTACCTCGCTCGAGGTCCCACAGCCAAGTGCCACCGAGTGTCAAAGCCCAGACTTGAATCTGAGCTTGAGAAGGCTGAGTGACCAACCTAGATAAACACTGTGACTCAAAGACCAAGGTCACAGCCTCTTCTCCAGCCCTCACTCTGTGTATGACATAGCCATTCACTCTGGGCCCCCTCCCTGGATCTTAGTGTTTCACCTGCTGGGGAGAGGCGAGTGGCTGGCCTGGATGGTCTCTGAGGGTTTTCCCAGCCATGACTGGTGCAGAGTCTATGACTCTCTGTCAGAGCAAAGAAGCCAGCTGTTCTCAGCCTCCGTACTCTGGGCAATGGGCTTGCTTGGGGATGTCTGAGGCAGGGCCCAGAGCAGCCCTTGCCTCTCGCCTCAGGCCCCGGGGAGACAGCAATGCTAGCGGGAGCTCATCTCCACATCTGTTGTTTAGTGCCAAGTGCTACTCTAAGCACTTTGTGAGCATGTTACCCATTGAGTCTTTGTGACTGCTCGGTGATGGAGATACTGGCATCACCATCCCCATTTTACAGAAGGGGACAAGAAAGCCTAGGATGGTTAGGTAACTGGCCCAAGGCTACATGGCTAATAACAGGCACAGCCAGGATTCAAACTCTGGCCATCTGGCACAGGAGCTCATGTTTTTTTTTAATTTATTTTATTGTATTTATTTATTTGACAGACAGAGATCACAAGTAGTCGGAGAGGCAGGCAGTGGGAGTGGGGGAAGGTGGGTGGAAATCTGGTTTCCTGCTGAGCAGAGAGCGGGATGCGGGCCTCCATCCCAGGACCCTGGGGTCATGACCTGAGCCGAAGGCAGAGGCTTTAATCCACTGAGCCACCCAGGTGTGCCCCAGGAGCTTGTGTTTTTAACCACTATACCCTGCTGCTCAGGCACTTTCCGTGAAGGATGAATGGATGGGCAAAAAGAGGGTGAGGCCTTTTTCTGCCACCTGGGGCCCCCAACGTGAGTCAGACTGGGCTTTGGATGCCTGGCTTTTCAGCCTCTCTCTTTCCCAGTGTCTCCTGGAACAGAGGGAAGGGTCTGGGCCCTTGTGTGGGTGCAGAATGGGGAGGAGAAGCCCCCAGAAAGGGCAGAAGCTGCCAGCGAGGCTCAAGGCCACCTGGGCTGGGCCAAAAGGAGAGCTTGAGCATGGGCAAGCCCCAGCACTCGGATGCCTAATCACCAGGGAGAGGCTTGACTGGGGTAACTTGACTTAGAGGCAGTCCAGCACGCTCATTCAGAGTGTCTGCCACTAGGTGTAAGACTAGACAAAAGAGCTGGGTCAAGTCTTCCCCTGGGAGTGACTGTAGGAGCAGGAAGAAGGGGGTGTGGGGAAGTCCACCCACCAGCCAGCAGATTCTGGGCCTTTAGAATGACTTCAAGTGGACAGGAGCCCTGCCTGGCCTTCCCCTCCCCACCATCTTCCACCTGCAGTAGATGGTGCAGGCCAGGTTCTTAAGGGCTCCCCTACCCAGGTCTGACCCCAGGCAAGGTCAGGAACCTCTGTCATACCTCCTTTTAGCAGCTCATACGTCCACTTCAAAGTATTCACATCAAGCAGAATCACGTCATTATTTGGGTGGTATTGAATGTCTGTCCTCCCACTAGATGACACCCCCCATGAAAGCAGGAATGGCCGTCATCTCCTTGTCCACCATGTCCCAGAACACAGCACTGTGCTTAGCAGGCAATAGTTGTCCAAAAACATGTTGAATGAATGCCTCTGAGCCCACTGGACTGGAAGTGCTTTGTACCTACCTCTCCATTTGCAGGACATAGTCCCCCACCTTGGGCCATACGACTGAGTTGGAGAGGACATCCCACCTGTGCTCTCCCAGAACACTTCAGGCCCCAAAGTCTGCGTCCCAGGACCCACCTTGGGAGCTCAGCGAGTATGCACCTCGCACCTCCTCCCTCCCTCCTTTGTCCTCCCATCACCCCTTATCTCTTCTTCCTGTTCTTTCCCATCTGTCAGAGGATAGGCTGATGGGCACCAGCAAGAGAAAAGGCCAGCCTGTAGGGCCACACGGGCCACCCACCCACCCCGGCTGGCCAGCCACTGTATGTCCCGGGGCCTATCTCAGAAGGGACAGAGCTGTAAGTGCCACACTTTACTGTAAGTCATTGGCAGGCCAGGATTCCAGGGGGATTTTGGAGGCCAAAGAGGAGGAGGCCTCATCACTGTGTAAAGAGTCATAGTATGTAAGAGTTGGAGCAGGGTGTCTGATACAGGGACGTGTGCCTGGTAGTTTGTGAGGCAGAAAGGGGGGAAAAACATGAAAGGTAATGGCTCTATTTCATAAACTGGGGGGTGGGTGTTGTGTGATACCAGCTCATTTTATTGCTGTCTCTGACACCGGGCATGTACATTGCATATGATCTTTTGGACATATACGGTATCATTTTATGCATGCTAAGGCAGGGTAGTAGCTACATAGACAGCCAAAGTCAAGAAGACTGTCTGGGTCCATTTGCCCTGCTCTGCCACTTACTAGATGCATAACCTTGGTTTGGCTATTCAACCTCCCTTTCCCGCAGTCTCCTCAGATGGCACACAGGGTTAACAACAGTACCTACCTCTAAGGATTGTTGGGAAGGATAATCCTGTTAATGCACGCAGAGGACCAGGCTTAGCATAGAGCAGGCCTACAGTGCTAGTTATTATTACTATCTGTGCTCCTAAGTATATTAAAGTGCGTGTGTGTGTAGGTATCACAGAGCTACACGGGGCTCTAGACTGAGGCATAGAAGAATGACAGCAAGGAATAAACCCAAATGTGAACAAGGATTATATCTGAGTAGTGGGCGGTAGGAAATGTATTTTTGTCTTCCTCGTACTTTTCTGTATGTCCCAAATTTTATAATAAGCTTGATTAACTTGCAAACAGGAAAAAAAGATCTTTCTCAACAATTTTCCACGTGCGTAGCAGACCCAGCCGTGTTAAATCACCAACACACAAAAGGAAAAGCAGAGCCTTCGAGAAGGGGTAGTGAGAACTGCTGCTAGGCCCCTAGTTCCCAGGTAGAGCTGCCAAGAGGAAGGCCTTGAGCAGGGGCCTCATGAGGAAACCCCTCTGCTCTGCCGCTTCAGCTTCCCTCCAATTTGTGGTGACGCCCCCCACCCTCTCTCTGCCCCCCTGCGGGTGCTCCCCGCTCCTTGCCACAGTGGCCTTGGCCCCCCTGGCAAGGAAGCTGGCGGGGAAGGGCTGAGCTCTGGAGGGCCTCTGGGAAACCCAGCTGAATTCGTACCTTCCTAGTCTCCTGTCAGGTGATAGGAGGTGACATCAGTACCACTTCAGGGAAGCCTGAGCCATTCGGAGCTGCTGCCTTTCAGCTTTTTGGGCGGAGGACAGCAAGCAGCAGCCCCGCTGGTACACAGAGCAGGAGATGAGGGTGGGGAGGGGGAAGCACATAGATGGTGGGGGAGGGGGAAGGCAGGCCTGAGCGGTTGCCCAGGCTGACCGCTGGGAGGTGGCTGAGGAGACTGGCGGGAGGGAAGGCCCAGCCGGCTTTCTGCCCAGCTCATGAATTAAAGTATGGGAAGCAAGGGAGACTGGAATCTGGGTTGGATCAAGGCCAGGGCCCCAGGACAGAAATAGGCCAGGCCACTGGGTTTTCAGATCAGTGTCCCGCTCTGCCTTCCTGTCTGGGCTACTCACGAGCCAGGAAACATGGGGGCTCTGCAGGGCGGGAAGATGGCACAGACAGAGCCAGGGCCCCCAGCTGCCCTCACTGGCCGCCCCCTCGTTTGGCTTCATCTTGACGGTACTTAGAACCACTTGAAGTTCTATGAGCTCTTTGTTTATTGGCTATCTCGCCTCAAGAAAGACTGCTCTTCAAAGGCAAAGAATTCCTTTCCCCCCTTCATGGTAGCACCCTGAGGTCCCAGAGCAGTGTTTGGTCCATGGTAGGTACTAGATAAAGCTTTTTTTTTTCTTTTTTTGAATGAAGAAGTCAATGACCACCCCCAGCCAGAGCTTGTGAGGAAGGCAAGGCAGACAGGCGCTAGACGTTACCCTCGTTTCAGCTAATGAGAAAGTGGAAACTGAGAGAAGTTCAAGGACTCGCCTAATGTCACACGGCTAGGAGATAGATGGCAGATCTTACTTAGGTTTAAACCCAAGAGTCACAAACTTGAATGTTCTGTTTTCAATATTATGCTACCTCTTCTAGAGAAATAAATTGGGTTGGCTGTGTAGTGGGCGCTGGCTGGGCACCCCCGTGGGCACAGGGACTACAAAGACAAAGGGCAGTCCTTGTGAGAGCTGTGACAAGTGCACCCCAGGGTAGGATTAGGGGGTTCTCTCCACTGCTGGCAAGGCTTACTTAGGAGCAGGTTTTGGTCATTTGGGGCCTCAGTTGAGGAAGATCTGACCCTGACATTCTTCCTGACTGAGTCTCGGCATTTCAAAGAATGAAATGGGTAGAGAGCATGGGAACAGCATTTCTCCTTAGGCTGCATGACCTGGTGCTTGGGCCCTCGGATGCCAGCTAAGGGCCTAACTGTGGTCTGGGAAAGGGCCAAAGTATGGCCAGAGAATCAGGGCCAGACCCCTCCATCCCCACTGAGACCTGTCTCCCTTCCATGCCACCCCTGAGCAACCCAACCGTCAGCTATCAACCATCACCACTCCAACTTCTGCAGGGCAGAGGACATGCGGGGGGGGGTGGGCAGGAGGTGGAGGAGAGACACTTGTCCTTCTTGTCACCAAGAAAGCCCTGGTCTGTCTGTCCCTGTAGGCAGCGAGTAAATGGGCTTTGGACTCCTCATCTAATCCCACCACCCCCAGGCAGACATTCCAGCTGAGATAGAGAATTCTTTCTTCTGGGTCTGAAGCAGCTGTCCTACCTCACTTTGTCAAGTATGGTCCCCAGGACCTCAGAGTAGAACCCGTCACCTTCCTCCCCACCCCAGCAGAAAACCCATGGTTCTCTCTCTACTGCTGGGATGCAGAAAACACACACACATTCACACACACACACACACACACACACACACACACACACACGCACACACACACACACAATGAGCCCTTTAGCCTGGAGCCTGAAAGATCCATCCCCTACGTCCCATGGAGCTCTGGGGTCCTGTCACCCTAAACATCTGGCATAAGGCAGGCCTGATGACTGCTGGCTGAGTGCACATTGCCCTTGCCTGACGGGACCCAGGGGAGAAGACACAGACTGTGAGGGCTCCAGGGTTGCAGGGTGAAATACGGGAAGTGTGACGGCTGGGAGGGAGGTGCCCTGACACTGACCCTCGCCAGATCTAGGCCTGCAAGGCAGAGCTTGATCTTACCCCGACTAGCCCAGTCAGGCAAAGCTTGGAGGGCAGAAAGAGGCTTTCCTGGGGGTCCCAGGCTCCTCTTCCTGGGCTTAGGTAGCTGGCAGCCATGGAGACTTTGAAACCTTGGCCAGAGGCCTGGCTTCCTGGGGTCTACCTGGCTGGCAGGAGGTGATAGGATCTGGGACCCAATGGACAGGTGGTGGCTGGGAGAAGGCAGCGTGTAAGGAGGGTGCAGGCATCAGGTGAGAGAAAAGGCAGAGCTGAGGGTGAGGGAAATGGGTATACAAATGAGTACAGGAGGAGAGGGGGAGAACGGTGGCCAGAAATAGACTGTGGGTCTCTGGTAGGCCCACAGTGGCCTTTGGCCCATTGCCCTTTGGCTTCTCAACCCAGCCAGTGGACCAGGTATGCTAGGTTGCCAAAACAGTGGGCAAACAGAAGCCCAGAAGAAAGGGGGAAGCACCAAAGTGAGGTTCTGGAGTCTTCCCTCCCAGCCGTGGACTGGCTCTAGGTGCCCTTCCGGAATCCCAGCAGCGTTTGGGGACAAGGCTTCTCAACTCTTGAGCCCAAAGGGTTACCTGACTCATGAGGTCTTCACCCGGTCAGCTCTCAGAAAAAGGCCCAGGGAGGCCTTATCCCACCTGGCCATACAGATGGCACTGTTTTTCCTCTGTGTGCCTAGAATGGGAAAGGCTGGGGGAGGGCAAGACAAAGGTAGGGAGGAGGGAGCAGGGATCTGGGAGGCAGGCCTGCTATTCGGCTCTGCAGCCTGGACAGAGCTGAGATGGCTCAGGCCTGGCCTCCAGCTCAGGGCTCCCATCACTGCTTCCCCATCTCTCCCTGACACTTCTCTCTGCCTTTCCGGGCCTCTGCCTTCTACCGCTCCCGTCCATGACTCTGTCCCTGTTTGCCATGCTCTGTCTTTGTTTCCCTCTGTGTTTCTCTGTCTCTCTGCCTCTAGGCCTGTCCGCGTCCTCTCTCTCTGCCTCTCGTCGTCTCTCTGATTCTGTGCCTCTCTCCAGTTTCTCCCTGTCTCTGCATATGATTTTCTGCCTCTGAGTCTCTCTCTTGCTGGTTCTCACCATCTCCCTGGCTCTGGTCTGTCTCTACTTTTCTCTGCTTCCTCATTTCCCTCTGTCTCTCTCCAGGTCTATCTTTCTGCCTCTTATATCCTCTCTTGCTCCTACTCTGCGTGCATGTAACCTGTTCCACTCTGTTCCTGGGCCCAGTTGGCAGTTTCTGGATGAGGAGCAGCAAAGTTCACTCTCCCTGCACTAGTCAAAATGGAAGCTCTAATGGCAGGTTTCTGTGGACCAGCAGGGTCAGTCGGGCCTGCCCGGGATCCGAGGCCTGGGACAATGGCCACCACCTGTATTCTGGGCAGAGGAGGGGACGCTAAACACGGAGGCACAACCGCCCATGGCAGATCGCTCCATAATTGCTCCCTCCCCTCAAGCCTTCTCTGGGCTACCTTCTTCAGTCCAGCTCACTCCCATAAGCCGGTCCAGGTTGCAGCCAGAGGCCCTGCCTTGTGGCCAGGCCTGTGTGGGACAAGGAAACAGTGAGACAGAGTGCTAAGACCTAACTGTCAGGGAGGTTCCCTGCTGCAGCCACGACAGGACCCTCGAGCAGTGACACAAAGCTGGCATCTGAGTGTTCTATCTTAGCTCCACGACCTCCTAGGTGACCTTGAGCCAGCAAGAGTGCCCACTTCAGGCGCCCTAAGGCCCACTTTGAAGGTTCCAAGTATTGAGGAAGATGCTGTTTGGGAAGGGACGGGCATGGTGCTTGGCACCAGGAGGGGCTGGACAGTGATGATATTAAGGTTAGCATCTAAGACTTCAGGGAATCCTCAGTCAAGTTAACAAGACTCCATGGGTCTTGGCTTCAACCCCAGTTCTTCCAGAAGGGTCAGCTGGAGGTGGGTAGTGGCAGGGCCAGGGGCCCGGGCCCCACTGAGGTCAAGCTGGGTGGGCAACCGGGGTGGTGGTGGTCTAGTCCTGCCCCTGAGAACATGCAATCTCTCCCCCATGAGGCTTTGAGTCATAGACAAACAGTTCTACCCCTCTGCCTCCCTCATCTCCCAGGCACAGACATGCCTGAATTTCCAAAGTTTGGTTTGTGCTAGTTGTCATTATGAGTTTCAGAGATGCTCACTGAATGCCAGAGCCAGCCCGAGAAGGGCAATTTCTGTCCTGCAGAATTTGAGAGGGTTGGTACTGCTGGGCCCTCAGGGTCATGCTGCCCCTGCCCCTACAACCCGACAAATGGGACCGGGAGGACTTAAGAGAGGGAGTGGCGGTCACTCACAGAGCACGATGTGAGACATGACAGAGCTGGGCCTAGAATCCAGAATCCAGGATCCAGAAATCCTTGACTCCCACAGTCTCCCTTGCTCATCCACTGGCTTATGTTCTGTTCTCTCACCTTTCTGTCCATCTGGTGCCATCTTTCTCTCTCCATCCTTTGTCATGCCATGCATTCTCCATTCCCTTCATTCCCCAACAAGAACCTGAGTGATTGAGACTCCCAACTAATCGGAGCTTCTTTTAGCACCCTCTGGCCCACTCTGTTGAAAGTGAGAAGCATGCGGGCTGGACCTGTGCATGGTTCCATTTTCTGTGGGGTAGTCTCCTTCCTGTCCCCTTGACCAGACAGGGTCAGATCAGCCTACCAGACAGGCAGCCCCGACCCAACGTGGCTCTGGGGTCTCCCTGAAATAGGGCATCAGCAGACTGTCTTCCCATCTGCCTCCCTGCCTTGCCAAGCCAACCTTAGGGCAGAGCTGGAGCAGACTCTCCCTCTAGGGAAGGGTTGGGTTTTCAGACACCCCTACCCAGGGAAATCCTGCCCAGATTAGAGGCAGGAATTCATACAGTCAGGGCCTGGCTCCTGAGCACACTGCCCAGCCTCTGCCCCCAACCTGAGTAGGCTGGAGGGTGGACAGACTGGGGAGCTACTCTTGGAAGTCCTGCCATGGCTCTAAGTGGCAGGGCTGGTGGGTGGGATGCAAGTCCATCTGTCTCCTACTAGGAAGCCAGGTGGGATCTCCTGCCTAGAGTCACACAGGTGGCATCTATAGCACACGACCAGAGATCCTAATGTCAAACTGACACAGATACCTTGTACCAGAGATGATGGGCAAGGGTCTGCCATCAGGCATCCAGAGGGATAGCCCTGCAGGGGAGCAATGGGCAAAGCATGAGCCCTGGCATAGACAGATCTCAGTTTAAATCCAAGTAGTGATGTCTTTGCTGGGTGACCTTGACCAAGTTATTTCACCTTTCTAAGCCTTGGTTTCCCCATCTGTCAAGGCTTGCCTCTGTGCTGTTCAAGATTCCAGAAGCGCAATGCCTACTAAGCGCACACAATCTGAGGACGTTTGGGGGAAAGACCCCCTAAGAGGCCGGTGCACCATGTGGGGGTGAGCAAGAAAGCGAGCAGCAAAGGGTTTGGCATTAGCTGATCAGAAAGCTCGTGTGAGTTCACAGTCAGATGTGGTGGCCCTGCGACTCCTGCCCTAAGTGATGGCTGGGGTCCAGGAAGGTGAAGGCATCCTTTTTGCTCTGGCATCCCACTATTTGGAGGAGAGAGAGCAGCCTACAGAGGAGACCGACTCTCTTTGGCCCTCTGAGGCCCCAGCACCATCACCAGTCTATACAGTGTCCTAGTACAAGTTAGCAAAAGCTGCCTCCTTTGGGGGTCTGCAACCCAGCACCAAGATGCATGGCTTGGTGCATGCAGCGTGGGCTGGATCAGCTCCCATGGGTCCCCTTTGCCTGAGTACCCTCTTGGTCATCCTAAAGTCCCCACCATTTTCCAAATCCCGTCTTTATCTTTTCAACAAATGCTTATTGAGTCCCTACTAGGAGCCTAGCTAGGCACTATTCTACACATTGTAGAGGGGCCCCAAGAACTGGGGATGTTCTCTCTGGAGAAAAGAAACTTACTGCATATCTATAGAGTTCTCTGACCAACGGTCATCTGGACTCTTGCTCAGAACCAAACTTCAATCCAATGGATATTTACTGAGTGCCCACAAAAAGCCTGCTCTCCCCCCAGGTTACCACTAGCTGGCTGTGTGGCCTTGCATGAGTCACTTTCCTTCTCTGGGTCTCAGTTTCCCCATCTGCAGATGAAGGCACCAAGCTAGTTGAGCTGTAATGCCACTTCTGACTTCTTGCAGGAAATCCTGCAGGATGACAGGGGGATGGGGAAGCAGACATTTACCATGTGGCCTAGGGCTGCTGTATAAGGGGTGTGAGCCAGAGGGGAGATCTGGACGAGAAAATCTTGGGGGTCCTTTTCAGCCTAAGACTCAACTTGCTTCCTATCTTTCTCCTCATCTCTCTCTAAGGTCTTGCTCTGGCCTCTCTAGTCTCACCTGCCCTGCATCTATCATGGCCTTTCCAGTCCCCCTGCCTTTACCCAGGCTGTGCCATTGCCCTGGAATGCCATCTCCTATTTCTGCCACGTGAAATGCCACTGATCGTGAATTTTGCAGAGAGGTCCTAAGCATAAGAGTGTTGGAGGCAAGGTTTTGGATTTGATGTCCTCCACCTCCCTTGTAGCCTAAAGTGTCTCAAGGAAAGGGCTACAGCTGTCCAGGGAGTCTCAAGGCCGAGCTACACTGGCCCCAGGGGCATAACTCGGCTCAGGGGACCTGTCAGTTGCCACCACGCAAGGGCAATTTCTCCATTTTCTCCTTTGGAGCACTCTGAAACCAGACTGACCTGGGTTCACAGCCCAGATCTGCCCACTTGCTAACTTGGCAACTCTGGCTCTCTCGGGTCCCTTTTTTAGAGACTGGTTCACACTCTGTAAAATGGGACTACTCAATCCCATCCCTTCTTCCTTGAAGGGAAGGGCAAAGAAGGTGGGAAGATCATGTCTATAAAAGCTGCCCGTGGTCTACCAGCACTCTACTGAGCCAGGATCTGGCACCTCCCATTGCCTGCGTCCTCCGAATTGCTCCTGAGACACAAAGCCAAGGGCTTCGTCCTTTCCTTTGAAAGTTTTTTTTAGGGATTTCCTACCCAGAATTTCCCTGAACACCCCTCATCTTTAAGTCTACTCCCTTTAAAAAAAAAAAAGACTTTATTTATTTGACAAAGAGAGAGAGAGAGAGTACAAACAGGGGGAGCAGCAGGAAGAGGGAGAAGCAGGCTCCCTGTTGAGCAAGTACCCTGATGTGGGACTCTATCCCAGGACCCTGGGATCATGACCTGAGCTGGAGGCAGATGCCCAACCCACTGAACCACCTTGTTCTCTTTTTAGGTGCTTTGTGCTGCCATCTACATGTCTTGGGCCCATTAGCTCTGTGGAGAGAACACCAGCGAAGACTTCACATGCACTCAGAGGTGGGTTACTCTGCCCAGAGAGGCTCACCCCAATCAGATGTGAGGTTCCCAGGCTTGAGAAGCTTGGGGTGGGTGTTGGAAGAAACCACAACCATCTTCCCAAGGCCCCAGTGCACTCAGGGAGCGAGGAGGACCCTGGTCAGGGCTCTCCTCGTCCGGGCTTCCCCAGGTGGCTGATCTCCTTCTGAGAGATGGCATGTGGATCAAAAACATAGAATTATTAGTCTGGGGGGCCTGGGGTTTACTTCCAGCTCTGCCCCTTTCTATCTGGGAGACCTTGGGCATGTGAGACCTGACACGTCTCACCCTTACTTTGTCCATCTGCAAAATAGGGAGTGATGCCCATAGCCAAGCTTACAGGACTCAATGAAGATTCATTACCAATTACTATTAGCCATAAAGCAGAGCTCGATTAACAGTGACTGCCTCCTTTAAAAAGCGTTTTCTGAAATGCTGGGCCTATTGTAGACACGTGGTAAACATTAATTGAATTGAGGCTTGCTTCTGATCAAAAGTCAAGATACAGACTTTGGGCAGCAAACTTTATAGATGCTCTGTGGAATCCCAAAGTTTGCCTTCTCTCCCCATCTCATGCCCATCTTCTGATGGTCACCTGCCACCCCACCGGAGGGCCAACAAAAGTCTCTGAAGGGCCTTGTGTAGAGGAGAGAAAGAGCAATGTCTGCTCAGGGCCAGGTCCCTGGGGTGCTCGTGGCATAGGTGGTGTTGAACGCAGGCTCAGAGGGCAGGAGCCCTGGACCAGCAAGTGGGCCAACAGCTTCAACCCAGGCTGGCCAAAGGCAAAGGGTAAAACACGTGATCATCATGGGAATGACTCGGACTCAGGTCCCAGTGATGCCACTTATTGGCTGGGTGACCACAGGCCCCTCTCCAGACTGGGAAATGGAGTAACGGTGCCTGCCTCGCTCATCTCACAGGGTAGGAGTAAGGATGCTATGAGATAGCAAAAATGTGTGGAAACACCGGCGGCTAGAACCTGTGTGTTTTAGGCAGTTTGAACTGGAGCCCTGAGCACCTTTTATAGAAGGTGGCAAGGTGCCTCTCTGCCTACTTGTGATCTCTGTCTATCAAATAAATAAATAAAATCTTTTAGAAGGTGGCAAGGTAACAAAAAGAACACAGACCTGGCTCAAATCCTGGCTCTGCACTTTCCTATTTGTGTGGCTTTGGGCAAGTCACTGAGCCTCTCTAAGTCTCCATCTCCTCATTTGTAGAATGAGGATAATACTGTAATACCTATCTCGTTGTGGGGGTGCAGTGCGGTGATGCATAAAGCACAGGCAGCCTGTGGGGGATGTCAGAGCCCACTTGGGAAGGTGTCAGGAAGTCCCAGGGGTAAAGTTGAGAGGCAGCAAGGCAGGGGCAAAAAGGTGAGCAATTAATTGTCTCCAACCTGTAAAGAGTGCCTGAGTCCCTTTGCCCTGCCATGAGCTGAGCTTGGTTCTTAGGATGCCTGGAGCAATCAAACCCAGTCCCTGCCCTCCTAGGCCTGCCCTCCAGGGCCGGCCCCCCAGCTGAGTTAGATCATCCTTGAGTGGGTCTTGTGATCTGGCAGCAGGGCCTGTGCCCCCTTCCCCAGGGGCATCAGCCTAGCCTTCCACACCCTGGGCTCACCCTGAGGTCCACTCCTACACAGCCCCAGGAGAAAATTCTCCTTCATTAGGCAACTGTCACCCCCATCAGGGTTCTTCCTTCCCTGGCTGGAACCCAGAATCTCCTTGGGAATGAGAGTGCCTGGAGTTGGCAGGCTGGAAAGAACACCTTGTCTCTGTTGAGGGTCTCGGGGTCCAGTGATGATGGAGACAAGTTCCCTGCTGTCATGGAGATGGTGTCCTAGGGGAGGTGAAAGAGGATCTCCAATAGTGACACATACTGTGAAGAAGATAAATGCAAGGTATAAAACCACGATAGGGTTGGGGAGCAATTTTCAGTGATGTGTTAAGGGACGCTTAGAGAGACAGAGGAACATGCTAGCAGAAGGTCGCCCAACAGGTGCTGGCAGAAGTGGGGCAGGACCCAGGGGCCTACAGTCTCAGGCCTCTCCCCACACCAGGCTGTCTCTGGGGCCCCTCATGCTTTCATCTTTTACCTTGTCCTGCTTTCCAAGTACCTGTACCTCCCCAGAGCTCCATGGCCTCCATGCTCTTTCCTCTCTTGGGCAGCAGAGGCTGCTGGGATGACCGCATCTCTGACTTGACAGGGTTTTTTGAGGTCCCCATGGGTTTGTGAGGAGGAGGCCTGGGGCCCTGGGCAGCAGGAGTTGTGTTGGGGGCCGGGAACTTGCATGGGTAAATGGTGTCTGTGAAAGCATTGACTGCTCAAAGCTCCAGCTATGGGGGCCACCAATGCCCTCAGCGGCCCAGATGTTGGTCTCGCCCAGCTTCCCTCCTGCAGCAGCTGATTTATGGAGAACCTCACAGCCCATCTTGGAGAAACACAAGATCATTGGGTCGGAGGCTTGGAAAGGGGCCGGAAGGGCCACCCAAGGGGAACTGGCCAGCTTCTGGCAGGCTCCATCCTCAGCCTCCAAGGTTGTCTGGACAGCAGGGGTCACTCCTGGGCTGAGTGTGTCCCAGGGAAGGTGGGGCCCCAGACTTCCTGGTTGGATGTCCCAGGTTTTCTGCCCAGAAATTCTAAAGGAATCCAAGGGTAGAACCAGTGCAATGAGCCCAGGGTTCTCGCAAGAGGGAATGAGCTTCTTGTTCCTGCAGGTGTGTAAGCCGGTCTGCACACCCAGAGTGGGGGAGGGAATGCTTAGAGAAGTGGGACCTGAGGCTTTCTTTCCTGTTCCCCCCAAGTCCACAGTGTTCCTCTTGCTCCGAGATTCAGAGCCCTGCAGTCCGCCCTCATCTCCAGCACCAGATGGGTCTGAAACCCACTTCCCCCAGCCCCCCTCAGTGAGTGGGCCCGGCCAGAGGTCTTAATGGGAGCACCCCCCTTCCCCTGCCCACTGACACTTCTCCTAATGCATCCTCCCTGGCTGGCTGGGAACCGCAGACGGTGCTGTGACAAGAGGGGAGATAAGGGGGCTCTCACATTTCCCCCGGCTGGGCTCCTAGGCCGCCAGCATTCACGCTGGCTGATTTCAACATGAAAGGGCCCCTTGAGAAGGAGAGCCCTCCTCCCTTTCCCCCCTTCCCTCTGTTAAGCCCCACTCCGAAGCTAACCACTGTCTGAGCCGCCCTCCCCACAGAGCACCGAGCTCTGCCCCTGGCCTTCCTGCCAAGCCTTCCAAGCCTTCCCCCAGCTGCGTCAGCCTCACGTAGCCACCCCACCCTCCACGGTGGGAATCCCGGGAAGGGAGGGGGCATGCAGAGGGCTGCCCCTCACAGCACTGGAGGGGAGAAAGGCAGGGCTTGCAGTCCCAACTGGTGACACAGGGGCCCCCCGTAGGTCTTCTCTCTGGAGACACAACCCAGCTCACTTGAGGCTGCTATGTTGAGCAAATCTTTGTGGGGACAGTGCTGAGGCGAGGAGGTCCCTCAACCCCAGATCCAAAGAGGGCCAGAGCATTCTCAGGATCTCTTCATACCCTAGGGTTCCACTCAGGCCTCTTCCCTGGCTTTTTTCCTTAAAGGCCCAAGCAAGCCCCCTTCAAAAAGTCCCCTGAAAACATCTGCCATCAGAGGCCTTCCCTGGAAGGGTATCTGCCCTCAATCTTTTATGCTGCAACTTTTCAAACACTTTATTTTGAACTAATTTTAGATTCACAGAAAAGTCGCAAAAAATAGAGCAGAGAGCTCACATACACCCCCCCACCTACCTTCCCCTGATATTAACGTCTTACATAACCTTAGTACAATGATCAAAACCAAGAACTTAACCTTGGTATCATACTATTAACTCTGCTACAGATCTTATTTGAATTTCACCAGTTTTCCCACTCATGCCATTTTGCTGTTTCAGGATTCTATCCGGGACCCTGCATGGCACTGAGTTGCTGTGTCTCCTTGGTCTCTCCCAATGTGTGACAGGTCCTCAGACTTTCCTCCTCGCTCGTGATCTTGGCGCTTGTGAAGAGTACGAGTCAGGTGTTCTGGAGAATGCCCCTTGATTTGGGCTTGTCCAATGTTCTCTCATGACTAGGGTGAGATTAACCATTTTTGGCAAGAATACCATAGAAATGATGTTGGGTCTTTCTCAGCTCATCATACCAAGAAGTTTGTGACATCGACAATGTCTTATTACTGGTGATGTTTCCCTTGATCAGTTGGTTAAGCTGATGTCTGCAGGGTTTCCCCACTGTGAAGTTACTCTACTTCCCTTTGATATATACAGCTTACCCTTGAACAACACGGGTTTGAACTGCACAATCCACTTATATGTGGGTTTTTTTTCCAATAAGTACAGTAAAATACTGTGAATGTATTTTTCTGTGATTTTCTTAGTAGCTTATTGTAAGAATGCAGTATATAATAAATTTTAACCAACTATTTATGTTATTGGTAAGGCTTCTGGTCAAGAATAGGCTATTCGGTCTAGTTTTGGGGGGTCAAAAAGTTATATGCTTATTTTTGACTACATGGAGCAGGGAGGTGAGTACCCCTAAATGCTGTGTTGTTCAAAGGTCAACTGTAGTTGATAAATGTCTTGGGAAGATACTTTAAGAGTATGCAAGTCCATGGGGTGCCTGGGACAGTGGGTTAAGCCTCTGCCTTCGGCTCAGGTCATGATCTCAGGGTCCTGGGATCAAGTCCCACATCAGGCTCTCTGCTCAGCAGGGAGCCTGCTTCCCTCTCTCTCTCTCTGCCTGCCTCTCTGCCTACTTGTGATCTGTCTCCCTCTGCCAAATAAATAAATAAAATCTTTTTAAAAAAGAGTATGTGAGTCCTGTTTCTCTTTGAATGTTCTACGTCCATTTGGTAATTGTAGCAGCCATCAGTGTATCAACATTTATTAGTGTGATTGACTTCTTAATGGTCGTGTTCTATTTTCTGCTTTCTTTCTACATCTATTCATTGGCATTTTACCCTAAGGAAAAGCTGTCTTCTCTCCCCTGTTATTTACTTATTCACTTATTTATTTGTATTAGGCCAATGGATAGATATTTTATTCTATCAGTTGAAATCTAGTATTCTCCCCTCCCTCAAGAGGACAGACTATAACTTCCCACTCCACGAGTATGAGCTGTGTGTAATGATTTTTTTCCAAAGAGGACAGCGTGGAAATGGGAAAAAGGTAACATGGAGGGATGCCTGGGTGGATCAGTTGGTTAAGCATTTGCCTTCAGCTCAGGTCATGATCCCAGAGTCCTGAGATCGAGTTCCAAATTGGGCTTCTTGCTCAGTGGGGAGCCTGCTTCTCCCTCTGCCTGCCACTCTCTCTCTCACTCTCTCTCCTTTTCTCTCTCTCTGGCAGATTAAATAAAATCTTAAAAAAAAATAACATGGAGACACCCTACAAACATGACCTCAGCCAGGTGATCTCAGTGAACTTCATCAGTAGATAATTTCCAGAAGTGTTATGTGTTAAAAGAGTGCTTCACCTCTGTGCCATTCCTCCCGATGTCAGTGACTCTCGCTCCGTCCTCAAGAGATTTACTTCATTTACTTCATATTCCTTAGCAGAGGTGGATCCAAATCATATATAACCAGTTTCCTCTCAGTGGCTATTCATACGATTACACATTTTATTTTACATTATCAAAACAGTGCAAGGGCGCCTGGGTGGCTCAGTGGGTTAAAGCCTCTGCCTTCAGCTCAGGTCATGATCCCAGGGTTCTGGGATCGAGCCCTGTATCGGGCTCTCTGCTCAGCGGGGAGCCTGCTTCCTCCTCTCTATCTGCCTGCCTCTCTGCCTACCTGTGATTTCTCTCTCTGTGTGTCAAATAAATAAATTAATTAATTAATTTTAAAAAAATGCAATCGGGGCACCTGGGTGGCTCAGTGGGTTAAAGCCTCTGCCTTCAGCTCAGGTCATGGTCCCAGGGTCCTGGGATCGAGCCCCACATCAGGCTCTCTGCTCGGCGGAGAGCCTGCTTCCTCCTCTCTCTGCCAATCTCCTCTGCCTACTTGTGATCTCTGTCTGTCAAATAAATAAGTAAAAATCTTTAAAATATATTTAAAAAAAAACAGTGCAATCACTGTGCATAGTTGTGTGGCAAATGCTTCTCCAGGGTTCTCAGTGTTTCTCAGACACTGAGGTCTGCAACTGTTGTGGCGTCTATAATGTCAATAGAAGCTGCCATGTGCCTTCCAAGGTAGCTCTTCTATTTAACTGCCTGCCATTCACATTCGCTCCTGTGCCATTCAGGGCCCAACCTTCCTCAGCTTTCATTTCTCACTACCGTCTCCTAACTCTCATCTACCACTCAATCTCAATGAACTAACTTACTATTTTTCTCTCAGGCTTTAGGTCTCTCCCGGTGGTAGCTGAGGGCATGATAGAGACCTCCACTGCTATTTGGACCTTAGACTACAAACTTTGCTACTACCCTACTGTCCCCTGGAGCTCATGGCTTATCAGAGGTCCTGGTCCATAGCAGCGGGCTTCATCAGGAAGGATGAAGGGATGGATGGGTGGGTGGATGGATGGATGAACGGATGGATGGATGGATTGGTAGATGAGCTGATGCCTGGATGGACTGGCAGGTGCATGGATGGACAGAAGGAAAAAATGAATGGGTGAAACAAGCTCCAACAGAACAGACTGAGGTTAATCATAGAATGCCACTAAACTGGAGAATACTGGAGGAAGAGATAGACTGAGAGGCTTGTCCAAAGTCACGCTTCTGCCAGAAACCCTGAGAATTAGGGGTAACTATCATTTCCAATTTGCAGATGAACAAACAGTGGTTGTCAGATGTGAAGTAACTTGCTTGAGGCCATATAGTAACTAGTGGGACAGGGCTTGGAACATGGAGCTGCTTGGCTGCAAAGAACATGTTCTTTGCACAGTCTCACATCAAAAATAGTATGGGACATTCTGCTATATCAGCCTAAGGGGTGAAGGTTGACTATAGATTTTACATCCGATGGACCTGAGGTTAAGAATAACTTTTTAACATTTTCAATCCTTCGTTCATTAAAAAGTATTTCCAGAGCACCCACTGTGGTGTGTGTGTGTGTGTGTGTGTGTGTGTGTGTGTGTGTGATTATAAAGAGTACATGTGATGGGGTTGGACAGATACAAGTTTGAAACTTGGGTCTATCATTGGCCCTTTCTGTGCCTCAGTTTCCTCATCTGTAAAATGAGGACAATGGCAATGCCTATTTCATAGTCTTCCTGGAGGTATTAAAAGAGCATATGCTTGTAAATCACTTAGTACCCTGCCACACACACACCAATGTTGAGTGCCTGCCTTGGAACCAGGCCCTGAGATACAGGGATAGGCCAAGTCTGTGCGGTCCTGCCCTTGCCCTCAGGGAGTTAATAGTCTAGTACAGGGGATGAAAGAGTTATGATAATTAACATATTACCATAATTTTTGTCCGTGGAGCATGCTAGGAAGGGACTAAAACAAAACAGCAAGGAGCTGTGAGCAAGAAAACCCAGAGTGACCACTCTTTTTTAGATGGGGAGGACAGTGCCAGGCAAGATATTTCTGAGGGGGTGACATCTCAACTGAGACCTGAGGGATGAGAAGAAGCAACCATGCTGTATAGAGAAAGAACATTCCAGGCAGTGAAAACAGCAGATGCAAAGGTCCTGAGGTGGTGATGAATTTGGTGAGTTCATGGAACTACAGAGCAGGCTGGAGCACAGCAGTTGCTGGGTGGAGGAGAGATAGAAAAGATCACAGATCATTGAAAAGGCAGACAGGAGCCAGCTTGTATGGGACCTGGACTTTTTTCTGAGTGTCATGGGAAGCCATTGGAAGGTTTTAAGGAGGAAAGTGACAGGGCCTGGTTTGCTTTTTCAAAGGATCCCTCTGGCTGCTGGGTGGAGAGTAGATTGTGGAGAGGCCATGTTGGAATAAGGAGCCCAAATGAGAGGTCTTTGCAGAGGTCCTAGCAAGAGGGCAGTGGTACCTTGGACCAGGGTGGTGATAGCAGAGGTGGGGACATGTTGACCTCATACCCTATGAGGTATTCCTTGACTCCTTTTTTCTTTAACCCCTCACAACTCATCTTTAAGCAAAGCCTCTTGTCTCTATCTTCAGAACACCTACGAAATCCAACCACGTCTCACGATGCCTGCCATCTCCACCCTCTGGGCTACCCTTCAGCCCTCGCCCCCCCAGCCTCTTCTCCACACCTGCATCCCAGCCTGAGGGATCCTGTCAAACTCACATCAGGTCTCAAAGCTCCCCATCTCTCTAAGAGTAAAGCCAACGTCACCATGGCGGCCAGAAGTCCTCTAAGATCTGGTGCTTCATTAACTTTCTACCTTCACACCTTGTTCCTCTCCACTTTGCTCACTCAACTCCAGTCACACTGGCCTCTTTGTAGTTCCTCAAAGCAGTCTGACACACAGCCAACTCAGGTTCTTTGCATGGATTGTTCTCTCTGCATAGAATGGATTTTCCACAGGCATTGGTGTGTGTCACTTTCTTACCTCTTTCAGAGCCTTCTCCAGTGTCACCTTCTTAGTGTGACTTTTCTAGCTATAGTAACTACACTGGGAACCATGCCACGCCCTCAGACATCCTGGCTCTTTTTCCTTCTCCTTTATTGTCTTCTCCAAATCACTCCTCAACATCAACTATATGGTATATTTATCTTGTTTCCTCTTGGCCTCCCCTCTCACCAGATTATGGGTTTCATAAGGAAAGAGATCTTTGTCTCTTTATTTTCTTCACTGATATAGCTCAAGTACCTAGAGAAGTGCTTGGCACATAGTAGGTGCTCAGTATATATTTATCAAATGAGTACATTATTGGGGAAAATGCGATGATAGATGGGAGAACATTTTTCTGGATGTGTTGGAAAGCCAGACAGAAACAAAGGCTGGTTATTGCACCCGTGCTGAGGTGGCTGAGTGTCAGTGCAGGCTGTGCCCAGTGAAGTGGTACCTTCCCTGATCTTGCCAGGTCAAGATGGTGAAGATACAGTAGATGTAGCTTGGTCGCTGGGACCAAATGTCCCTGAGTTCAGATCCCAGTACTACCAATCCTACACTGTGCTCCAGTCTGCTCTGCAGTTCCGTGAACTCACCAAATCCATTGCTACCTCAGGACCTTTGCATCTGTTGTTTTCCTTCCTGGAATGTTCTTTCTCTATTCTATTTGGTTGGCTTCTTCTTATCCTATGGGTCTCAGCTGAGATGTCCCCTCCTCAGAAAGCTCATGCCCAGGAGTGTCCTCCCCATCTAAATAAGAATGGTCACTCTGGGTTTTCTTGCTCATAGCTCCTTGCTGTTTTGTTTTATTCCCTTCATAGCACGTTCCATGGAATTCAGCATGTTTCTGTAACTCTTTCATCCCCTGTACTAGACTGTTAGCTCCCTGATGGCGAGGGCAGGTCCGCAGAGACTTGGACAATCCCTGCATCTCAGGGCCTATTGGACAATGACTGTCTCTGAGCTCTGGCTTTGTCACCTGTCCCGTGAGGATTACAATTCCTCTCTCAAGGGCTTGCTGGGAAGGCACTATAAGCAAGTGGGAATGAACATGTCTCATGAACTAGAAAGCCCCAAGTGCAGAGGGCAGACTTGCCACCCTTTGTCTTCGAATGGGGCCTGGTTCAGGATGCTGAGGCTTCCAAAGGAGAAACAAGGCAGTTCTCCTGAGGTTCCTCTGAGGGAGCCAGGGACCAAGTTGCTCCTGGGGCTGAACAGCAGCGTCAGGGGGAGTTACTGTTTGTGGAGTGCTCCCTGGTAGGAATACTATGCCAAAAGCATTAGGCGCGTGGGCTCAGCCTACCTACACAACAGTGCTGTGAGCTAAGAACTATTACTATCCCCATTTTAGAACTAAGAAAGCGTAGGCTTGAAGGAGTGAAATGATTTGCTTCGGGCTGCAAACTTCCTGGTGGTGAAGCAGGGACTTCACTCTAAGCCCCTTCTGATCCTGGAGCCTGCACGGTTTCTCTGCCACATGCAGTTGACCAGGGAGGGGCTTGGGTCAAGGAGAGAGGAGGTGGAGGGTGTGGACAGGCAGACTCCTACCATAGGAGCAGCATCCTGGGAGAAATGCAGACAGTGCCGGAAACCCCAAAAGCAATTTGCTAACCCTGGGAAAGTGGCCTGTAGTTTGGCCCAGCATGCTCAGTGTGGGGGCTGTGGGAGGGGTATTGTCGGGACCGTCCAGTCTCCCAGTTGTGGACATCTGATGTCGGTCAGGGAATCTGATCAGAAATCAGGTAAAGGGGGCACCTGGGTGGCTCAGTGGGTTAAGTCTCTGCCTTCGGCTCAGGTCATGATCTCAGGGTCCTGGGATCGAGTCCCGCATCGGGCTCTCTGCTCAGCGGAGAGCCTGCTTCCTCCTCTCTCTCTCTCTGCCTGCCTCTATGCCTACTTGTGATCTCTCTCTGTCAAATAAATAAATAAAATCTTAAAAAAAAAAAGAAATCAGGTAAACGAGCCCTTAGAGAACGCCTCAACCCGGCTTTAGACCAACCCCTTGGACCTGATTTCATAAATTTGTGCCTGGTCCCACGCATCACACACTCCGTTTTAAAGGTGGAGGAGCAGAGGCTTAGAATGAGGACACACAGTCTGGAACTCAGGTCTCTGATTCTTGTTAGGGCTCAGCCCCTTGAGAATGCCTTCTTCAGGGTGCCAGCGAGGTCAGTTAGAAAGGGACCTCAGTGTTCGGGGGCAGGAGGTGGTAAGACAATAGTTCTGACTGGGTGGAGACTAAGAGCATCCCAGTACTGTGCTGGTTTCCCCTCCCCCTAGAAGCCTTTGGGCCCACTGCTACTCACTCTGCAGCTGTGGGGTATGGGAAGAGCCCTCGCCAAAAGAACAGGAGCCCTGAGTTGGGGTCCCACCTCTGCCACTAACTCCTTTTGGACCTCTGGCAAGTCCTTTCCCTTTCTAGGCCTCAATGTCACTCATCTATAAAATGGGATTAGACTCGATTGTTCCCCAAACCAAGAACTCTTCCAGTTCTGACATACTTTGATTCTAGAAAAGACAGCAGTTGGGAGGTCTGGGTTGTGATCCTAACTTTGCATTCTGAGCCACATCCTCTTCCTCTGTAGTATGGGAATTATTACTGTATGACCATGGCCGCATTCCTTGCTTTTTCCGCTGGTGTTTCCCCCTCCCCTAAACCACAGTGCATGGGGACAGGGAGTGTGCTCTCCTCAGAAGGACTGTGAGTCTCTGACTCCTGTTCTAACTGACTGCTCCAGCTCCACTGACCCCAGAACAAGGTCAGACAAAGAGAAGGCTGTGGGCAAGTGGTCCCTGCCAGGGTAGAGGGAAAGCTTTGGCAGGCAGGCCCTATCTCCCCGTTTCCAGTGGCCATCAGTGAGAGTATGGGGCTTCCAGCTAGAATGGCCCTCAAAATCTCCTCAGAGTTACTTCCAGGGCCCCCAGGGTGGTGAGGAGAAAGGAAGTAGTGAAATCAGCAAGTCAGCCAGGGTGGGGCAAGGGCAGGAGCAGAGAGGCTGCGGGCCTGAGATCTGGAGGGTTGGAAGCTCTTGCCTCACTCTGGTAGTGAGGAGGGAGGGTCTCACACCTGAAAGGTATGAGTGTGTGAGGCCTGGGGAGCAGAGAGCCTGGACAACACCTCTCTGTCAGTCTCAAGAGCAGTCATAAGAGCCACATGTTCTCCAAGGCCTTCTGTGAACCAGGTGATCTGTTCACGTGATACGCCTGAATTTTCTCCCAGCCCCAGCATCAGACGATTTAGTAGTCGCCCCTTACGCGTACTGTAGATGCGGCTGCTGATGCACAGAGAGGGAGGGAAATTGCCCACAGCCTCACAGTCTGTATGGCAGTTTGACTGGAACCCAAGCTGGCTGAATCTTGAGCCCCTGCTCTTTCCATCCTACCTAGGGGCCTCCAAGAACAACGATAACACGCACACAGTGTCCCTATGTGCCAGACATGATCCTAAGGGTTTCATGTATACACTAACTTATTTTATAGGTGCAATAATAGATACCTCATAGAGGTGATCACTGCAATGAGGTACACAGGAGAAAACTGAGGCCCAGAGCATTCAGGTAATTTGCTCCTAGAGTCACAAGTTACACATGGTGGAGTTGGGCCTCAAAGACCATGCTGTCCTCCTTAGGTGGCCGTTTAGGGTTACATGGGACCTTGGAGAAGCAAATCAATTTGCCCTCATTTCTCTGGGCCTTGGTTTCTCCCTAGACAGTGAGATGACTGGAATAAGTGATCTGTAAGGACCTTCTCTGCTCTGCCATGTCATTAATCCTAGACTCAACCGCCATGTCTCTGGTTGGGGCCTGGAGCCTCAGGGTACCTTGGCTCTTTCCTCTGTCCTCTCCTTTCCTAGGAGTTTGTACTGGCTTGGGCCTGGGTTGTGCAGGGACAAAAGGAAATTCAGTCCAGCCAGTCCTAGCCTAGGAAAGCTGTTTCACATAATAAAGGGGCGGTATTGTGACCTGCCAGTGTCTGGCCACCATTCACCTCCCCACCCATCAGTCCATCTCTTGATCTATATATGGGTCTGCCAAGCCACCTCCCAGTCCTTCAGGCTCAAGGCCCCATTGCCTGAGCCCTTTTCTTCCAGCTGCCCATCAGCTAAACTCCCTAACTCTGTCTTCAGCTTTGATTCATTCTTGCACCTGGAACCTGGAGCCAGCAGTTGTCTTGGACATCATGACCCCTCCCTTCCCCTGGGCTGCTAACAATGGTGGCAGTCACTAACACACAAGAAATGTGCTTATCGACGGGAGATGAACATTCTGGCCATAGCACAAAGAACACCGTCTGGCTGCAGAATGGCAAAATACCACCCTGGAGCTCAACTTGGCCACATCCTAGACATTTAGCTCTGGACAATTTCCTCAAATTCTCCGAGCTTTGGCTTTCTTATCTCTACAGTGAAAAACATGATTACAATCTCGCTAAGCTTCTGGAAGGATTCAGCGCTATAGCAGATGACCATCTCAGAGCATAGTGCCTAACTGCAATAGTAGGTAGTCACCAGGTAAGACAGCTTTGAAACCCACATCTGTATGAATTCCACATCTGTACGATCTTCAGCAAGTCAATGAATCTCAGTTTTCTGTGCTCAGATACAAGTATAAAAATTCTTGTTCAGTGAGATTTTTATAAGGAAACAATGAGATAATGACTGTAAAATTCCTAACATGGTGTCTGGCAGAAGGCAGGGGATCAAAACTATGCTACCTTGCTCTGCTTACCTCCATACACAGAGATGAAACTATTTACCTTCAAACATATGTAAGTGCATAAAACTCTATGGGACTAATAACATCAATATTACACAAATCCTTCCAGAGAAAGAGAATAAGAAGGAATGCTTCCCAACTCTTTTTATGAGGCTAGCTAAATAACTAGACAAATCTTGATACCAAAACTAAAGAAAGGCATTACAAGAAAAGAACATTTCAGATCAATCTCTCTTGTAAATATGGGTGGGAAATAAGAAAACAAAATATTAGGAAATTAAATTTAAAAATCTATTTAAAAACAATGCATCATGACCATGTGAAGTGTATGTCAGGATTTCAAGGGTGAAAAAAAAATCAATGAAACAAAAGAGTGGATTCTTTGAAAAGATTAATAAAATTAGCAAACCTCTAATAAGACAAAAGAAAAAGAGAGAAGGCACACATTGTGAATATCTGAAATGAAACAGAGGACATCAATACAGACCCTGCAGACAACAAAAGGACAATAACGGAACACTGTGAACAACTCCACACACATAAACTTGACAATTTAGATAAAGTGTACTAATTCCTTGAAAAGCACAAAGTACCACAACTCATCCAATATGAAACTAATATAGTGTCAACTATTAAAATGATCAAAAAATAAATTTATGATTTAAAAAAAACCCACAAGAGAAATCTCTAGGACCAGATGGTTTCACTGGAGAATTCTACTGAAAGTTGAAGGAACAATGAACACAAATTCTATATAAGAAGGAAAAATGAACAATGAACACAAATTCTATATAATCTCTTCCAAAAAAACGAAAAGGCAGGGAGACTTACCAACTCATTTTATGAAGCCAGCATTACCCAGACACCAAAACTGGGCAAAGACAGTACACAAAAAGAAAACCCCACACCAATAACCCACATGAAAAAAGAAAAATTCTCAACCAAACATCAACAAATAGAATTCAGTAATATATTAAAGGAATTATACACTACAACCAAGAGTGGTTCAGTCTAAGAATGCAAGAATAGTTTGATATTTGGAAATCAGTCAATGTAATCCACAATATTAACAGGCTAAGAAAGAAAAATCAATAAACATACCAACTGATATGGGAAAAGTTCTATACAAAATCCAACAACTTTCATAATAAAAAAAAAACACTTAAAATTAGGAAAAGAGTGAACAAGAACTAATAATTAAGTTTCTCAAGGTCACAGGATATAAGATAAACATACAAAGCTCAGTTATATTTCTATATACTAACAATGAACAAGTGAACACTCAAATTTTAAATGCAATGCCATTTAAAATGTCACCAAAAAATAAAATAATTAGATATAAATGTAACAAAACGTATGCTGAAAATTTAAAAATTGCTGATGAAAGAAATCAAAGAAGATCTAAATAAATGAAGAGACATACCCAGGGTTCATTGACTAGAAGCTTCAACATAGTAAAGATGTCAATTCTCTCAAATTGATATATACATTTAATGCTATCCTTATCAAAATTCTAGCAAGTTTTTTCTGTAGATATAAACAAGATTATTCTAAAATTTATATGGAGAGGCAAAAGAACTAGAATAGCCAAAATGATTTTGAAAAAGAAGAAAACAGTATGAGAAAACACTTTATCTGATTTTAAGACTTACATATCTACCAGAATTAAGACTGTGTGATATTGGCAGAAGGAGACATACAGATCAAACATTAACTCAATGGATCATAAATTTGAATATAAAATAGAAAACTATAGATGATTTGGAAGAAAAAATAGGAGAAAATTTTCTGGACTTAAATATTGGTGAAGAATTATTAGATAACACCACCAAAAGCATGATCCATAAAAGAAAAAAAAAATGGGTAAATTAGACTTCATCAAATTAAATACTTTTGCTCTGTGATGAAATTGGATGGAAAGACAAACTGAGAGAAGATATTTGTAAACCAAGAATTTGACACAGGACTTGTATCTAGAATATATAAAGAATTTTTAAGATACAAGAGTGAACCAAGACAAAACAAAAAAGAAACAATCCATTAAAAAATGGTTAAAAGACACGTGGAGACATTTCACCAAAGAAGATGTACAGATGGTAAATAAGCACATGAAAAATTAGTTGACATCATTAATGTAAATTAAAACCACAATGATATATCACCACAAATCTATCCAATGGCTGAAATTTAAAACAAAACAAAACCGTAACAATACAAAATGCTAGGGAGGGTACAAAGAAGGTGGATCACTCATACATTGCTTGTGTGAGTGTAAAACAGCACAGACACTGTGAAACAGTTTGTCCATTTCTTCTAAAATTAAACATGCAAGTACTATACAACTGAAAAACTTAAACTGATATCCAAACAAAATTTGAATGATTATTGTGGCTTTCTTTGTAATAGCCCCAAGGTGAGAATAGCCCAGATAGCTTTCATTTGTGAGTGGTTCAACAAACTGTGGCACATCTACCTCATAGAATACTACTCAGCAATAAAAAGAAACAAACGACTGACACCTGTAACAACTAGGATGAATCTCCAGAGAATTTTGCTGAGAGAAAAAGCCAATCCCATAGGGTTACATGCTGTATGTTTCCATTATATAATGTTCTTGAAAGAGAAATTATGAAAATGGATTAGTGGTTACCAGGGGTTGAGGAGGCGGTGGGGTGGAAAGGATGTGAATGTGGCTTTAAAAGGCAACATGAGGGATGCCTGGGTGGCTCAGTTGGTTAAGCTGCTGCCTTTGGCTCAGGTCATGATCCCAGCATCCTGGGATCGAGTCCCACATCAGGGTCCTTGCTCAGCGGGAGCCTGCTTCTCCATCTGCCTCTGCCTGCCACTCTGTCTGCCTGTGCTCATTCTGACAAATAAATAAATAAAATCTTTAAAAAAAAATAAAAAAATAAAAGGCAACATGAGGGATCCTTGGGGTGATGGAAATGTTTTGTTTTGTATCTTGCCTGTATTGATGTCAATATCCTGGATGTGGTATTGTACCACATTTTTGTAAGATGTTTCTGTTGGGAGAAATGGGGTAAAGATTCACAGGACCTTCTTGTATTATTTCTTATAACTGCATGTGAACCTACAATTATCACAAAATTTTAAAGGTTTAATTTCAAAAGCAAATGGAATTCAGTAATACAGTAAAAACATAATTCATCATGACCAAATGAGTTTTTAATCTGGGAAATCAAGGGTGGTTTAACAATAAAAATCAATCATTGAAATTCACTTAACATGGAAAAGGAGGGAAATCATGATAGATACATAAAAAAGCATTTCACAAAATTCAACACCCATTCATGGCAAAACTTTCAGCACACTGTGAAAGGAGGGACTGTCTTCTACTTGATAAAGGGCATCTATAAATAAAAACCATCAACAAATAACACACTTAATGGTAGAATAATGAAAGTTTTCATATACTGAGGGTCAGTGTCCAACAAAGATGGCCACTCTCACCATTTCTGTTCAATGTTGCCCTGGAGGTCCTAGTCAGTTCGATGAGGCAGGCAAAATAAATCAAAGATTTGAGCTTTAGAAATAGAATTACCATTATTTTTATTTTACATGATTGCGTACATAGGAAGTCCAGAAGAATCTATAGACAAATTAGAATTGATAAGTGAATTCAGAAAGATCAGTTGTATTTCTAGATACCAGCAAATAATAGAACAAGAAAGTTTTTAAAACTTCATTATTTGCAATAGCAAAGCATCAAATACTTAGGAATAAATCTAATGAAAGATGTGGAAAGCATGCACTCTGAAAACTAATAAATAATAAATACCTCCCTCCAAATTTAAGGAAGAATTAAGGGCTAAACCATATTCATGGATCAGAAAACTCAGTTTATAAAGACGTCAGTTCTCCCCAGGTTCATCTACAGAGTCAATGTGATCTCATTTAAAAATCATTGCAATTGTTTTTGGTGACAAAATTGACAAATTGGTCCTAAAATTCAGATGGGAATACAAAGGGCCAAGAGTAGTTCACATTATCTTGAAGGAGACTATAGCTGGAGGACTCTAACAGATATCAAGACCTAGAAAGCTGAAGTAATTAAGACATTTAGGTACTGGCACCAGGATATAGAAAGTGACTAATGGAAAGAAGAGAAAATTCAGAAACAGACTTACACGTATATAATCATCTAATTTATAATGAAAATGACACTGTAGGTATATTGGCAAGTATTTTTAAAAAATGAATGGTGCTGGGTCAGTTGGATAGCTATGTAGGAAAAAAAGTATCTTGACCCCTACCTCACATCGTACACAGAAATCAGTTCCAGATGGTTTACAGATACGAATGTGAAATCCAAAACAATGAAGCTTCAGAGGAAATGTATGAGAACAACTTTGTAACCTTGAAGTAGACAAAGATTTCTTAAACAAGATGAAAAAATGCTATCCATGAAGAAAAAAAATAGTTACTTAGAGTATATAAAAATAAAGAATGTTTGTTCATGAAAAGACTGGGTTAAGAGAATAATAAGATAACCCAAAGAATGGGAGACTACATTTACTATATATATATATATATATATATATATCTGACCAAGGACTCATAATCCAGAGTATATTAGGCAGCCCAACAGAAGAATATGCAACAAAGAATATCAAGGTGGACAATAAGCATGAAAAAGTGTTCAACTGAATTAGTTACAGGGAAAATGCAAATCGAAACTAGGATGATATGCCACCATACACCCATCAGAATGGTTAAAGGAAAGAAAATGGAAATGACTAACTATTGGTAAAAGTGAGAAGAACCCAAACTCTCCTGCCTTGCAGCTGGGAGTATAAATTTGTCCCACTCTGGAAAAGTGTGAGGCAGTATTTGCCAAACCCCAACATAGGCTTACCCTACAACCCAACAGTTTTGTTACCAAAACAAATGCACAAGAATGTTTTTAACAGTCTCCTTTATAATAGCCAAAACCTGAAGTTACCTTGATATCAAAATATTAGTGTTGCTTGGGCAGCTGAATTGGAGACAGTGAGACAGAAGACCAGGGAAGCAGGAGGAGGCTGTGTGGCAGCAGGCTATGCAGGAAATGGTGGTTGAAGCCCCAGTGTGTGCTGGAGGGGGCCAGGAGCACCACAAGGAGATAAAGCCCCATGACTTAGAGGTGGGAGGGATCTGGGAGGTGATGTGGAAGCAAAATCCTGGGCCAAGGCCCTCTAACCAAGGGTCCTAGGAGGATGACTTGTCCACTCACTGAGAAAAGCAATGCTGCAGGAGGAAGAAGTGTGGGGTGAGCATGGAGGATGAGTTTAGTTTGGTCAGCACTTTGATTTGAGATGTCTGTGGGACCAGGAGAGAAGGCAATTCAGAGATGTACGACACTCCCTAAGCCCTGACTTCTTTGCCCTCAAGTCACTAGAAAGTACTGGGCAAATGTCATAATGAGAGGAGAGGTGGGCTTGAAGATAGGGGCCACCTGGGCTTTGGCCTGATCCAGGGCTGTATGGAAAGCAGACGGCAGGTCAAGAATCAAGACTAGTATTCTGTTCTTTAGTCCTATTGTCTGCCATTGCTGGAGTAGTGTCTCAGCCTTTCCAGACTCCAGTTCCCAGCTTCGTTCTTTGGGTTCTCTAAATTTGATTTTGGCATACGTGGGGGAGGGGTGTGGTGTGGATATAATCCATCTCTGCCCTTTTCCATAAACCCTCACTGCTCAAGATGGTGCTAAACTCCCTCCTGCTACTTCCTCCCTCCTCTTCCTCCAGACTCCGTGTTGAACCATGTTTCCTGAAAAGAGAGAGAATGATCCATCCCCTCCCTCTTTCCCCTGCAGGAATAAATACTCAAAAAACTTTCTAGCCTAGATCTCAGAGGTCATATAAGCGTGCAGACGGGGAAACTGAGCCCCAGAGATAGAAAAGCATCTGTCGAAGGTTACTTTGAAAGAGTTAATGGCAGAGGGTGGGCCAGAACTCAGACCTCCTAGTGACCTAAGCCTTGATTTCTTCCTCTCCTTTTGAGAAGGAAAAAAAGGAAAAATGAAAGAAAGAAAGGGGGAAGATGGCAAGACAGAAAGAACTATTGAATAAAAGAGACACAGGGAAGCAGGAAAGAGATAGGGACAAATTCCAAGAGAGAGCGGAGAGAAAGGGAGTGAGGGAGGGAGACAGGAAATACAGAGCTACAGAATGAGTGCAAGTGAAAGAAGGAAAGAGGGAAAGGGAAAGAAAAAGAGAAAAGAGAAAAATGGAAAGAAAGGGGCCAGTAAGTGGAGCAGGCTGGGCTTCCTGCTCCTACAGGCACTGGCAGGAGCTGAGCCCACAGCCCTGTACAAGACAGAGATGGGTGGCCCCAGAAATCCTTACCTGCCAAAATCCATCAGCCCTCAGAAGCCCAAACCAGAACTGAGCAGATGATCTAAACAGAAAACAAACAGAAAAAAATGAAAACACACTGGCTGAGCCTACCCCCACCCTGGGCTGTGGCTCTGTGGATTCACTGCCCCCTCCTCCCCCTAGGCCACTGGATAAGCAAGACACAGCTTTTGTAACTCTCCTCTCTCTGTGCCCCCCGCCATCTTACAGCCACCCCCCCCCCCACCAAGAGCCATAGACTCAGCTCAAGATGCCATGGTAGGGAGGGACAGGGCTCTTGGGCCCTGGGTGGGGGGATGCGAGGGGGCCATGCATTCCCTGCCCTTGGCCTAGCAGAAAAACAGTAAGGCCGGTGGAGTGGGAGGCTGACAGGGAGGGGAAGCAGTGGGGAAACAGCTCCATCTCCTTCCCCATACAGGGTTGAGGGTCCTTAACCAGTCCAAAGCATATTCTTGGTGTGACAGAGGTGAGAAGGCTGACAGGGTGGGCAGGGGGAGCAGAGTGGTGGACCAGGGTTGGGAAGGGGGCCCACAGAACACCTACCATTAGTATCATGTATTCCTTTTCATCTCCATTGGGCTCTAGAGCTTGAAACCATGAAGAGAAAGTTTACATTATAAACTCACTATTAATAATGACTCAAGTGATAACTGGTAGCAATCTTGTGCTTGGCAGGTACCAAACACACACGGACAAACTCACTGAATCTTCATAGCCCTACTTTGCAGTCCTGCAAATAACGATTTTACGGTTGGGGAAACTGAGGCTGAGGCTTGGGAGGTGAATTGACAAGGTACCCAGCTGGGAAGCAGTTGAGCCTGAGAAGGTGAGACCAGGTCAGTGGACTCTGGCTGTGATATAATGACCAGAGCAAGTATTCGGGTGTGAAAAGGGACTTCCCTAAGCTCAGAGGCATCGCCCAGCCCCAGAAGCTTCTCATGTCATCCGAGGGAGCAGACAGATGCAAGCAGTGCATGTAGGGCAAGCTGAGAGAGGGGACACAGGGTAGGAGTGACTATGGCAAGTAGCAGAAGTCCTGGGGAAGGGGCCATCTCAAGATCCAGAGAGGTGCTCAAGCCTGGCCCCTCCCTTCAGGATTGGAATGGCAGGGGGATCAAATAAAAGTATGTAGTCAATAAATATTTATGATTAAGCACTTATACTGATAGTGGTTAAGAACAGAGATAATGATAGCAGTTACCTTACAGAGTTGGTGAAGACTGTGTTATTTCAAGTAAAGCACTGGGAAGAGTGCCTGGCACATGGTAAACCTCACATATTAGCTCCTGATGTCCTTGTCATGGTTGGTTGTTTGCCAGGCCTGCCCTGAGCACTAGGACAGCCTGATGCTGTGAACAAAAGCAGCCCTGGTCCCCGTCCTCATGGAGTTTTGAGTATGGTAGGGAAGATGGCCATTAGTCACAAAGCACACAACAAAAATAAAATTACAATAGTGAGAAATGCTGTGGAGGAGAGGTCCACAGTACTATGAGAGTGAAATGGTGGGCAGCATGTCCTAGCCAGGAAAATAGAGAGAAGTTCCCTCAATGAGCCTCATGGTAACATAGAAGTAGGAGTCAAAACCAGAAAGAGGGACAGGAAATCATCCCAGGCAGCAGACCTAGCATGTGCAAAGGCCCAGTGGCAGGAGGGGTCTTTGTAAAAGATGTGGTTGGAGAGGTAGGCCGGGACCAGGGCAATGCAGAACCTGTAACCCATGCCCAGGAGTCTTACTTTTATTGTAAAAACAAAGGGAAACCAGGGAAGGAATTTTTTTTAAAGAAGATTTATTTATTTGACAGAGAGTGAGAGAGTGGGGAGTGGGGCAGGGGCAGTGGGAGAGACTTTCAAGCAGACTCCTTGCAGAGCATGGATTCCAACATGGGCTTGATCTCACTACCCATGAGATCATGACCTGAACCCAAATCACGAGTCAGATGCTCAACTGACCGAGCCACCCAGGGGCCCCAAGGGAAGGATTTTAAGGATGGAGTAACATGGTCAGAAAAAAAAAATGTCGTGCCTAATTCTAGGTTGGGAGAGATCTCTAGCTTAGAGGTGAAAAGAAGATCCACATACAGCGGTGGGTCATCTCCTTCAATGTGTGGCCGTGGGCAAGTCCCTTTCCCTTCTTGGGCTTCAGTTTCTATCTGTATCTCAGATAGTCTGGGAAGCCTACTTTAGGAGTCATCTTCTCCTTTTCTGTCTGCCTTTGGCCTACCCCCTGTTAAGAGGAGAAGGCAGGAAAGATACTCTCAATGGAACCCTACCCCTTCCTTATGCCTGCTCCCCGCCACCACCTGAGACTGTGGGAAAGAAGGCTGTGTGGGGGCCATGTTCTCTCCTCCTCCATCCTTACTCATCCCTGTCAGCCTCAGGCCATTATGGGATGGAGTCCATTCAAGCCTAGGACCAGAGGAAACTCAGGGGACTCCCGTAGTGGTTGCTGGTTGTGCTGGAAGGCCCAGAACCACAGGCAGCTGGGAGAGGCTGCCTCTGCCAGGATGATGGAGTGGGTGTGACATAAATTTCTCAGGACAGGCAGGAAAAAAACATTTATATCCCCCTCCTTGCCAAGTCTGGTTCCAATCAGGCCCCTGACCAGCCCACTCTGCTCCCTACATCCACCATCCCGGGACTGGCTCCTCCAAAAACCAGAGTCATTTAGGGCATTTTTCTTTCTTCCTCCTCTTCTTACTGTCTAAGAAACATACACAAAGACACACACACATACACAGCCCTAGCCCTTCCAGGCCTCTGTGGACCCACTTGAGTGTATACATACGCACATATCCATACACACAGATGGTCCCCTGGGGTTCTGTGTCCCCACACACATATACAGATGAACAGATACACACACACACACACACACACACACACCACCACCACCACCACCACCACCACCACCGCCACCACCACCGCCACCACACACACACACAGACACACACACACTCACATTGGAGACTGGCCCTGGGTGGGCTGAAGAAGGCTGTTGCCTCAATACCAGCTGTGAGCCCCAGACAGCGGCATCCTCTTTGGTTGGGCACCCAAACACCTGGGAAGCACCTTCCTTCAGGAACCACCCGTGGCCAGGGAGGGCTGCTGTTCTCCTGTTCCTGTTCTCAGCCCCCTGGCTGCCATAGCAACAGCCTTCCAGCTCTGCCATCCAAAACACAGGAATGCCTTCCCTGGGGCTGAGTTAGGCTCTGGCCAGGCTCCTAGCGACCTAGGGTGGCTGAGACTGACTGTGGACACCTTGCAGGGCACACTGGTCAAGCACAGGAGCCCCAGCTCCCTTAGAACCTAGTGGTCCAGGGGCCTCAGGCAAGCCCTCCTCCAGCTCAGTTTTACCTTCTTTCCCAGGCTTCTCTGGTTCTCCAGCTTATCCCTGCCCCCCACCCAGGCCACTGAAGTCCTCCCTCGGCCACCCGAGATGTATTTGTCTCTCTCGATCTGAGCTGAACAATCTTCTCCTTTTCCTGGGCTTCTCCTTCCTACCTGAATGCTCAGGCCATTTGGTTCCTCCTGCTGAAGACAGAAGGGGTCCTCTTGTTTACTCGTGATGCGTGGATCTGGTCATTGCCCAGCAGGTCACGGAACTCAGGTCCCGTTCCTCTGCGCAACAGGGGTCTCACACCCATGGAAGGTCAGGTAGCATGGGGAGAACTTGGCTCTAAGGGAGGCCAAAGATGGCTTTCCTCCTTTCACCCCAGAACAAGCGGGATGGTTTAAAGGAGAGGCTACTTCACAAGAGAAGGTACCATCCTCCCTTCTCAGGAGGGGGTATGAGGCAGGGCTTAGGGATGCCAGAGCTGGGTTCAAGTCCCTCATGACCCTGGGCCAGCTGTGTGAACTGAGGAACCAAGGGTAACATATTGGTGGGGTTTCTTGTCAAGATCTAACATGCCTAGAACATGAACCAGAGTCAATACATGCCCATTCTAGTTGCTTCCCACTAACTCTACCCCACTGAAATGAGGATCCCCTAGGGAGAGGGGCAGAAGGATGAAGGGAACTGCCATTTGTTACATTCCCAGTTTTTTCCATTAATTACTTTGCGTAATACTCTTGCATCCGTATGAGGTAGTTAGTGTCTGTATTCCTGACTCGAAACCCATTTTCTTTGGTTCCTGAGCTCACAAGGGGACAATATCCTATGCTGTGGAGACGGCAGGGGTGGGAGAGGGGAGGGAGGGGTTGTTTTAAACACTGGTTTTGACAAGGTTGAAGCCTGGGGAAAGAGAGCTTGTCAGGCTCCCCCAGCTGCCTTTTTCCTCTGGGGACAGTGCGCAGACCAGCGGGCTGCCAAGGTCTGGCCACACGCTGGCTCCAGAGTGACTTGGAGGACAACTTTATGAGGCAGAAAATCCAGCATCCACCCCTCGGAGCAGCAGCAGCAACAAAGTAGTTTGCCTGGTTTGCGGTGGAGGAAACCCCATCCCTCCTGCCCAGATAACTCAGAGACATGACCACACCTGGCCCCAGATACTTCCCAGGATTCTTGAGCAGGGAAACCTCCAAGAAAGGCTCCAGGGAGGCAGATTTCAGCTGAGCAGAAGGGAAGTCAAGAGTTCCAAAAAAGCGGACCAGTGACTCAAAGGGGAGTGAGTTCCCCATCATTGTAGGTGTGTGAGCAGAGACAAGCTAGAGAGAGGATTAACCCCTTCACGCAGGTCAGAGGTTTTCACCTGGAGGTGGCCTATGAGAGGGACCCACCAGGTTCAGGGGCTTCCTGAAATTATGTGCAATATTTTGTGTGCTCATGTGCTTTTATAGGAACTGGCCTCTTTGCTTTCACTGGGTTATTCAAAGGTCCGAGGTCGTACAGATAAGGAAATGAAGCCTTGGACAGGGACATGCCTTTCAACTTCCAAACCAGTACATGATTCTAGAGTTTTCTATGACACAAAATGCTGTCTCATCATAGTGTAGGTTGATTCTCAGGACAGCCCATTGAGATGAGTACAATTGTTGCCATTTCCCAGAGAAAGACTCTGGGGCCCAGAGAATGAAAAGACCTTGCCTAGGGCCCATAGCCGCTGAGGGAAATCAAGACTAGATCCCAGGTCTCCCACTGATGGCCTTTGCCCCCAGACTCCATTTTGTCCTCACACGCTGGAGAACTAGCAAGCAGAGATGCCCAGATTGAGAAGTGATGGCCCCTTCTTCCTGCTCTCCATGTCCTCTTTGGGCTGGCCTCTCCATCACACTCCACAGCCCCATTTGGGACAGTGGCCAGGACTTGGAGAGGGCACGGGAAGAAGAGGTAGAGTGGCGACCCTTTTTCCCCTCCAGAGAACTTCCATTTCTACTTGAACCCTGCTTGCAGCAAGGTGTGACCCCAGGGAAGCTGAGTGGCAGCTGCTCAGACCCACATAGTTGTGTAGTGCCCCACATCAAAAGGAGTCCAGCAGCCGGAAGTGGATCTAGGTCAGAAAAAGATGGGGTAGTGGCTTCTCCAGAGTTCAGAGTCCCCAGGGCCAATGTAAGGAGTTCAGCCTCTCTACTGATATGCTGCCACTTCTCTGTTAGAATTGGGGGAAAAACTAACATCTTTGTGGAACCCACAGAAACAGATACCTGAGGACAAATATCCTCTTCTGCCACCCCCCCACACCCCTGACTTTTGCTATGTCCCTGAGGTGGGGCTGACAAGTGAAGTCAGAGCCCTACAGGCCTCTGCCATCCTAGGGATGGGTTGTGAAGGTATGTATCCAGAAGGGAGTTAGGAACGAAGGCCAGGGAAGGCAGGCCATTAACCAAAAGACTCATCAAGCAGGGGCAGGGGCTGGCCCTGAGCAGGGTACTCTGGCCAGACAGGCTGACCAAGAGAAGCCCACGAGGATGGGAGTCTTGTCCCTGAGACCTGAAATACCTTGGTCAGAACAGGCCGCATTGTAAAGCTGCCTCCAGCTAAGTTGACGAGCTTCTGCGACCCAGTAACCTCCTCTGATTTTTCTTCCAATCCCTGTGCGTTTCTGTTCTGATTATAAAAGCCACATGTACTATTGTGGATAACCAGGAAACTAACGATCAGTACAAAGGAGAAAATGACTAACCATGGGACCGTAGGCAAGTCACTTCAGCTTCCTGCATCTCAGTCTCTTCATCTGTAAAATGAGGATGACATGGTATTTTTTTTGTAGGGTAGTCATGAGGAGTAAAGGGCTGAGTACGTACATGAAAGTTCCTGGCCCTTCAGAAGTGCTATACAAATATCAAGGTTTTTTTTTTTCTTTTTAAGTGGGCTCCATGCCCAGCGTGGCACAAAACATGGGGCTTTAATTCGCGACCCTGAGATCAAGACCTGAGCTGAGACCAACGGTCGGATGCCCAACCGACTGAGCCACCCAGGTGCCCTGACAAGCATTAAGTTTTATTATTATAATCCACTACACTTTCACTACCGAGACTCAGACACCATTAACAATTGGTCAATTTTCTTCATCTTTGTATTCGATTATTTGTAGTTCATTAAAAAATAATCAGGATTCTACTGTATATATGAATTGGCATTTTGCATATTTTAACATTATAGCATAACATTTTCCATATCATTATATACCCTTCCAAACATCCTTACAGGTTGTATGTAATTCCATTTACTCCATTTTCTAATGCTGGACATTGAACTTATGAACATTTTTAGGGATAGCCTTTACATACATTTTAACCCAAATTTGCAAATACTTGTTTAGCACAGATTCCTTGAAGTGGAATTATTGGTTTGAAGTGTCTACCTGTATTTACGGTTCTTGATATTTCCAAATTGCCCACGGGAAAGTCTATACCAATGGACACTTCCAGCAGCACTCCTATGAGATACCCATCTCAGTGCAACATCGGCGGTTGTGACCAATATTTTGAAGTTTTGCTGAACAGATGGACAAAAAAAGCTACATTTTCTGTCTTCCACTTGACTGGTGTCAAGAATGGGATGGAGTGCCAGGGGAAGGCTGTTGAGTGGAGTTGACCCTATAGTCTAGAGCCCAGCGAAGGGGCTGAAGAGGGGCAGGCCATGGCTGGGCTCAGGCATACTGCCCACCCGGGGAGGAGGCAAGAGTGACAAGGAAAGCTATGGTCACGTGGGGTCACCCTAAGAAACTGAGAAATTACCCTAGTACTAGGGGAATGAAGCCCAACAAGATGTGACTGCCAGCCCTTGTAGTTGGCCCCAAGTACTCCCCCAGATTTGTGTGGAGTTCCCCTGCTTCACTAGACAAGGATGATTATAATGTAAATTGGGCTTTGGAAATGCAAATATTGATACAGAACTGCATGGAGTGACATGGCTCTGAAGGCTGCCCCCCCCCCCCCCCCCGCCACCCCAATAATGACTCTGGCTGAAAAGGAATCACAGATGCTTTTGGAGAAACAGAAGATGGGGAGGCCATAGAGCTCTGAGAGTGGTTGGGTGAGCTGGGGCAGGCAGGGTGGCCACTGGGAAAGAAGGTGCAACTGGAAGTCCCGGAAGAAATCCTACATAGGCGTGGGCAACTCCCCAGCTCTGGCAGGCTTTCCAGGACTAGGCTGGGGCTCATGGCTGGATTTGCAGGTGCAAAATCCAGGCCCAGGCAACTCAGAGGAAAAGGGGCTGGCCCCGGGGAGCCTGGAAACCAATGAGCAGAGAGCACAGTGCCATCAAGGTACAGACGTGTCTATTAACACTAGACCACAGTTCTGTTGATTGAATAACCAACTTTTTGTCAGGCACTGACACCGTACATGGGGAAACTGGGATGTGGGATGGAAAAGTTAACACATCCCAAGTTATACAAGCAGCAATGGACAGAGGGAGAAGCTGAGCACAGGCTCTGTGTGCTCAGACCCCTCTTGATGATTTCCTTGGGTAGAGTCTGTGGCAAGGTCTCCTCATCTTTGTCTTGAATATGGGAGCATTGCTGGCTAGGGCTCCTGAAGGAGGTTTTCTAAAAGACAGTGAAAATTTGTTTGTCCAAAAGTCCAGAGGCCAATAACGTCAGGGAGAATGGGTTTTAAATGGTAGCAAGGAATTTAGGGTAGGTAACAGGAAGAACTTCCTCAGAGTAAGAATTTTGGATACAGTGGGTCACCAGGGAAGGCCATGGGGTCTCTCTCTGCTATTCTCAGCAATTTCCCTCCCCAATACCTCATCACCCCCAGATCCACCAGAGGCAGTCCTGCCCAGTTCTAGCGGGCTCAGAAATCCAAGGTCACTTGGCGGGGCAACAGAACATCTCAGATCCAGCCTCAGGTATGGGTGACATCAAGCTCAAGGAAGCCAGGAGTGGCCCGAAGCTTTGTTACCTGAGCCTCTTGCCATTCTCTGCCCGATGGGCTCTCCTATTTGATCCAGTGGCCTTCTGAGCAACCAAAGATACTCACAATAACCCAGACCCTTTGTATTATGGGTGGGGAAATCAAGGCCCAAAGAGGTTACATCCCTCACCTACAATCAGACAGATGGGAGTGGCAAAGGCAGGGCCCAAGACCCTGGGGCTCATTGGGACTATTTCCACTGGGGACCCTCGGTCACCTCCTGGCTTTGCCCTCAGATCCCCCACTCCCTGTTTAGGTGTAGTCACCTAAAAAGCAAGCTAGGAATACTAGGCGCTCCTAGTATATTGCTGACCTGTCGCATCCCCTGCTTGCTTTTTAAAAATACTCACAGCTCGTGTGAGCTATGGGACAAAATGCTCCTAGTGTCAGTGAGCTTGGAGGAGGAACAAGGACAAGGAGAGTACCTGTGTCCCCAAATCAGCCTTTTCTGTGAAGTCCTGTTTCAATGTACACAATATCTAGACTTAATAGGATGAAATGTCTTAAGCTTTCTGTGGTATGAAATTCTGAATATATCGTTTAAAATCCTTGTGTTGCCAAAAATGTCAGAAGAAGAGTTTCTCCGTCCATAGAGAGTTTTCTAGGCGTGTGGACAGAGGACGTTGGGTCAACCAGAGCCCGTGGGTATGAGTAAGGAGGGCCGTTGCTTGGGCATTGGGTTCAAGGTCTATTATTCATCCATTGATGGATAAATCAAGGAAACTCCAGAGAAAGGTCAAGTGGAAAGGTAGAGAGCCCTTCTTCTTATTTTTTAATTTCTTTGACAGAGAGAGAGAGAGAGAGCATGAGAAGGGGGAGCGGCCGAGGGAGAAGGAGAAGCAGGCTCCCTACTGGGCAGGGAGCCCTATGTGGGGCTTGAGCCCAGGACCCCGGGATCATGACCTGAGCCAAAGGCAGCCGCCTAAAGGATTGAGCCACCCAGCTGCCCCGAGAAAGCCCTTCTTGAGCCATCCTCCTTGCTCTGAGAGACAGAGAGAGAAAACTTCTGGATCCCCCAGATTCTTGACCTGAGAGGAGATTGCTTGCAGTGTCTGGCTACAGAGAAGGGGAAAGGGGGACTGAGCATGACAGGGACTGTGCCAGAGGCATTCACATCTGTGACCTCCTTCCTTCCTCATGACCATTCTGTAGGGTAAATGGTATTTCCTATTTTATAGATGAGACTGTGGCTCCATGATGTGTGGCAGCTGGCTCAAGGCCCCAAAGCAGGTACTTGCTGGAGAAGAATTAAAACCTTTATCTTAATAGACTGCAGAGGCCTTGCTTTTTCCTCTGTGCCACACACGCAGGAGAGAGACGGGGTGTTGGGAATGTTCCTGAGGCCACTGGCAATGACAGCAACAGCCCAGGGCAGGCTAGGCCAGGCCAGGTGCCTGCCCCAGGTGCTTCCTCATGAACTTTTCCTCAGTTGTCTGTCTCTTCCCTTCACAGAGTAAGGCTCAGAGGAAATGCCTCACCTCTCCAAGCATTTGTGGAAGGCTAAAGATTTGTATCTAGGAAGGGCAGAGAAGAGGGCTGGTGACCTCGGCCCGGAGGAAAGCCCCTCCTGGAGCACTTCTGGCCCTCTCAGCACCCTCCCAGAGCTTCTCTGGAGCCCTTGCCAAGCCTCTCTGCTGGGGTTTTTCCAGAGGTCCAGGGAAATTCCAGGAATCGAGGATGTCAGTATTCCCCCTACACATTCCCAGCCTCTCACCAGTGTCATCGATCACACTCAACTACGGCCTCTCTTTTTGAATATGGTGTGTGAGCAGGTGTGTGTGCATGCATGCTGTGTGTGTATGCATGCACACGCACGCGCACGTGCACACACACACACACACACACACACACTATGAGTGGTCAGTTAAATTCACAAGCCACCCACAAAAGCCCATATCCTCTCATCCTGTTTACACTTCAGTGACTCCTACCTCACTCTGTGCAGGGATCACAACAATGCTTAGAGACCAGGTTCTGCCAAGTCCAGGCCTGGATATACCACCACCCCCTCCTCTGATCTCTTTCTTCTCTTTCTTTGTCCTTCCTCTTCTCCCATCAACCACAAAGGATGAGGCCAAGATGGGAGTCTACTGGGGTGTGGGTGGCCAGAGGCCCAGGAAGGTCAGGAACAGGAACTGTTTGGTGGGTGGGTTATAGGGAAATATGTGAGAGGAATCATCTTAGGAGCAGTAGACCAGACCAGAGAGCTCTGCTGGCCACTCTGGGCCCAGATAAGCGGTCTACTTCCAGAAGCTTCCATCAAAGAAGTACAGTTAGAGACAACACAACATAGTGGTTGAGGGCAGAGCTTTTTTATGTAGGGCAGGGTTTTGATGCCTGTTTGGCAACAGCCAGACTGCCAGGTGACATGGGATAGTCACCTGATCTGGGTCACATTCTCCCCATCTGTAAAATTGGGATAATCTTAGTGTCCTGCCTCACAGGGATGATTTGTCAGGTTCTAGGGTGCCGATACATGCAAAATGCCTGACACAGAGAAAACACTAAATAAAGGTGTGCAATTATTTGAAGAATCACACATATCAGCATCTCTCCACCACCCGCCAGCCCCCCACTGCTCATTTTCTTCGGCTTCTACAGCCATCACCTTGGCCAAAGGTTTTCAAGCTAGTCCTGGCAGAGGCCATAGGATATAAGCAGCCTCAGTCACCACTCATCCTCATTTGCTGACATTCAGCTTCACCCTTTTTCTGGCACTGCCCATGGATGGGGCCCCCCAGATTGCCCCTAGCATTGGAGCTTTCCCTAATGCCTGTATCCCTTGCTTCCCAGCCCTGGTCTTTTGCTCTTTTAGCCTCTGGCTGGTCCCTCTCCAAGAACTAAACTGATCCTTACCCCCAGACCAGGGCAAGGCTGAGAACGGCTCAAGAGAGCTGCTCGTGCCCATTTCTTTCCAAGTCTATGTTCAGCGATGTCGTGTTGACAGCTTGGACTCAGCCACTGTGGGAGTCTTGACTCCATGGTGATGGATAAATGCTATAAATCCAGGCTTTTTTTCACCTCCCAGTAAGCACGTTATTAAACATTAAACAGCATAGTACCGCTTTTACCAACAAACGGGTTCCTCTGTATGGCACCTGGGCTTCTCCCTACCTGATGACTGCTTTCTTTCGGATGCTGGATCTGCCAGTAGCTGACTCTGTGCAGCAGTGTTCCCAATTGAATTCACAGCCAGTGGCTATTCCCCTTGGAACACCGGGGGCCCACCGTCATCTGAGTCCCCGCCCTTCAGCACCAAACTTTGCACACTTAGAGACTCCCCTCACTACTTACCAGCCTTCAGCTTAATGGGGTTCGGGAGTCTCATGGCAGGCCCCTGCCCCTTCCCTCTTCTCTGCCTGTACAGTGTTGCCCCAAGGAGCCAGCAGCCTCATCTCCAAGTCCTGAGCTGCTGTAGGCAGATGCTGTAGTCTGGAAAGGAGAGTCTGAGATTTAGCAAGTGTCATCATTTGCTATGCCTTCTGTACTTGACAATGAGTGAGCCAATTCATTGTTATTATTTACTTATTCTTAAATAAAAGCTACATGCTGGTGGGAATTCGAGGCCCTTTTGGTCTTCCACTGTGTTGCCAGCGTTCATCAGTACTGGGCACATGCTAAGGGTTCAATAAATACAGGCTGAACGAATGAAGGAAAAAATGTGGGGATTTGACAAATGTTTCCCTAAATTTTTACTCTGTACCAGGCCGTTTTTGATCCTGGTGATACAAAGAAAAAGAAGATATGGCCCCTGACCTCGAGGAGTGGCTGGGCCTGTGGGCCATGGAGGTGAGCTTTAACGGAGCCTGAGAGTAAAAGCAGGATGGCTTGTGAGCCTTGGTGCCAACTGGAGTGGGCAGAGGCTCCCAGCTTCCAGGAGAGATGAGGGGCTGTGTGGGCCAAAGCAGACATGGCATTTGTCTGCACTTGCTCAGTGGACTGCATTAGCAGCTGGCTGGGGTGGCCGCCCAAGGCCTCTTGGCCAGAACACAGCTTTCCTTTGCTCCCTCACCCCAACCCCACCTACGCAAGGGAGCTGAGCTCTTGGCCAGGAGAAGGGAGTCAGGCAGGGAATCCCGGCCCCTCCCTGCCCCAGACAGGGCCCAGAAGGGCCTGGCATGCTTCTAATATCAAGCAGCAAATTCAATCAGGCAGATGAGAATTCCTATTATTTTAATATATTTAGAAGAGTGTTTAAGGTGGATTTTGTTCCACATTGTATATTTTTACAACATGAGGTCAGGCCATTTTGATAAATGCCGTAAGGCAGGCAGGAGGTAGGACTTGGGAAAGGGTGAGAGAGGGAAAGAGAAAGAGGAGGAGTGGAAGACAGGGAGACAGAGACAAAGAGAGAAAGAAAGCCCGAGAGACAAAGAGAGACAGAGTGTGGGTTTGTATATGTGTGCACGCAAGCATGTGTGTGTGTGTGTGTGAGAGAGAGAGAGAGAGAGAGACTGACTCCATGAGTGTCTACAGAGCTGACTTTTGCACATGTGTATGTGACTTCATGTGTATTTCTGTGTCTGTTTGTTGTTTGAGCAGACAAATCCATTTGGGAAAAAAACAATGGTTTTTCCACCTGCAGGAAGCGAGGCAGCCAAAGGCTGATTGGGGCTGCTCCATTCTGTGGCTCTCAGAAGGCCCTGGGGTGGAAATTGGGTTCCTCCTGAGGCCAGGCCCCAGGCTCCGCTCAGAAACTGAGATGCGGGCACACTACCAGAAAGGCAGGGGGCAGTTCCCAGGAGCCTTAAAGACCTCACTCTGAGGTAATCCTCAGCACAAGAGGGGCCATGGGCCCCAAGATGCTCCCTGGCTATGCCATGTGACTCCTTCCTCACCTGCCCTGGAGGGTCCCCAGTCCTGCCCTTAGAAGACAGCATGCACAGCTCCCAAGCTTTCTGGGAAGGTGGCTGAGGCAGCAACCTGAGATCTATGTTACTGGAGCCTTGTGGTGCCAGTTCTTGAGCTCAGAATGCATGAGCATGGCAGAAAGGCATTGGCTACCAGGCTAGGAGAAAAATTTTCCAGTCCAAATCCTGAGGAATGAAAATGATGACCTCTGGAGGGCTTTGTCAGTCCCTATATATGTGTCTAAAAGAAAGTTCTCACCAACTGTCAAGATCGGGGAAAGAAGATACATGAGGCGGCCAGTTCACAAGTCAGAGAGGCCTGCCCCAATTACCTCTTCAGCCTAGCTCAGTGGCCTTGTCCTCCCCTTTTCACAGGAGGGCTGGACAACTACCACATAAGGGAGTAGAGGACAAGGAAAGTGCAAAGGGACTAAGGACTAAGACAAAGGCCACATTGTTATCTCTTCCACAACACTGTAGACCCCTCTTCTAACAGGATGACTGGCTGGCTTGTGGTCTCTTGTAACTACGACTGTTACCTTGGGATGACGGTGGTGACTTGAGAACCAAGCATCAGTGTCAAGGAGGCTCTGTCTTTGCTCCTACTGGTCGCCAGAAGACAACAAATTATTCTGTGGCTTCTACCCTCCCCCCGCCCCATCCTTGATGCCTTCCTCACACCATCATCCCCCAGATGAGGCCTAGCCACTACAGCCCTCATGGGTGGCAAGTGTGGTAAGACCAGGAGACCTGGCTAGGTCTTGCTGCCTTAGAAAACTTTTGGCTGCCACCATGCAAGGGCTGGGGGTCAGGAGATGTTCAGCCTTACGTTTTCTGTCTCTACCACACTGGCAACAAGCTTGCATCAGTGCCTATTGTGTGCCCCGGAGCATCAGAAAGGGGGACTTTAGCAGAGAAGGCAGAAAACTCTTGAAAACTGGGAACTCCTAAGGGAAACCTTTCAGGAAGTGGAAGAGTCCGGGTAGTGGGCTTTCTGCAAAAGCCAGGAGCCAAATCTGGGGCAAAACAGGAAAAGTCTACATTAGGGTCTGGGTAGCCATAGGAGAGTGGTCATGACCTACAGCCCAGAGGTTGCTCAAGGAACCTCCAAAATGTCCAGAAAGTCTCCTGGGTGGGGGCCACGGGGGAGGGAGCAGAGGAGGGTGGGATACCCATCAGCCTAGGTTATTACTGGGACAGGTAGGAAATCCTCACCACCCCAGTGTGGCACAAGTGGGGGAAATTGGGATTCAGAATGCCAGGTCAGTGAGGGGCCTGTGTTGTTCAGCCCAGGCCAGGCTCCCAGGGTCTGGGCTGGGGGGCCCTGGAGGCGTTGCCATCTCTGACACCCATGGCCCAGAGGTTTCTTTCTGTCCAGAGCGCATGTAGAACTTCCCACGAACACATGTAAGGGAGAAGGTATGCACAAGAAAATGCATGCCCATTTCCTGTCTGTGCACCAGAGGAAATGTGGGCAGCTAGCCTTTGCCTGGAACCTCCACCATCTGTCAGAGCCGAAGAGAATGAGAGGTGCCCCACCCACCCATCGCAGAAGCCTTCTCTCTGGAGACAGTCCCCAGAGTGTGGCCATCCGATGTCTCTCTCCCACATCACCAGCCTCCTAGGAAACCAGAGTTTTCTGGAGCGCAGGTGAAGCCCAGCTCCCTGGAGACCCAGACTCACATGGTCCCTTTTAGAGCTGTTGTCTGAAACAAGTGTCTCCCTTCTGAGGACTCCTGGTCATCTTGCCCTCCCTGTCCCCCACCTCCTGCCCTATCTTCCACTCTGCTCCTCCAGTGAAGAGCCATTCCCAACAGCCATGCAACCTCCAGCAAGCACCCTGCTCTCCTCTAGGTCGGTGCCCTTGTTTCTCTCAATGGCCCCCAACGCGTCCTTTCTGCTTCCTCGGAAGGACTCCTTGGCCTCCAACCACAGTTGCCTCAAGTTTGCCACACTTGATACCTCTAAAGATCACCAGAGTGGTGATCTCCAAAGATCACCTAGGCTGAACCACCAGCCTAGGTGGTTCAGTCACTGGGTGCTTGTCTTTGTCTTGGGTCATAGTCCCAGGGTCCTGGGATTGAACCCCACACAGGCTCCTGCTCAGCGGGAGTCTGCTTCTCCCTCTCCCACTCCCCCTGCTTATGTTCCCTCTCTCGCTGTGTCTCTTTCTGTCATATAAATAAATAAAATCTTTTTTTTTTAAATCACCAAAGTCTAATTGGTCTGGTGGCTACTGCTGCTGTAGTTTGCCCTGGGTCCTCTCTGTCTCCAGCAAATAACAGAAGGAAAGATTTCTGTCCATGCAGTAGCTGAAGAATCCTAAGATATTGTCATCTTTGTCATCATCTTCTGCTTTCTTCAGAAGGCAGAACTTTGTTCCACAAAGCCCTGGCCCAGGCGTTCAAGGGCTGGGTTGTGGCTCCAGCTTTGCCACTGCCCCACTGTGGACCCTCAGAGCTCCCTGCTTCCTGCCTGTCACATACTGGGGTTGGATACAAGCGCTTGCCAAAGTCTTTCCAGCTCCAAGATGGTCTCAGTCTGTGTTTGCTGTGACCTCACACTGTCACTGACACCAGTGCCTCCCTGTGACAGGAAGGCCTGAGCCCGAGGGAGGGCCTGCCTCATGTTGGAGGCCTGAGGCCCAGAGGAGGCCATCCCCAGGCTGCTGGCTGCCTTGTCTCAGGCCTCTTTCAGTTTCAGATTCCTGGCCCCCTGCCTCCTATGTACCCCTTCTCTACCTTTCTCCCCAGCTGGGCCCCACTCCTTTCCATTAAGCCTCCCTCCGTCTGGCCCCATGTCCCCTTCCCTGCCCATTTGCCCCACCACACCCTTCCCTGAACCGCTCAGCCCTGCTCAGGGATGCACAGGTTCCTTCTCTCCCTCCTCTCTGGCCTTTCACCAGCTGGGAATTCCTTTGGAAACAGAGCCTGGAAATCTTCCTGTCTTGGGGAAGCACTGGTCCCTACCCAGGCCGCCCAGCTGCCAAGCCCAGGCCTGCAGCAGGTGTGAGTGAATGCGTATGCGTGTGTGTGTGTGTGTGTGTGTGTGTGTGTGTGTGTGTGTGTGTCTGACCCCAGAGATTTATAACCCGAGGCACGGCCTTTGGAAGCATTTCTTCTGTCCTCAAACAAAGGTTTGCAGCCAGGTTCCCCAGGGGAGCAAACAAGCAGAGGAAGCAACAGGCCCCGCTTTCACCTCCCCCTTCACTGCCAGCCACCCCCTTTCTCCCTGCCTCACCCTCAGCACCTGTCTCCATCTGGCTGGCCCCACTCTTGCTCTCTCGCTGGCTTCTTCTTTATGTGGCGGCTGTCTGGCTTACTCTTTTTACCTTGCTTCGCCTCTCCAGTCCCACCTTTTCTATCATCCAAATGTCTCTCATGTCCATCCCTTCTTTCCCATGTCCACCATCCTCTCCGCAGGCTTCCTCAAGTCGCCTCACCTCACTAGCTGTCCTCGGTACTGATAATATTGATAATCTCACCAGAGCGGCCTTCCTAACAGCAAATCTGATTACACAGCTTCCCCTGCTCAAAAACCCATGAGCAGTTGCCTACAGAGTCAAGTTCTAATGACTGACTTGGTGTTCAAGGCTTCAGCCTCCCTTCCTAGCATCATTTCCCACCCTTTGAAGTCATGAACTCCACGCTTGAGCTGCACAGGGCTCCCCCTTGTTCTTCCATCCCTGTTGGAGGTCCCAGAGATTCCTCAGACTCTCCAGGTCCCAAAGTGAACACTTTACTGCCTCCACTGTGTCCCACCCCCTCAGTGCCCTCCTCGCTCTCCCTCACGCCTGGCCTCCGTTTGGGAACCAGACTCCGTGCATCGGTCTGCCTTCAGCCAGAACACCCTCCTACCTCTCTGCCTTTCAAATTCAAGGCTCTTTGAAAAGGCTGCTTCCTCCAGGAAGCCTTTCCAGAGCTGTCCTGTTGGAAATACCAGCCTCACTTTCTGGCCAGGTGAAGTTCAGCACTTGGAAGCACAGGTCTTCTAGTCAGCCTCCCTGGGTGCGGAACCCCAGCTCTGAGCGTCCCCAGTTCCCAGGACAGTTTACGCAACCTCTCCAAGCCTCGGTTTCTTTCCCTATAAAATGGAGATAGTTCTAGTTCCTGCCTCACAGGGCCCTTGCAAGGAGGAAATGATTCATCCGTGTGCAGTGCTCAGGAGAGTGCCTGCCACAGAGTAAATGTTCTCACAGGGTTATTATTGCTATTATTAGTAATATGACCTCCTTTACTGGTCTGCCAGACCCTCATGGTCAGGAACCAAGTCAGACCCCTTTGGTTTCCCCTATTGGAATGGCTCAGAGGTGTTTGCTGACTGAGCTGAAGTGACAGCCCCCGCCCTCCAGCACCTCAGGCCCCTGCAGAGCCCGGAAGGGAAGAGGGAGGCTGAGAGACACTATAAATGTCCTCCCCTCCCTAATGGTAGTGGGGCGTGGGGAGCAGGACAGCCCACGGTGGCCCTCAAGTCTCCCACCTCCCCTCTGGAGGCCACTGTGCAGCTGAATATCCCTGAGCATGGGGGTGATGGAGACAAATTGGAGGGAACTCAGAGGAGTGAAGTCCCTGAGCCCCTGGGAAAGGGCAGGCCCAGCAGAAGAGGGAGATGAAAGCAGTTCCATGTGTGTGGCTTGGCTGAAGGACAGCTCTGGGTGTGGCGGGGGACATGATAAATGGAGAAGGGATTCCAGCAGTGCAAACAAGCCAGGGAGGGAGATGGCTGGGAGCTCCACGGTGGGGCCGCTCCGCTAAGGCAAACGGGCTCTTGAAATGCGGGTTTGAATATTCCTGGGGCCCAGACTGGGCCCTCTGTTGGCCTAGACTGAGGATTCTCCACACTGGTTCCCAGGGCTGGCGGTTTTGCACGGCTGTGCAGTCCTTGGCCTTGAGACAGGGATGCCGGCCCCTTCCCTTGTCCTACCCGCAGCTGCCTGAGGCTGGCCCTGAGGTGAGCTCAGCTGAAGGTCTGAGGTCCGAGTCCTTGGGCCTCCCTGCCAGTTCTAACAATCCCACTCTGGGGCTGGTGTGCATTCATTCCCGCAGGCCCATGACAGGGCTTGTGGACGCTGAGTCCTCCCTCCCCACTCTCCCACCCCTGCTTAAAGCCATTGTTTTCAGACCATCAACCTCTGCCCTCTCCTCCCGGGTACTAAGGGGCATATCAGGGGCAAGGAGAGGCCAGGAGGAAACATTGGAAATGGCCTCTCCATCCTCCCCTCAGATCCGGGCTTCATTGTCCTTGGGCCAAGATAAATACAACGAGCAAGGGAGAGGCCTCTCCATGCTCAGTGCTGATAGCTAAGTGGCCTGGTTATGGGGGTGGTGGATTGAGCATCAGTCTACCCCAAGGCAGCCTCCAGCTCTCTTCCCAAAGGAGTGTGGCAGAAAGGCAGCCAGGCCAGCTGCCCAGAAGTTAACGGCATGAGGAGCAAAGCAGAATGTCCCCTCAGTGCCCCTTTTCTTGGGGCACAGCTTTCTTGGGGGGCTGAGTCTGAGAGCTCTGGAGGGAGAGCCAGGGAACTTAAAAGGAAGGAGGAATCTAGAGACTGGGGGAGTGGTAGGAGGCTGCCCCCAACTAGAACCCCAGTCCCCCAAGCTACAGATCTCTGGCCTGCCCAGGGTCCTGGGTCCACCTCCTGCCGTCAGACAGTCTGAGGGCCCTTAGAGTGGGGAACCCGGAGGATCAAAAACCCAAAAATCTCCAAACTGAGGGATCCCTGTTGGTCTTTGTTAGGCACCTCCCACCCTAACCCCTGAAGGGTCTCACACTGCATTCTTGAGGTCATAGCTTAGCAGAAAGAGCACAAGTCTTCACGAGACCGAATTGGGTTCAAATCCAGTCTTCATGCTGTAGTCTTGATGAGTACTGAGCAAGCTCCTTACTTTGCTTGACAAGTAAATTCCGACTTTCCCATCATGAAATGGAGAGCAGAATCACCTCGCAAGACCATTGGTAGGAGTTGATGGGATAATGATGTTCAAAGATCCTGTCCATGGAAGGTTGGGCTGCTTTTCCCTGCCCTGCACTGACTGTGGCCCCTGGGCCACCATTTCAAGCTGCCATGAAACCGCCACACTCCAGAGGAAGGAACTCTTGGCCAGCTGTGGCTCCTAGTTTGATTCCAAAGAGTCCCCTTAGCTTCTCTCACACCAACGTCACAGAGTGACTATGAGAGTACCAAGGGCCTTGCCACTTGGGTCAGGTGGACTCGTCTCTCAGACTCTCAGAGGGCTGTTGAAGGAGGTTCTCCCCATGGGGCCTCCAATCCCTGGGCTCTTCTGTTTATAACTATCTCTGGCACTCCAACCTCATACCCAGCCCTCCTCACGGTGTCAGGTAAACCTCTCTGCCTACTCTTTCACTGAGCTTTGTCCTTGCCTGTGGAGCTCTTTCTGTGGGCCCCACACTGTCAGGGCCATCCTTTGTCCTTCGGACTGTTCCACTATGTCTACCGCATTCAAAGCCCAGACCCTGCTCCTGGGCTGGCTTTGCCATCCACTTCATTTAGGAAGTCACTGGAGTAAGGACCGGCCCGCAAAAAGGTCTACCCATAATGGCAAAGGCTAAAGAAAAGAGCCTGGGACTGAAGGCCAAGAGATCGGAGGTGTAGTCCCACTCCTCAACTCACTTTTTTGTGTGGTCTTCCTGAGCCACTTCCTCTTTGAATTTTTTTTTCCCATCTAGAAAATGGAGGTCCCAATTCTTGTTCCCCAGGGCTGTTGGGAAGTACATAAATGTCAATGGAGGTAGGAACCTCGAAGGAATGTTCTGGCTTGAGGACCTGGAATTTAACCTTTTGTGCTTGGCTCTGTTCTATGATGGTGGAGCACCCACAAAGAATGCAGGGACCCCAATCCCGATTATTGTCACTCAGCTACTTCCATTTGGTTAGATGCCAAGATCACCAACTCTTTAGTGTTCACTGGTTCATCTCAGTTCCTTGTGAGAAAAATTGCTCCACCAGTTCTGAGTCTTCACTATTTGGAAGTCCTTTGTGTCTATTCCAAGTCCTTCCTACTGCAGCTTCATCCCAGGTCTATACACTTCAGACACTTCCTAGCCTGCCTTCTCTTTCTTCTCCTCCTCAACTCTTGCCCAATCCTCTGAAGGGAGAATAGGGTTGAGGGCAAAGGCAGCCTTGTACCTGGCCAGAGGGAGCAGATCATGGGCACGGCATCACTTTTCCAGAAACCCTTCAGCTGCCCCACACCCTCAGCATCACCCTTGTCTCACCCTGGCCCACACTGTCACAGCTGGAATACTTGTGGTCTCTCACCATGCAGTGGAACTAGGGCGCCAACCTTGACTTTAATCTCCCCTGGCAGCTCCGTGGCATCAGTAAGCCCCAAGTTTATGGCAGAGGAAAAATGAAACCCACATTGCCCCAACTAGGTCCAGTCCCCACCCAGCAGAGCCAAGGATATCCCCCAAGGGGCAGTGAGACCCCCCAACTTCCCCCTGAAGACACATGGAGGTGGGGTGGGATGGTGATGGGTAGTGCTTCCAGACACACTCTCCTCCCTGAAGGCACAAGGGTGCACCCCAGCCCTCTCTCTTCTTTCAGCCCGGAGGGCTTCCCCAGCATTTGCAATGGGGGGCAGCTCCCTCCCGAGTTTGAGGTTAAAGGGGACGCCTTCTCCAGGAATCTGTAGCCAAATTGCTGAGCTGTTCACAGTGACCTGGAGATGATGTTTGGAAATCTGATTTGTGATAACATAATGTTCCTTTTAAGTAATGCTGGCTGGAGAGGGAAGGAGGAAAAAAACGACCAAGAAAAACAACCTTATTGAGGTTTAAAAAGGGACGCTGTCGTGGCTGCCTCCTTAATCTCCCAAATCATTTTCCTCTCTTCCCCCTCCTCCTCCCGCCCCAGACCTGCTTTTGTTTATAACAATCTCTTGGAAAGAAGATTGAAAGTGAAATCTGTTTCCTTGCTTAAATATATATATTTAAAGGGGGAGAAGAAAGCCCTCTCTCCCCACCCCCTGCCTTCTCTTCGCCTGAGCGGCTGTGGGTAATTGGAGGGCTGCCTGCTCTGGGCTAGTCGGTCAGCATGGGCTCTCCAGTGCCCACTCATCACCCCATCACAGAAGGATCATTAAGGCAGGAAAACAGGCTGGGGGAGAGATGGGAAACCCGGAAAGTGGGGAGAGCAAAGGCATCACTTATTTACTGACTCCAAGCACTATTTATGTAGTGGCTGGTGACCAGCGGTTTGTTAGCTCCAGAGGAGAATAAATACAGTATGAAGGGACAAAGATAGACACAAGGCAGGACTTCCACTCTCATTGTTTAACATACAGGGCATTAGGCCAGTAATGAAGAGAGCTGAGAAATTTTAGCTGCATTTCTTAATGAATGAGGGACTGTGCTCCCCACACCTCTCTGGGATAGGGCTTAATTTCTGACAGAGAGAGGGTTAAGATGAAACAGTTGTGTTGCAACAGGAAAGTATGGGATGGCAGCCAAGGAGACCTCCCAATAACGAGGGGATGGAACCATTTGGGGGGGGTGGATATCCAGGAAAGGTTGAGCACACCTAATAGAAACCATCGTAGCTATTGTCCACCAACACCCCCATGTGCTCATACCAGTTCCCTTCTCTGCTCTGCCTGACACCTCAGGGGACATCTCACACACCGCCCATTGTTTTGCCCTCACCCGAGCCTTCCACTCTTCTTGGCCCAGCTTGAAGCCAACCAACAGGCATAGCAGGGCAGGACAGGGCACCCTGAGGGAAGAAGGAGGAGCTGAAAGCCTGGCATGCAGCCATAATGGCTACTTGCCAGCCCAGAATGGATTCCTCTGACCCTAGCTTCTTCAGAACACCCACTTCTGGGGACCCTGGTGCTAAGAACCCTGACTGCCAGGGTCTGTGCTTTAAGAGAAGAAAGAGAGAGGGCTTTTTGACATTCTTTTCAGAGAGCCTTGCTCCTCCCTACCCCATCCAGGGCACGTTATTACTATCAGAAACATCGGACACTCCTCCCTACCCCATCCAGGGCACGTTATTACTATCAGAAACATCGGACATTTCAACTCAGATGAATGTCAGGTTGAATGTCCCCAGAGCAGAAATTCCACATGGTTCCAGACAGAGAGGAGAAACTCCCCCTCGGTCTTCTTCCTTCTCTCCCTCTCTCTCCAAGAGTAGAAGAAAGCATCAATCTTTTTCTGATCGTATGTTTTCTGACCATGTAATACAGCCCCGTCAGCTTACAGATGGGGAAACTGAGGCCTAGAGTGAGGAATGGGCTTGCCCAAGTTCACTCAGCAAGTTCATGGCAAGGCTAAGACTAGGATCCAGGGTGTCTTGATTTCCATCCCACAGTATTTTTTCACCACACACATTTGCAACCCTGTCAGTGGTGTCTTAGCATCTCTGATGCTGGGGCAGAAACAAGAGGCCACTTCTCATAATGCCTGGCCTGCAGAAGTCACTTAATAGTACTTAATACAAAAATCATATAATTAAGAGCTAGTCCCCACCCGTCTCTGGGTCTCAGTTTTCTCATCTGTAAAATGAGAAATGCAGGGGCACCTGGGTGGCTCAGTCAGTTAACTGTCTGCCTTCAGCTCAGGTCATGATCCCAGGGTCCTGGGATCCAGCCTTGCTCAGGCTCCCTGCTCAGTGGGGAGTCTGCTTCTCCCTCTCCCTCTGCCACTCTCCCTGCTTGTTTTCTCTCTCTCTCTGTCAAACAAATCAATAAAATATTTTAAAAATGAAAAATAAAATGAGAAATGCAGGAAGCCATTGTTTTCATCTGCTCAGCATTCATTCCTTCTCTTCTAATAACAACACCTCAAATTTTGGCGGGGGGGAAACTACCCCTCCTACACTGTGAATTCATGTCAGTCAGCTTCAAGGGTTGATGGATGACCCAGCCCTTGCCACTCAGAGCATTCCATCACACCAGACAGAGTAATTGGTTTATGCAGAGTCATGTGACCACAGATGGACCAGTACAAATTCTCCCTGAAACATTTGATGAAAGGTTAAGGAGAAAGACACTAGGTATTGGTCAGCCAGAAGACATAAGCCTAGAGTTTCAGGACTCTGTGAGAGGAGTCTGCCTGAGAATAATGCCTACAAAGAGAAATGAGATGGATAGGCCTCATTAGAGCTTGGGAACTAGCACTGTCTGACCAGACCACACTTCTACTTGATATTTATGTGAATTAACAAGATCCTGTTTTGGCTTAGACCAGTTTGAGTTAGATTCTTGCCATTTGCAACCAAAAGGGGACTCACTAATATAGGAGAGATTAGAGATACTCTATTATCACCAAATGGTAGAGTTAAGGAGAGACCTTAGGTGATTGATTGTCCACTGGAGACTTACAGGAAATGTGACAAATGAATCAATGGGTCTGGGAAAACCATGCCCTTCATGAGCTGGTATAAAACCTCAACCATTTTGCCAGTTGCATTTCTGCAGCCCTTTGCCTACAGTAGACAGAGTATAGGCTTTGGAGTCAGTAGGAACACTGGTTTTCCCAATTTCCATCTATATAATTTGGGCCATGTTCCCTATGTAAGCCTCAAGTTTAACCCAAGCAGGTGTCAAATGGCTGACAGGTCTAATCCAAGGAGAATGGAATAAGACACCATGACAAGACCCAGAATGTTAGGACAGCAAACATTTACAGGATAATTTGCTGAAGACAAAAAGACTGACCAACATCCTTACAGGCAGCTGCAGCAGGGTTGGGCAGGGACACCTCACAGTGTTGCAGTGCACAATCTGGGGGTGGGGGTGCATGCACATAGTCTATGATTAGAAAGGAGCACCCTAGAGCTTTGTAGTTCATAGCCTTTATAAACTTATACCATAGCCCTAGGGATGTGGCACATTGAAATTGACACCCATGTCTTCTTCACTGAAGGCATATTCAGTTTTACTCCTGATATTGTTAATGAGATAAAACCGAATAATGAATAATGAATTATTCATTATAAATAATGTTACTATTATAACATTATTCATCAGGTAACATCATGAATAATGTTACTATTGAAGCTATTGGTGGAAATCTAGAGTGATTGGTGCTAGTGCAATAGTGTTCTATTGCGGCCAAGATTCCTAAGAATACCAAAATATTGCCCCAGACCAAAACTAGCTCACCCCACAAAGTTCCCAGAAGAGATATAGCCACACAGAACAGTGACAAAGGAAAGCAGAATAATGCTTTGTTTTTAACTGGGCTTTGGGCATCAAACCTCTGTGTGAACTCAGGTACGTCAGACCACGAGGCAGACATATGCAACCTAGCCTAGAGTCTTGAGTGTTCGCAGTTGGAAACTGCAAGGCCAAACCCGAATGGATCCTAACTCACTTTCATTAACTTCACAGAAAAAAGAGACAAAAAAGAGTAATGGCTGACTAAAAGCTGTCCCTAAGGCAGCACATGGCTTCACCCACATGGGTGAAAGAGAAAAAGAGGACCAATCCACACCTTTATCCAAATATGTGATGCATACTGACTTGACCCAGTGATTGATGGCCCAGTTAGTGTCCTGATAATTGACCAATCTTCCTGGTAGAGGCAGGTGAATAAAGAAAGGGATGGTAGAAGGGTAGTTTTCCCCACCCTTGTCCACAGATATTAGTGAGACCTGGGTTAATAGATAGGTATTGGGAGAGTAAATGGTGGCTTGAGTATCCTAATAGATTCCTTCTCATATCCCAAATCTCTAGAAATGATAGATATTATATGTTTTAAAAACTATATTACCACTCAGGAATACACTTAATGCTCAATAGAAAGAGACCATGAAGAGGGTAAAACAAAGGCATTTTCAACACATTCAAGCACTCAGAAAGCTTCTAAATCACAAGTCCTCTGTGAAATAGCCAATAGTAAATATATTATGGTAAGGAACACAATGCATTTGAACACAAGAAGTGAGATATTGTAAGAAATGAGCAAATGAATCAGTAAATCTGTAAGAGAAGATATCAGTGCAAGAAGTGAGTGTGTTGGCACCATGGACAAAGAGGGAAAAGAGGTAAGAAAATTCATACTAAGTTTCTTGCCTTGTTTAGAGGGAGAATAGAGAAACAGATTAAGTTAATGTTGACAGAGAATTTATGTTTTAGTATGTGTATTAATATTGTGCAGCTGAACCCTTGAAGCTTAGAAATAAGATGTATACTTTTTAAACCATTTACAAGATGCATTTGTAAAACAAAATAGCACCAAAAGGTTGAAAATAAAAGAATTGAAAAATATATTCAAGTGCCCATAAAAAGAATACAGGTATAGCAATACTAATGTCAGACAGAACAGAATTCAAAGCAAAAATTATTAAAAAAGATCAAAATACTTCATCAATAATAGGAACAAGCCACCACAAATATACAATTAAAAGCCTTTACAATTTAGGTTTAAAATAGAGATCTAAAATAGAGATGCTAATTATAGCATCAAAACACACCTTCCACAGGAATTATCACATCAGGTGCTAACTAACTTACAAACTAACTACTAACTAAACAAGAACATGTAGGATTTAAGTAATACAATCAGCAAACTTGAACAAATGTATGTTTGTATTAACAAACAGAAAATGCGGACACTTTTCAAATACACATTAAAAACATATAAAAATGGATGATGTATTAAGCCACAAGGGAAACCTTGAGGTACTGATATAGATAAAAGCTAGAAATCAATGCAAGAAAAAAATTTTAAAAGTTGAACAATAAATGAAAAACTGGTTGTTTGAAGTGATCAATGAAATATATAAGTGCTCTTTCTGATAAAGAAAAAGAGAGAAGACATAAATAATAACAGGAATAAATTTAGGCTCTAGAGAAGATTGCTTTATTTTACAAGTAAATATGAGAACCTAGATGAAATTACTTGCTAAGAAATTGTAAATCACCAAAATCATCTAAGAAGTAGTATAAAATTAGTTAGACTGATAGCCAGAGAAAGAACTGGAAAGGTAGTCAAAGATTTACCTATAAAAGTTGCAGTAGACAGCTTCTAAAATGGCCCACAATAATCCCTGCCTCCTTTTGTTCACACATTTAGTTAATCCCCTCTCCTTGAGTGTGGGTTGGACCTGTGGACTTGCCTCTAGCAAACAGAATGTGGCAAAGCGGTGGGGTGTCACTTCCAAGATCAGGTTACAAAAAGATTAAGTTACTTCTGTTGCTGGCATTTTTCTGTCTTTCCCTTGCTGGCCTTGAAACAAATTGCTATGTCGTGAGCTGCTCTATGGAGAGGTTCACATGGCAAGGAATTGAGGGAGTCCTCTGGCCAACATCTAGTGAAGAACTGAGGTTCTTAATCCAGCAACCCACAAGGAATTGAAACCTGCCAATAGTCACATGAATGAGCTTGGAAGTGGATCCTCTCCCAATCGAGCTTTAAGATAACTGCAGCCCCAATCAGTTCCTTGAATGCAGGTTGTGAGAGACCCTAAGCCAAAGGTATCCAGCTAAGCCATGTCTGGATTCTTGAGGTATAGAAACTCGGAGATAGCAAATGCCTGTTGTTTAAAGCCACTAAGTTTGGGGTAATTCATTATACAGCATTGTATAGCTAATACAAATATAGACAACAGGCCTGGATAATTTTCTTTATTATGTGAACAGTTTCCGAGCATAAAAAAAGATGAAGAGCTATCCAACTTACTCTAGGGAAGTTAGCCTAACCCTGATACCAAAGGTGAACAAAAACAGGATATGTAAAACATATGACAAGCTAATCATACCAATGAAAAAAGTGATAAATAAACATTTAGCAAACAAAATCTAAAAGCATGTTAAATGAATCATAACCATGTAGAATTTACTTCCAAGAAAGTAATACTTTTAAAAAATATTGAGTACTTTTTATGTAATTAGAATCTGTTCTAGGTTTGAGGCATGCGCACAAACACAAAAACACACACACACACCCCACAGTCTCACGAGGTAGGTTCTAGAAAACTGAAGGGGGTAGAAGCTTATAAATCCACAGGAGTATATCAAGAAAGAAGTGGGATTTGAACCCACCTCATTAAGCTAACCAATGTCAGAAAAATCTATCAAGTAATTCACTATACTGTCATATTAAAAGGTAATAATTATACCACCATTTTAATAGATGCGTTAAAAATGTTATGGGATTGAATACCCATTTCTCATTAAAATAAAACAAAACTCCCAGAAAACTGGAAGAAACCAGAAATTTACAGCAAACATCACACAGAGTGGGTAATTATTAGAAACTCTCCTTATCAAAGTCAAGAACAAGATACAGGTGACTAACATTACCATTCTTTTTCAACATCATACTGACGACCCTGCCAACATAATATGGTAAGAAATATAAATTAACAAGTATAAATATTGGAAAATGAGATATGAATCTTCGCCATTTGCACATGATCTTATTTTCTGTATAGAAAATCCAAGAGAAGTAACTGAAACTTATTAAAACAAGTAAAAATGCAGCTTTACCAAACAGATAAAAAACATCAAGATTAAACATCAATAGAGATGTTTAGAGATTAAACCACACATTTGGAGATTGGAGATTAAATATCTGGAGATTGAACAACACATTTCTAAATAATGCATATGGCTCAAAGAAGTCTAAAGGGACATTTTTAAAAATTAGGACTAAATCGAAATAAAGTTGCAGCTTATCAAAAATTTGTGGGATACAGCAAAATCAGTGGTTAGAGGGAACTGTATAGCATTGAATGCTTATATTAGAAAGGAAGAAAGATCTAAAATGTGTAATCTAAGCTTCCACCTTAGTACACTAGAAAAAGGAAGAGCAATTTAAAGCTAAAGAAAGTAGAAAAAAGGAAATAATAAAAATTAGAGCAAAAATCAATGAAACTGAAAAAAATAGAGAAAATCAATAAAACCCAAAACTGGTTCTTTTAATTTCTTTTTCTAAAAATAATTTTTATTTATTTATTTGACAGAGAGAGAGAGCACACACAAGCAAGTGGAGTAGCAGGGAGAGGGAGAAGGAGAGGGAGAAGCAGGCTTCCCGTTGAGCAAGGAGCCCGATGTGGGGCTCAATCTGAGGACCCTGGGATCATTACCTAAGCCAAAGGCTGTCTCTTAACCAACTGAGCCACCCAGGCACCCCTGGTTCTTTAAACATATCAATAAAATTGATAAATCTGTAGCCAGGTTAATATGAAAAAAAAAGAGAGAAGTTATAAAATTACACATATTAGAAATGAAAAAGAAGACATGACTGCTGATATCATGGACATTAAAAGTATAATAAAGAGGGGCCCCTGAGGGGCTCAGTCGGTTAAGCATCTGCCTTTGGCTTAGGTCATGATCTCAGGGTGTGGGATCAAGCCCCATATCAGGCTCCCTGCTCAGCAGGGAGTCTGCTTCTCCCTGTCTCTCTTCTTCTCCCCCTCTTGTGCTCTCTCTCTCTCTCTCTTGCTCTCTCTGTCTCCCTCAAATAAATAAAACCTTAAAAAAGCATAATAAAGAAATACTATGAACAACTTTATGTTCACAAATTTGATAACTTGCATGAAATGGACCATTTCTTGAAAAATACAAACTACCAACATTTACACAAGGAGAAATAGTTAAACTAAATAGCCCTATATCTATTAAAGTATATTGAATCTGGAATTAATAAAATTCCAAAAAAGAAATCACCAGGTCCAGATGGTTTCACTGGTGAATTCCACCAAACGTTTAAGAAAGAAACTATACAAAGTCTTCATAATCTCCTCCAGAAAATTGAATCAGAAATTCTGTGCTCATTCTATGAGGTCAGCATTACCTAAGATCTAAATCTTATAAACACATTACAAAAAAAGGGAAAGTACAGAATAATATCTCTCATGAACACAGATGCAAAAATCCTAAACATTTGCAAACTGAATCCAATAATATATAAAAGGAATTATACACATGACTGAAAGGGATTTATGCAAAGCTGGTTCAAAATTCAAAAATCAATGTAATCCATCCACACATCAACAAACTAAAGGAGAAAACACACATGATTGCATCAAGTGATGCAGAAAAAAAATTAATTAAATTCAACACCCATTCATAACAGCTCTCTATAAACCAAGAATAGAGGTGAACTTCTTCAACTGGATGAAGCACATCTACAAATACTTATGGCTAACATTATACTTAATGGTGAGAAAATACAATCTTTCCATTTAAGATTGGGAACAAGGCAAAAATGTTCTCTCTCACTACTCTTATTCAACAGCATATTAGAAGTCCTAGCTAGTACAATAACACATGAAAAAGAAATTAGTATAGAGATTGAGAAGGAAGAAATAAAATTGTCTTTGTGCATAGATGACATGATTGTCTATGTAAAAATTCCCGAAGAATCAACAAGAAAAGCCTCCTGTAACTAATGATTATAGTAAAGTTGCAGAATATAAAGTTAACATATAAATGTCAATTTCTTTGCTATATATCAGCAAGAAACAAACGGAATCTGTAGTAAAAAAAATACTGTTTACAATAACACCAAAAATTAAAATGCTTAGATATAAATCCAATGGTAGGTACAGAATCTATATGTGAAAAACTACAAAGTGATGAAATAAATCAGATATCTAAATGAAATGTGCAGATATTTTGTGTTCATTGATTGGAAGCCTCAGTGCTGTTAGGATGTCAGTTCTTCCCAACACAATCTTAATCAAATTACCAATATGGAGTTTTGTATTGACAGGCAGATTCTAAAGTCCATATGGAAAAGCAAAGACCTATAGTGGCCAACACAATATTAAGGAAGGACAAAGTTGGAGGACTCACATAGCCAGATTTTAAGACTGACTACAAAGCTGCAGTAATCAAGACAACGTGCCATTAGTGAAAGAATAGACACATAGAAAACAGAACAGAATAGATTAGGAAATAGACTCATACAAATGTAGTCAGTTGATCTTTGACAAAGGAGAAAAGGCATATTCAATAAATGGTGCTAGAACAATTGGAAACTCATAAGCAAAAACAAAACAACAAAACAAAAGAAACAAAACAGCAACAATGGCAACAAAAACACATAAACACAGAACTTACACGTCTCACAAAAAAATTAAATCAAACTTGGTCATAGACCTAAATGTAAAACACAAAACGTCGAGAAGAAAAATGGGAGAAATTTTAGGTGGCTTTCAGTTTGTGGTGAGTTTTTAGATACAATACCAAAAGCACAATCCATGAAAGAAAAACTTAATATGTTGTATTTTATTAAAATTAAAAACATGTACTCTGAAAGACACTGTTAAAAAAATCAAAAGGTAAGCCACAGACTGGCAGAAAATATTTGCAAAACACGTATTTAATAAAACACCTACATTAAGAGAAGAGGGAAATGAAGGGGGAGAAATCGGAGTGAGAGATGAACCATGAGAGACTATGGACTCTGGGAAACAAACTAAGGGTTTTAGAAGGGAGGGGGTTGGAGGGATGGGTGAGCCTGGTGATGGGTATTAAGGAGGGCAGGGACTGCATGGAGCACTAAGTGTTATATACAAACAATGATTCATGGAACACTACATCAAAAACTAATGATGTACTGTATGCTGACTAACATAACAAAACTAAAAATAAAAAGAAACACCTATATCCAAAACACACTAAGAATACAAAATGCAAAAATAAGGAAACAAAGCAATTAAAATGGGTAAAAGATTGTGCATTGTGTAGTATAGACTTTCTAAATAATATTTGTTCTTCTAATCCATGAGCATGGAATATCTTTCCATTTCTTTGTGTCATCTTCATTTCATCAGTGTTTTGTAATTTTCAGGGTACAGGTCTTTCACCTCCTTGGTTAAGTTTATTCCCAGGGATTTCATTATTTTTGGTGCAATTGTGCCCAGTTTGGGATGGATTCCTTACTTTCTTTTTCTGCTGCTTCATTATTGGTGTATAGAAATGCAACAGATCTCTGTATGTTGATTTTGTGTCCTGAGACTTTACTGAATTCGTCTATCAGTTCAACTAGTTTTTGGTGGAGTCTTTTAGGTTTTCTATATAGAAAGTATTGTCATCTGCAAATAGTGAAACTTTTATCTCTTCCTTGAGGATTTGGATGCCTTTTCTTTCTTTTTTTCAGTTTAAATTCAATAGCCAACATACAGTGCATCATTAGTTTTTTAAAAAAGATTTTTATTTATTTATTTGACAGAGAGATACAGAGAATGTACAAGTAGACAGAGCAGCAAGCAGAGGGAGCGGGAGAAGCAGGCTTTGCACTGAGCTGGGAGTCTGATGCAGGGCTCTATCCCAGGACCCTGGGATCATGACCTGAGCCAAAGGCAGCTGCTTAACTGACTGAGCCACCCAGGCGCCCCATCACCATTAGTTTTTTGTTTTGTTTTTTTAAAGATTTTATTTATTTATTTGACAGACAGAGATCACAAGTAGGCAGAGAGGCAGGCAGAGAGAGAGGGAGAAGCAGGCTCCCTGCTGAGCAGAGAGCCAGATGCGGGGCTCAATCCCAGGACCCTGAGGTCATGACCTGAGCTGAAGGCAGAGGCTTAACCCACTGAGCCACCCAGGCGCCCCCATTAGTTTTTGATATAATATTTAATGATACATTAGCTACATATAACAGTGCTCATCACAGCATGTGCCCTGCCTAATGCCCATCACCCAGTTACTCTATCTCCCCACCCACCTCCCTATTTGCAACTTCAGTTTCTTTCCCTGAGTCAAGAGTCTCTCATGGTTTGTCTCCCTCTCTGATATCTTCCCATTTAATTTTCCCTCTCTTCCCCTATATGCCATCCCCTATATTCCACATATGAGTGAAACCATATGATAGTTGTGCTTCTCTGATTTACTTATTTCACTTAGTATAATACCCTCCAGTTCCATCCATGTTGATGTAAATGGTAGATATTCATCCTTTCTGATGGCTGAGTAATATTCCATTGTGTAAACGAGCCATATCTTCTTTATCCATTCATCTGTTGAAGAATATCCCAGCTCCTTCCATAGTTTGGCTACTGTGGACATCACTGCTATGAACACTGGGGTGCAAGTGTCCCTTCGTTTCACTATATCTGTATCTTTGGGGTAAATACTCAGTAGTGCAATTGTTGTGTTGTAGGATAGCTCTATTTTTAACTTCTTGAGGGACCTCCATACTGTTTTTCAGAGTGGCTGTACCAACTTGCATTCCCATCAACAGTGTAAGAGGGTTCCCTTTTCTCCACATCTTCGCCAACACTTGTTCTTTCCTGTCTTGTTAATTTTAGCCATTCTAACTAATATAAGATTATCTCATTGTGCTTTTGATTTGTATTTGCCTGATGACAAGTGATGTGGAGCATTTTTCCATGTGTCTGCTGGCCATTTGTATGTCTTCTTTGGACAAGTGTCTGTTCATGTCTTTTGGACATGGATTATTTGTTTTTTGGGTGTTGAGTTTGATAAGTCTGATTGCTGTGGCTAGGACTTCAGGTGCTATGTTGAATAACAGTGGTGAGAGTGAACATCCTTGTCTTGTTCCTAACCATAGATAAAAAGCTCTCAGTTTTTCCCCATTGAGGATGATATTACCTGTGGGTTTTTCATATATGGCCTTTATTATGTTGAGGTATGTTCCCTCTAAAGCCTACTTTGTTGAGGGGTTTTTATAATGAGTGGATGTTGTACTTTGTCAAATGCTTTTTCTGCATCTATTGAAAGGATCTTATGGTCCTTAACCTTTCTTTTATTAATGTGCTGTATCACATTGATTCATTTGTGAGTATTGAACCATCCTTGCAACCCAGGAATAAGTCCCATTTGATCTTGGTGAATGTTTTTTTCAAATGTATTGTTGGATTTGGATTGCTAGTATTTTATTGAAAAAGTTTGCATCCATGTTCATCAGGGATATTGGCTTTTACTTCTCTTTTTTTGTGGAGTTTTTAATCTGGTTTTGGTGCCAGGGTAATGCTAGCTTCAGTAGAATGAATTTGGAAGTTTTCCTTCCTTTTCTATTTTTTGGAATAGTTTAAGAAGAGTAAGTATTAACTCTTCTTTAAATGTTTGGTAGAGTTCACCTGTAAGGCCATCTGGCCCTGGACTTTTGTTTTTTGGGAATTTTTTGATTACTGATTCAATTTCTTTGCAGTTACTGGTTTGTTCAAGTTTTTTATTCCTTCCTGTTTCAGTTTTGGTAGTTTATATGTTTCTGGGAATTATCCATTTCTTCAAGGTTGTCTAACTTGTTGGCATATGGTTTTTCTTAATATTCTCTTATAGTTGTCTTTCTGTGGTGTTGGTTCTTATTTCCTTTTTTATCATTTGTGATTTTATTTATTTGGACCCTTTCTCTTTTCTTTTTGGTAAGCCAGCCAGAGGTTTATCAATTTCATTATTTTTTTTTAAAGAAGCAGCTCCCGGTTTCATTGATCTGCTATTTTTTTTTTTTTAGTTTATATATCATTTATTTCTGCTCTAATCTAGAGGGGAGGTTGGTGGGGGGGATGGGTTGAATAGGTGATGGGGTTTAAGGAGTGCACTCGTGATGAGCACCGGGTGTTGTATGGAAGGGTTGAGTCACTATATTGTACACGTGAAACTAATATTACACTATATGTTAACTAACTGAAATTTAAATAAAAACTTTAAATTGTTTATTTATTTATTTGAGAGAAGGTGAGTGAGAGAGAGAGCATGATCCGAGCGGAGGAGGCCCCCTGCTGAGCAGGGAGCACAATTCGGGGCTCAATCTCAGGACCCTGGTATCATGTCCTGAGCTGGAGCAGAGGCTTAATCGACTGAGCCCCCCAGGCATCCCAAAACTTTAAATTTTTTTAAATAAAAGAATAAAAATGGATGAAAGATATGAACAGACACTTCATTGAGGAAGGTCTATAGACAGCAAATGAGCATATGAAAATATGTTCAGCATCATTTATTATTATGGAGTTTCAAATTTAAACAACATTACATACCTATTTGCATAACTAAAACCCAAGGGCCCTGAGTGGCATAGTCTGTTAAGTGTCAACCCTTGGTTTTGGCTTCTCAGGGTCGTGAAATCTTGCTCTGTGTTGGGCTCCGTGCTCAGTGCAGAGTCTGCTAAAGTCTCTCTCTCTCTCCCTCTGACCCTCCCCATACTCACTGGCTCTCTCTTTCTAAAATAAATAAATAAATCTTAATAAAATAATAACTAAAACCCCAAACCTGACAATAACAATTCCTGGTGAGTGATGTGGGTTAATAAATGCTCATTTATTGCTGAGGGGAATGCAAAATGGTACAGCCACTTCAGAAAACAGCCTGGCAATTTCTTACAAAACTAAACATTGTCTTAACATATAACCTGGCAATTACAATTCTAGGTATTGACCAAACTAATTTGAAAACTTATATCCATGCAAAAATTTGCACACAAATGTTTATAGAAGTTTTATTAATAATTGCCTCAAACTGGAGACAAGAAAATTTTTCTTCGATAAGTGAATGGATAAACTGTGGTACATCCAGGCAATAGAATATTATTTAGTGCTAAAAAGAACTGAGCTATCGAGCCACAGAAAGAGATGGGTGAATCTTATATGCATATTGCTAACTGAAAGAAGCCAGTCTAAAAAGGCCACAATTCAAATGATTTGAATTATGTGACATTCTGGAAAGGGCAAAGCTATAGCAACAATCTTAGAGTAAAAAAGATCAATAGTTGCCAGGGGCTGAAAGGGAGAGGGTAAGAATTGAATAGGTGAAGCACAAGGAATTTTTAGGGTGGTGAAAATATTTTTATGATATGTAATGGTGGATATATAACTGCCTTTTTCAAAAGCCATAGAACTTTACACAACTTACAGAGAACCTTAATGCATACATTAAAAAAATCATTTAGGAGATTGGGGATCCCAGGGTGGAATGCAGAATGTGACAAAAATAATCTAGATGTATTGTAAATGCATGAGACCATCTCACTGAAGGACAAGAGGGGAAAAGTTATCGACACAGTAACTTTGGAAATCAGCATAGTTTGTAAGACTAAATGTAAAAGAAACTGTACATATGCACTATACTCTAGTTGATAAGGTTGTTTCCTACAGAGGTACAGGTTAATAATTCTAACCACTAAATATATATTTTGCAATTACACAACTAAGTGAATGGATGGTGGTTGGTGGGAGCCAAATTTCTCACTGTCAAAGTGAGAGTTTACAGATAAGCAAGAGGTGAGGCTATGTGATAATGGATTTGAGTTCAAGACATCAGTGTGCACTTATGTTCAATTTGATATATAGATCTAGAGGGTTATGTATGGAATTACTTATAGATGTATACATACATGGATTAGTATACACACAGGTATTTCATTGTTGTGTCAGCTGAGAGAGCCTAGAAGCAATGACACCTGGTGGCAATGAGCATACCTAGGGCCTATATCTTGGTTTTTAATATCATTCTTCAATGAAAGAGACCAGAGATCTCTAAAGAAGTGGCTGATTTTAGGGCTACGGCAGGATTATACAAAATAAACCTGAAGCATCTTGTAGTATCAGAAAGAAAGAAAGTACTCAAAAAAAAAAAAAAAAACCACACGAACAAACCCCACACACAATAAAGAAGATGTGGTACCTAATATTAGCCATAATATTAGTTAGAATATTATATATTATAATATATATTATATTAGCCACAAAATAATGGCTAATATATTATTAGCCATTACTTATAAAATAAATATTTTTCTATTTATGTATATAAATATATATTTATAAATATATTAATAAAATACACAATATTAACCATAAAAAACCTTGTCATTTGCAACAACATAGGTGGACCTAGAAGATATAATGTTAAGCGAAATAAGTCAGAGAACGACAAATGCCAGATGATTTCACTCATATGTAGAGTTTAAGAAACAAAACAAAGAGACAAAGAGACAAAAAAAAAGACAGACTTTTAAATACAGAGAACAAACTGGTGGTTGACAGAGGGGAGGTGAGGGAGGGGGTGGGTAAGATAGATAAAAGGGTTGAAGGGCACACTTACCATGATGAACAATGAGGAATGTATAGAATGGTCAAATTATTATATTGTACACATGAAACTAATAAAACGCTGTATGTTAATTATCCTTCAATATAAAAAATGTAGAGTTCTGAAAATAAACACACACACGTGCGCCCGTGAAAACTCACACATTGTTGGTGGGGGGAGGTTAAAAAAGGAGCATGGGAACCAACTGCAAGAACACTCCTCAATGGCTGAAGTGCAGATTTGGGCAAAAAAATAAAGTAGTATTGGATTATAGCTCAAACTATAAAATAAATAATCATAAGTTCATACTGATAGAAATAATGACTGACTAAATTAATAAATGGAGAAGAGACAAATCTCCTGTGCATAAGAACTCCAAGTATTTTATGCAAATACTTTGGCCTGAAGGAAGTGAAGCATAACTCCCCGTTCTTCAAGTGTGGACTGCCCACAGTCATTGCTCCTGAAGGGTACAGTATGGAAGGAAGGGAAAGTAACTCTACAGTGGACAAACTTGACAAACCCACCTCAGCCAGATGGTCACAGTTAAGTAACATCAACAGTGGTAAGTCTTACTGATTGCTTTCTTTATATGTTGGATGAAAACGGCACTTTATCTCTGTGGGCTTCCTCCCCCACACCCATAACCCCAGTCTAATCATGAGAAAAGCATTAAATAAATCATAATTGAGGGACTTTCTACAAAATATCTGACCGGTACTCCTCAAAACTGCCCAACTCATCAAACATGAAATCTGAGAAACTGTCACGGTCAAGAAGAAACTAAGGAGGCATGACACTTACACATAGTATGGTATCTTGGATGGGTTCCTGGAACAGGAAAAGGACATTAGGGAAAAATTAAGGAATTATGAATAAGCTATGGGCTTCAGTTAATAATGTATTGATATTGGTTCATTAATTGTGACAAATGTACCATAGTCATGTAAATTGTTTAAAAAATAGGGAAAATGAGGAGTGGGGTATATGGACACTCTGTACTATTTTTAGAACATTTCTATAAATCTAACACTGTCCTAAAATGAAGTTTATTTAAAAAGAAATCAATAGAAACTGGCAAAGACCAATTAGAAATAAAATAGATAAATGGGTTCCTTTCAGAAATGCAACAAAACTTTAAAATGTCTAAGAAAAAAACAAATAAGAAGTCCGCCAGACATATAAAAAGAAGACTATAAAATTTTATTGAAGAACATTTAAGGAGATATAAATAAATGATGAAATATATATGTTCCTGGATGGGAAAATCAATATTGTAAAGATATCAATTCTTCCCAAGCTATTCCATAAATTTCATCTAATCACAGTCAAATTTCCAGCAGGCGTTTTCACAGACCTTGACAAATTGATTAGGAAATTCATGTGCGAGAGAAAATGTGCAAGGATAGCTAAGACAATTTTGAAAGGAGAGAATAATGAAGAGGGGGACTTGCTTTACCATATATCAAAATATTTTATGCATTCTTCAGAATGAAAAGTGTGTGCTAAAGCTCTTATTCAAAACAGTTAACAATGGGTGTGGCATAAACTCAGACCAATCAACATGGACAAGGGCTCTGAATAGGCAATTTGGCCCGAGGCAGGATTACTGGCCTAATAATCAGACCTAGCACAGCGATAGAGATATAGAACAAAGCAACTGAATAGAGACTAGAGACACGTCCATGGATATGAGGTAATCTAGTATTTAATGAAGGTGGACTTTCGAATTAGTAGGGAAAGAATGGTCTATTCAACAAATGGTATTCAGGTGATTGGCTGTCTATTTAGGAAAAAATATTTTCTTCAGACTACAGACAAATTAAAAGCACAAAATGTAAAATATAAGACTCTTGTAAAACATTGAAAATTATGGTTATAATATAGATATCATTATAATTATATAATATAGTTAGTATAATAGCAATATTATGGTTATAATATCGATATTATTGAAATTTTTCTTTTAAAGAATCCACAAAACGCAAAAGCTCTAAATGAAAAGATTGATACATTTGCTGGCATCAAAATTCTGGAATAATCTGTATAACAATAGGTACCATTAACAAAGCTAAACACAAGTGACAGATTGTGGAAATGATTGGCAACTTTTATCCACGGCAGTTTTCCTTCTATTTCTTTAGCACCCTTCTTTTATCTTCCTTTTTCTTTTTTCTCTCCTCTCAGCCCCTCCTCTCCCCTCTTTTCTTTTATGCTTGCCTTGCCTTTCCTTTCACTTCCTTTCCTTTCCTCTTCTCTCCTCACCTCTCTTCTCCTTTTCGTTTTCCTTTTCCTTTTCGTTTTCCTTTTCTTTTCCTTTTCTTTTGTGGTAGGACATCTACTACAGTTGCTATTCCTGGTGTCTGAAATGCTACATGTGTCCGTGAATCTTCATGAGGCCTTGATGACTCAAATTTCATTTCCTCAGACAGGCCTTCCCAGACTGACCAATTCAAAAAGCCACAACCCACCTTTCACAATCCATCTTGTCGCCCTCTTCCATTTTCCTCAGAGCACTAACTCTTATCAGAAAGTAGCATGTCTGCGTATTTGTTCACTTGTTCTCTGTCTTACCCTACTAGGATGTGTACTCTGTAAGATCAAGGACTTGGCCTGTCTTGTTGCTTACTAAATCCCCAATACCTGGTACAGTCCCTGGCAAATAATAGGTGCTTAATAAATATTTGTTGAATGAATTAATGTTTGAATCTATAATTTATAATGAACTTGTAGAAATAAGGGTTTAAAAAAGCAAAATGCCCAAAAGATAGCCAGGCAAAGGATATTATCAGGAAATTTAGAGAAAAGGAACTACAAATATGGCCAATAAACACGTTAAAGATATTTAACCTCACAATTAGTTAGGAAAATAAATTATAAAAGGCATTTTATCAATGTATATAGTTTGGAAGGTCTATACCAAAAACCAGACTTGAACAAATATCTCTTTTATTCTAATGCTCAAACCTATTTAAAAAAACAAACAAACAAACAAAAAGAAGATTCCCACCCTAGTACTTTCTATGCCCAGTTCCTACCATTTAGACGTAAATATTTTCATCCCTTTTAGCTGAAAAATATTTTTTCTGGTATTTTTCTCCATATTTCTTCACTATGTACTGATATGTCTTGATTTTTCAGGTTTAGATATTATCTATTGACTTCCTATTCTAGAAGGCAGATTTCACTCTCTTCCATCCACCTATGTGCAAATGTTTCCCTTCTTCCCATAGTCCTGATATAGCTATATCAGTATTCAGTGCTGACATTAATATGACTGAGGCCTGAGTTGTCCTATAATTACATGTCCATTCTTGAATAATTTTTGTGTTACTCACAATTAATAAATGCTTCCGTTTTTGTGTGTGTTTGATTGGTTTTCTGTGTACCTATAACTAATTCATTGGGAAACAGTGCCAGAAGAGTAAATCTCATCTCAGTCTGTCCAAACATCTTTCTCCTGGAAGCACCTTTCCTGGAACCCTCCATGATCCATACACCTGGTCTGCTTGGGCCCTAGGACTGCTGCTTGGCTGCCTGTTGCTCAGGGACTTTCCTCTTACCTCCATTTGAAGAATCACCTTGCCTTCCTCTTATATTAGCTTCCCTGTTTCCTGGGTTCCTAGTGTTGGCTTGCATCCTACAGTAGCTTCCTAGGAAGGAGTCCATGCAAGATATATGTTTTGAGAGCTTGTTAGTCTGAACATGTCTTTGTTTTATCCACATCCTTGATTGATAGTTTGAGTATAAAGTTCTGAGCTGGAAATCATTCTCCCTAAAATTTTGATCATGTTAATCCATTATGTCCAAGCTTTCAGTGTGTGGTTGAGGGAGTTTGATACTGTTCTGATTCTGGAAATTTTGTATACAACTGTTTTTTTTTTTTCTTTCTGGAACCATTTAAGATCTCTTTACTAAGTGTACTAAAATTTCACAAAGATGTGTCATGTTGCTGGTCTTTGTGAATCTTTTGTGCTGGATACTTGAAGTATCCTCTCAATTCAGAAATTTATATCCCTCCATTCTGAGAAAGGCAATTGATAGTTTCTCATTCTCTCTTGTCTCTGTTCTTTCTTTCTGGTACTGCTTTTATTCAGATACTGGGTCTCTTGGAGTGTCCTAATTTTCTCTTTTTTCCATTTATTCGTCTTTGTGTTTACTTGCTGTCAACTTTATCTTCCTAAACATCGATATGATGTTTTACTTATGTTTCCATATTGGCAAATTATAAACTTTCTTTTATTTTTCTTTGCCTTCTATTTTTTTTCTTTTATGGATGCTGATAGATTCTGGTATTGCTAAAATATTTGCTACTCCCATCTATTGGGACTGTCTTTGCAGAAGAATTATACTTCCTGCCCTGCTGACATCAGGTTTGGACACATCACTTATTTTGGTCAATGCAATGTGAGTGGAAGAGACATGTCCCACTTTTGAGCAGGAGTTTTGAGAGTCACCGTGTGATTCTATCATCTTGCTTTCTCCTCTGCTATGAGCCTGATGATTCACCAGATAGCACCTCTCCTTCAGCCTGTCTCCTGGAGTGAAAACAACATGTAGCAAAACTGCAGTCAACATGCAGAAAAGATATGGCATGAGCAAAAGTATGCCCTTTGTTGTTGCAAGCCACTGAGATGTTTGGTGTTTGTGTTTAGATATTTCTGCTCCCTGTGTTATGTCTATTTCCTTTGAATTCATTTTTCTGTTTGTTTCAGTCTGTTTCCCACATTAAAGGCTTTGCTCAAGTGTCTGGTGATCCTTGGATGTGTGCTCATTTTTAAGAGTAAGGAGATAAAAAGCTTATTGGAACTCTGTGGGCAGAGTATAGGGTGTTGTTTTTTTTTTTCTAACTGGTCCCAGTAGAGTGAGTTTTCTGGGCTTTTTAGGAAATATCCTAATATCAGATTCCCCAGGGAGAAAGCCTCTGATCTCTTGCAGGGGACAGGAGGTGATATAGTATCACGTTGCCAGTATTTTTGAAACTGAGTGAGGGAAGAGGATGTAGGAGGTCTCTCTGTTTAGTATGAAGATTATCACATGATTCTCCTGTTCATGTGATGCATCCTTGTCTTCAGCTGAGGCTGCCTTCTCCAGCCTCATCCAGGCACATCCAGCCTCTCTGGGGAGTAAACCTCTGGTGTTCTGCCAATATTGAAGAAGAGACTCAGAAATCTAATTTTTCTTATACATACTTTCAACCAATCTACTCGTTTACAGTCCAAATATGCCCCCACTTTCAGAGGTACCTGGTGAGTTTCAATTCCTAAACATTTCTGGGGTAAATTGGGGCAAATTGGCCTGCTTCTGGGTTTCCCCCACTGCCATTTTGGGTTTCCCTTTTCTCTGTTCCTCTTCATCTGCTTGCCAGCTTCCAACACTTTGTTGCAGTTGGCTCTCTCCAGTTCTGTTCTCTTAGTCCTTTAACTTGATGTCTTTTCAAAATCCATTTACTGTCATCTTAGTGGGACTTGGGGAGGGAATAGTGCCAAATGTGTTCATTCATTCTGCCATGCTTAACTTGAGGTCTGAATGACCAATGAATAAGAAGGTACAAAATAAACAATAGTGAGGGATAGTTCCTTCCCTATCTTATCGGCAGTATGCTTGATAAATCTTTGTAGGACCTGCCCTGGATCACATTAGTAATAACTCCTGGCACACTGATGGATAACATAGGAGGAAAATGGTGGTGTACCTATGATTTGATGAGACAGCCAATCTGCTCTTCTCTTGAATTAGAGGGGAAGTGAGTCTTCCATAGCAGACTACAGAGATGAGGGCAATGGTGTCTGTAGAGAATTAAATTGCTGGTAAGAAAGGAGGTTAGAGATAGTTTTAAGATTAAGGGGAGTTTTTGCTACTGTAGTAACACTGAATGGATGAATGAATGAATGAATGAATGAACGAACGAATGAACGAAGAGTATTATGGAAGTCTAGAGGAGAGAGAAGGAGCTCAGCTAGATGGTGGGAAAGGAGAAGGGTTTTCAAAGGAATGAGAAGGCTGGAGAAGAATCTGAAGAACAATTAGCAGGAGGGAGAACAAAGAGGTTGGGAAGTCATATTATTGAATGGGAATGGAGCTTCTAGGGGAGGCAGGAGGATTGTGCCAGGAGGGCAGGGATAGGAGAGTGGAGAACAGAGAAGCAGGGTGAAAAACTGTTTCTTCTGGTTTTCCAGAACCCACGCTTTGGACTCTGTCTATCCAGACTTCCTGTTTCCCAGTCAGGACCCTGACTCTATTTATTCTTCTAGATTTGTTTTCCTACTCCTAAGATAGAAGTGATCCTGCCCAAGTGAGAAAGTGAGGCAGCCACTTTGCTTTCTCCTGTGACCAATCAATGAGATAGTTAACATTCATACTTATACCCACTCAGCCAGGCTAAGGGGGGAAGGGCCCCCCTGAGCCTATGTGTGTGTTTTGAGGCCTGGGATTGCTATGCAGGGTCTGGCTGAGTCGGCAGGTCAGATAAGCCCACCCATCTCCATCCCTCCTCTCCTTTCCCACCATCTAACTGAGTTCCTTCTCTCTCCTCTAGACTTCCACAATACTCTTCGTTCATTCATTCATTCGTTCATTCGTTCATTCATTCATTCAGTGCCAAGTAAGCACCAAACTCTATAGTAGGCACTGAAGGTGCAGCAATGAACCAAACAGACAAAAGCCCATGCTTTCTTGAAGCGGACAGTGTTAGCCTAGGTTGGAGGTGTAGGTGGAGCCCTGGGATCAGGTTGGGGCTGAGAGGGGCTAAGAAGGGTATTTCCTTCTTTATTTTTTTTATTAACATAGAATGTATTTGTTTCAGGGGTACAGGTTTGTGATTCTTCAGTCTTACACAACTCACAGCACTCACCATAGCACATACCTTCCCCAATGTCCATCACCCAGCCACCCTATCCCTCCCCCTCACCTCCAGCAACCCTGTTTGTTTCCTGAGATTACGAGTCTCTTACGGTTTGTCTCCTTCTCTGGTTTCATCTTGTTTCATTTTTCCCTCCCTTCCCCTATGATGCTCTGTCTTGTTTCTCAAATTCTTCCTATCAGTGAGATCATATGATAATTGTCTTTCTCTGACTGACTTATTTTGATTAGCATAATACCCCCTAGTTCCATCCACGTCATTGCATATAGCAAGATTTCATTTTTTTATGGTGGCATAGCATTCCATTGTATGCATGTATGTATATATATATATGTATATATATATACATATATATATACATATATATATATACACACAAACCACATCTTCTTTATCCATTCATCTGTTTTTTTATTTATTTTTTATTTTTTAATAAACATTTAATGTATTATTGGCCCCAGAGGTACAGGTCTGTGAATCGCCAGGTTTACACACTTCACAGCACTCACCATAGCACATACCCTCCCCAATGTCCATAACCCCACCACCCTCTTCCTAACCCTCCCCGCAGCAACCCTCAGTTTGTTTTGTGAGATTAAGAGTCTTTTATGGTTTGTCTCCCTTCCGATCCCATCTTGTTTCATTTATTCTTTTCCTACCCCCAGACCCCCCCACGTTGCATCTCCACTTCCTCATATTGGGGAGATCACATGATAGTTGTCTTTCTCCGATTGACTTATTTCGATAGCGTAATACCCTCTAGTTCCATCCACGTCGTCGCAAATGGCAAGATTTCATTTCTTTTGATGGCTGCATAGCATTCCATTGTATATATATACTACTTCTTCTTTATCCATTTATCTGTTGATGGACATCTAGGTTCTTTCCATAGTTTGGCTACTGGGGACATTGCTGCTATAAACATTCAGGTGCACGTGCCCCTTCGGATCACTACATTTGTATCTTTAGGGTAAATACCCAGTAGTGCGATTGCTGGGTCTTAGGGTAGCTCTATTTTCAACTTTTTGAGGAACCTCCATACTGTTTTCCAAAGTGGCTGCACCAACTTGCATTCTCACCAACAGTGTAGGAGGGTTCCCCTTCTAAGAAGGGTATTTCTATACTGAGACATACTGTATGTCTTATTCTCACTAAAGAGGAAAGATTGCTTCTTTTATTCTGGATTTGGTGGGGACTGTGGACCTAGAATATCAAGCAGAAGGGAGCTATGGTTCCAGTTACTCCTCACAACCTCCATTGCCATATTACCTCTCACCTAGGTTACCATCATTGCCACTCATAGCAATGTCCCCACTTGTTTCCACATGTTCTTCATTGACTCTTCTGCCTTCAGCTTATTTGCATGATAGCAGCCAAAGTAATCATGTTAAAATAGTTACCACTACTCTGTTCAAAACCCTCCTCTGGTTCCCATTTCACTAGGAGTAAAACCCAAACTCTGTTTTGGTCTGGCGTGGTCCTGCCTGCTTTACTGCTCATTTCCTCTCTGAATTCACCTACCACTTCTTTCCCCTTTGCTGACACTGCTTGGACTCTTTTCTATATCTCTTCATACCAACTACCTCCAGCCACAGAGCTCTTATAAGTGCACTTCCCTCCGCTTGGTATGTTTTTCCTCCAATTAGCCACATGGTTTGCTCCTTTATCTTCTTGAGGTGTTTACCTAAATATCACTTTGTCAAAGAGGCTCTCCCCGACCACTCTATTTTAAATTGCACCTCACGTTTACTCTTCTCATTGGCTGTCTTAATTGTTCTCTGGAGCACTATCACCACCCCATAGACTAGAGCCTCTATCTTATTTATTGTCTGCCTGCCTTCACTGAAACATGAACTCCATGAGAGCACGGGTTTTTGTCTGTTTTGTTCACTGCTGTATCTTCATCACTTAGCCCAGGGTACACAGTATGTGCTCGAGAAAGATTTGTCAAATGAATGAATGAACGTGGATGGTCATATAGGCCTTAGAGGGTTATGTTGGTTTTGAAGCTTTGTTTTCAGCAGCAGATGCCAGGACTGTCTGGTTCTACCAGGCGTTTTTGTTACTCCCCCACCCTTCTTCTTAGCAGGGAGGACAGGGAGGATGTGAAACCCTGGACCACTCAAGCCCAGGGAACTCCTCATCTGAAGTCCCAGAGGACTCAAATGGATGACCATTTTCCACTTAGAGGGTTCTGGATCTTTGAGATTATATTTTTCAAAAATGGAAATAGTTTTATTGCTTCTTCCCTTCTTAAGTATAAAAGTAATAGATGTTCATAGTAAACCAATATAATGTGGTCCAAAAATATGACTAAGTTCCCCTCCCTGACTCTCACCTTCTAACACCCCCTCTCCCAAACCCTGCCTACTTGTGGTGTGGTAAACTGCTTTGATTCCCTTGACAACTGTATCAGGAATCTCTTTCCATATCAATACCTAAAAAATGACATCATTGTTTTTAATGGCTGCTGTGTATGAATATGCCATAATTCACTTAAACAAGTCCCTGTTTTTCACTCTAATGACCAGTCTGGAAATGAACATCCTGGTACATACGTCTTTGCTCTCTTGACCCATTATTTCCTTAAGATGAATTCCCAGAAGCTGAATTGCTAGGTCACAAGGGCTCCCCATTGGAAGACTCCTGATACTATTGTCCAGATGTGGGAGGGCTCTGATTCTAAAGAGATTGGAGCAACCCTCTGTCCTGTATTTCCTCCACACAACTCCCTCACCTCTCCCATACTCCATCCTCTAAGCAAATCCATGGAGGACCCCTGTGAGTACTCATACAAGTTTTTATGGATAGGTTCTTGTGTGCCATGTGCTGTTCTAGACACCGTACACATATTAACTCTTGTAATCCTTCAAACAATCTTGGGAGGTCTGTCCTATGATTAGCTCCACTTTACAGATGAGGAAACTGCAGCTCAAAGAGGTGAAGTAACTTGCCCCAGGTTATGCAGCTGTCAGGGAACAGGTGGGAGATTCCAAGCAATAGTCCCAGAGCAGAGCCTGGACTCCGAACCCTGCACTTTGCTATGCTGTCTCCAAAGCCAGGCTTGGAAATAGGATGGACTTGGGCTTTTTGAAGTAGGATGGACCTGCCACTTCTCAGTGGCACAACATTCGAGAAATCACTTCACCACTCTGCCCCTTAGCTCTGTCCATGCAAACCAAGTCTGATCACTCCTGCCTCACCTAGTCTGCAGGAGGCGTCAGCATGGTAATGCACAGCGTAAGGCACAGCAGAGAGTCAGGACCTCAGAAATGTGATTTGCTGGCCCGCCCCACTCCCTGACCTCCAACACCTCCTCTCCTAGACCCCATGACTGGAAATCCCGTGGGAAAAAAAAAGCAAGTCTGACACTTCCCCTGAGGTTTCTGAGCTTTGCGTTCCTGGGTTTTTCTCACGCCATCACCAACCCCCCCGCCACACACACACACAAACACACAGGCCAGAGCCCAGGAAGTGTGGATTGCAGAAACTCTGCCCCCACACACAGCCAGATAACCCCATGGTGGCAGACAGCAGGACCAGGCCAGCTCACACCCCCTTCTCAGCACCCTGTGCGGGAGGTGGGACCAGGAAGATGGTTGGTTCCTCTCTCCCTGTTCCCACCTTCCCTGCTCCCTCGTCTATGGGCCCAGCTCACCTCAGATTCCGGGCCTCTGAAATCATTGCTCCAGCCCACCGGACTGGGCCTCAGGCCAGCTTCTCCGGCCCCAGGCTCACCGGCAGTATCTTTGCCTTTGCTCCCTGAAGACTAATCACTGTCCTGTCAGCTTGGCCCTCTTCCCCTGTATTATTGTACAGAAATAGCCCTGGGCCCAGCCCCTCCTCCTCACGCCCCAACACCGCGCCCCCAGCCCTGGCCCAAGCTCCTCCACTGCCAGACTCCTCGAATTTCCTCCTCCCCTTCTTCCCTGCTCTGCTCTGCTCCTCTGTGGCTGGGATTTGACCTCTACCTCCTGGAGCCAGGCACGAAGAAGATGGCCTCTACTGGGCAGGGAAGCAGCCTCCTGCACTTCTGCACCCTTTCCAGGTCCTGGGACTGGGAAGGAATGATTTGAGGGCATGCCCATGGTGGGTAGAAGTGTTTCCGGTTCTGACCATTGCACCCGAAAGTAGGAAACTCCTTGCTTCTTTTTCCTTATGCTATGGTGCCTCACCCGTTCACCAGAGAGGAGAGGATAAGCATCAAGTTCTTTTTTTTTAATTTTATTTTTATTTATTTATTTGAAGAGAGAGATCACAAGTAGGCAGAGAGAGAGGAAAGCAGGCTCCACGCTGAACAGAGCCTGATGCGGGGCTGGATCCCAGGACCCTGGGATCATGACCTGAACTGGAAGCAGAGGCTTAACCCACCCAGGTGCCCCAAGAATCAAGTTCTTCCTCTGCACAGCAGTGTGTCTGGAGGGTTGTGGCCACAGCGAGTAGTGGGGGACCACAGCTGTGGGCTCTGCAGTGGCACAGAAGTCTGAGGGAGGACACAGCAACTGGCAAAGTGAGGAGGTGGCAGCAGGACCCCAGGAGGGCTTGGGAGGTTGGAGTCCAGCCCTATAGGAGACCAGCAAAGGCAAGGCAGAGCCCAGTCCTCAGGGCTTCAGGGGACAGGTCACCAAAGCACTAGAAAGTGTACACAGCAACCAAGAGCAGCGGTAGGCAAGGTTGGGTCTGGGCCACTGTTAAAGTCAGAGCCCAGAACCAAGACAGGAGATTAGAGCCAGACTTCAGGTCCACCCCTCACTAACCCCACCTCTCCCAGTTCAGCCAACCTGTGGTGCTGGCCACAGTAAGACAGCACTTAGCAGGAATCTGGGGGACTCACAAAACAGTCCCCAGTCAAGCCCAGTGGAGGTCCAACAAGGTAGGGCTGAGCCAGGTGTTGTTCCTGAGGAGCAGGGAGAGACACTTTCATACACAACCTTGCTGGAGTCATTTTTTGGCCCCATTTTACAGACAAGAAGACTGAGGCTCGCTCGTTTGCTTGTGGCTCCACTATGGATGGTGAATGGCAGAGCTGGGCTTCCCAGATCTTGGCCCCTTTCCTCTGTCAACCAAAGAAGGAGCTTGGGGAGCATCTCAGCCAGGTCCTCTGAGGTAGTCTCCCTCCAGGCCCTAGACAGGGAGTTAGGCAGATGGCCACAGAGCAAAACTACCTGGGTTCAAATCGGAACTCTGACACTTATTACGTTTCTTCAGGCAAGCTCCTAAACTTTTCTATACCTCAGTTTCCTCATTTGAAAAGTAGGGCTAGTAACAGTACCCACCCCATAAGGCCTTTGTGAGGAATTTTGAAGAATGGGGCTCAGGGCCTTTGGGGAAGGCTCCCTACTCCCCAATCCCACCCTGAGTGTAGATGAGGAAATTCATTGTTTCCCCCAATTCTTCCAGTAATTTCTCAAATTCATCATTCCTTGCTAACAAGAAGAAGCCAGACCACAGTGGTTTGGAGTCAGGTCAGACCCTCATTGCAGCTTTGGGGGGCTATGCCCAAGTCTGTAGCATGATCCTCTTTCCCTGGGACACCCTCCTCCACAGCCCCCCTCCTCTACCTTGGATCTTCAAGCTAAAACATTTCCCCTTCTGGATCCTCCTGGCCCCAGCCCTTGCATTTCTAGATCTGGCAGATGGAAGTCCCCTTGCCCTGGTCTCCACAGCTTCCGTGTAACCAGCAAAGAGGGAAGAGAAACACAGGGAGGAGGGAAGGCTGCATGGGGTGGGGTGGGGTGGGGTGAGGGAGGAGAAGACAAGACAGTCCCAGCAAGAGGGACTTCCATCCTTTTCTGCTCCTCTCCACTAGAAGCAGCCAGGGGGCTTCGGGTTCATGACTCTGGGCTCATAGTTAAATTAGCCTTAACCAAAATGGGCATGTGTTCCTGGGTTGATTTGAATGCCAGTTTTGTTTCTTCCTAGCTATGTGCACTGGGAAGGGAAGTCAACTTTTCTGAGCCTTAGTTTCTCCCTGTCTGAAATGGGCATACTAATAACAACAACCTCATTGGCTGGCCGCGGGACTTTACATGAGAAAATACATGCAAAGTGTCCAGCACGGTGCCTGCACACAAAAAGACTTGATAAGTGATAATTCTTGTTGTTGGTGGTGGTGCTGGTGGTATTTCCAGGCCTTCCGGAATCTGGAATTGCCAATACACTTTCTGAAGTATGTGAAATAAGATGGTAACAGAGAGTACTAGTAGATTAAAGTACTAGAGTACTGTCCTATACTAGTAGATTAAATGACACATGATTCATGAGCCCTCCACATGCCTTTGGCTTAAGGAGTGTAGACCTAGGGGTCCAGCCTGAGACACGAGCCAAGGAACTTCGGTTCCTCCCAGGGCCAAAAGGCCTATATCCCTCAGCTGGGGAAGCCTTGGCTTCTGCTCCAGCAACCTTCCTCAAGCTCGTGAGCCTTGGCTTGGCTCAGCATAGCCCTGTACCCCTGCCCTCCAGAGAACCAGGGAGCAGAGAAGGCTTGAGCCTCTGGAGGTAGCCAGGGTGAAGGGGTAAACGGGCTTTGTCTGGAAAATGGTTTCAATGGGGGAAATTAGCCATGCCTTTAGTACCAACCCAGTTCCCAGAATTTGCCCTGACCTAGGGCTGCAAATTCTCCCTCTTGTTTTTTTACCCAGAAAGTCTTGTAAATCCTATAGGATAGTATAAAATGGCTGGTCAACTCAGCCTGGCCTGGCACAAATTAAGGGATGGCTAATCCATGTTTCTTGACTGACTCGGCAAATAAGGGATTGGCTGGGGCACTGTTTCACAGAGGAGTCCCATAGGGGACTCGCTTCGAAGGCCTCCAGCTTCCCTCCAGTCCTGAGAGAAAAAGAGTATGTGACTTTGAGGCAGAAATCAGGCTGCTCACCACAGCCCAAGGGCCCACCACCTTTTTTTGCCTACATCTGAGACTCTCTGGGACCCTCTGACCACATTTTGGACTATTTCCCAGCCTCTATAGATTGGTTTCTCTCTGCACCTTAAGCGTTTGGGGTTCAGACCTCCCCCTGAGCTCTTGTGGGCCCCTGGAATTGTTTGCACACTAGGACATCCTGTAGGATCTATTGGCCTTCCTGAACTGTGAGCTCCTGGAGGGTAGGGCCCTGGCCATCCTAGTTCTATGTGCCCTGAACTTGATCCAAGGCCTGGCACACAGAGGGCTCCTTCTCATACTTTCACCCACATCTAGTCCTGCTAGCTTGACTTTCAAAACCTACTGTCCCTCCTTTGGGTCACTGTAGGAAACTCCTGCCCAGTCTCCTCACTTTTGTCCTTGCCCGCCCCCCCCTCCCCAGTCTGTTTCAGGCTCATAGCCGACAGGTTGTCTTAATGTGGTTCAGTCAGATCTCCTCCCTTTCTTGCCTGCAAATCCTGTGCTGGCTCCCATCTCACTTAGAGCAAAAGCCGAAGTTCTTAGAATTTCCCCTCCCTGTCTCCATTTTTCTGTTCAGCCAGACCCGCTTCCTTGCTGATCCTCAAACACCTCAGGGCCCATGCGTTGACCTTCCCTCTCTTTGAAATGTTCTCCCGCAGCTATCTCAGCAGTCATTGCCTCACCTTCTTCAGTCCTTCACTGAAGTGTCGCCTTCTCAGTGAAAGCCCTGACCACTGTATTTAAAACTGCTCTCTTCCTTCATCTCCCCTTCCTCATGCCTCTTTCCAGCTTCCCTTTTCTCCATTATGCTTCATGCTGTCTGTTCTACTTTTGTTTTGTTTTGTTTTGTTTTTCGTCTCCCTTAAGGAGTCAGTTCCGTGAGGGCAGGGATTTGTGTCTGTTTGGCCTGTAGCAGCCCCCTGAAGGCAACAGCCCAGGTGACTAGGGCCCAATGAGGGCAGGGAAGCCAGTGGAGGCTTTGGACCCAGATCTCGGCACTCAGCTCCTAACAACCTTTGTTTCTCCCATCTCTGGCCGAATAAGGCCCTTTCATGAGTCCTTTCTGAGGAGTTCCAAGGCAGAATGGCCCTTTAGAGGGCTTTGGCCTCTAAGCAGAATTTCAGCCCACAGCTTCCTCAATGGTCAGGGCCTACACCCTATAGTGGGAAAGGTGAGGTTTTCTCTCTAAGGATGTGCCTACACCTGGCGTTCTTGACCTTCCCTAGTTTCTTCAGATGACAACAAAAGGTTTTCAACTACCCTTTGGACTTGGTGCCATCACCCCCGCCCTGATTATAGTTTCGAGGGCTGGGCGGAAATGCCTGGCTCCAGGGTCTCTGTTCACTTGACTGGCAAGCACTATCTGGACAAGCCAGGGACCCAAAATTATTGCCCAGCATTGGAACGAGTCCCCTGCACACTCACCCTGGGCAGAGAAAAGCAGCGCCAGACTGGACTCAGGGCTCATGAGGACTAAGAGAGGCACAGATGAAGGAAAGGGAAAAGAAGAAGGCCAAAAAAAGAAGGAAGGAAGGGAAGTTAAGGAAGAGGGCGGTGGGGGGGCATGCTAAGAGGAAGCAGAGGCAACTATTTACACTGCCAGAGTTGACAAGACCAGGAGTTTTCTTTTTTTTTTTAAGATTTTATTTATTTGACAGAGTGAGAGAGATCACAAGTAGGCGGGGAGTGGGGGGAAGCAGGCTCCCTGCTGTGCAGAGAGCCCAATGCAGGGCTCGATCCCAGGACCCTGAGATCATGACCTGAGCCAAAGGAAGAGGCTTAACCCACTGAGCCACCCAGGTGCCCCAAGACAAGTAGTTTTCAAATTCTCTTCCTTGGAGGCTAAGATGGCTCCGGCGCCTCTGGGGCACAAGCGGGAGCCCAGTGGGTGGAACTATTGGGTTCCAGTGCTGCTAACCGGAAAAAAAGCATTCATTACCAGACACAACACTGGGCTTTCACTTAGGATTTGCTTGCTGAAAAGTTTCTGCTGCAAAAATAGAACAGGAGGAAGGGAAGGAAGGAAGAAGAAAGAGGGGTGGGGAAGGAAGGAAAGAGAAAGGAAGGAAGGAAGGGGGAGGGGGGCAGAGGAAGGAGAGGGAAGAGGCAGAAAGAGGAAGAGAGAGAGAGATTTGGAGTATGGGAACAACATTATTTTCTATCTTCTGTCCCCAAACAGGGGGATAAAGAGGGGTTGGAGAAGGAGGCCTCTGCTCCCCTCCCTCTTGGTCCTGACCATTCCTAAGGGACTGTAGGCTGCCAGAGAAAAAGGACAAGAGCAAGAAGATGCATTGCTTCTCTTGGGGAGGGTTTCTGGAGGAGGAAGTTTTCCCTCATTTTCTGATTAGCTCTGGATGATCTATGCAGGTGCTAATACTGTTCTAAAAAAAAAAAAGAAGAAGAAGAGAAAGAAGAAAGAAGAGGAGAATAAGGAGAAGGAGAAGAAGGAGGAGGAGGAGAGAAGAAGAAGAAGAAAAGGAGAGCAGGAGAAAAAGAAGAAGTATTTTCTGCCAAACTATAAAGATGCAAAAAATCTGAGGAAATTATCTACTGTTCTTTACTCTCGCTGACTTACTGGGGTCCTAATTAGGAACTGTTTTTAAAAAGGGAAAGAAGAAAAAAAATGCTGGAAAGCTACAGCTGTGGTCCAGCACTCTTGGTGGACAGCTCACAAGAGGCAGCCCCCACGGCGGCACCAGACCTGTGGACCCCTTCCCTGACTCCTCCTGGGGCCTGAATACCTGTGCCTGGGGAAGTGACGGGAAGAATAGAGCAGCCGTCTCGGAAGCTTTGGGGAAGGGGACATGGGCATTGGACTTGGCACTATTTCCAATCCTGCCGGGGGTAAGGCATGTGTAGGTTTGGCTGGAGATGGGAACAGGGGTGAGGAGGGCTGAAGTAGAAGTGTGTGGAGCGGTGGGGGGGGGGGAGCGGGGGGCGGCGGCTGGAGTTGGCGGGGTTGAGGAATCCAGGCTGGCCTGGGAAGGGAGGTTCCCCTGTCTCATGGTTGTTGTTTGGCCGGCCGCCGGCAGGCCTGGCCCCTCCAGCGTTGCCATAGAGCTCTGTGGGTCTTCCCAGCAGCCTGCCAGGGGGAATGTGGCCTGGATGGTTTCCCAAGGAATGTAATCAAGACGTAAATGGGGGGGCAGGAGGAGCTGGTCGATAGGGTTGTCACCTCCTCAGGCCTGTGTGGAGTCTGAGTGAGCTTGCACTGGCCTAACCAGCAAAATCTCCTGGTTGGGCTCTGCTCTGGGGCAAAGTGGCAGTGAGTGCCAGCTTCCTTCTCAGCAGGCCCTGAGACACTGGAGGTGCCTCCCGAGGCAAGCCCGGGGCACCTTGCTGGTCCTCTTGCCCACCCCTTGCCCTGCACCCAGTTGGGCAGATCTCTCCCTGGGTATGGTGAGTGGGCTGGCGACATCTGGCAGAGGTTTGCATGGGCTTCTGGACAGCTTGGCCCCATTCGCGGAGTTCAAAGGAAAGCTCCCAGGAGGCCAGCGCTCACAAGTCCCAAGATGCAGGCAGGGCTTGCCCCAACCAGGACTGCCACCCTGGGTTCATGTGTCTGGGACCAAGCACGAGGCTATAGTCCTGGCTGGCGCGCACTCAGGTAGCCCGTTGCCTGTTCCGTGAGGGGCTCTGTTTCGACTCCCGGCCTTCCTGCTCCGTTAGGAGACACTACTTTTGGATGAAGCTTTAAGGGCCTCCCTGAGTCTGAGAGGCCAGTGACCAAGACATCTGCTTCCCCTTCACCCTCAATCCCTAGGGCTGGCAGGGGTCCAGGGTCGAAGTGGCAAATATGCAGCAAGGAACTTCTGGGACAACACCAAATCCTAGCATGTGGTCCTAATAGCTCCACCAAAACATGAAAATGAGCCCCCAGGTGCCAAAAGTTTTGGAACTCAGATGTTGAAGTTCTTTCTGGCACCCCTGATTTCCCTCCACGGACTCACCACCTGAGTTATATCTATGTTCCAGTCCCTGTCTTGGCACTTACGAGGCTCTGTGGTCCTGGGCAAGTCAAGTCCTTTCTCTTCTTTGACACCATCTTCCTCATCTTTCAGCTGAGAAGCTAGGTTAGAACCTGCTTGTCCTCAAGGCCACCCCTGGCTGTGACACTTTCTATTGCACATTACATAGGGCTTGCCGGCTGTGGGACCTCTGACCCCTCCTCCCTCCCCCTCCAGGAGATCCTGGATCAGAGCCATCAACTCCGCAACCCCGAAGACCTTGAGCGAAACCCTGCCCACGGCTTCCTGGCTGTGTGACTGGGGGAAAGTCACTTTTCCTCTCAGAGTGTCACTTCCTCAACCCTAAAATGAAGCCACTGGAGTTCTCTTGAGTGGTTTTGAGAGTGAGACAAAGCTGTGTCTGGAGTACTTAAATCAGTACCTGGTCCAGACCACAGACCCAGTAAATGTGTGTGGGAACAAGAGACTAGAAGGTATTCAGGGGAGCCAGGAGCTAGTCCCCATCAGTGAGCACGCTGGTCCCCTGGGGGATAGGATCTTAAGGGATGCCCCCTCCCCACCCCACCCTTCAGGAGTGGGGCAGCCCTCTTCGAGGTCCAGAAAAGAGCTCTCTTCTGTAGTTAGTGTAAAGGCAGCAAGGCCTTCCCTGGGCAGCAGAGTCTGCTTCCCACTGCAGGCCAGAGTACTAGGGCCTGCCCCCAAGTGGCCTCAAGCCAGTGCCCACAGCCCTGCCTTACCAGGCCTGGGACCAAAAAGGAAACAACTGGCTCCAGGCCTCAGATTCCTGGCTATCTCAATTCGCTCTGCATGTAGACTGGCCACGGTTTGGTGGGAGCACGACCTCATCGTCTCATTACCAGCATGGGCACAGGCAGAGAAGGGACCAGAAGAGAACAAGGACACTGCCGCATTATCAGACACTTGACTCTTTTCTTCCCATGACTCTTCCTTGGTCTTGCTCTCATTCCCCTCCCTCCCTCCCCTTTCTTCCTCTTTCTCCCCCCTCCAGCTACCTGTCTTTTTTTCTGTGAGATCTGCTGTCCTCTCTGCACGATCTGTATCTCATGTCTCTGCCTCAACTTTTGTCCGTTTGGGTTTTCTTCAGACTCTGGTCTTCCATGTCCATGCTTGGCTTTCCCTTAGAGTGAGCATGTGGGAGGTGGTCATTACTGCTCCCAGTCCCAGTGCTATACTCTGGGCCACCAGGCTGAGATAGCATGAATTCTCGTGGCCTGCCCACTCTAAAGGACAATAAGAGAGAAACAAACACATGCACGCAGCTTTCTTTCTGGTATAGAGTCTATGCTCCGGAAATGTAAGTTCTCATCCTACCTTCCTTCTGAAGCTCTCCTTAGTTTGGCCCCTGGACTAGGCTGAGGCTTGAATAAGTCTGAGGACTCACCTTCGACAGAATCCTCAGCTCCGACCCAAGATGGGGAACACAAGGGCCCTTGCTGCCCCTCCACCAAACTCCTGGCCTCCTTTTACTTGTGGCCATCACCGGACACACACCCCAAGCTTCTATTTCATCCATCCTTCTCTCCTTCCTTAGAAACCCTTGCCTTCCTCTGAGGGTACCGTGTATGTGTTAGAAAGTTCATCAATCCATTAAGGTCTAGGGACAGAAATAATCATGGCCCTACCCTCATGGAGCTTCCTGAACAGGGAGGGAAATAATCATTGAACAAAAAGTTACAGCTGGCTGAGCGTTCTGCTAGAGCAAGCGCAGAGCGGCCTAGGATTGTAACTGAGAGACCTGCCCTAGGCTGGGGTTCAGGGACAGCCTCCCTCGAGAAGGTGCTGTTTAAGCCACAGATGGAAAAGTCAGCAAAGACCAGACTAAGAAGAGTTCCAGAATCAGTTCTGTGTGTTTATGGTGGCAGTTTGGGGTCAAACCCTATTTCGGGGTCTTAGAGGTATCAGCCAGCCTAAGAGCAAGGCCTATTACTCATTCCATTTCTCAGATGAGGACCCTGAGGCTCAGAGAGATAAAATGACTTGCCCAAGGTCATGGTATTAGATCACAGTAGGTGCAGAAACAGGAGCTCAGGCAGTCTGACTACAGAGACCGATTTCTGTGCCAAACACCTCTGGAAACAGGAGAGAACTGGAAACAAAGGAAAGCACTGAAGGGATTCGACAGGGGAGGGGGCTTCATCAGCCATATGCTGGCAAAAGTACTCCCTGGTAGCATGGTCTGCAGGGTGACAGGAGAGGAAATAGTGCACACAGCAGGGAGGCCCCTGCATTTGTCCAGGTGAGACATGATGGTGCTTTGGGCTCGTGTGGTGGCAGCAGAATGGGGATCAGGAAGGAAGATGGATTTGAGGACTGATGGCGATGTTTGCAAAGCGTTTTGCACATTGCCTCACCACTTCCCTGGGCAGTATTTAATTTGATTTGCTCAAGGCTCCTGTCAAGTGGCTAAAGCAACGATCAACATTACCTCTGCTCCACGAATAACAAGAGCGAGGCCTGGAGAGGGGCCGCACTTTGTTGAAGACCACAATTACAGATGTGGGTGTTCCAGAGAGCAAGTGTGGGCACCTGCACCTGGGTAATTATGCATGAAGACATGCGGGAGCCACCCAGATGCATAGGTGTGTGGTTGCACACGTGCGTGCAGGTATGGGTAGACACATGTGGACACAGGGCCTTACGCAGCTGTGTGCATGCATCCTGCATGTCTGCTGCCTTAGTGGGCTCCTGGGCTGCCAATGATGGGCCCTCTGCATGTGCAGGAAGGACACAGCCAGCCAGGACTGCTGAGGAAGATGAAGGACCATGGAGGAGGTCTGAGGGTTGAGCCCACCTCTGCTGGGAGTTGAGGATTCATGGCCCCTAAGTCAGACTGAATTTGGGGAGCCTCTTGGGTTGGTGGGTTCAACAATAATACTAATGCTTAAAGTTATTGAACACTTAGCCTATCACGTGCATTATATCTATTCATTCTCACAACCCTATAAGGTAGCTACAATGATTTGCATTTATAGATGAGTAAATGGAGGCTGAGAGAGCGTGACTAATGTGCCCAAGTTTGGACCAGCTAGTAAGCTATGGAGGCAGGTTGGAGACTCATTCCACCTGACTCTGAAGCTCATGCTCTTAAACCACTGTGAAGCACACAGAGAAGCATGCACACAGACACAGGCATACGAGTGCCCGCATCCCTAGACATGTGGAACCACACAGGGAGTCAACACTCCAGGGTAACCCGGAAACAAACTCTGGAGCCCAGGCGCCATGTTCAGCTGTGGGCTGAGAGCAAGGGACCAGAGCCCATAAAGTTGGGCAGCTCTGCACACTTCCCCACACTGGGCCGCTCCTGAGACTGGCTGTCTCAGAGTTTCCTCAGGCTTCCAGCCTCTGGACTCTGTGCTCTGGGCTTCAGGCAGTCAGTGAAAATTTATGGTTTGAGAAAGTTCTTGCAAGTCCAATCCTTACATGCCCCCTCTCTGACTTGCATGGTTTCTCAAGATACTGGTTTCCTCCTTCTCCTCCTCCTCCTCCTCCTCCTCCTCCTCCTCCTTCTCTTCCTCTTCCTCCTCCTCTTGCTGTTACTGCCTCCCTCTCCTGGCCCTTTGTCTCTGGACAAGGCAAACCTCTCAGTTCCCCTTCTCCCTACATGCGAACCTTGACTACCTCTGTTGAGCCCCCTGCGCAGCCTCACATTGCAGATAAAATTCCTTCTCCTTTCTTCCCCTTCAAGCTGACTGTGGAGGCTAAGGAAGGGGTGTGTGCATGAGACGGTTGTCTTAGTGCATGCACATGCTTGCATGTCCAGCAGGGCAAGGCAGAGCCATGTGAGGTAGGGGATGTGCATCGGGGGTCTGGTAGGGAGAAGGCATTGCAAATATGTGGAGGGCGTGCCCTTTCCTGTTTATGGGGGCCAGCACTGGGCCTGGGCCGCCAAACACAAGCAGTAATATTTGTAGCATATATATGTGCATGCATGATGTGTGTGAATGTGCATGTACGTTTCTCTTGTGACTGGGACTGTGAGTTGGGCCCTAATTGTGAAAAAGCTTCAAGCTCTTGTCAGAGAGGCAGTACGTTAGGGTGGTCAAGACCATGGACTTTGGGTCGGACTGCCACTTATTAGCCATGTAACCCTGAAACAATGCCCTATACTTTCTGTGCCTCAGTTTCCTCATCTGTAATATGGAGGTGATAATATTAAGGTCTATGTCAGAGTGTTGCTGTGAGGAATATGAGACTAGAAGTGATCATGGCACCGTGTGACACGTAGTAGGTGACCCATAGATGTTAGCTGTTACTGTGTGGATGAAGAAAAGAAAATTCTTGCTGACTGGGCTCTTGCCCCATGCCCAGCATGGGACTTAGCACTTTACATTATTATCTCACTTAGTTTCACCACTTAGAACCATGTCTGACCCCAGAGGAAAAGTTTCATATATATGTGCTGAATGAATGAATGAATGGATGGATGGATGATGTCTCCTAAAATCCTCTGAAGTGAGAATTTTAACAGATGGGGAAGCCAAGACAAAGAAAGGCAAATTCCTTGTGGAGCCAGACTAATGAGTGTGGATTTTGGTTACATGGATGTGTCTATAACTGCTTGGGGTAAACCCTATGGAAAGGGGGTGGGGGTCAAGAAGTGACCTTTCCTCTCTAAGTACAGATAGGAATATGGGGAGAAGTAGAAATATGCGTGCATGTGTGTGTGCACACGTGCACATGCAGACGCATGCGTGCGCCACAGACACCTGTGTGGTCCAGGCTCCCCCAGAAATGGAGGAGGTTCTAGGAAAGGTGAGAAAATGTTTGCATTGGCATGGCTGAAGAGAGCTTCTTCTAGGGGAGGGAGGCCAGTGCAAGTGGCATCGTGCTCAGCCTGAAAGTCCAGAGGTAAGAGAGATGCTCAGGTTCAATGTTCTCCTGAAACCTGGGCAACGAAGGTCAGAAACTGCAATGTAACCTCCAACTCCTGGAATTTCACAGTTGTAAGGGCCCTTAGAGTCTGCCAAGACCATCCTCCATCAGATTGTTAATGAGGAAACTGAGGCACAGAGAAAGCAGGGACATTATATAGTAGACAACAGGCAGATCTGGGACAGTAGTCCTGGATTGGAGTCAGCCAGGCCCAGATATACTAGAAAAAGCGAGCTGTTGGATCCTGGCTAGAGGGTTTGCCCAAGGGATGGAGCAAGGGCTAAACCCTGTTTGCACTGGCTGGAGACAGACCTCATTCTCAGGCCTGGTCCAGAGAGCAGGAGTGGACCCCAGTGGGGCTTTCCCTTATAGTCCAGGCCAGCTCTTGGAAGGAAAAAGGCCAAAGGTGGAGGCAGGAGGCCTCAGCAGCTGCCCAAATATATACCTAGGCTCGCTAGGGTCCTCAGGGGTGCTGCCTGGCCTTGGCAGCCTGCACAGGGCTGCGGCTGCCCTGGCCCTTATTTGTTGACTTTCACTCCTGCCAAGGGGAAGCCGTTCTGGATGGAGACACAAGAAAGTGATTTGTCACTGGTTGCCCCTGGCTCCCACTCTGATATGTCAGCCAACAGATAGATTCCCGCTTAACACTTGCCCCACCTGTAAAGTTGCTATAGTAACTTGTTCCCTAGAAGGCCAGAGCCAAGCTCTGGCTGCATTGCCACCTGCTGGAGCATCAAATCTGGAGACCTCAGAAGGACACTGAGGCACAGACTTGCAAAGTCACTGCTTCACCACTTCCCTCTGAAAAATCTTAAGCAGGTTGTTGTGCATCTCACAGTACTCCTCCCATGCCCAGCTGTGGTTGAATCCTGTTTCAGGTGTACCCTCCAGAACCACTGTAGGCCCCACAGACAACGGTGGTGGCCTCAGTACTTACACACTACAAAGTACCATGCCACAAGCAGGCACTGATCCAATGCTGACACTGTTAATGTATCTGAACCAGTTGTTCAACCCACATCCTCCCCCAGCCAAGGGTCATTGTGGTTGTTCCTGTATACTTTGGCCCTGATCTCTTAGAGGCTCTGCTCTCCTCCATCTGCACCCAGAGGTCCCTGGACCCAGAGTTGCTTTCATTTTACTGTGGGATCAGATTCAATCAAGAATGTGTATGGTCCCTGGCGTCCTGGGCACAAGATAACCTTTGGTTTTGGGCCAGGGCATGACAAATCCTGATAAACCCAGCCTAGAGGATGAGCCAATAAGACCAAAGGATTAGTCATGCTTGCTGTGACCTACAGGACTTATACACAGTGATCCCTCTGCTGAGACCACTTTTCCTCTCTGCCCCTGTCTTCCCCTGGGTGATGCTACCTTACCTTTCAGTTTCTGGTTTAGATTTCTCCTCCAGGAAGCTTCCTTGACCACACATCTAAGTTGAGTCTTCTCTAATGAACTCCCATAACTCTCCAATGAAACTGTATTGTAATTGCTTACCTGTCTTCCCCACTGATTGGCAGTCCCTTGAGAGTGGGCCCTATTTAGCTGACATCTAGTACAGGGCCAAACACATAGTAAATAGATGAATTACTGTTGAACGAATGGATGAATGAATAGTACCCCTCTGAGGGTACTAGTCTTTCCTTCAAGAGTGGGGGAATTCCTAAGCTCAGAGTTTTTCTAGGCTGCCTTCACAACTCTGATTTTTGTGATCTGTTTGTCCCATAGACAACTGGCAGGAGGGCTGGGTTCTCCATCCAAGGTTTTCTCCCTTTGAGATACACCCCTTCAGCAAGTTACCCTGGTGCCTTCTTCTACCCAGAGTCTGACTTCCATTCACAGCTACCAAGCCCATTTCCCATTAGATATATCTGAGCAGGAGGGGCTGTTGTCCCTCCCCCACCAGAGTTCTGCTGCTTGCCATCCTGACTCACTTCCTTGTCCCAGGACACTTCCCTCCCCGTCATTTCCCCAGGCCCCACTTCAGTCTCCAAGGCTCATTCACAGACCTCCTTTAGGACAGCAGTTCTCTGGGGTGGTCCAGAGAATAGTGGTGGTCTGTGGGGCCTTTAAGTGGTCCATGGGCAAGTCCAAAAATCAAGGCATGCAAAAATGTGTGGTGTTTTTTTTTTTAAGTATATTTTCTATGGCAGATTCAAATCTGTATTTAAAAAAACTGACAATGGGGGGCGCCTGGGTGGCTCAGGGGGTTAAGGCCTCTGCCTTCGGCTCGGCTCGTGATCCCAGGGTCCTGGGATCAAGCCCCGCAACAGGCTCTCTGCTCAGCAGGGAGCCTGCTTCCTCCTCTCTCTCTGCCTGCCTCTCTGCCTGCTAGTGATCTCTGTCTGTTGAATAAATAAGTAAAATCTTAAAAAAAAAAAAGAAGTAAAAAACTGACAATGGGAGTACCTGGGTGGCTCAGTGGGTTAAAAGTCTTTGCCTTCAGCTCAGGTCATGATCCCAGCGTCCTGGGATCGAGCCCTGCGTCAGGCTCTCTGCTCGGCAGGGAGCCTGCTTCCCTTCCTCTCTCTCTGCCTGCCTCTCTGCCACTTGTGATTTCTGTCTGTCAAATAAATGAATAAAGTCTTAAAAAAAAAAGAAAAGAAAATACCCTTGCTCAAGTGTATGCGATTTTAAAAAATAAATAAATAAATAAAAAATATGAAAAACCGACAATGGCTAGTTTGTCAGTACAGTCACAATAACGGTTATGTACCCAGTTAAAGGGCCATCAGGTCATTTGGGATTTGGGAATATGCCAGGATAGAATTGACAGAGCCTCCAAAGAAACCCCTGAAACCAGAACATAAAGTGTCCTAGAATATTGCTCCCATTTTGCAAGTGGAAGAACTGAGGCTACAGTGCAAGCAAAAGTCTGGTCCCAATGAGCCTAGTCAACCAAGGCTCTATGGTAGGTTTGGCTCCACCAGGCATTTGTCAAACATCCTCAAAGGAAGGACTGCAGTGACGTCAGTAATCCCAAGACTGAAGTAGACAGGGAATAAATATCTGTGCTCCCACACCAGACTGAAACCTCTAGGGGTGGAGATGACACATGCTGTTGCCCTCTCATTGGCCTCAATTCCCAGCTCTCTCAACAGCCCTCAAAACTGTGGCCCTTTTGGGGATCCCCCACCCCCAGCTCCAGGCCAACCAGGCAGGCAGGCCCTCCCTCTATGCATGCGCGTCTGTGCATACACACACACACACACACACACACACACACACACAACCTGCATTCTTGAACAGCTGCCATCACTTCATTGGCCTCAGCCCCAAGAAGGAGTATGGAATGTGCTTCCCTGAGCCATTAGGGAGTGGGTAGTATGTGAGGGGGTGTCCTGCAGAGAAAGAGCTGAGAATAAAAGGACAGCCTATAAATGAAGAAAAGGGATGATCCCAAGGGCCAAATCCTCTGGGGGTGAAAGTCTATACACGGTAGCCCCAGAGACAAGGCCAAGAAGAATGTATTAGACCTGGACTTCTTTACCTGTTCCCTGTGCCCATACTCACAGGACAGAGGAGGCCAGGGACCAAGGTTCTGTGGGCACACCCCTAAAACTGTCCCCAACTAGGAATGGGATAGGCATGGGTAAGGGGAAAAGGTGGAAGGAAATTTAAAAGGTGAGAGGGTGTTGATCTCTGCAGGTATTAAAATGAAATCATTGTCTCAGCATCTTTCTTTCTGAGAACTAGAGTCTAGATCTTCTCAATCTCATTGTCAAGACACTCTGGGTGTTATGAGAAATTTGTCACTCACTAATTACAGTTAAAGAGTTAAGTATTGTAATTGTTTCCTGTTATTTTCTTCTTTCCTTTTGTAAAAGCCAAATTAGAGCAGATCTGTAGTTTTCCTTACGGTCTTTCTTTGTTACCTTTCTTAAAAGGTAACAAAGGAGGACTTTGGTTCTAGATGAGAGGAATAGACACATTTATCTTGATTCTTCCTGCTACATACAGTTAAAAATTATGGATGTTATATATAAAACAAGCATAAGAAGACTATGAAAGGTTGAGAGAAGAAGGCAGACCAGTTAAGGAACTTGACTCTCAAGGAACAATATGGTGGTGTCTTTCCTGGGTGCTGGAGAAGCCAGCAAACAGAAACACCAATGAGCACAGCCAAATACAGACAAAAAATTAAAAGACACAGTTCCAACAAAAGCTTGTTCTCTTTTGACCAAAGGACCAGTAAAGGATCAGTATAGCAAGACAGAAAACTTTTAGACAGTGATCACTCTAGTCCAACCTTATACTATAGAAAAAACTGTGTCTTCACCTCTATCCATGACAAAAAGGAATAAGTGGGGGAGCCTAGAATTCCATCCTTACCAGGCTATAACAAGATGCTCTAATCCTTCCCCCATTCCCTGACTGGGACAGTATCAGAAAAGGCTGGGAGGGGATCTCAGACTTTTATCCCTGCTTGGTGGCGATGAGGCCTTCTCTGCTCCCACTGTCAGCAGATATCTAGTGGGGAGCCTGATATCCTATTAACTACTTAGTAGTAATGAAGCACTCCTCCCCACCCTGGGATATCAAAGGAGGCAGAGTGGGGAGCTTGGACTTTCACCCCAACCTGGGAGTATCTTTCTTCTGCTGCTAGTGCAGTGTTAGAGGCCTCCTGCTAGAACAGAAGATTTAAATAAGATCCAGAGTCTTGTAGGATAATCCACAAAATATCCAGATTTCAGTAAAAAGTAGCCAGTGATACCAAGAACCACAAAAATCTCAAATGAGAAAAGAAAAGCAATGGATGCCCAGACTGAGTGGACACAGATATTAAAATTATCTGACAATGATTTTAAAGCAGTCATTATAAAAATCACTCAGGAAGGAATGACAAACATATTTGAAACAAATGACCAAAAAATGGTCTTAGAGAGGAAATAGGAGATATAAAGAAGAACCAAATGAAAATTTTTTGAGTGGAAAAATATAATAACTGAGAGAAAAATTCAATGGAGGGCTTTAAAAATGATAGGGAGGATAGGGAAAATACTCCAACTTGAAGGCAGAGCAATAAAAATTCTCAGTCTTAGCAACAGAGAGAAAATACACTGAAAAAAATGAGGGGCTCAGGAACGTATGGGTGTATAACAAAAGGTCTAACATTCCTGTCATTGGAATCCATGTCATAGAAGGAGAGGAGAATACAGATGAGGCTGAAAATTTACTTAAAGTAATAATGTCACAAATTCCCCAAATTCAGCAAAAGATCTAAACTTAACAGATTCAATAAGCTGAACAAATCCCAAACAGGATAAACCCAAAGAAATCCATACCAAGACACACCTAGCTGAACTTCTAAAAACCAAAGACAAAGGAAAAAATCTTGAAAGCTGCAAGAGAGAACACATTACTTATGAAGGAGAAGAACTCAGATGACAGTAGATTTCACATTAGAAACCATGGAAGCCAGAAGGAAGTAGCACAATGCATTCAAGAGATAAAAGAAAAGAACTATCAACCCAGAGTTCTTTATCTAGCAAAAATAACCTGCAGGAATGAAGGATAAAACAAAACATTCTCAAACAAGGAAACCTATGGAATTTGCTACTAACAGACTTACACTAAAAGAATGGCTAGAGGAAACTCTAAAAATGTAAAAGAAATGGTAAAAGAATAGATGTTGGAATATCAGGAAAGAAGAGAGAATAGCTTATAAACTTATAAAATAAATCATGGAGATGAAAAGTATGGCTTAGGGAATATAGCCAATAATATTGTTATAACATATGGGGACTACAGTTTTCATGGTGAACATTGAGAAATAAGTTGTGAAATCAATACGTTGTACACCTGAAACTAAATAACATTTATGTCAATTATAATCAAGTAATAAATTTTGAAAAAGAAGAAGATAGAAGAGGGGAAAAAAGAATTATGTAACTTGAAGTGGAATTTATTCCTGGGATGCAAAGCTTGAGAATTAATCAATGTAATTAGTGTATCAACAGGCAAAAGGAGAAAAATCACATAGTCACATCAATTGATACAGAAAACACATTTGACAAAATTCAGTGCCCATTAACAACTCCCAGACAATTAAAAATAGATGGGGATTGTCCTGAACTTGATAAAGAACATCTACCAAAAATCTACAACCAACACCATACTTGATAGTGAAAGACAGAATGCTTTCCTTTTATGATGGGAAACAAAGCAAAGATGCCCATTTTCACCACTTGTAATCAACAAGTACTGGAAGTTCTAGCTTGCACCCAGGCAATGAAAAGGCATAAAAATCATGCCAGTCAGAAAGGAAGAAATAAAACTGTTTCTATTTGCAGGAGACACAATGGTTGACATAGAAAATGCCAAAAAACCTGAAAGAAAAATGAACAAATGCATTTCCACAACTAATAAATGATTTTTGAAGATCTCAGGACACAAGATCAATGCACAAGAATCCAACTGTATTTCTACTATTCATGAACATGTGGACACAGAAACTAAAATTATAATATCACTTAAAAAATGAAATACATAAGTATAAATCTAACAAAACATGTATAGGACTTGTATGTTGAAAACTACAAAATACTGATGAAAGAAATCAAAGACAGTCTAGATAAATGGAGAGGCACTGCATCTATATATTAGAAGACTCAATATGGTAAATATGTCAGTTCTTCTGAAGTTGAAATACAGGTTTAATATTAATTCCTATCAAAATAACAGCAAGGTTTTGGGGGGAGCATCTGGGGAGCTCAGTTAAGTGGCCAACTCTTGATTTCAGATCAGGTCATGATTTTGGGGTCCTGGGATTGAGCCCCGCATCCAGCTCTCCACTCAGCAGGGAATCTGCTCAAGTATTCTCCCTCTCCCTCTTCCCCTCCTCTCTCTCTGTCTCTCAAATAGGTGAATAAATCTTTAAAAAAAATACCAGCAAGGTTCTTTTTGGTAGGTATTAAAAAGATTATTTTAAAATCCATATGGAAAAGCCAAGAAACTAGAATAGCTAAAAACAGTTTATAAAAAGAATAACATAATGGGAGGAATCACTCTACCTGATTTTAAGACTTATCATATAGGGACTGTAATCAAGACTGTGTGGTGTTAGAGAAGAAAGAGACAGAAAAAAAATATATATATATATTCAATAGAACAGAATAGATACCCTAGAAATAGACCCACAAATATGTCCAACTTACTTTTGGCAAAGGCATAAAAGCAATTCAGTAGAGGAAAGATCAATCACCTTTTCAATAGATGGTGCTAGAGAAATTGGACATTCATAGGCAAAAAGATAAACCCTGATCTAATCCTCACACCTTACACAAAAATTACTCAAAATGGGCCAATTGTTTAAATGTAAAATGTAAAACTGGAAAACACTTTCAAAGGAAACACAGGTGAAAGTCTGCAGTACCTAGGGCTTGATGAAGAGTTCTTAGATCTAGCATGAAAGGCACAATCTATCACCTAAAAAATAAAAAATTTGGGACTCATCAAAATTAAGATGTTTTGCTCTACAAAAGTTCATATAAAGAGGATAAAAAGACAAATTACATTGTGAGAGAAAATATTTGCAAATCACATATCTAACAAAAGACATATCTAGAATATATAAAGATATCTCAAAACTCAATAGCAAAAATCAAACAGTCTAATTGGGAAATGGGCAAAAGGCATGAAGAGACACTTCGCTGAAGAAGATACATGGATAACAAATAAGCACATGAAAAGATGTTCAAAATCCATAAGCATTAGGAAATACAAATGAGGAAAAGGATGAGCTATCACTCCACACCAATTAAAATGGCTAAAAGGAAAGAAAATAGTGACAATACCAAATGCTGATGAGGATGAAGATAAACTAAGTTTCCTGTATTGCTAGTGGGAGCATATAGTGGTATATCCACTTTGGAAAATAGTATGTTGGTTTCTTCAAAAGCTAAGCATATACTTACCATAGGGCCCATCAGTTGCACCTCTGGATATTTATCCCAGAGAAATGAAAACTTGTCCACACAAAGACCTCTGCATTATTGTTCATGGCAGTGTTATTTGTAACAGCCCCAAACTGGAAACAACTAAACTAGCCCTAAGTAGGTACTTGGTTAAACAAACTGGAGCATCCATATTATATCACAATCAAAAGAAACAAACGCTTAATATATGCATCAGTGAATTTCCAGGGAATTATGCTAAGTGACAAATCTAATACCAAAAGTCACATGCTATAGAATTACACTTATATAAGATTCTTGATATGACAAAATTACAGAGTTGGGGAGTATATTAGCAGTTGCCAGGGTTAGGAATGGTGGGGTAAAGGGGACTGGTATAACTAGAAAGAGGCAGCATGAAGGAGGACTTTGTAGCAATGGAACAATTCTGGGTCTTGATTTTGGTGGTGGTTACATAAATCTACATGTGATAAAATAGCATAAAACTACATGCACACATTATACCAGTTCTTAGTTTCCTGGATTTGATATTCTACTTTAATTATGTAAGATGTAGCTATTGGAAAACAGTAGATAGAGGATACAAGGAACCCAACTATAGTCTCTTTTTTTTCTTATACAATTTTTATTAGCATATGATTCTTGTGCCATAATATTCACCCTTTAAAGTGTACACTATTTTTAGTATATTCACAATGTTGCACAAATATTTTCACTAATTTCAGAACATTTTCATCACCCCAAAAGGAAACTCTGTACCCATTAGAAGTAAGTCACTCCTCATTTTCTCTCATCCCTGGCAATCACTAATGTACTGTCTATCTCTGTGAATTTGCCTAGTCTGGACATTTCACATAGATGGGATCATATAATTTGTGGTGCTTTTGGTTGACTTCTTTCACTTAGCATATGTTTTTAAGGTTCACCCATATTGCAGCATGTATCAGTACTTCATTCTTTTTTATGACTGAATAATGTTTCCTTGTATATGAATATATATCTATAGATATAAATATCACATTTTTTTCTATCCATTCATTAGTTGATGGACATATAAACTGTTTCCACTTTTTGACTATTGTGAATAATAATGCTGCTATAAACATTCATGCACAAGTTTTTGTGTATACATATGTTTCCAGTTTCCTTGGGTATCTATACTAGCAGTAGAATTACTGGGTTGTAACTTATGTTTAACATTTTGAGGAATGGCCAGACTGTTTTCCAAAGAGGCTGCATCATTTTACATTCCCATCAGTAAAGTCCGAGGATTCGAATTTCTCCATATCCTCACCAAAATTTGTTATCTGACTTTTTGATTCTAGCCATCCTAGTGGGTGTGAAGTGGTACTTCACTGCTCTGATTTGCATTTCACTAGTGACTAACAGTGCCGAACATCTTTTCATGTGCTTGTTGGTCATCTATATATCTTCTTGGAGAAATGGATACTCAAATCCTTTGCCTGTTTTAAAATTACATTTTGTATTGTTAACTTTTAAATGTTCTTTATATACTAAAAATGCTAGTCTCTTATCAGATATATGATTTGCAAATATTTTCTTTTTTCTTATTTTGTGGGTTGTCTTTTTACTTCCTTGGTGGCCTCCTTTGAAGCACAGCAGTTTGGATGAGATCCAATTTATCTGTTTCTTTTTCTTTTGTTGCTGGTCCTTTTGGTGTCATATCTAACAAACCACTGTCTAATCCAAGGTCAAGAAGTTTTACACCTATGGGGCACCTGGGTGGCTCAGTGGGTTAAGCCACTGCCTTTGGCTCAGGTCATGATCTCAGGGTCCTGGGGTCGAGCCCTGCATTGGGCTCTCTGCTCAGCGGGGAGCCTACTTCCCCCTGTCTCTCTGCCTACTTGTGATCTCTCTCTCTCTGTCAAATAAACAAATAAAATCTTTTTTTAAAAAAAAGTAGTTTTACACCTATGTTTTCTCCTAAGCGTTGTATTATTTTAGCTCTTAACTTTCAGTCTTTTATCTATTTTGAGGTATTTTTATATGGTGTAAATTAGAGGTCCAAATCCATTCTTTTGCTTGTGGATGCCTATCTGTGCCAGCACCATTTGTTGAACAGATAATTCTTTCCCCACTGAATGGTCTTGATGCCCTCATTGAAAATCAATTGAACATAAATGTATGAGTTTATTTCTAGACTCTCAATTCATTTATATCCATCTATTTGCCCATCTATATTCCAGTACCACACAGACTTGGTTTAATACAGCTTTATACCAAGTTTTAAAATTGGGGAGTTTCAAAGAACCAACTTTGTTCTTTTTCAAGATTGTTCTATTAGTCATGGTTCTTCAGAGAAACAGAATCAATAGTGTATATATATGTGTGTGTGTGTGTGTGTGTATATATATATATATATGCATGCATACACATATAATGTGTAATGTATATCATTATATATTGTATATATCATTATACATCTATATATCATATATATGTATATATATTTATATATAAATTCATGTGATTTATGGAGGTTGAGAAGTCCTACAATCTGTCATCTACAAGTTGGAAGCTACAATCTGTCATCTACAAGTTGGAGCACCCAGGAGAGCTGGTGCTCCAGTTTGAAGGCCAGAGAGGTGGAGAGCCTATGGTGTAAATTCCAGTCAGGTCTGAAGGCCTGAAAATGAGAAACATGGAGGGCAGGAGAAAATTGATTTTCCAGCTCAACAGTCAGGCAGAGAATGAATTCAACCCTACTTTGCCTTTTTGTTCTATTCAGGCCCTCAACAGACTGTATGATGCCCATTGGAGAGAGCTGTCTGCTTTACTCTATTATTTCAAATGCTAATCTCTTCCAGAAACACCTTCACAGACACACCCAGAAATAACGTTTAACCAGCTATCTGGACATCCAGTGGTCCAGTCAAGTTGACATATAACATTAACCATCACAATTGTTTTGGCTATTCTTGGCCCTTGTATTTCCATTTAAATTTCAGCATCGCCGGTCAATTTGTTTAAAATCCCATACATTTTGGTATGTGTGGTTTTGTTTTCATTTATCGCAAAATATTTTCTAATTCCCTTTGTGATTTTTTTCTTTTACCCACTGGCTATTTAGGAGTGTGATTGGAAACTAGTTTAATTTTCATATATTTGTGATATCATCAAGGTTATTTCTGTTATTGATTTCTAATTTCATTCCATTGTGATTGGAGAACATACTTTGAATGATTTAAATCCTTTTATATTTATTAAAACTTTTCTAAGACCTAACATATAGTCTACCTGGAGAAAGTTTTATGGACACAAGCGGAATATGTTTTCTGCTTTTCTTGGGCAGAGTGTTCTATAGAAGTCTTTGGGCTTAGTAGGTTTATAGTGTTAAGTCTTCATTTTCCATGTTGATCTTTTGTCTTATTCTATCCATCATGGAAAGTAAGGTACTGAGGTCTCCAGCTATTATGTTTCCCTTCAATTCTGTCAGTTTTGGATGCATGTATTTTGGAGTTCAGTTGTTAGGTACACATATTTTTATAATTGTTACATTGCTTGCTAGATGAATCTTTTTATCAAAATAAAATATTTTTCTTTATCTCTAGTAACAACTTTGGCATAAAGTCTATTTTGCCTTTTATTAGTATAGCTATTCCAGATCTCTGTTGATTCACGTTTGCATGGTCTATCTTTCTCTATTCTATTTTCGGTCTATTTGTATCTGAATCTAAAGTGTGTCAAATAGAATTGAATCACGGGGTTTCTTTTTTTAATCCATTTTGCCAATCTCTACCTTTATGCAGAATATGTAATCCATTTGCCTCAATGCAATTACTAATGTGATAGGATTTATATCTGCCATTGTGCCATTTGTTTTCCATATGTATTGTCTTTTTTTATCATTTATTCCTCCATTACTGCCTCTTTTGTGTTAAGTAGGTAACTTCTGGTGTACCATTTTAATCTTCTTTATGTTTCTTTTACTATTTATTTAGTTATGTTCTTACTGGTTGCCCTGGGGATTATAATCAATATCTTAGTTTATAACAATCAAGTTCAGATTAAGACAAATTTAATTTCAATAGTATAAAAAAACTTTGCTCCTGCATAGCTCCATTCCTTCCTCCCTCCTTTATGTTTTTATTATCAAATTACATTATTATGCATTGTATACACATCTACAGAATTGTAATTATTGTTCTATGCAGTTGTCTTTCAAATCAGATGGGAGAGAAAAAGCATTGCAAACAAAACATACTATTGTTCTTTATTTCTGCACATGGATTCAAGTTACTGTCTGGCATTCTTTCATTTACATCTGAATTTTTATTTCTAATAGGGCAGGTCTGGTAATGATGGATCTTTTCAGTTTTTGTGTATCTGGGAATGTTTTAATTTCTTCTTCATTTTTTGAGGGATTGTTTTGCTGGATATAGAATTCGTAGTTGAAATATATTTCTTTCAGCACTTTGAATATGTCATCCCTCTTTCGTCTGGCCTCCATTGTTTCTAATGAGACATCAACTAGGAATTTTATTGAGAATTTCTTTTATGTGATGAGTCACTTTTCTCTTGTTGCTTTTGAGAAATTCTATCTTTGGTTTTGGCTTTTGACTGTTTGATCATAGCATGTCAAGCTATAGATCTCGTTCTGAATTTATCCTACCTGGAGCCATGAAGCTTCTTGGATGTATAGATTATTGCTTTTCCTCAAATTTGGGAAGTTTTCAGTCATTATTTCTTAAGATATTCTTTCTACCCTTTTCTGTCTCACCTATCTTTTGGGACTCCTGTATGAGCATATTGATATATTTACTGATTTCCCATAACTCTCTGAGGTCTGGTCATTTTTTTCATTTTTTTCTTTCTGTTTTTCAGACAGAATAATCTTAATTGTCCTATCTTCAAGCTTGCTGATTCCTCCTTCTATCTGCTTAAATTTGATGTTAAACCCTCTAGTGAATTTTTTTTCAATTATTATACTTTTCACCTCCAGAATTTATATTTGGTTCTTTTTATATAATCTATCTTTTATGTTCTCTATTTGGTGAGACATTGTGATAGTTTCCTCTATTTAAACTTGGTCTTCCTCAGTTCTTTGAACATATGAAAATCTTTGTCTAATATTTTTAATGTCTGGGCTTCCTTCAGGACAATTTCATGGATTCCTTTTTTCCCTGTGTATAGACCATACTTTCTTCTTTCTTTGCATGTTTATTTTATTGTTATTGGAAACTGAACATTTAAAATAATATGAAATGACAACTTTGAAAATCAGACTATCTCCTATCCCAGAGTGTGTTGTTGTTCTTCTTTGTTGCTGTTCATTTGTTTAGTGAGTTTTCTGAACTAATTCCATAAAGTGTATATTCTTTGTCACGTGTGGCCAGTGAAGTCTCTGCTTGGTTAGCTTAATGGCTAGCTAATGATTAGACAGAAAGTTTTTGAAATGCTTGGAACTAATATATCTCTCAGCCCTTGTGGAAGAGATCTGTGCACATGTTGGGAGCACATCTTTAATACTCAGCCAGACAATTTACAATGCCACCTTAGCCCTCACTTTCTGCTTGTGCAGAGGCTCAATGTCAAAGTTGAAAGATTAGGGCCTTGTCAGTTATTTCACAAGCAGGGGTACAGGCTTGTGTAGTCTTCTAGATTCCTAGGAATATCTGAGAGATTTTCTAAGCCTCTTATCTCAACATATCATTCTCCACCTTTTTTTATTAAGTTTTTTGGTTAGCCTATTGTTTGTTCTAACTCTTTGTTACTACCTTAGGTAACCATGATTTTAAGCAATTAAAAATTTCCACTGATTGCTTTCAACAAAATGTCCCTGAGGTAAAAGTTATTTGCACTGAGTGAGCTCTAAGTCTGGTTAAATAAAGATAGGCCTTGCAAGTAGTGTCTTCATGTGAACCATGAGATAGGTTAGAGTGACAATTCTGTGAGAACGGGGTTATCCTATTCCTTTTTGTACAGTGGTTGTTACGTTGTTGGTTTTCCTTGTGATTTCATACTGTTCATGTTTAAGGCTGCTGTAAAGCTGGGGAGTGTGAATGGGGATAAGGGAAATTAAAATACCAAAAAGCTCACTATCCTTACCAAGATATAGTCTCTTTTCTTGAATGAACACTCCCTGCCTGGATTGCTGCAAGCCTTTGGCTAATTTCCAGAGTTCTAAAAAAAAGTTGATCCTGATAATTTCTACTATTGTTCTGGTTGTTTTTGTGGAGGAGGGGATTTTTGGAAGTAGTTATTTCATCATTCTTGCTAATGAATATCTGTACTATCTTTACAATTTCCTGTGAATCTATAATTATTTCAATGTAAAAATCTAAAAAGTATTGTTAAGGGAAACCTAGGGTATAGGTATACTAACAAATGACCATTCACCTGCCTTGGTTGCCCTGTAGCCCCTAGACTGTCTATCACCTATTTCTGAACAAACATTCTGTACAATATCCCTATAAAGTGGACATCCCTGGGTCCATTTAACAGCTGAGGAAACTAAGGATCAGAGAGGTTCAATGATTTGCCCAAAGTTACAGAGCTAGAAAAGAGCTGAGCTGGAAATTCCAATTTATATGGGCTTCATTCCCAAGCTGCTTTTTCCATTGCTTTGATTCATTTACCTACCCAACAAACCTTTATGAAACATCTACTATGTAACAGGCACTGATATAAATGCTGGGGATACAGCAATAAACAAAGCAATATCCTTCATGGAGCTGATACCTTAGTGGAGGAAGACAGACAAATAATCAAATCTATAATAACTAAACAATATGCTTAATAGTGATGAGTGCTATAAGAAAAATGAAGCAATGTAACGGTCACGGAGTAATGGTGGTGGTGATGGAAGTTGCTATTTTAGCTTGGATGAGCAGGTAAGGCCTCTCTGAAAAGGTGGCATCTGAGCAGAAATCTGAATAAAGGAAGAGAGCTAGATATACAGACAGCTAGAGAAAAAGTATCCCAAGAAGTGGGAAGAGTAAGTGCAAAGATCTTCAGGTGGGAGTGTGCCTGGAATGTCTGAGGAATAGCAAGGGCAATGCCTGGAGAAGAGCGAATAGAGGGAGAGCAGGAGATGAAGTCAGAGAGACAAGTGTGGTGGTGGAGATAAATCACATGGGCAGTGAGTCTCACCTAGACTCATCTGGGGAGCCTCTTAATCTCTCCTCACCCAGGCTGCATCCCAGACCAATTAAGTCAGATTCTCTGGGGATGAGACCCAGATATCAGTATTTTAAAAAACAGTAGAGATCTAAATACTAAAAATTCCTAGATGGTTCCAGTGTGCAGCCAAATTTGGAAACCCATAATGCAGTGTCTTCTATATCACTGCAAGGCATTTGGCATTTACTATGGTCATTGAGAAGCCAAGGGATGGTTTTGAGTTCAGGCATGATATGATGTGGTATATGTTTTAACAAGATCTTACCAATTTTTGTCTTGAGACTATACTGAGGTGGGACAGGGTGGAAGCAGGGAGATGAGTCAGGGGCTAGTGTAGTCATTCAGGTGAGAGATAATGCAGGCCCAGATTGTGTCATTTGAGAAATTCAAAATCTTAAGTTCAGAGAGGGGGAAGGACGAGCCTTAGGATTTATGGCATCATTGGTAGCATGAATACCTGAGTTAGGTCTCTTAGCTTCCTAATCAACCTGCATTGTTCCACATCTGCCCTCCTGGGAATCCTCAGAAGGTGAGGCCAGTCATGGCATCATTCTTAAGCTCTCTCAATGCAGGGAATGGTAGTAGGGCTGGCCCATACTCTGACCAAAGAAGGAACCTGGGCAAGGTCATGGGGAACTGGCAGGTGGGCTGGAACCCATGGGAAATTCCCAGGGTTTCTGTATTCTGATTCCCACGAAAGTCATTGGAAAGAAACTGCCAGAAGACACTGACTCAGAGTGGCCACCCCTCCTCAGTCAATGGCAAATTTCACTTTAAGAAACACAAGTCAGCTGGCTCTCATTCTGACCAGCTCGGGTCACTGCTGTAAGTGCTGGAGGCTAGACTATGGAAAGATTGGGATAGGACATAGTAACCTGGACCTCAGGATATGGGAAGAGGTCATGTCTCCTATGAAATGCCTTCCAGGTCAGAAGTGACCAGGCTTCATCCCATGACCACCAGGGCTCCTTTCTAGCTCCTCAGCACAAAAGGATAAGAGGTGAGAGGTCCACTGTATGCCAGACAATCCATGCCCTCTCAGGCCAAATCTAAAACTACCTATCAGGTAAGGGCTATTTTATCACTGAGGAAACTGAGGCTTAGAGAGGCTAGGTCCCAGGTTCCACAGCTGGAACTTGGCAGGGCTGGGATTTAAATGCAAGTTGGTCTGATGCCCATACCTGTGCTCTCTTCCTCACATCATACCACCTACTCTCGAGTTATTTTGAGGCTACTCAGGAACATATGCACACACCATTAATAAAAGTCTGACTAGGTAGCCATGGAAGAAGATGAGGAGAGTGTTGATTTCAAGGCAGAAGACATCAGGAAAGCCTTTCTGGAGGAAGTAACATGGAACAGCTGAAGGCCTTGTTGGCTGGGTAGAGTTTGGCCAGGTAGAGAGAGTGTTGGAAAGGGCACTGCAGGTCAAGGGAACCCAGTGAGCAGAAAAGCCTGGAGTTGGGCATAGATCAGACAGGTCCACATATTTCCCTTTGTATCTACTGACACTGATATGGCTCTTGCTCTGGGCCAGACACCATTCCAAGGGCTTTACATAGAGCAACTAATTTAAATCTCACAGCAGTTTTATGGAGCAGGAGACCAGTCTTTGATGAGTCCAGTTTGTATAAGGCATAAGATTTATTAGTGGGAAAATGGAGTTAAAACTGGAAAAGTGTATTGGAGCTTTATATAGAAGGCCCTGGATGGCAGGCTAAGGAAATTGTACTTCACTCAGAAGGTCATAGGAAATCACCGAGGAGTTCTAAGCAAATGTGCAATAGTATCCAAGGTGTACACTTCAAAGACTCATCTGGAAGCCACTGAGGGAGATAGGGATGGGGCAAGGGCAGGGAATAGGAGAAGACTTGACCCCAGGCAGGTACAGAGCAGAAGGAGAGGGGCTGATGGATTAGTGGCATACCTAAGAGGTAGAATCAACAGGATGGCAGGGATGAAGGAAAGGGAGGAGCCCAATGGGGTGAGATTTTCAGACCTAAGAGTCAATAACCTGGGCCCCAACCTCAGAACTGTCAGGAACATCTAGCATGATCCTGGGCCCATCCGTAGATCCTCCCTGGATCTCGCAGTCTCCTCATCCATACCACACGCGTGCTGAGTATGTTTTATCATTAATGGCTCAGCCATGGTTGATATTCTTTGCCTGTGATTCTAGATGTTAGGGGAGACTGTCAAACTTGTCCAAGACAGGGTCTTCCAAAGAGAAGGAGCTCCACAGTGAGACCTCCTTGGGCTCAATTGCCACTCAGTAAACTGCTCATAGCTCAGAGTCCTCTTCTGTAAAATGGGGGCAATAAAAAAAATCCCCACCTTAGAGGGCTAGAATGAAGACTTGATAAGGTCATGCTCAATACATACAGTGACTTCCATCCTCATTAGATGTTGTTTCTCTAGCTGATGGGAGTAGAGGGTATGAGAAGCAGGCTCAGAGGCACTCAGGGACAGGAAACCCCAGGAGCTGATGGGTGACTTCCCAGCCCCAGGCTTCAGGGGACCAGCACAGCACTTCACAGTCTACAGAACCATTTTCCACCCCAACAGGCCCAGGAAGTAGGAATGGTGGTCACCATTTTAGAAAGGAGGCCTGGTTGGGATGTCAGGGAGCATGAGCTGAAGATTGGCTTTCCCATTAAGTCCTGTGTGACTTGTGCAAGCCAGCTGGAGAACCAGGGCTGTGAGGGCCCCTCAAGAACCATCAGGAAACTCCTCACAGTGTGCCAGAGGATATCCTCTTGGCTATCTCCAGAGCCACTGGGGACATTAAAGCCTGAGCAAGAACAGGTGCCCCCAGGAGCCCAGGCCTGGCTTTTATTTGCCACTGGGCTGGGCGCCATGCAGCTTGCCCAGGGCCATGATTTGGGCCTAAATTGGGGTGTTGGGTTCCTTTCTTTATGTCTCCTCTTGTAACTCCAGCTTAACACTCCCCAGATGGCCATTCCTGCCGGCTCCCTGCCCACGCTGCCATTCAGACGGGAAAACAATCATTTTGCAGCCCCATTAATTAAAGACTAATTGCTGATTGGAAACACATTGACTGGGCCCTGAGCCGGTATCACATTGTGGGCCCTCTGGCCCTGATGACGGCCTGGCCCTAACGAGCCTCTGGCCCCCCAGCGGCTTGCTCGCTTACTGCGCAGCAGCAGAATTGGGCCTGGACTTGAGCTAATGAGGTGTCAGTTGACTATTAGAACCACATTGATGGGGGAGGCTGGTGACTGGACCAGATAGGAGCTGCCACATGCAGTGGCCATTAGATCTGAAGCTGTTCCCTGGGGGCCACCTCTGCCCCCAGCCCCTTCCCAGCCATTTAGTGAGGGGCTCATCTTTCAGCGATGTCTCCCTCCAAGAAAGGCAATCTCCCCTGACCCAGGGTACTCCAGACCTCTCTTCAGCCACCAAACCCCTACTCTGTGCCAAGTCCTGGGGATACAGAAATGAGTAACAATAGTTGCACTTACTGAGCACTCGCTGTAAGCTGGGCGCTGGTCTAAGCGCTCTCCATGGACTTTCCTTTCTTTGTTGCTAAAACCCTCTGGCAAGGTGGTTCTATTGTAACCTGCATTTTAGAGACAGAAACGGAGGCATGGAGTGGCAAAGCAACTTACTCAAATGCAGGCGTCTATTAAATGGCAGTACGAGGGTTCAAAGACAGGCAGAAAGCCACTGCACACTGGGCCTTGGTCTTGCCAGGGAGGAATGGCCAGTCTCGTAGGAGATCATGAAGGAAAGTGCTCTTATTACAGGATGCACTGGAAAGGCCCGTGGTGGAGACAAGCCCAGGAGGCTCTGGGAGTTCAGGGGAGGGCCATTTAATGCAGACACAGGAGAAGGAGACAAGTCCGGGCCAGCTTCCAGGAGGAAGTAACACCTGAACTGAGTCCTAAAGGACACAAGGAACCAGGCACTGAAAGGGTGGAGGGCTGACGGAAAAAAGCAGATCCCCTCAGGCAACACAGGGTTGTTTGGAGAGCTGTGAATGCTGGGTGGGGAGTGATAACTGTTAGTCAGCTCTGACCTTCCTGAAGTTCACTCTCTGGCTGTGGCCAGGGAGTGGATGGGAAGGGAGGAAAAATGGCACCAGGGAGACCAGGTGGGAGGTTCCTGCTGTGGTCCAGATGAGCAGTATGGGGGCCTAGATTAGGGGCAAGGCAGTAAGGATGAAGAGCCCTTCAGGAGGTATTGTCAACAGACTTGGAGAGGGTGAAATGTGAGAGGAGGAGACGGGAGAGATTGGGATTCCCCTCCCGTGTCCCCTGGTTTACCTGCCCAGAGCCCAGAAGTCACAACAGACGCAGCCACCAACCTGCTTAAAATCTTCTATGGCTCACCAGCCCTACTTCTCCCCAGGGAGCATCCCAGACCTTACAGTAGCCATTGCCTTTGGGCAAATGGCCCAACCTCTGAACCTCAACTCACTCATTTATAATAACTGTTCCACAGTTCCAGGTTCACAGGATTGCTGTGAGAACTAACCCAGTTTCTTCGTGCATGTCCCTCACAGGGTGCCGGGCAGGGACTAGGAGTCTCCAGAGGTCCATATCCAATCCCATATCCAATCCCATAACCCCCTTTCCCTGCTTCCTTCTGTCACCCCAGGATCCAGTCACATACTCAACCATTCAAGTACACAACCCAGACACAGCCACCTCCCTACCTTTGTTGCTTCTGCTCCCATCCCCATCTGTCCAAAGCGTGCCCATCCTTCCAGGCTCAAATGCAACCCCTCCCTCAAAGCTTCCCTGATTTCACTCTGGCCAGAAGAAATGGCCATATCCTCCAGCACACCACAGCCCTTAATTTGTGAGCAACAAAACTGGCTAGGTCCCTTCCCTGGTAGATGGAGCGGAGGGAGAGAGGCCTGGGCACATGGGCCAGAGGATAAATGAATAGGTATTTAATACCCGCAAGCTCATGAGGGTAGACAGCTATGTTGGCCCCCAGGACTTCCTCTGTGCTCACACTCTGCCCCAAGAGGCCCCAACTCAGATGCCCATTCAGGCCACATGAGGGTTGTAAGTGAAGAAATCGAGTAAGTGACAGGAAGCCATAGTACAAGCTGCTTGAGGGACAGCAGCTGGGATGACAATGACAGGGATCTCAAGGAGCAGCGGGTCCTCAAATACAGTGGTTTGTTTCCATGTTGGAATGCAAACCCTGGGGTTGCCAGGGCTACTGAATTATTCAAGAAGAGCAGAAAATTTGGATTTTTATACCAAATCACCCCATTTTGCCATCTTGACCACCAATCTTAAAGTTCTCAGAAATATTCTGCTAGTCAAACAAAACATATCTCTGGGCCGAGTTGGGCATGTGAGCTACACCCCACTGAGTGCTCAGTTCTGCACCGGACCCCACTGGGCAGTGCTAGGCAAAGAGACACCGAGGTCTCAGGGGGCTTAGAGTCCTGTGGGGGAGACAGATGTGTCCACAGACCCTCAGGGGGGCCATGGCTGGAGTGGTTGTACATGTGGGCCTGGCATCAGACAGATGTGAGTTCATGTGCTGGCGCTGCTGTGTACTAGCTCTGTGCCCCTGGGCGAGTTACTCAACCTCTCTGAGAATCGGCTTTTGTCTATAAAGAAGAAGAAAGGTTCAAATCCTCCTCCCAGGATTGTTGGGCCTGCCAAATGAGCTAATGACTGGAGAGCCCTTTGTGATTCATGAGTTGTGCAGGTGTGTGGGGATGTTCCAAAGGCCTGGGATTACAGGGTTGGGGCCATGCCCGGGATGGGCTGAGCCTCTGGGGTGCCTCCAGATGTGCATGTGCACCCAGAAGCTGAATGGTAAGAGCACTCTGGGAAAAGGAGGACAAAGAGCCCTGGCTCCGAGCCAAGGGGCAAGATGCTGTTGGTCCATGGCCTCTTCCTGCCACCATCCCAGCAGTGTGCAATGATTTTTCTGACCAGACGCTGGAGAAGGAGGAGATGCAGAGAGAGGAAAGCACCTGCCTAAGGTGGGACAAGTCCTAGAAACCCCAAAGTCCTATCTGTACCCCATAGCTACCATCCTACACTTAGACGGTACTTCCCATGTGCCAGGCACAGCTCTGAACACTTTTATTTGCATTAGCTTATTTAACACCCCCCTCCCCAGGAGCCTGTGAGCCACATACCACTATTACTCTGCCTAGCTTACAGATGAGAACACTGAGGCACAGAGAGGTTAAGTAACTCTTTCCCCAAGTCAAACAGCAAATAAACAGCGGAACAGCGACCTGAAGCTGAGCTGTCTGGGTCTCAAGTCTATACTGTCTGGATTAAAGCCCTGGAAGAAAGTCCTCTGTCCAAAGACCTAGAGTGGTTTCTCTTGTTCTGACTACATTCTAAGGGACAGAGTCCCCCTGTGTGCCGTGGGAAGAGAAGAGGGTGTCAGAGTGTGCTTCAACAGGAATAACCCTTCCCATCTTGACGATGGCAGGCTACATGTGCCTGGTCCCATGCCCCCAGGACCCCAGGAACACCTTCGTGCTGGATCTCAGGGTCCTAGGCTACGGTGTGCATACCTCCCTCCCAGTGGTCTCTGCTTCCTCTGGGCAAGGCCTGAAGGCTTGGAGGGAGAGGCTGTGAACCAGGCAGGGAGTTAGGAGGAGGCTGAAGCTGAAGCAGAGAGCCAGGTGATATCTGAGGTGGGCTGCAGAACGGCCAACAGGTGTGCCTGAGGCGGGGGTGGGGGAGTGGGGGGAGGCGAGGCCGAGGTCAGCAGAAGGGCCTAGTTGGTTAGTCCTATGCACCAGAGCCCCAGACACCCATCTCCACCCACAGACACACGCACATACCCACCCCACTCCCATCATACACACATTTAGGCACACACATAAGCACATACCCACCCAGCTACAGTTACTCACACACACACACACACACACACACACACCTAAATACACACATGCCCAGACACACACGTAGAAGCTCCTACACACACTGTCTCCCAACACCCTCATACATCCAGACACATGGGTGAAAACACAGGCACACGCATGCATGGACACCCACAGATATGCATGTACCTTCCGGGGGAGGCTTGAAAGGGATTGTTTCGACCCAGCCCACAGCACAGCACGCTTCCCTCAGATCTCTCCTTTAGTCTTTGGGGGACAAAGACACTAACTGAACAGAAAAATGCCTCCAGCAAATGCCACCCACTTGGCTTCAGCTCAGCCTCCTTTTCTGGCCTCCACCATTCAGGGATTGGGCTAGGCAAAAGCTCCAAGTTTCTGCTTGGAAACATGCAGATGGGGGAGGGGATGAGGCGAAAGAAAAAATTTTGCAATGACAATAAAGTCCAAAGACAATAGTCAACCTTCAGAGTCTGTGTGAGCTTGCTTAGGGTGGAAAGCTGGGGAAGCGTGTGGCACGTCAGTGGAATCAGTTGGCTTTCAGGTGTGTTGGCGCAAATATGAACTTCACCGCAGATTGCCTGTGTAACCTTGGGAAGTCACTTCTTTCTCGGAGTTTGGTTTTCCTATCAGTGTAGGGATGAGGAGTACAAACTCTGGAGTTAGGATGCCCCAGTTTGAAATCTATCTATGAGGGGCGCCTGGGCAGCTTGGTGGTTAATTGTCTGCCTTTGGCTCAGGTCATGATACCAGGGTCCTAGGATCTAGCTCCACACCAGAATCCCTGCTCAGTGAGGAGCCTGCTTCTCTCTCTCCCTCTCCCACTCCCCCTACTGGTGCACATGTGCTCTCTCTCTCTCTCTCTCTCTCTCTCTCTCAAATAAATAAATAAAATCTTCAATAAAATGAATTCTGGCTCTTTTTTTAACCAACAGTGTGAACTTGGACAAGTGAGTCAACCTCTGTGTGCCTCGATTTCATCCCATGTATAAGGGGGATAACAACATCTAGCTCATAGGACAGTCATGAGTGTCAACTAACCAGCTGCACGTTGAGCTCTGAGAATGAGTGCCTGCACTGTGGTAAGCACCACACAAGTGGCAGCCACTGCTGTTGCTGTAAAACTGAGGATACAAACCTCTCCTGCACAGGATTATGGGAAGAGTGTGTAAGACAATGACTTAGCAAGGGCTCTGTAAGCTCTCATGAAGAAAGTGCATGTTCAGCTTCTACCTGGCCCAGTGCTACTGACTGGATCTGGAGGCTGCGATGGGCCAAGAGTCTTAGCCTGAGCAGAAAGGGCTCTATGCAACATCTTGTAGTTTTCCCTTGCCAGGAGCAATGATATCTCCCTGGCCCTGCCTATCTAGCTTGTTTTGTCAAGCACAGGAAACCCATCGCAGCTCCTTTCCCATTTGAGCTATTCGAGCTTGCTTGGATCGCTGCAGTAGCCTCCTGGCTGATTCTCTGCCTTTGCCCTTGCCCCCTACACACTTCACTGAGAAGCCCAAGAGATCCTGTTACAACGTAAGTTGAGACTTTCCCAAGGTTCCCTGTATCACTCAGAGTAAACACTATTGTACCTACGCTGGCCTCTGGGACCTCCTGCGATCTGACCCCCCCCCCCCAGCATTTCCAACTACTTCTTTGTTCACAGAACATCAGCCACACAGGTCTCCCAGCTGTATTTGGACCCTGCCAGGCATACTCCCACCTCCCAGCCTGTGCACTGGTTGTTCCCTCTGCCCAGAATGATCTTCCCCCAGATACCTGCATGCTAATTCTCTCGCCTCTTTAAAGTCTTTGCTCAAATAGCACCTTCTCGATGAGGCCCACCTTGACCACCTTAAGTAATTCTGCACCTCTCACTCTACTATCCCCAGTCCCTGAGCTGTACCACCTTCTGACGTCCTATATAATTTACTTATTATGTTATTGTGTATACATCTTTTCCCGCTACACTGTTAACTACATAAGGAATTTTGTTTTGTTCTCTGATGTGATCCAAGTTCCCCAAACTGTATCTGGCACACAGACACAGTGAATTTTGGTGAATGAACCTAGAATGAACACAGCTCTTTCTAGCTCCTCTGGCTGTCATTAGGATGGTGAGCCAGAGGGATGAATCTGGAGGTAGAGGAGCAGGGAGAAGACTGCCCGAATCCTCCCTGGGTGGAGGACTTTAAGCCTGACCCAGAGCAGTGATGGGGAGGGCAGCACTGAGGGGAGGCGGGATCCGTGAGAGCGGGAACCTAGTCCTGCTTGCTAGCTGATGGCTTCCCAGGGCCTGGAACTGTGCCTAGCAGAGCCCAGGCTCAGTGACTATTTGTTGAGTGAATGATTAAAAGCACGAGCCATTGCAACATTTGCCAGCCTGATTGGAGAAGAGGAATAATCCAAAGATAAGACCCTCAGCTTGAGCCTGGGTAACCAAGAAAGTAATTGGAAATGTTCCCAAGTGCTGGAATCAGAAAGCCAGAGATTTCACACACATCACACCTTCGGACACCAAGTCTAACATCTCTTCCTTTTGAGGTCTTTGTGCTCCCCGTTTAAATCAGCTTCACCTGATTGACTTTCCCATGGCCCTCTGAACTTGGCCTCAGGAGTGCTGACCTCGCTTGAATTTATGACCTCTCCAGGGCCTAGAAGTGTGTCTCAGGGTTCAGGCAAACATTCCAGTTGGCTCTCTGGGCTCCACCCTTCTTCTCCTCCTGTTCTTCCTTCTCCGCCTCCTCTTCTCCTCCCTTTTCTCTCCCTCCTCCCCACCATCCAGCTCCCCCTTCCCGAACTCCCCCTCCTTCTTTCCCACTGCTTCTCCTCTACCTCCTTTCACTCTGGTTATCATAAGCTGAGTTTTCATGGAACTTCAGCCAGCGGTTTGGATTAACCACAGGAACTGAAGGATGACTTGACCTGCAGGGTGGGAGTAGGGTGGGAAGTGGGACAATGTATATAAGAATTTGGCCCCAGTTCACCTGAAATTGGAGACTCTCAGGTCTGAGCTGCAGGCACTGGGAACTGGGTTTGGGGTTTATAAACCTCACACCACACAGATCACAGCCTCCAGCAGACATGCACATTTTGTGATACACGGCATGTCCCTACTACACACCAGCACCATGACACCCAAGTGTCCCCGCATACCCATGTCACACTGCAGCCAAGTATGATGCATTCTCCACAGGACCCCAACCTCAGTGAGATAACACACTCATCATAGCAGCTACCAAACCCCAGACCATGGACACAGCACACATTACAGACTCAGCATAAGAGCACACAGGACACAGTGACACCTAACACACACACACACACACACACACACACACACACACACACCAGCCTCAAAGCATGGCAGGCCGCCAACCTCTGGTACACAATACACGGAGTAAGTACTCGGCACTTGCACTGCTAGCACAGTGACAGCCCAAGAATCACTCCTGAGGCATGAGCAGTTTCCGACTCAGTGACACAATACATGCATCACCAGTGCCCCTGCTCATTACACACGTGTGTGTGTGTGCCACACACACATATATACATGCACACACATAACCATGCACACAGAGGAAAAGATCTCTCCTCTTCTTGCCCTTCCTCCCCTCCCCAGGTCTTGGGCCACTGGGCCATGCCTAACTTGTCTTAGGACCCTGTATCCAGAACACAGCTGACCTGGTAGGTGCCATTTCCTAGAAGCCTGTGGATTTGGTGGCAGCAGATCAAACACACGATAGGAAGTCCACATTTGAACCTCAGCTCCAAGTGGGCTGATACGTGGTCCCTACCAATGAACTGAAGGCAGCAACTGGCTGCCATGGGATGCCCACAGGGAGGGACCCGCTGGACTGAGTTTTGTGGGTGGAGCGAGGTAGGGCCCAAACAGACTTGGGGTGGGAAGGGGGCACCTGGAGTCCAAGCTGCTGCTCATGGTGAGAGGAGCATAAGAATGCATCCCTGGCAGGAACCTGAGATAGAAACCGAGTCCTGAAGTAAGAGAAGACACTGGTGGAAAGACAGGAAGAAGGGTGGTAGGGAAAGAAAGGGTGAAATGAGAATACACAGGTTCCTCTGGCCTGCCCTCAGGAAGGTGAAAGAGGCAGGCATTGGCAGAGGAGACAGGAGGAGCCAGAGCTGGAGGCTGGCATGGGGAGGGGGTTGGAACTGAGGCTTCCAAAAAAATAATGGGAGGCTGGGGAGGGGTAGACAGGGACAAAGGGCAAAGAAATGCACTTGGGGGCTGAAAAGTCAGCCTAGGGCATGTGACAGCCATGGGCACTCCTGCTGCCCAGAAGTGGGGGTGGAGAATTAGACTTCAGTCAGGGAGAAGAGGACCCACTGATGAGAGCTTAAGGTATGCAGAAGTTGGCCATCACTGTGAGAAAGAGGAGTGGGATGCTAATGAGGAAAACAAGGGAGAAGAACATGTGGGCCAAAGACCATTGATGAAGAGCTGTCAGGCTACAAATACCAGGCTCATGGTCCCACAGGCAGAGGGTGCCATAAAGATCTATACCCAGTCAGAACTCCCAACTTGGAAAACTCTACTCTGACTTCAGGTAACCCAGAATGGCATGGCCCACAGATTTCTATGCCAAGTGGGGAAGGATTGGCCAACTTCAGGCACTGGTCAAGTCAAGTTCTGACCTCAGTAGAACCAGAAGGTTGGGGGTAAGAAAGAGGGGAGTCCTTTGGTCTTTTGGGGTTAGCATGTGGCTAAAGAAGTCCCCAGGCAGTTGACTCAAAACCCATAATTGGCATATTTACATGTGATTTATGCTAAAGGACATAAATTAATAAATAACCCCTGTACCTTTCCACCCAAGCTGAACTTGGATGGCTTCAGGGCTGGGTTTAATTCTATATCCCCAGCCATTGTGAATCCCTGAATACTTTGACCTTGGTATCCCCAAGGGGGTAAAAATCCCCTAAATTGGGTACTAACTTAAGTCTCCAGGGACTAATCTTCCTTTACCTCCCTCCTGGACTAAGCTAATAACGCCCACATGTAACCAGCATGGTGTACTTCCCAAAGCATGATCTCATTTGAGTTTCATAAGAATCCTGCAAGGCCAACAAAGCAGGGATTATTATCCCTGTTTTCAGATGAGGAAACTGAGGCTCTGAGAAGCTAGGCAATAACCAAGGTCACACCAATAGCAGGTCCTCTGACTTCAAACCCAGCACCCAGGCTAGAAGGAGAGCCTGCCCCTTCATCTTATGCAGACTTTCCCAGTCTCATGGGAAATATGGGGAGGAGACTCGGATGGTATAACAAGATGGGGAGGGTCCATGCCCATAGCGCCTGGCAAGAGGATTAGGTCAAGATTATGCTCTCCCCTTCTTCATTTTTTAAAATTTTTAATAGATTTATTTATTTATTTTAAAGAGGCGGGGAGGCACAGAGGGAGAGGGAGAGAATCTCAAGCAGACTCCCTGCTGAGAACAGAGCCAATCCCATGACTCTGAGATCATGACCTGAGCCAAAACCAAGAGTCAGATGCTCAATCCACTGAGTCTCCCAGGTATCTCTATGTTCTCCCCTTCTGAAAGGGTTGGGTGTGGGGAGTATACTAACACTTCTTGAACATCTACTAGGTGCCAAAATATAATAGGAATCTTACATACATGATATCATTTAATCCTCATAAAACCCTGTAAGGTAGGTAGTTATTTTACAGAGTGAGAAACTGAGGCTCAGAGAGTGGCACACCAGGTCAAAAGTCACAGTGATTAAGTAATGAAGTTAGAACTTGGTCCTGGTTCTGACTCTAAAGCCCATTCTTTGCCCCCTTCCCTTGGTAGGTTGGCCATTACCTTGGTACCCATCCAGCCACTTCAGGAAGCCTGTCCCTGACAGGCTTTTTTGAGTGGCCTTCAGAAATCAGGAAACTGAGAGGAAGGAGGAGAATAGAGAACCCATGGGGGAAGGTTAGAGCTCCAAGAGGCTGTGGGAGAAAGCAGATCCCTCCCAAGAACTATGAGCAGTGTCCTTCCCTCTTTCCTTTATCTCCCTCCTTCTTACCGCAGCCTGGCTGGGGTATGGGAATCATGGCCCTAAAGGGCAGCCTCTTGGTAGATTCAAAGCTGGAGGCAGTGCCACAGAGACCCACATCCTGGGTCACCTCCCACTCAGAGCCACAAGGAATCTGGATGAGAATGCCAACATTTTTCTAAACCACCAGATTTCATTGCTACTTCCCTTCCCAAACCTCTCATCTCCTCACCATTAGCTTCAGAGTTGGAACTTCTTGCCCTGACTAGCAAGCCAAAGATTCAGACTCCTGAAGTTGGTCCTGACTTACAGAGATTATTATGTTCATCCTTCCTGCCTTAAGGCATGATTCATTTAGACCACTGGGGGTCTCTCTCTTGTTCTGTGCCAGCTCAAAAGTATTAAAGACATTCCATAGCTTTCCTCAGGTAACTTCTCCAACATTGTATTTCTCATCATTAGGGTGCTCTTTATATACCTAACTTTAGTTCCTGATGCCAAGTCTTTGCTGTTTTGTCTTTAGTAGAAATGGGGCAAGTCATCTAGTCTTCTGGAAACTGATAGCTGTATACTGTCTTTAATGGCTGGCCCAATTTTCAAATTCCCCAGGAATAGTGAAAGATGAAAGATAAGGTAAAGCTAAGATGAGAGGGTATTGGAGGAAAAGTTATGAATAATGTAGAAAATTATAGACCTAGTGAGGAGACCTAGTAGACCCTTGGTTGTCATGTTGTCATCAACATCACCATCATCAACTGTTTCTGTCTCCATCACAGTCACCATTACCACTGCCACCACCATTTCTATCCTCATTGCCATTTTTATTGCTATCACAACTATCATCATCATCGCCCTAACCGTCACCTTCTTTACCACTATCGCCACGTCTGCCTCCACCATTACTGTCAACATCACTCACACCCATCAATAACCACCTCTAATATCTCAAGAAAAACTACCATTATCACTACTTTCTTTTTCCTAATATTTATTTATTTATTTATTTATTTGAGAGGGGGTGGGCAGAGGGAGGTAATCTCAAAGCAGACTCCCCGCCGAGCACAGAGCCCAGTGTGGGGCTTGGTCTCATAACAGTGAGATCATGACCTGAGCCAAAACCAAGAGTCAGATGCTTAACCAACTGCACCACCCAGGTGCCCCTTCATCCTCACCACTTTCAACACCACCATTGCTAGCTCTACATTACTATCTCCACTTCTGGGAATGTTATTACTGTTACACCTCAGCCATCATCACCTTCATTCTCTTCCTGGCCATCATTTCTATCTCTAATGGAATTCTCATTACCTCCGCCACCATCATCACCATCATTATCATCCCTAGGTCTGTCACAATTACCAAGTCCATTAACACTGTTGCTGTTACCACACTTACCATCACCATCACCACCTCTATTGTCTTCCTCACCATTGCCTTTACCACCATCATTAATGGTATTATTATGAGCACCTTCATTACCACCATCAACACAGTCATTATCTTTATTGGTGGTAATATTATGATCACCGCCACCACTTTTGTCATTAATGGAAGTATTCTTGTGACTCCTACCTCCAAAAGCCCATAGAAAATTGATGGGTTTTCAGACAGAAAGCAAAGAGGATGAGGCCAGATGCCAGAGGCCAAAAGTATGCAAATTTAGATATTCCCCAGATGTCCATCTCAACTGCGGTCAACAAGGTTGCCCCATTCAGGGGTACAGGTCTACCCTGGAGAGTGCAGGGAAGTGGGCAGGACTTCAAACCTACAATAGCAGATGGTAAGGGTGGCCAGCCATGTATCCCCCAAGTATATGGCAGAGCAGCCTCAGCTGACTCTCAGAAGTGAGTAAGGGCCTGGCTAGGCTAGATGGTGTACTAAGAGACTGAAACCAAAGGAGAAGCCCCAAGGGTAGGCTGAAAATGCCATGGAAGGAAACTAGGGAGCTGTAGAGTGTCTGGCTTTTAGATTCAGTCCCAGGTTGAGGAGTATCTCTTCTACATATCGAGGTGGCCCTGGATCACTCTGGAATTTTGGTCACCTTCCATATTCTCAACTACAAGCCCTCTCACTGAGCAGGAAACAGGCCCTGTGATTTACAGAGAAGCTAAAATGCCTGGCCTAAAGGAGATTCCACCATGCCCAGGAAGAGGGAAAAGATGGCTTTCCCAGTGCCACTGCCTTCCTCTTCTCTTTCCTTCTTTCCCAACCCCCTCTATTCTCCCCTTCTCAAATCCATCCTCTCTCCTTCCAACCCCTTCTAGTACCCCCTGCAAACTTGCCCTGATTCCTGGTCTCTTCTCAGACTGTTTCCCTGCCTCCCTGCTATCTCTTCCTCATCTTTCTAGATTTTTTCCTCCCCTCAGGCAGGCAGGGCTTTAAAATGCCTTGAGTGAGAGCCACAGAGGGTCCTATGAGAGATTGTTTCTTAAGCTAATACACTGCTCTATCAGGGATTTGTTCCTGAATCTCCAGCTACATTGTCCTTTGCCCACTTTCATCCCATTAATCCTGCTGTTGACAGGGGAAGAGGCTCATTAAGTCATCACTTCCATACACTGGGGTCCTTGCTTTTCTCTGCTCCCTCTGTGCACGCATGTGGCCTTTGCTCCTGCTTTCCAGGCTTACCTTCTAGGTGGGCATCCCTAGGGTCTGCCAACACCTTCAGCCTCTCCCATCGAGTCTTCCTTCAGCACACTCTGCCCCGCACTGGTGCGCATGTGTGTGCACATGCGCACATACACGTGCGCGCGCGCGCACACACACACGCTCACACTCCCCACACAGCTCATACCCTCCCGCACCGACAGCCATGGTCTCCACATACTAATCATCATCATCATCAACAACAATTATCAGCTGTTGCGCTCTCGCCATGTGCAAGGTCATGTGCTAGGTTTGCTACATTAGCACATTTTATACTCTCTACATCCCTGTGAGTTTGGCATTGATAACCTCCCCCTGCTTTTTTTTTTTTTTAAAGATGTTATTTATGTGTTTGAGAGAGAAAGAGAGAGCACGAGTCAGGGTGGGGCCAGGAAGCAGAGGGAGAAGAAGAAGCAGGCTCCCCACTGAGCAGGGAGCCCAATGTGCCCAGGGCTTGATCCCAGCATCCTGGAATCACGACCTGAGCCAAAACCAGAGATGCTTAACCGCCTAAAAGACTGAGCCACCCAGGGTCCCCAAACCCCCACTTCTCTGCTTTTTACAGATCAGGGAATGGTAACCTAGGTGAATTCAGGGACCAAGGTAACACCATGAGAAAGTAGGGAGCTGGGATTCAAATCCAGGTCACTCAGAGCTTGTGAACTGAACTCAAAACTACTGCACTTTCATACTTACACCCACTCCCTTGTACACATACACAGCAGCATGCCATGAACATTTGTGCCCACATACCAAGCACATGTAGTACACATGCTCACAGAGAGCACACTCCATACCCAAAGAGCACGCATTCCATACGCTACACACAGAAACACACATACACACATGTGTGCATATGCAACATAGAACATACTCCCAGGAAGAACGCTCCTACTCAAACTAGTCATTTGATAGATACTGATTGAACATCTACTATGTTCCCACCCAACCAGCTCTGTCCCATGTTAAGCGCTAAGGTCATCCAAGAGAGGAAGAAAATGAGAAACTCTTGAGTGCCTACTATATGTCAAAGGGAGTCCACGGTCACAGGAACGTGTGTGAACCTTCACATGCACACACACGGACACACACAGAGTTACTCTAGCTAGAATCAGTCCTGGGCCTCCCACTCCTGGGGCTGTGAGACCTGGGGAAGACTTCAGGGACGGGAATAACACGTGATATAGGTACTAAGGGGAAGCAGAGAGGCTAAAGGTTACGGAGTCCACTAAAATTAGGTTTTAAGACTCCCAGACTGCCCAAGTTGGGAGAAAGGGACTTCAGAGGTCTTCCCTCCCTGCCCCTACTAATGATTCATAGTTGTTAAGAGCAGAGGTCCAGACTCGGAAGTGGTACGTCCTACCAGCCTTCACAGACTCTGGAGTCCAAGCTACCTCTCTGAGCTCTGGGGACGTGGGGTGAGACTCTATGAGCTTTCCCATGCTATCCCATAAGTTTTGGCCTGACTTAGTTCCACGTAGCTCCCCAATAAGGAAAATGGACAGGAAATTAAAGATAACTAGGCAGTTTGAGAGGATTAAGGATAAGGGAGATCAACATAATTATGTCATAGTTGCTATTGGACAGGAGAGCAACCAAAGGAAATGTAAATGGCCTAAACCAGCTCATTACAAGAGCAAGGGCAAGGCCAGCAAGCAGATAAGAGTCCTGAGTGTGAGACAGAAACATTAATCACCCAGCAAGCTAGCCACCACAGCCCAGACTACTAGGGCAATGGACCCAAGGACAGGGTCCTAATGGACTTGCATGGGGTGAAGATCTGGCAGAGCCTCTGACACAGGGAGGGAGGAGTGTCCATGGGCTTTGCCGCTGGCATCCTGTGGCCTGGGAGCTAAGCCAGCTCCTTTCATGTCCTGAAGGAAGAACTTTGAATGCAACGACTCCAAGCACAGGGGGTTCCTTGGTCAATGTCAAATGCTAGCTAATTCCCTGGACTATGAGTCAAGAGGCCTGGGTTCCACGCCCAGTCCTATACCATCCTAGCTGTGTAGCCTTGGGCCAGTCTTTTCTCCTCTCCAGACTTGTACCCCCATACTTACAATGAATGAGATTTTATGATAAAGAAATGAAATAATAACAGCTCACATTTCTGGAACAATTCTTCTATGAACAGGCACAGAGGTTGGCAGGTACTTTCTGTAAATGACCAGAGAGTACAGTCTCTGTTGCAACTACTCCACTCTGCTGTTACATAACACAAGAGCAGCCACAGACCATGGATAAACAACCTCGCCATGTTCCAGTAAAACTTTATTTACAAAGACGAGCAGACAGCCAAAAGTGGCCCATAGATTGTAGCTTGCTGGTCCCTGAATAAAACAAGGGGCCACAGGGGCGCCTGGGTGGCTCAGTGGGTTAAAGCCTCTGCCTTCGGCTCAGGTCATGATCTCAGGGTCCTGGGATGGAGTCCCACATCAGGCTCTCTGCTCATCAGGGAGCCTGCTTCCCTTCCTCTCTCTCTGCCTGCCTCTCTGCCTACTTGTGATCTCTGTCTGTCCAATAAATAAATAAAATCTTAAAAAAAAAACCAAAACAAAAAAACAAGGGGCTACACATTTTAGTTACATTATCTCATTTGAAACTCCAACAACCCTCGGAAGTAGATTCTACTACTCCTCCCATCTGATAATACGGAGAACTTGAGGCACAGAGAAGTTCAGTAACTTGCCCAGTGCTATAGAGCTGGGAAATGGCAGAGCCAGTATCTGAGCCCAAGAAGTTTGGCTTGTAAGCCCATGGTGCTGCATGGCTCCCAGGATAGGAACAATGGTAGTTCTTATAACAATACCAATCACTGCTTGCATTTCCACAGGACTCTACACGTTCACAGAAGAGCTATCAGAAACCCCAGCGGTTCTCCCCGAGGAGCCATGACCCGCTGGTGTGTCACAATGATTGTACAGTGTGTCGAAAGTCATTTGGTGCTAATAATAGTTTAAAAAATGATTTACTGCTGTTTTAATAAACTAGAGTTGACCCAACGTTATCCCTCTAACAATGTCCCTCTCACTCACTTGCATTCAGATATGTTTCCTGGAAAGAGAGCGAAAGGGCTGGAGTTCCAGCCGCCTTGCCAGGAATGCCTGGGGAGGATGGCGGTCAGAGGCCCATCGTCTGTCAATCACTGGGAGAGAAGCAGGGGGAAGGTGAAGAACGGATGATAACAGCCAAGCACCCTGGATTGGCATCAAGGCCCAGGGAGTCCGAATGATTATTCCCATTGGACCACTGAAGAGACTGAGGCTCACAGATGTGTAGTGAGGGGCTTGAGGTCACAGGGCTAGAATGTCAGACACAAGCTAGAGCCAACTGGTGCCTTAGAGGGAAAGGCCAGGAGCCAGACAGGATGCCATAAAAATTCTGCCCCTAGCACTTTCTGTGGGATCAGAATATTCCTTCCTGGGCATCGGTTTCCCAAGATGTAAGATGTAAGATGTAATATGGGGATATGGACAGCCCCCCAGTTGACAGGACCTGTTGTGAGGATCAGATGAAATAATAAGGAGTGACTGAGGCTGCTGGGTTGTTCAGCCTGAACGTGAGAAATCTCCGTAAAAGAAAGGGAGCGGGGAGAACTAACATTTGCGGGGCATCTACCGTGTCCCAGGAAAGCTCTCAGAGCTATCTCCAAAAATCCTCCCAGTAACTTGGAGGGAGGAATGGATATCTCCACTTTACAGATAAGGAAACTGAGTCCTGAGGCCACCTAGCCAAAAAGTAACCTAGACCAGAACGGAAACCAGTCTTGTCTGTGGCCCCAGAACCCTGAGCATCAGCAGCCTTCAGTCATATGGGTGGAGCGTCAAATGGGAAAGCAGAGGAGATCATGGAGTCACAGGTATTTTCCAAGCACTGCTCTGTGCCAGGCATTGTTCTAGGCACTGAGGATGCCACCAGCAACAGAGCAAAATCCCTCCCCCAGTGAAGCCAAAACTCCAGAGAACAAGTAAGCACACTTCACGGGTTCCTTCCATTTTGTGGTGTCATGATCCTGGGCCAAGTGTCTGCTCTTTTCCTCATTTTATCCCCTGTACACCCTCCCCAAAGGAAAGATAAAGGAGCACGGTCTACTCCAACCCCTCTCCCCGCCAAACCATGGCATCCCGAGTCACTGCCTGCCCAGCCAAGAACAAAGGCTGGAGGAACCACTTCTCTGGGACATCATGTGCCTCCTCCTAGGGTGTAGAGGCTCAGGACCCTGGCTTGGCCTAGACCTGACCCTGGTGAGTTGTCCCTGGGAAAATGGTTCAGAGGCGTCTCCCCCAGGACTCCCACCAAGGATGGGAAGTAGGGTTTGGGACAGGCTGGCCTGGGTATTGTTTTGAAGGCACGTTTCCTGGATGAGTTGGTAGTCAGAGCCCCCAGGGTACTGCAGTGAGCCCAGGAGGGCCTGCACCTGTCTTCTCTTCCTCCAGAACAAAGCCTCTATTTGGCTCCCATGTTCCTTCCCTCGGGGGAAGATGCAGGCCTGTAAAGCTGTGCTCCCTGAGGAGCCCAGGGAGGCCTCTTTGCCCAGGGAGGCTTCCAGAGGCCTACGTTGCCACACAGGGGTTGCTGCTGTGAACCAAGAGATTGAGAGGCCTAGACCCAGCACCTTCTCACACAGGCCAGAGACTGGTATGCCCCGGGCAGCAGGACAGCGGGATGCCTCACAGTCTGGCTGAAGGCAGCTTGCTGGTGGGACAGCCCTCAGACAGTCCACTCAAGAAGCTAGCAGCCCATGGCTACACATGTGACAGCTAGGTTAGGCAGCTGTCTGCGAGGTGGGGCTCGGACAGCTGGCCAGGCAGGGGATCCACCAACTTGCTCCCCAGTGGCAGGGCAAGCAGCCTGCTCTTTACTCACGCTAGTCCTGAGTGGAGGCTACGGACATAGGTACAAGGCAGATACTGGGGTTTGAGGGCAGGGGGGAGGTGGATACCAAGGCATCCAGGCAACCAAGGGAAAGGACTCAACCCTCAGCAATGCAAAGAACTCACCCTCCACCCCCTACCCCACCCCACCCTGGGCCTTTGATCACGGACACGGGCCAGTCCTGGCCCTGCCCTCCACGTGTCCACATTTCTTCTGCCCTCCCCCCAGCCCCAGCACATCTGGGAAGAGGACCCGGCCTTTGGGCCTCACCTCTGTGTGAACCTCCTCTTTGAACACCACACCAGCCCCAGGGGAAGGAAAGAAGTTGGGAGGGAAGAGAGGGAAGGAAAGATTCTCCCTTTCTCCCCCCGCCCCGCCTCTGCACCCCCGCCCGCCGCTGCCCTGAATGCAGCTTGCTGAAGCTCAGAAAAGTCAAGCCTCTTGCCGAAGGTCCTCCAGCAAAATATGCACCCATCGTTCTGAGCCCTGACCTTCCTTCCATGGGCTGAGGCCTCAAGGAATCCCAGAGTATCAAGTGGAAAGAACTGGGGAATGTGCCCCCGGAAGACAGAAAAGCAGAAAACCACCTGTTTCTTCTCCATCCTAGCCATGCAGATAAATATAACACCCTTCCTGTTACAGTTCCTGTTTATTACAGAGCATTTTCCGTGTGCTCATGCATTCAATCCTCTCAACAACCTGGCGGCCGGCTATCATTCTTTGCCCCATTGTACAGATGAGCAAACTGAGTGGCATTCAGTCAAAGCGACTTACTTACCCAGGGTCACTCAGCTAGGAAGAGGTAGCACCAGGATTTTATGTCAAGCCTGTGATCCCCAGAACCCCTGGATGACTACCCCACCCCCACCATCTTCAATGGAAAACTTTAAGGCTTTAAGGAAGACAGCCTGGCCTGCAACTTCATATGTATCGGTGGACCCTTGGGTTCCCAGGGTACTATGGTGTAGGAGGGCTTGTGGTAGCCTGCCAGGCCTCCTAGCAATCCCCAGCCCTGGCCCCTCTCACCTGCGGTACCCCCAGCCCCTGTGGATGCTGCTTGCTTGGTCTGAGGGGCAGGAGCCTGGACCTACCTCCCCAGTACCTTGGCTCCTCTACTTAAACGTCCCGTCAGAAAGTCTCCCTGCTCAGCCTACGGCATGGCTCAGGGGCTGGGGGTGGGGTGGTGCTGGGGAGGGAAGCCTGAGTCATCCCCAGGCCAAGAAGCACAATGTTTGGCAGGATTCCTGGCCCAGCTGAGGAAGAAGAAGGAGCATTGAGTTACGGAGGCTGGCTGGCGCAAGGGAGAGGCAGTGGGGAAGGGGGTGTGGGTAAATCCATGGAGATGGGAGGCTCATAGCAAACTGGAATCCCCAGGGTCTGGCCGCGGGGAAGGACCCAGGGAGCATGGGGTGTGGGGAGCACCTAGTGGGGGAAGGACACAGGGAGGCCAGGAGACCTTTGTTTTGTCCCATTCTCCTTCCCAAGTCAGGACCCCCCTGGCCTGGGCTCACTCTCCCTCTCCCTACAGAGCTAGCCGTGTGACAGCCGGGGCAATTTCAGAGAAGGAATCCTCCTCAACCCCACAGGGGGAGGGCGCCACCTCCTGCCACCGCCCTCTACCTCTTCCTGTCACGTCCTTGGCCACCAATGGTTCAAAATATATTGGTTCTTGGCTGGCTGTTTCCTTAGGAATCAAAAATATCAAGTCTTAAATACATTCCCACAGCTTTAGCTCATACCTCGCAGCGGATGGTCCCAGTCCAAGTGGCTCCTTGAGCTGCAGGCCCACAGTTGACAGCTTACCCAGTATGTCTTCTGGGGTGACCCTCAGATACCTCCAGGTCAGCTCGAAACTGTTTCTGTCCACCAGCAAAATGAAATCCATCCTCTTCCCCTAGCGGTAATATCACCATCCATCAGCTGAGCATTGTTCTTGACATGTCTCTCCCCTTCCTTCCTTCCTTCCTTCCTTCCTTCCTTCCTTCCTTCCTTCCACATGCATGGGACATGTGCCAGTGCTAAGCATGGAGGTGGATAACAGTGGTGAACAAGTCACTCATGACCCCAGCCCTCCCACAGGTTACAGAAAACTGCCAACCATGTTACTAAGGGCCAAGATGGGAGCAGTCCAAGGGCCCAGAGGAGCCTCAAAGAAGAGTAGGGCTCACATAGGACCTCCCAGAAAGCTGATGCCCAAATGGTGACTAGGGCCCACCAGGGCCTACACTCAGACCATTTCACTGGCCTCCAGATGGCCCTGTGTCTTGACATCTTGGACCTTCCCATGCTCTGATCCAGCCTCCAACCATGAGGGGAAGGACAGTTGTCAGTGTCAAAGGCGATCATATCACTTCCCCGCTTCAAGTATATCCAGAGCTCCCCACAGCTCTCAGGATAAAGTCAGGTTTCTCATCCGGGTGGACACACAGACCTTCCCATTCTGAGCACGCCCGCTGAGGGCCGGAGTCCCCTCTCTGGCCTACTCATACCACATGTTCTATCTACAAGCATGCACCCAGGACCAGAACCCCTCCTGGTGTTCGCCTCTGCTGTGTCCTCCCACTTGGCCAATCTTCTCTGTCTTTTGCACTTTCTCCTTCATGCTTCAAGGTAAGAGCTCCCAAGTCCCCTGCCTGTCACTTCCCAACTCCCTTCGTTTCCCCTCCCCAAAGTAGGGCATTTACCATCTTGCTCCCTCTTCAGTGCTCCTGGGAGCCTTGCCTGTCATTTTTGGATCACCCTTGCTGGTGTTCAGTCTGAGCAGCAGGAATCCGCTGCTCAGCTTCATTCTGTTTGTGTTTCTCCTCTGTCCCTCTGGCAACGGCTTCCCAGCTTAGACCCCAGGAATCTACCCCAAAGCCCAGATCTGGCCTCGCTTGCTTGTTTCCTTGCGGGCTTACTGTCAGAGCCCAGCTGAACTGTGGCCTCTCTGGTCTTGAATTCCAGCAGCCTCCAAGCTGCAGAAGTCTTCCTGGTCAGAGAGTCCCCTGGAAGACTGGCCCTTCTCTCCTCCTCCTCCTCTTCCCAGCACTTGGTGGCAAAGCACCCTTGGCTAGAATTGCCTAGAACAGGGTCAGGGCTTGCTTAGTCCAGGAGAAAAGTGGAAGCTGATGAGGGGCTTTCCCTAGAGAGGAAGGCCTGAGGTCTTGGTTGGATACCCAGCTCCCTCTTGGGGAGAGGATGGGGGAGACTGACTGTGTTTGCCCCTGTGGAGTCACTGTCTTAGAGGAAGAAGAAAAGTTTGTCCCATGGTGGAGGAACCTATCTTCCCACACATCCAGTCCCTTCCTTTCCTGGACTGGAGTCGGGGGCTGCTCAGAACCGGAGGCTGATTGGATTTAGGAGGTGTGGTGAACTTGACATACACATCCCCCAAACTAGGGCCAAATAAGGGAGATAGGAGCTTTTGTTCTTCCTCCCCAACATCCACACTGCTGAGCTCCTCTTTCCACATCAGCTTGGGGCCTCTGGGTTGCTTTCAGGAAGGGGGTGCTTCTCTCTACAGCTCATCTTGGAAGGGGGAGAAGGGAGAGAGATGGCTTGATACGGATTTTTGTGGTTGGAGGTGATGGGAATCCCAGCTGTGCTCCCGAGCCCCTCCCCTCTCCTCCATAAGCACACCAAACCACCTCCTTCAGAGATGGGCAGGGAAGGAAGGGAGGAAAGAGGGCTCTGCTGGTGCCTCAGTGTTCAGAGATACCCCAGGAGAGCCGCAGTCAGATTTTCTCAAATGACCAGCTGGCCCCAGGGCCTGGCAGGGGGACCCAACGTTTGAGGCATAGACTGTCCGAGGTGATTGGGGCTTGTGTGCAGGACTATCTTCGGAAAATTTTCCCAGAAGGGAGACTCTAGCCTGGAGGTTCTCAGTGCTGGCTTTGCATTAGAATCCCCTGGGGAGCCTTTAAGAATGTTGATGCCTGGGTCCCAGCTCAGATGTTCTGTTCTAGTTGATCTAGGCTGGAGCCCTGGCATGCCCAGACCGTTGCTTTGAGCAGAATTTCTCAGCTCCGGCTATCTTGGCATGTTTAGCCAGGTAATCTGTGTCGGGGAAGGGTGCTGTCCTATGCATTTGTAGGACGTTTACCAGCATCCCTGGACAGTACCCACCAGGGTCTGGTAGCAGCTGCCTCCCTCCAGTCTCTCACCTATAACAAGCAGGGATGTCTCTGGGCATTGCTAAATATCCCTTGGGGGCAAAGTTGTCCTGATAGTGGTCCGCTGCTCTAGTGTCAGGGACAGTCTGAAGGTGGATGTGCACATCTCTGATGTGGGCACAGCCCTCTCAGAGCAGCCCCAGGGCCCTGATTTCCTCCCCTGAGCCCTTCTGGTGGCTCACAGTGACCTAGCGTCTCTGTCCTCTGGACCTGGCTCTCCTCTGGGGAAGGCTGGGAATACACAGGGTTTCTGACCTCATTCTTGTTTCCCAGGGACGCATATTGAGAAATCAAAGGTCAGAGCCCACTTCGGGCTGCAGGGACCCGGAACAGGGGGCAGGGGGCGGCCTGCAGGTTTACCCTGGGATCATCTACACTTCAAGCACTATTTGACAAATGTTTCTAGATGCTCCCTGCCAAACCACAAGCCATTGTGTTGGGTGATGAGGACCCAGCAATGAGCCAGGAGAACACTACCCTTGCCCTCATGGAGCAGATGATCCAGCCCAGGGCTCAGCAACCTTTTCCCTAAAGGGCCACATAGTAATTATTTCGGGCTTTGTGGTCTGTCACAACTCTTGAACTCTGTCGTCGTATTTTGGAAAAGCAGCCGTAGACAATAGATAAGCGAAGAGGTATGGCCTTGCTCCAATAAAACTTTATTTACAAAAACAGATAGGGGATCGGACTTTGGCTGGGGACTGTAGTTTGCCAGCCCCGGGTCTAGTGGGAGAAACAAACAAGCACTCAAATATTTACAATCTGTGATGAACTGTTCTGTGATCGGAGATCCAGGCAAGAGTCACAGAAGGGGATCCAAGCTCCTAGGAAGGGTGTCTAACCCAGACCTGTGGAGAAGAGAAGTCAGAGAAAACTTTCCAGGGAAAGTTTTTCAGTTTGGCACCTGATCTCAGACCTAAAGGGCATGGAGGAGGCCACCGCAGCAACAGCCAATGAGGTTCAGACCAAACTGGAAACCATGGAGCCAGAGAGAGAGAGAAGCCAGGGAATTCAGCATGTGTTGGAGGTCGAATGGGTAGGACCTCGTGGCTGGTTGGATGTGACAACGGTAAGGGGACGAAGGTATTGGAGGATGCCTCTAAGTTTTTGGTGGAGATGTAGTGATACCATCCACTAAGACAGGGGACACAGAAACAAGGGCAGGTTTGGAGAGGATGGTATACCTGGTAGATTTAGTTGTGATGTGTTGAATTTGAGGTAAGTAGAGCACATCCTAGTAGCAATGACCTGGAGGCAATTAGAAATGTTGTCCTTAAGGCCTCATCATAGAGGAGTTCCCCTAGGGAGAGAGAGGAGGAGAGAAGAGGGGAGGAGAGCAGAGGAGAGGGGAGGAGTGAGGGGGAGAGGGGTGATCTAAAGCCTTGAGACCTCCAATAGGAACAAGACTGTGAACCAGTGGCCAAAGGGTTGGAGAGAAAAGCAGGAAGATATTGGAGCCCCTTCTCCTCTCTGGTTCTCTTAAGCTCCTTCACTGAGAGGGTTTGCCTCAATGATCTCCAAGATCTCTTTTGTTCCATGGGCACAGCAACTAGCAACATAAGACGAGAGCAAAGCAAAGCCTTCTGGAAACACAGGAAGTCCTTCAGCTCTCAGGAATTGGAAGACGCATTAGAGCATTGAAGAGTAAGGAGGATTTTCACAGGACCAGGAGGGGAGATGGGTGGGGGAAAGTGGAAGAAATGGGGCAGAGCAGGGCACAGTGGACATTCCAGACCAGAGGAGACTGAGGAGAACCACAGAAGGCAGGACAATGCAGGGAGTATTGTGGAAGTCATGAGTTGTCAGCTGGGGCCTAGGATGCTGGGGCTGGGATGGGGGAGGTAGGGTGATGAGGAGGAAGATCAGAGGTACGATGGGTCTGGTGTGTTTGGGTCCTGTGTTGATCCCACAGCTGTGTGACCTTAGACAACTCACTAAACAGAGCCTCAGTCTCTTCATCTGCACCAAGGCCTGCCTTCCACTATGAGAAGGGGATGGAAGAATAGACCTTTTAGCCTGTGGAGTTGGTGTGTCATTAGCCCCTGGCTATGTTTCTAGAAAGATCCCAGAGGTGAGGAATGCTAAGACACCCAGGCAGAAGCTAGAGCTGGCCAGAGAGTCACTTAGACGCACTCTAGCTGCTGCCCCCGTCACCCCTTCCGGTCTTCTATAACAACTAGGTTTCCTGGCCAAAGGGAAGAAGCAAAGAGAAAAGAAGACTCCCGACGGGGCTCAGGACATACCCGACAGAGACCCCCACGCCAGCGAAGTTCCTGTTTCTGCCTTTCCCAGCTGCCGTCAGCCTCACGTGGGTAGCCTTAGAGAGAGGAGAGGGAAAGAGGAGACTTCTGTTTCCTGGGCATGTTCCCTGGGCCTGACATGGCATTTTTACAACATCCCTGCTTCTTGGCTGGAACAAATAAATAAATAAATAAATGGCCAGGGAGCCAGGACGCAGCAGAACCAGGACCAGAACCTGGGTCTGTTTGACTCCCAAATCCACGTTGGTCCTTGCCATTCTAGCAGCTGCAGAAATTGGCTCTGGAAATGCCCCATCTCTGGCCGTGTGTCTGGAAGTTTCTGCGGGCTCCCGTTGCTCAGGATAGCTCCTGGGTTCTCTGTGACCCTCCCTCTCCTTCCCTTCATCTGCCCTGCTCTTCCCTGGTACACACGTCATCCAGTCAGCCAGGAAGCCAGTGGCTGCCTACCCTACTGGGACCCTGACAGAGGATGGTGGAATAACTGAAGTGTCTTTTCCATGACCTTCAGCTCTGGTGGGGCTGACTTCCCTTGTGGTGACTGGGGCTGATGACAGCTGAGTGGCAGGAGGACACACACACATGCAGACATGGGAGGGCCACATCAGGGTTGGCATACCCAGAACACCCCAGCTGCCTGCCTGCCAGGGCAGCTGCCTCCCCTTCTTCATGAGCACAGCTGGGAACACCGCTCTCAAGCAATAGTCACTGTTCTCGTCAACCAGCGGGGAACACCCCTGCTGACTGATGGGGCATATTTCTTCCTGCCTCTGGTGGCTCCACAGGTCACCCCTGCCAACGGATGGGCTACAGCTGCCTCCACCTTCCTCTGTTCGGTGCCAGAGGTACCTCTGGAAGCCACACACAGTTGTGCACAACACTGGCAAGTCATACACAGAGCTGTGAGAGGCATGCCAGGCTCCCCGGAGCCCTGGGAGGCCAAAGATACGGATCTCAGCCTCCCCTCAGGCTTGGGCACTGATGAACACCAGCGCCACCAGACCAACATGCTGGGCCCTCCCTGTGGGCCCGTGTCGCTGGTGCAGGGCTGGGAGGAGGCTGCCTGAATGTATATGGTGAATCTGGGCCCTTCCACAGCCCCACCTGCTCTTCCAGTTTGGGCTGCATTCCCACATGCACCTTGCTCCCAGCTACCTCAAGCCACAAGCAGTGTTGCCAACTCTGGGCAAGGCCCCAGGCCTGGCCCTTGGGTAACAGAAATGAATCAGAAAATCCCCCTACCCTCACAGAGCTCACAGGCTAGGGGAGACCCTGTAGGGGTTAAAATCTACTAGGAACTCCGGTTGCTTGTAAAAGGATCCAGAGGTAGTTCAGTCCCGTGCAGCCTTGCCAAAACTCCACCTGGGGGACCATGTCCAGTTATGGTCTCTACACATGAAATAGTCACAGACGAGACTTTGTGACAATAGGTGAAGATGAAGGGGCTCTTTGATCCAGAGAAGAGTAGACTCAGGGAACTTGGACTCTGAATTCAGACCTCAGAGCAGCTGTCACAGGGAAGGTGAGGTATGTGGCTGCAAGAGATAAAGCTAGGACCTACTGAGGGAAGCGACAGGGAAACCAATTTCAGGTGGAACATCTAATGGGTGTCTGTGCTGAGAATAAACAGGATACCATTTAAAGAAGTGAGCTTCCCACCACTGGAGGTATGCAAGCAGAGTTTGGATAATCGCTGTACAGGATGCTGTAGAAGGGTCCAAGCTCTGGGACTGGTGTGGGCTGGGACTAGATAGTTGCTAAGGGTACTTTCAACATTGAGAGCCCATGACTCTGGGATTCTAACCCAACCCCTTGATGCTACAGGTGAGATTGAGGCAAGGTCATGTTCAAGGCCACACAAAGAGTGGTGCTCAGAGGACCAGATTTGGGATTCCTCATTCCCCATCTTGGATTGCTCCACTCCTCAGACTGCTTCAGGCAGAAGAAGCCTCCTTGGCAGATCCTCAGGGTCCCCTTCCCACCCCACATCCAGGGTGGCCTGGTACCCCATGGTCTTCTTTCCCAACACAGAGGACTTCTATTACTACCCAATAGGACACAGCAAGGCAACTTGCTAAATTGGTGCACTATTTCTGCAGAAAGAGGTTCTTCTTCTTGTCATTAAGAAAGGTATAAAAAAAAATAAGTAACCCATTGGGACTACACACACACACACACACACACACACACACACACACACGCAAAAGCTTCTGCACGGCAAAGGAAACCATCCACAAAATGAAAAGGCGACCTAGTGGATAGGAGAAGATATTTGCAAAAGACATATCTGATAAGGGGTTAAAATCCAAAATATATTTACGAAACTGATACAACTCAACACCCACTAAACCCCCCACCAAGTAATCTACTTAAGATGGGCAGATGACCTGAACAGACATTTTTTCCAAAGAAGACATCCAGATGGCCAACAGACACATGAAAAGAAGCTCAACGGGAAATACAAATCAAAATCACAACGAGGTATCACCTTCCACCTGTTAGAATGGCTAAAATAAAAAAAAATAATAAAAATTAAAAAAAGAAACAAGAATTAACACATCTTGGAGAGGATGTGGAGAAAAAGGAACTCGGGTCCACTGCAGGTAGGAATGTAAATTGCTGTAGACACTCTGGAAAACAGTATAGAGTTTCCCCCAAAATTTAAAACTAGAACTATCCTGTGATCCAGCAATTCCACTGCTGGGTATTTAGCCAAAGAAAATGAAAACACTAATTCAAAGAGATACATGCAGCCTTATGTTTAGAGCAGCAATTTTTTTTTTTACAATAGCTAACATATGGAAGCAGCCCAAGGGTCCGTCAACAGACAAATGGATAAAGAAGCGGTATATATCTACAATGGAATATTACTCAGCCATAAAAAGGAACGAAATCTTGCCATTTGTGACATCATGGCTGGACCTACAGGGTATTACGCTAAGTGAAATAAGTCAGACAGAGAAAGATATATACCATGTGATTTCACTTGTATGTGGAATCTATGAAACAAAACAATCAAAAACAGACTCTTAAATATAGGGAACTAGCGGTTGCCAGAAGAGGGCTGGGTGGGAATGGGTAAAATAGGTATCAGGGATTAAGTGGTACACACTTCCAGTTATAAAATAAATAAGACACAGAGATGAAAAGTACGGCACAGGCAATGTAGTCAATATTGGAATAACTTGGTATGGTGACAGACAGTAAGTATACTAACCATGATGAGCACTGAGTACTGTATAGGATTGGCAAATCACTATGTTACACACCTGAAACTCATAAAACATTGTATGTCAATGATATTGCAGTGAAAAGAAAAAGAATGATGCTAAAAATAAATCTATTCATGGATGCAACCATTCACGTTTCATGAATTACAAAATGGAGATTTGGTGGTTTGGAAAGGAGAAAGGACTTGGCCAAAATGAGCCAATAACAGGGCAGAACACTCAGGTCTGGTCTCCAGGTCCAGGGATATTTTCCCACTGTCCCTTCAGTACATCGAGGTTGACAAACTACTTCCTGTTGTCTCCTGGGCCCTTTTTGTAATTAGTGATGAAGTAAGCATGATTACCCTCATTTTAAGAAAAAAGGAACGTGACACAAGAGACTCTCAGTGGCTTTCTAGCTACCTTTCTTTAACAACCAATAATGCAACACGTGTTAATGTGCAGGGAGAGGGGGCAACACTAGGGAGGATAACTTCGAAGACAGACCCTAATGGTGGATTTCCAGGCACCGTTTGAGGCCCATGAGGAGGATACATAGAGTAGTCATTCCAAAAAGCCACTCTATGGATAAGTGCCTGAGAATCATCTGAGGAATTAACAAATATGTGTCTCTGTGTGTGTGTGTGTGTGTGTGTGTGTGTGTGCGTGTGTGTGTACGTGACCGTGTATGTATTCTTGGGCTCCATTCTTTTTTAAAAATATTGTTTATTTATTTATTTATTTGAGAAAAAGAGTGAGTGAGAGAGAAAGAGCACAAGCCAGGGGGAGAGGGAGAAGCAGACTTCCCACTGAGCAGGGAGTCCCATTGTGGACCTTGATCCCAGGACCCCAGGATCATGGCCCAAGCTGAAGGCAGATGCTTAGCCAACTGAGCCACCTAGGCACCCCCATTCTTTTTTGTTTTGTTTTGTTTTACTTGGGGCTTGAACTCATGACTCTGAGATCAAGACCTGAGCTGAGATCAAGAGTTGGATGTTTAATGGACTAAGCCACCCAGGCACCCCTTTTGGGCTCTATTCTAATGATTCCAGTTCTATAGTCATTAAGTAGGCTCAAGGATCAGTATTTTTAAAAATCATCTCAGGAGCATCTCCAGTGTAGCTTGGTTTGGAAGCAACTGCTTTAAGAGAGCCTTGGATTCTATAGACAGGGCGAGTCCTGGAAGGAAATCTTTGGAGGACACACATTTGCATGCTATTAAACCCCACTCCTAGTGCTAATATGAGACAAAGGCTGTGTGTGGATAGTGGGTAGCTAACAGCCGCTTGCCACCGTTTCCTCTCTTCTATTGGAACTAATATGTGGAAGGCTAGGCTTCAGAGGCTGAATCTTGGTTGGTCTAAGCATGTTTGGCTCACTTGGAGAGCTTTTTAGAAACACTGGTAATCAGTCCCCACCTCCAGAGAATAAATGGGCCTGGGAGTACAGTCTGGGCACTGCCATTTTTTAAAAGCACCCCAGAAAATTTGTGTGTATAGCCACGGTTGACAATACTTGTTCGAGCCAGTCATGTTAGTTCCGCCATTGTTCCAACCTCTTTGCCTTGTGGTTGGGCTCAGCTTGGGCATGAGACACAATCTGGCCAATGACAAGCATGGACAGAAAGCTGTTGTGAGACTTGGGGAAGGCTGCCTTATTTTTGAAAAGGGATCTAAGGGATGTAGCCCAGATTGTTACTTCTTTGAGTCTTTGGATTTTATTGAATTAGAGTGTAATAGTCAAAGCTCCTGCAGCCATGTTATGACCAGGAGGGGACAGGTCCTAGGACAAAAGCCAAAAGCTAAGAATGGTGGAGCAGAAATATGGAATGAACTGGAGTTCTTGATGCTGAATAAACCAACCCTTGAAGCACCCTTTGTCGGGACTTCCTCTGTGGGATAATAGCTGTACTTCTTGTGAAGGCATTTTCAAGCATTTCTTCTGTTACTTGCAGCCAACTGCTATCCCCATTTGATGCAAGAAGACACTGAAGATCGGAGATGTTAAGTTACAAACCAAGATCACAGAACTGGTTAGGAGCAGAGTTGAGAGAAAGGCTATACCCTTTACCACCATCAAACACACACACACACACACACACACACACACACACACACACAGAGGCCCTCAAACCCTAGGTGGTGTGGTGTAGTGGAAAAAGCATTCAGCTATGAGAGCAAGCCTGGGGTGGAGAGATGAGGATAGAGGCCACTTAGTGATGATTATCAGGTCAAGCATCCTGTGGGTGTCCCCGGCCTCCCAGCAGGGGGGTGGCAGCTGGTGCCTGCTTCGGCTCCATCAGCCATTAATTAAAACTTGACAAGAAGATTAATACACAGGGGACAGTTTTAATTAGAGATTCCTGAAACGCTAACACTGGCACAGCCCTAAGAGAACAGGTTTGCCAGTTTCTTTATAGGTGGGGAAACTGAGGCCCAGAGAGGGAGAGATATTGGCCCAAGGTTCCTCAGGGAGTCTGTGGCTCAGGAATCCAGGTGCCCTGTGTGACTCCCTGGCCAAGCCTCTTTCTTCTGCCCTGGGATGCCTCACATATTGGACCACTTTAATTAACTTATTATCCCATTCAATTTGTCACCGATTCCCAGGGCCCCAGCAAAGGCCTACAACTAAAGCTCCCTTTTGTGCAAACTCTGCCTGGCCCCCGGGGAACTGATGGGATAAGGGCAACCGTTGAAGAACCCAGGGCAGCAGAGTTTGACCACTTATTTCCCAGGGTTTGGCCCATCTAGGGCTCTGCGTTTGGGAATGACCAGCCCCAGGGACATTCTGCCCTTTCCCTTTTCATGGAGGGGTAGGAATATCACTAATCAGTCATCCAAGCCCTCAGTTTGCAAAGTGCTGTCCATTATCTCAACTGACACTCGCATCAACCCTGAACCTTAGGTTTGTGCTCCCTTTAGAAGTGCTTTTATCTGTCTCTTAGACCAAACATGCTTCTTGTAAGAAAATTCGTACCGTGCCTAAGCGTAGATGGCGAAAAAAGTGAAGTTCTCCCAGCTCTTTCCTTTCTCCCCAGCAGAACAACTACTAACAGTTTGCTCTATCTAGACTTCCCCCTTGCACACATACACACGTGTGCACATGCACGTGTGGCATTTCCTCCTGTTGTCACAATCTGCCCCAACTTGAAGGGAGCTCCAGGGCACAAGAAGGAGCTTGGTGGGAGAAGAAAGGGCTTGGCGGGATCTTCTGCAGGCATCCAGTCAGGGTCCTCAGATAGCCCGTATGGTGTCTTGTGCCAGACTTAAAGAAGGTGCCCCTCCGGGCAGACAGTTTAGAGAAGAATGCCCCTTCCTGAGGAAAGATGCTTCTGCACACCATGGCACGCAGCTCGGCAGGAGGAGCAGAAGCAGAACTCCAGGCCCACTTGTCCTTTGGAAGAGCAGTGGCTCTGTTTTCAAGTGCCAAATGTCCTCCATCTCTGTCCCTTTCCATCCATGGCCATTGTCACTGCTACCATCCACCCTTCCCAGGGATTCCAGCTGCCCTGCCTCTCGTCTGCCCCTCCATATCCCCTCCTTATGGCCGCCAGACTGATTATTCTCACAGATAGGCAAAGCAGATTATGTCGCCTACCCTGGGCTAAGCCCCTCAATTACTTCCTCTTGCCTCGGGATCAAGGCCATGCTCCTTAAGGCTGGCGCTTAAAAATTTCACAAATTGGCTTGGCAGAGGGGCCCTGCGCCAGCTGGCTTGGGTGTGGATCCTAGCTCTGCCACTTACCAGCAGATGAGGTTGAGTGATCCATTTACCTCCCTGTGCCTCAACTGCCTTATCTGGAAAACGGGAATGATGGTGATAATAACCATCTATCTCATGGGATTGCAGAGAGGAGTAAATGAGGTGATTCAGGTAGCAGGGCTTGGGACAGTACCTGTGAGCTGAGGTCCCAGCAACACAAAAGCACTTACGGACTAGGACCCAAAGGAGCCTCAGCCTGAGTGGGCCTGAGCCTGAGCCTGAGCTCCATGCAAGTCAGAAAGGGAGAGAGGAAAGGTGTTGTGAGAGAGGCTGAACATGGCCTCATTTCCAGGAGCCAAGAGAAAGATCTAGCTCTGGCTGGGTGGCTCACGGAGGTTGTCCTGGAAAAGGGACAGAACTGTAATCACAGACTCCCGAGGGCCTTTTAGTCCCTGCAGGCCCTGCCCTGGGCCGGAGGGCGGCGGGGGGGACACCGGAATGCCCCGAGCCTCAATTGTGTCATCTGCACAATGAGGGGTCAAATTACTTCATGGGGGAGCTGTGTGAATAAGGGAATAATGCACAGGGGGGCACCTGGGTGGCTCAGTCAGTTAAGCGTCTGTCTTTTGGTTTCAGCTCAGGTGGTGATCTTCCTATCTATGGGTCTGGGAAATCGAGCCCCACCTAGCTCTGTGCTCAGCGGGGAGCCTCCTGGAACTTCTCTCCCTCTCCTTTGGCCCATGGCTCTGCTAACCTTCCATGCGCCCGCACTCCTCTCTCTCTGAAATAAAAATAAATCTTTAAAAAAAGAAAGAAAGGAGGCACAGAACCAGCCCCCGCCCACCGGCACAATTCCTGGGGCATGATAGTGCTTAATAAGCCCTTGGGGAGGGAAGGAATGGGAGGGGAGCAAAGGGCCAAACGCTGCCTGACTGCCTATCCCCTCACCACACAGAGGGTGATAAGACCCGATGCTTCCCCGGTGACTGCAGGGGTGCCGCTGACTTTCTTCTGGAGCCACCGGGTGGGGAACAGGGAGTCTGGCTTCACTTCACTGCGCATCGGGCATCAGAAGGAGGGCAGCTGGGCTCTTCATGTCTCTGAGCCTCAGTCCTCTTCTCTGTAAAGTGGGAATAACATGACCGGGCCCACAAGGCTTTTGTGAAGCTGAAATAAGCCCATGAACGGACAAACACGTCATGCAGACTGTGGAGAGTTGTTGTTTCTCATCTGTACTAGAAGCAATTTAGAGTCGGGGTTCAGAGCCCTGTCTCTGGAGTTAGACTGACCTAGGTCAAAGTGTGGCTCTCCTCTTGCTACATATGTAGGGAAGTTGCTTACCTTTTTCTACTCTCAGTTTTCTCTTCTAGAAAATGAAAATAATGATAGTACCTGCTTCGCAGGATTTGGGAAGAAATTTGATGATGTCATTTCAATATACATCTCAGCCAAAATTCAATACATATTATTTTTTCAGATAATATTGTTCCTTGAGGACAGAACCCAGGTCTGAAACTTCCAAATGTCTTTCCCCAACCCCACCATGTAGCCCCAGCTATATGCATTCCTTAGCTCTCGGGGTGCCTGTGGGTCTCAGTCAGTTAAGCCAATGACTCTTGGTTTCAGCTCAGGTCATGATCTCAGGGATGTGGGATTGAGCCAATGTCAGGCTCTGCGCTCAGCCCAAAGTCTGCTGGAAATTCTCTCCCTCTCCTCCCCCACTCTTCCCCTTCCCCTGTTCTCTCCCTTTCTCTCTCTTTCTCTCTCTCTCATACGCACACGCAAATAAATAAAATCCTTTAAAAATCCTTAACTCTAAGCAACTTTATGGCACTGTGGACTATCAAATTTGGGGGGACAGTTGAAGATCATTTATTCCAACCATGTCATTACATAGATGGGAAAACTGAGGCTCAGAGAGTGGAAGGGACAGGCCTCCGACCAAAGCACAGGAGTGCCGCAGCTAGACCTAGGACCAAGGCCTTCTGACCAGAAGTCTGTACCCCATGCCTCCTAAGGTAGCCCCTTCTCTGGAGTTATTTCTTATCATGAGAAATGTCCCCTAAAGAGGGGAACACCTGCTATGGCCTCCCCAGAATCCCGTGGGCCTAGAACCTCTTCATGCTGTTTTTCAGGCCTCACCCTGGGCCACACCTAGTGGGCAGCCTATCCTCAGCCGATCCTCGCCTCAGCCTGCCTAGCTCCTCAGCAGCCTAGGCCGGGTGGTCCGTAATTGCTTCCTGTCCTCACAGGCTCTGTTTGTTTGTTCTGTGGCCGCTTCCTCACACCCCGGCTCACCGGAGGCACTGACCAACAGTGTGGGACTCCTGGGGCCCGGCCCCCAGCCTGCTCTCAGATGTTGGGCCAGCCCTCCCCAGACCCACCACCTGGAACCCAGGAACCCAGCAAGGCCCTGGAGACACCCCCCCCCTCGGCACTTCCCCCAGTTTCCGCCTCCCGCCCCCGTCCCCCAGCAGCTGGTCCTGCCCCCAGCTGGGGGAGAAGCCAAAGAATCAACAGGTGGCAGTCCATAGTGAAGCCCTGGTAGGCCTTGTGTTGAAGGGGATGAAGCCCCCCTTCCTCCAGCCCACTCCCACTCCCAGCCCCAGTCCAGTGGGACTCTGGCAGTAGGTCCCAACGACACTGGCTCATGTCAAGACTTTGAGACTGTTGAGGTTGGAATGCACGCAGGGGAGGAGGTGGGGAGAGGTTTGTTACTAAGTTTGTCCCTGAAGGTCTCTGAGTCTAGGATAAAACAACTCAATGCGGGGAGACAACAGAACCTGGCTTCAAAGCTGCCACTCACTGTGTGCCATTAAGGCAAGTTACTTTAATTTTCTGAGTTTCCGTTTTCTCATCTATAAAATGGGGCCAATACAGTCTGTCCCGCAGGGTTGTTGTGAGGTTGACAGGAGCGAGCCTGCGCATACTGCCTGGTAGGTGGGGTTGGATAGGTAGTTAGGGTGACCCACCATCCTGATTTACCTAGAATAGAAGGGTTTCTAGGATGCAGGACTTTCAGGGCTAAAATCTAGACTGTTTCGAGCAAACTGGGATGAGTCGGTCAGATGAATGTTTATTCCTAGAAGCTGCCTGCCTCTGAAGACCCTCTCGCTTCCCCACAAGCCGCCAAACACTTGATCTTCCTCAGTCTGAAAGTTTCTTCTCCCAAATCTGCCCCCGGGTTCTTCCTCAGATAGCTTCCTGGCCTCATGCCACACAGAGCCTTCTTCTGCGCTTCCTTCCTCAGTGTTTGTATCCCCAGAGCTTTCCCTGCTTCAGGCCCTCTGCCACTGAACCCCATGGTCTCTCCCTCCCCTGGACTACTGTGTCAGCCTTTCCTCTGAGCTCCGTGTGTTTCGTCTCATCCCCTGCCACTCCCCCAAATAAAGGGTCTCTTCTTCATTTTCTCCAGGCACTCAGCCTCCCCCAGACCCCAACACACAGGCACCATACACCACACACATCAGGCACATCTGTTCTCATGTGAGCCTCAGGATGAAGGATTTCAGTTTGATTCAGGAAGCTTCTGACAGAGAGTAGGGTAAGGCCTCAGACTAGGTTAGATGGGGAAGTCAATACGCTTTTCCTCTGAGAGGAGGAATTTTAAACTTAGAACAATTACAAAGGGCAGAGTGTTGTCTGGGAGGAGAGGGGTGGCTACAATGACCTCTAATGGGTTCTCGCATCTACTCCCTCACATCAAAATCCCTGGGGTTATTTTTCTTCCCCATCGCCCCTGCCCTTGAGGCTTCGGCAGGCCAGGCCAGGAGAAACACAGAACTGAATTCCATTTAGTTGGCTCCAGGCATTGATACTAGAGGGAAGTGTGTGCGTAGTAGCTAGTAGCATAGTGTGCGGGGAGGGGGTTGTTGGTAAGTGGGCTAGGCTGGGTGAGCAGCCCCTTGGGGTCTGTTCCTTTTCTCCAGCTGGGGAGGCACTCTGAGCTGGGCTGAGCTGCTAGGAAGTCGGGGGGTACCGGCTTGGAAAGGACACCGCTGTCTCCTTGGGGCCCCTGGCCTCCAGCTCACACTACCCACGCCCCCCTCCCAGCCCTTGAGGAAAGCGCTGTCAGCAGAATTCCTCATGTCCTGCTGTTGGGGCCATGTTTATCCAGTACAGCAAACCTCCCCAGAAGCGTCTTGTGGCAGCCTCAGAAACACAGACTCAGAGCAGGCCAGAGAGTCCGAGTAAGGGAGACACAGAGTGACTCAGAGGCTCCGGGTGAGGACGGCCTCAGGGAAAACAAGCCTTGGAGAGACTGAGGAAGAGAGACATAGTGAAGCTCAGAGAGAGAGGATGAGACGGAAGGGAAGGGGGCCCCTCTCTGGGACAGCAAGACGGTGCCTGAGGAAAGTGGGCAGGACTGGCTGAGATGGGAAACCAGATCATGAAGAAGAACTGGGGCTGCTTGAGAGACCAGGACAAAAGCAAGTCACAGACAGAGCCAGGCTGAGAGAAAAAAAGAAAATGGAGTAGGAGAGAGAGAGAGAAAGGGGACGGGGGCAGGAGGACTGGTGGGGAGACAAAAACCGGGGTGGGGTGGTCAGAGGGGCGGGCGGGGAAAGAAGTGCAGGGCAGCCTGAGAGGCTGCAGGGCGGGCTGGATATGGGCCGCTGCAGTGCCCCACATGCACATACACATAGCAGGCCCAGGCCCAGCCGGGGCTGTTTGCAGAAGGAAGCCAGCTCTGTGGTCAGGGCGCCCCAGGCCCGGCGGCGGCCGCCCCCTGCACTTAATGAGATTCTTGTTCAGAGCTGCGGGAGATGGGGCCGGCTTCGGAGGCCCCGCAGTGCCTCTGCTCTCACCCGAAGGGGGCCTGGGCTGGGGCTGGGGCCCAGCAACTAAAAGGGCCATGCAGGAAGGCAACCAGACAAAGCCTGGCCGCTGAGGCTACCCAGGCCTCAGGAATAGAGGAGATGGCAGTGGCAGAGGTCTGGAAGCCTCTGCTGAGCTCTGGGGAGCTCGTGGGGCTGGCTGGCAGGCAGGAGGCTTAGGTTTGAATCTCGGCTTGGCCCCCAACCCTGGCTGGGGGACTTTGGGCAAGGGCCCTCCTTTCTTTCTTTCTGAACCTCAGTTTCCCCATTTGCTCTCATGAAGGGCAAACTCAAGCAGGCAATGACAGCAGAGAAGCAGACCGTGTATGTGCCCTGGTTATGGAGACAGCTGCCACTTGGCTCTAGCCATTGCCTTGGGAGAAGATGGGCCCAGTGTTACTAGATCTTTGGATTTTTTAGAAATTATAAATCTGGATTTTTATGTTGAAATCTGAATTTTAAATGATGGCAGCTAATTTCTTCTTAACGTAGGCATTGTGTGAGGCAAAGAAAACACGTCCAAGGGGCTTAAGTGGCCCAAAAGGTGCCTTTTTATGATAGTCTTACAGGTCCATATCAACTCAATCAGCACATCTATGGCTCTACCATCGTCGTAAGTGGAGTCTGAACCTCACCCAAATGCCATGCCCTTGGGGAATGGGCAGAATGTACCACCGCAAGGAGGTTGCCTTGCATTGGCATGGTGGGGGTGTGTGTGACCCAAGATGTTACTCTTCCAGACGAACTGTTTCCTGGCCAGTGATATTGCTCCCAAAGCCTGCACCTCCCACTACCTCAGACCAGCCCTTCAGAACCATCCTTTGGGAGCACATTCTGCCTGGGCCTGGACCAAGGGCCAGGGAGATACCATGCAAAGACATAGCTGGTACCATCTGCCCTTAGGCAGCCCCCCCAGATCCAGGTCTACCAGTAGGCTTGTCCTTACTCTGACACTCTGACTTCACTTCCCCAGGCTTGGTAAGCACAACCCTGGCGTGGGGGCTGGGGAAGATGGAGGGGGGAAAAGGGGAGAAGAAGAAGGGGTGGACCATCCTGGTGAGGGCATCACCACTCCTTCCCACTTTACAGCCCACGAAGCCCAGCCAAGCATGACAAGGGTTAATTGGATACCCCCAGCTGGAATCATAGACTCATAGGTCTGAAACAGACCTTGGAGGTCATCTGTCAGGGGAAGAGGAGAGATTTTAATTACTCGTTCAGCTGGGTTGGAAGCACCCCCACTCGCACCCCCAGCCCAGATGGTTTATCCCAGCCCAGAAGGTGAGTCTGGGAAGGGCTGCTAGGCTGGGAGATGCTGAAGGATAGGGTCTGGCCACTTTGATCACATTCCTGTCAGTGCCACTCCTACCCCCAGCAGTGCCTCATTCTGGGATGGGCATACAAGCCTTGGCTGAATAACTGACTAACAGGCAGGACTAATGGTACCAGGAGAGCCCGAGTGACAAGACCGGGAACCAGAAGGCAAATGACCAGGGCTCTAGAACTGGTTCCGTTCAGAGGTCACACGGCTAGGAAGAAGTGGTGCTGCTCTTCACGGGACTGGGAGGAATCTTCAGAGCGGCCAAGGAGGGAGGGGCCGCCATCTCAGCAGCCACTCCAACAGATCCTGAGCCCCTTCAGGCTTGCAGATTCCACTGATGCCTCTCAGTCTTCTACGCTCTGCACACAGCGTGATCTTAAAAGAACACTTCGCCTCATTATTCTCTGGACGGAACTAGAAAAAAAAAGTCAGTTACAGCAAGAAGGCTTCAGGTCAGACACCAGGAAGAACTTCCTGAAGGTGGAACCCCACAGAAGCAATCCAGATGGACTCTGAAGTCTCCTGCCCTGAACTGGAAGCCCAGTGGGGGGGGCGGGATGGGGAAGTAACATTCAGAGCTGGGCAAGGGCAAGCTGATCGAAGTTTTCACCTGGATCCCTAAGCCTGGAGCTCAGCATTGGGAAGTGGGGAGAAGTGGGGGACAAGTGGGAAAAGTCAATTCACCTCATTTCCACTCTAGTAGTCTGAAGCTAAAGCTACCTCAGAATGTCCCCAGTCCAGTGCTGACACTGCTGATTAGCAGGCGCAAACTCAAGGCCACCACAGCCTCTATCTCCCCAGAGGCTGCCCAGGGGCTAGACCCCAGCTAAGGCAGGCAGACCCAGGCCCACCCTTTAGCTTCACTACAGAGAAGCCCAGAAATCAATGCTGGCCCTTTGGCAAAGAGCTGAAGACAGGGTTAGGCTGGAGGATAAAGAAGGGAATGGCAGCCATGACCGTAGACACAGTGCAGGTGGGGGCAGCGTCGGGTTGTGCGTGTGTGTGGGAGGGTGGTGTGGGTATGGGAACACCACATGTCTCTATCCCAAGGCAGAGGGGAATGAGAAAGACACAGAGCTCTCTCGGGAACTCTCGATATCGCTTTAAAGGGTGTTCATAGTTACCTTGTTCTCTGCTTTAAAAGTCCTGAGGGTTTAATAACACTTTTAAGTGGCATCTTCTGTGGGGAAGTTCCCATTGGCTATAGGCCCAGCCTGTGTCGTTTCCATTCCAGCCCCTTTCCCACAGCCAAGCAGTGCATTTATCCCAGGCCAGGAATTAAAACTCAAGCATTCTGGATGTTCCCCTTAGTATCTATCCTCCATTCCTTCCTGCTGCAGTACCTACCTCACCCTCTTTCTTCCTGCCTTGCCCCAAAATGGAAACAGATCCTTCTTTGGTCCCTGAATGAACAAAGCTCTCAGATTAGAAAGTCTCTTCCTGTTCAGGAGGCCATCCCGGCACCCTGCCACCTGTCACTCCCCACCACTACCACCCCCAGCTCATTCTCTCCCGGGAACTGGCCTAGGCTCTGTGCATTAAAGAAATGTCCTAAGACAAGTCAGGCCGAGGATTTAATTCTGATGACCACTAGAAGGGAAAAAAGAAGGGAGGGGCAGAACTGGGTGGCCTTCGGGCTGTCAGGTAATAAACCTAAGCCACCTGCCGTTTGAGCCCAGAGTATAAATCGCTAATCGGTTTGGGACTTGCACATCCACTAATGAATTTCTCTCTATTCCCAGAAGTTTCTCTGGAGCTACCCTGTGGGCAGGGGTCAAGCAAGGAGTTCCTGGGGCTGGGGGCAGCTCTCTGCAGTCCCCACCCTGCTTCTCCTCTCCCCCAGCCCCTTTAGGCCCTTCCCAGGGTTGGAGAACTCCAGGAAAGGGGAGAGGGGTTTGCAAGGCTGTGCTCCAGAGGCCCTAGACGAAGGCACCCAACCTCAGTGCTCTCTTTGCCCTGCCCTACCCCAATGGCCAGCAGCTTTCTAAGTTTCTCTGAGAGACTCGTAGGAGCAATAAAATGAGTACCCCAGGCTCTGTCCCATCTTGCTCCCTTATTTGCCGCCTGGCTTTAGGGAAGTAATGCCAACTCTTTGAGCTTTGGTTAATTCTGCTGTAAAATGGGGACCCTCATTCTTGCCTCGTGGGATTGTCTGAGGAGTGAATAAAATCATGTAAAAGAAGCCCCAGCCTGATGCTGGCATACGTATGAACAGATTCATGAACACTGGCTGCCTCTTCTCTAATATCATCCATAGAGATGAGTCAGCCACTCCTAATCTCTAAGAAGGAATGATCCAAAACTGGCTGCTGAATGAAGTCGGGTAAAAAAGGAAAATCTTCCTGATGAGGCCCGTGACCCCAGCCTCATCTTTGGCTTTTCATGTGCGCGGTTCCTGCCGCCACCTGTTTGGACTTCCAAAGTGGCTATGAGCCCTCAGATGTGAGGGCTAGATTAGGTCCTGTGACCTAGGGACGACAGGCACGGTCCTTTGGGCAACTCCTAGGCACCTGGGGGCTGCCTCGGAAAGGCTCCAGGTTGCTGCTCCTGGGGCTAGAGCTCCTCCAGTGTCAGGACACAGATGGTCACAGCTGTCAGAGCTCTGCCAGCTGCTCTGCCCAGGCCCCTCTTTGTCCAGTACTCCTTGGTCTTCACGAACTCAGGCGGCACACATGAGGCTGAGCCCCTGATGTGCCATACGGTGGCAAATACAGGTGGTAAAGACACCGTGAGCTGGAGTCCCCAGGGAGCAGGCATGTGGGCAGGGGGCAGGCCAAAGGCGACTAACTGAAGGACAGTGTGTGTCCTGGGAGAGGCGCCAAAGTGCGCCATCGATGCTTCCCCATGGGATCTTGAGCCAGCTCCTCCCTCTTTGTGAGCTCAGCTCCAAGGTTCTTTGCAGGTGCGTCTGGGAGTGCTGCTAAGATTTGGTGCAAGGACTGGGGTCAGGCCTAGGTCTCAAGCTATACAATGTGTGTGGCTAAAATTAGCTTCCAAACTTTAGCTTAGAATGACCTCTCAGGGAGTGCCTGTGTGGATCAGTCGGTGAAGTGACTGCTTTCGGCTCAGGTTGTGATCCTGGGGTCCTGGGATTGAGCCCCGCATCGGGCTCCCTGCTCAGTGGGGAGCCTGCCCCTCCCTCTCTCTCTGCTGCTCCCCCTGCTTGTGCTTCCTATCTCTCTCTCTTTCTCTGTCAAATAAATAGATAAAATCTTTAAAAAATATATATTTAAAAAAAAAGGATGACCACTCGGGACGCCTTGGAGACTCAGTCCGTTAAGCAATCAGACTCTTGATTTCAGCTCAGGTCATGATCTCAGGGTCCTGAGATCGAGCCCCATGTCAGGCTCCACACTGGACAGGGAGTCTGCTTGAGGATTCTTTCTCTCCATCTCCCTCTGCCCCTCCTCCCCTACTCGTGCTCTCTCAAATAAATAAACAAATAAATAAAATCTTTTTTAAAAATTCCAAAAGGAATGACTTCTCATGGTTTATTTCTACCCTGACACTGGAAGATTCCATGGGCTTAGGGTCTTGCCAGGAAGTTCATCTGCTTATCTATCCAATATCCCAAGCATCTTCTGGTTCAGCTCATTCATAATCTCCAGAGAAGTTAAAACAGAACTGATCTTCACCTCCTACTCAGTAACATGGAAGATATGGGCAGTGTAAACTGATCCTTTCTCCCCTCCCAGCCTCAGTGTCTCCATCTGTACAATGGGGAGAATTGGCTTCAATATGTTCTGAAGGCCCTCCCTTGGTTGAGTTCCTTCTACGTGCAAGAAGAAAACAAGATCTCAAGGACTGCCAGGAACCCCATGTTAGATTCTGTCTCTCTCTTTATAAAACTCAATTGAAGGGGCGCCTGGGTGGCTCAGTGGGTTGAAGCCTCTGCTCAGGTCGTGATCTCAGTGTCCTGGGATCAAGCCCTGAGTCGGGGCTCTCTGCTCAGCAGGGAGCCTGCTTTCTCCTCTCTCTCTGACTGCTGCTCTGCCTACTTGTGATCTCTGTCTGCCTGGTGAATGAATAAAATCTTTAAAAAAAAAAACCCAATTGAATATCTGGACAAAGTGAGCCCAGTTCTGCCTAATCCCAGCCTCTGAGGGGCTGGCTTCCCCCTCCCTGTGACTCTCCTAACAAGTGCCAAAATTAAAAGCTCACATTCTCTAGGGTGTTGATGAACGCAACCCAGGCCTACAGAAGGGCCGTCTGTAGCAATATGGCCCAGCCTTGCTCTACTCTGGCCAGAGGCCCCCAAGCCAGGGCCACCTGAGAGCCTGTCTGGACCTCAGACCAGGGGGAAAGGGTCTGCTGGAGGAAAAGTCCGAGGACCATAAAGACAAGGAGGTCGGAGGAGGAACACCCAGCTTCTCCACAGCTAACATTCACCTTCTTCCCCCCTCTGTTCAAAGAGATCTCAAGACAGAGCCTAAAGGGGACCCCCAATATAGTCTCCCACAGTACAGATGAAGAAACCGAGGTCATAGAGAGAGGAAGGAACTTGCTCGGGCTTCCTGACCTTCCCACAATAATAACTGTTGGTTGGTGACAGGGGACTTGCCATAGCTTAGGTCCCGGCATGCTCAGTGAGGCTGCACAAAAGGGGCTGTGAAATAGATTCTACCATTATCCCCATTTTACAGATGGGGAAGCCAGGGTTCAGAAAGAAACTGGCTGGCCCAAAGCCAGGCAGCCTGGAAGTGACAAAATCTGGATTTGAACTGAGGGTTGTCTGCCGCCAAATTTCCACTCTTAGCTATTATGAGTCCAGGGCCTCTCTTGGATGTATTCCCACCCTTGTTGCTGCCAAGCCACGGGCCTGATGATGCACCAGGCACCAACAGTAGCCTGGCAGGACCTTGAGGCGCTCCAAGTTCAGGCCCCTGCCTTCAGGGTGAAGTAAGGGGTGGTGCCAAAAATACTTAATGAGGTGGAGAAATGCTTCTGGTTCAATGATATGTGGGAAACTCAGGGTACAAAACACAGGGGCCAGAAGAGGACACGCAGATGACTGGCGCATATGTGAAAAGCGTTGGGCATCCCTCATCGTCTGGGAAATGCAAATCAATGCCACATGGGGGACCATCTCACACCTATCAGGATGGCCATCGTCACACCGCCATCGGGAAAACAAAAACGAAAAATAACCACCACTCGTGAGAAGGTGGAGAAATTGGAAACCTGGTGCACCTGCTGGTAGGTATGCAGAGCGCAGCAGCCGCAGTGCAAAACAGGATGGAGGGTCCTTGAAAACTTAACCAGGGAACTGCCCTTGGATCCAGCAGTTACACTTCTGAGTATTTAACCCAATGGGATTGAAATCCGGATCTTGAAGAGACATTGGCACCCCATGTTCATAGCAGCGTTATTCACAATGGCCAATGGAGGAGACAACGTAAGGATCCATCAACAGACACACAGATAAAGAAAACATAATACACTCACACACACAGACACACATGCACATGCATACACACACAATGGAATATTATTCAGCCTTTAAAAAGAAGGAAATCCTGCTGTATGTAACATCGAGGATGAACCTGAGGGTCATTAAGCTCAGTGAGAAAAGCCAGTCACAGAAAGACAAAAACTGCTTCATTCCACTTGTATGAGGAACCTAAAATAGTCAGTCTTAGAAACAGAAAGTAGAATAGTGGTTGCCAGGGCCTGGAGGAGGGAGAAATGGGGGAGTTGCCGTTCGATGGCTTATTTCAGTTATGCGAGGCAGAAAAGTTCGAGAGATATTCTGCGCAACATTGTGCCTATAGTCAACCACACTTACGTCCAAAAACTTGTTAGGAGGGTAGATTTCATGTCACGTGGGTTTTTTTTAAACCACAATTAAAAAAACAAAAAACAAAAACAGAATGACCAGTATGATCACTTGGGTAAAAAGGAAGATTGTGTGTGTGTGTGTGTGTGTGTGCGTGCGTGTGTGCGTGCGCGCGTGCACGTGCACACGCAGAGGGGAAACAAATGACTAGAAAGGGGGATACCAAAAAGTGAACAGTGCTTTTCCCTAGTTAGTGGGATTATAGGTAATATTTTCTTGGTAACACTCTTATGCGGTTTTTACATTTTCTACAGTGAATAGATATTACATTTATCATCCCCCTCTCCTCCCTCGAAATGAAAAAGGCCCAAAGAAACAAACCAACCACAAAAACTCGGCAGATGCTATAGAGCTCGAAACACAGAAGATTACAGCCATGCGCCCACTCCCTGCGTGACTGCGGACAAGTCAACCAAGGCTCTCTGAGTCTCCAAGACCTCACCTCTGAGATGAGTGTTGTGATACCACATTTCTCTGTCTTTGCTGTGGAGCCGGCTTACCTTTTCTTTCGGTCCGTCCAGGGAGATCAAGAACAAAGCTAGAAAAGCTGGCATCCTTGCCCGCAGACAAAGCTGCCAAGATACATGGAAGCCCTGGGTGTGGCCATCGGGCACAACTAGCTTGTCTTTCTCTGGCCAAATTAAGAACCAGGGCAGGATGGGTGCCTGGGTGGCTCAGTCGGTTAAGCGGCTGCCTTCAGCTCAGGTCATTATCCTGGGGTCCCGGGATCGAGTCCTCTGTTGGGCTCCCTGCTCCCTACTCAGCTCTCTCTCTCTCTGTCAGAAAAATAAATAAAATCTTTATAAAAGAAAACCATTCACTGCATTCTTCAAATATGTGTTTACCTATTAAAGAAGAAGAACAACAACAACAACAAGGGGAGGACAGGGCCTCAGTTTATCAATATGGAAAATGAGAGTGCTGTGAGCAAGCCCGGAGTGGGGGAGGGTGAAGCTCCTGGGCTGGGTAAAGCCTTCCTGCCCCAGCAATGCCTGCCCACTGGGCCACAGCAACGCTCCCCCAGGGCAAGACTGGCGCCTGTGGGCACAGGTGGGGAGGGCAGGCTTGTAAGAGGCAGTGGGGAGGAGGGAACACGGAGCTTGTTGGAAAGAGCCTGCATGGAGCCAGACCCACTTCTCCCCTAGCCCACCAGCCAGGCCACCCCTCAGTCACCTTTTTCGTCACACTCCAGGTTCCTGGCGCTTGGGGCAGTGGCTGGGATATGTCTGTGGGTGTCCACTCCTGCAGCACAGCAGGACAATAGGACTCTGTCAGCCCCTCCCCAGCTGACCCTCTCCTGGTAATGAATGCAACGCCCCGTTATCTCCCTTTATCCTTTTAACTGAGCTTTTAGTGGCTAAAGCGGGGCTGGGGGGCAAGACTATGTCCCACCGTGACCAGGACCCCTGGGTTGCTTCAGGGTGGCACAGCTCTCAGGATGCCCAAAGTCTCCCCAGCAACCCTCAAAACACTGATCGAGGCCGCTGCAGTGAATCGCCCCATTCCCCTACCTGAAGGCAAGTGAAGCTCTTCTCCACCCGAGGCAGCCTCCCTCTGCTCAGCACCAAGCAGTCCCTCCTCAGAGCCTCCTTGCATTCCAAACTCTCAGACACCCAATTGTGTTTCCCCCCAGAGACTGAAAAATCTAACTTCTTAGCCTTCTCTACAGAAAAAATAAATATCCATATGGAGCCTGGAAATTCTCCGCCTCCGGGTTTCTGTATTTTAAGGGATCTCATTTTCTCCTGCCTTTCCTTAGATGAATCCTAGAACATTAGAGCTGGAAGAGATTATTCAATTCAACTCTCCCCAGACACATCCATTATAAGAAAGGCCTACTGGGGCTCAATAAAGGGAAAGGCCCAGCCTCAGGTTCAAAGCTGAGTGGTGGCAGAGCTGGAATCAGAATCCAGAGTTCCCAACTGAGGGCCCTGTCTGCATCTCTCCCACACCAGGGCCCCCTTCTAGCATGTTCTCAGGCTCTCTCTGAAGCAGCAGGGGACTGGGACAATTCCCAGGGGCTTCTCCTGGTCCAGGAAGTCAGGCAATTTGAGGTACCCACTGCATCACACCTACCTCCTTACTCCAAGGGGCTCACCTTGCCCAGCTCAGGTCTGCTATCCCCGATTCCTGGACCCACACCTCGGTGGCAAGGCAGCAGAAGAAAAACTGGATTGTTTTCTGCCTCTGGTTTCTGGTGGCACTCACACTCACCCTCTTTCTCATCAGTGTCTTGAGGGCTCTCTCCTGCCCCCTTCGTCTGCTGTCTCTCAGCCTGTCTCTCTCAAACATAATATTGCTCTCTCTTGAATCTTTCTCTCTCCCTTGTCTATCGCTCAGTCTCTCCATCTCTCCCCATTCTGCCAGTCTCTCTGTCACGATATCCTCCGCCTCTCTCTATCTCTCACACTGTATCTCTTTCTTCCGTTTTCCCTGTTTCAGTAGCTGGGGGTTCCTCTCTCTTGGGGTCTGGATCCTGCAATCCTGCACCCTCTCTGGGTCTCTCTCTGTCTCTCTCCCTTTTTCTCTTGCTCTGTGAGGGGTGAGGATGGCCATTGCCTGATTCCTCCCTGAAGTGAGCAAGGGGTTCCTGGAACAGGCACGAGCAAGGCCTTCAGGGCACCAGAGTCCTCCCAGGGGGCCAAGGCCAGTGGGGCCAGGGCAAGGAATGGCAGCATTAGGCCTGGCTCTGCTTGGAAAATGTCTCTCCCCACTTCCATTCCAGACCCTTCCTGAATCCGGCCCTGGGAATCACCATCCCAATTAAACTTTGGGGCTGCTGGGGCTGAGAAATTCTCCTTGCATCCTGCCGGCCCTGTGGGTCTCCAGCAATGGAGTTGTTGCCCTCCATTCCCCACTTAATAACAGGCACATCTGATAGAGTCTTAGTTCACTGTCACTGGAAACTTCTGGAAGGCAGAACAGGAGATCCTGCTGCCTGCTTTGTAGACAAGAATCCTGAGTTCCAACAAGTCAGAGGACTTGGCCCAGGACATACAGCCAGGTGGTGATAGATCTAGAGCAGGGAGGGGTGAAAACTACTCAGCAAAGATCCACCAGCCTGCACTGTCCCATCCCAACTCTGTTCCTAGAACCAGGGGCAAAGGAGCAGGTGGGTGCTCTCTCCTGCAAAAGCTTTGTCAATGAACACTGAGGTCCCACTTTGAGGAAGAACCCAGGGATAAGCAGCCAGAGACCAACAGACTCAAATATCTGGTGAGAGTTTTACCCTTTCCAGGGGACTTTCTCATACATTGTCACAATGGCCAGGGTAAATGATGATGAAGCTTATGCCCACTGTCTGCTAAGGAGTCGATGGCAGAGAGAGGATTAGAGCCTATGCATACAATCCCAGATCCAGCGCTCCTTCTGCCATGCTCCCTGGCAGCAGGGGACCCAGGCTGCTGGGGTCCTTTGTCACCAGGAATGTTGGTATCAGCCATGGGGCCTACACCAGGGCCAGTTCAGGCTGCACGCACAGGACCAAACCTCAGGTCCATCCCAGCAGGTGGAAGCCAGGGGACGGTGTAAGAACATGCTCCTATTCTAGGATCTAGACATAAGAGATGGGCTGTTACGCCCTACCCTTAAATCCAGAACCCAGTCCAAACTGGCCTAGTGCTGGCAAAGGACTTTCTGTGGGAGAACAGTTTAGGGCTCCTTCCTGAGAGTAATACCAGGGAGGAGAGGCCCTCAGGTGGCCCAGAGACCCCCAGTCTCACTTCCTACCCCAGCTCCCAACCTCAGGTTTACAGAAGAAGATTTACCTTCTTATCGTCTTTCCCTGTCCCCACTATAATTCTTGCTCCTTGAGGATAGGGATTTGTGCATCTTTGCAGTGCCTACGACAGTGGCTGTCACATGGAAGTTTCTTGGTAAGTAATTGTTGAATCAAATAAATAAATAAATGTTATACCAGGAGTCCCACAAGTGGGGAGGGTTTCACATCCTAAGATTTGCCCCCCTCTTTCTCTTGGACACATGGGGAGAGGGCATACCTCCTGCAGAGTTCAGACTCTGCCCCAGAGCACTCAGCCCATATACCTGTAAGACCCTACCTTCTCCTAAGGGCTATGCCAGACCCGAGAGGAGAGGAACAAGGGGCTTCTATGAGTTCCCATAGGGCACAGCCAGTAGCACATTCTGTCTTAACTCCAATTTGTAGGGTGTCTGGCTGAGCCCATTCCACAGTCAAAGAGACTACCGCCTGGGGAGAAGAGTAAAGGAGCAGACCAGAGTCACTCTGGGTCAGTGTGGAGCTAGGCTCAGGAGTCAGGGCTGTGGACACTCCTGCCAGGTTCTGGGACAGATCAGGGAATGGAAGGGAAAGACAGGATGTTCTCAGGATGACCCCTCCTGGGTGGCCATACCAGGCCTACCACCTTTGGCATATTCACTGTCACCATCTGTTGCAGACCCATGTTACCCTTCTCCCTTCTTTAGGAGCTGGTGTAGCTGCCAAAGTGAGTGTTAATAGGGACTCTCATGTCTGCTCAGGCCCCAGCCTTGGCCCACTCTTGTCCCAGCCCTAGCCACACATCCCCACCTTTCCACGTCCCTCCTCGCATGGAAACTCTATCTCCACTCACACTTGCTCCCTTTATATCTCTCCCCTTCGTTTTATGGGGTGGCTGTGGCAAGAGAGAATGGTGGGAAGGGGCTGTGGCTCAGAGACTGTCCTTTATTAGTTCTCTCTTCCCTGGGAAATAAGGGGCTGCAGCTGGCCGGGGATATGGGTGGGGTGAGCTGGCCTCTGGCTGCTGGGAAGGCCGCACATCTGGGGGGTGGGGGTCTGAAAGAGAAGCTGAGATGAATTACCTGTGTGTGCTGGGAGAATCAATTGGGCATGCTGGCATGCCGCCTGCCCCGTTGGAATTAGGTTGCTGGGCTGGGGGTTCCAGCTGGGGACCAGGCAAAGCCCCCATAGAGGGTGGGGGGGGCAGGCAGTGGCAGAGCCTTGGAGAGAAAGCCCTCCATGAAAAAGAAGAAAGCGCTGTTTTCAAACTTGGGGAAATATGATAAATGGAGCCTGCCCTTCTCCAGGGTACAACCTTCTAGCCACAACGCCGGATCCACATGCTACCCCCTCCACTCTCCACCCAGCCCAAAGCCACTTCTAGCTGGGCCCTCCCGTCTCATTTGCTTAGCTGGTCTGAGCGCTCCGTGATGCCTCCTGGCCCCCAACCCAACACACACACACACACACACACACACACACACACACACACACGCATTTCCTCCTTCCTTCTCTAAAGCACTCCCGTTCCCTGCACCCCTCCAAGGTCATCACTGACAAATGCCACTTGCCAGCCATGTGGGACCTCAGTTTTTCTCATCTGGAAAATGGAGGCATTCATGCTCAAACGGGATGTTTTGGGTGTTTTAAATCATTAACAGGGAACCCCTGGCCTCTGGCTCTTGCCCACACGGGGGGCAGTGGGGTGAAATGGGAAAAGAGTGAGCAGAATGGAGTTCAAATACAGGTTCTGCAACTTGCTAGCTCAGTGAGCCTAGATAGGTCACTTCCTATCTCGTTGAGCGTCAGTTTCCTCATCCATAAATGTCAGTGATGATACCCACCTTGCGACATGGCCAAAGAAGTCTACAAGGAACAGGTTTGGAAGAGCAAATCATTCTGCAAGCTGTGAAATGTGCAGCCAGGAGGTAAAACCCCGTCCTGATGATTCCCTCCTCTCTGCCTTCCCCCTCTGGGTCCTTGGAGGTCCTCGGCAGGAATGTGCCCCTTCAGCTCCCGAGGCGTCAGGAGAGCTAGGAGGCGGCTAGGGGTCAGAAAAACAGGTGGGCTGACTGGGACCTGGGCCTTGGAGGTGGCAGGCTGCCTAGGTGCTGGGGACAGTGGGGAGAGCCCCCTCCTTCCCACGCCTTCCCCTGTTTCTGCAGCCGTTCGGGTCCCTTGCTCTCCAGGAGGCAGCCTCCTCTCTGACATCATCTGCAGTCAACTCCCCTGAGGGCCATCCCCAATTTTCATTTCCTCTCACTAATCCTCACACACAGTCCCTTTGCACAGCCCGGAACAGCCTCTGTCCCGGAGCTGGCTCCACGCACCAGATATTTGTTGCAGCTCACAAACCTAGGTTTCTTAGCTGGGAGGGCCTTGCAGAGTTCATCGACTACCGTCCCCTTCATCCAGGGCCCCATGATGGGGATGGGATACAGGGAAGGGAGCCAGGGCCCATCGCCTCCACCCATCCAGCAATTTTGTGCTCATTAGAAAAGGGTACCCCCTGTTGGCAGACACAGCCTGCACCAGTCTGCCCAAGACTGGTAAACAGAAGGCAGGTAGGATGTCACAACCTGTACAAACATACATGGTGACTCTGGGAGACAGTCTGAGCTTTCTCATTGTAGGCTCAGAAAGCCTGGCCTGGGCTCCTTTAGAAACCTTTGCTACAAGAAAAGCCAGGCTGGTTATATTAAGTCCCGGAAGAGCTCAAGGGATGGAAAAACAGCAAAGGAAGGTGGTCAGCTCACTCCACAGATGTGCATGCTTGAAGCAAATATGTGGAAGGGAGAGTCATCTCTGGGATCCTGGTAGCTAGAAAGGTGATTCAGGGCTGAGGGCAGGCTGGCTCAAGGGGGTCAGAAATGAAGTTCAAAATGACAACCTGAGTTATAAGGCCCGGGGCTTGGGGCTGAGGTCTGATCGAGTACCAGAGAGATTGGTGCTGTAGGTCTGAGGAAAGAACCGTTAGTCCTGTGTTAGGTCAGATCACCATGGGGCAGAGACAGTAGGTGGTAGCCCCCCCAAGACTACATACATCTGGGGCCATTCCTCTGCCTCCTTCTAGCCCCAGGCCCCCAAGGTTGTCAACGACCGACCATTAGAACCTTAGAATGCGCGTGTTTAGCACTTTCATACTCCAGCTGCCTTTTGCCCTGAAGGGAGCCAAACTCTATCCTCTCTATCTTACCCTGGCGGAGCCCTATTTGTCTTTTGAGCCCCCTCGAAATTCAGACATCACCTCCTCTGTGAAGCCTTCCCTGACGCCCCACCATTGATACCCTCTCAGGTCCCAGGACTTCTTGGGCTCAGACTGCCACCAGATAGATCTCACTGCCTTATATCTCTTGCTTTTGTGTGTCTACACCACCAGAATAAGGGTCCCTAAGAGCAGGGCCTCTGTCCAACTTGCCTGAATCCCCACAGCCTGGTGCTAGGAGGAGCTGAAGAATTGCATATTGTCCGGATGAATGAGGCAAAACAGACACATGTCCACACACAGCACCCTGGTTGCCGGGTCTGGGAAAGGCGGCAAACTTAACCATTGGGCCAGGGGATAAAGATCCATGACTGTTCTCATTGCAGGGTTCCAGGCCATGTGTGGATGAGGAGGAAGGCATGGCAGCAGGGGCAAGGACTTGATGGGATGGGCCAGTGGCCTGCAGGAACGAACTCCTGCTCATCCTGGGCCTAGCCTTCGGACCATTCCTTCCACAGTCTGGCTCCAAGCTCTGGACAAACTCCAGGAAGCCGAGGCAGAGGATATCCAAGTGACATCAGAACTTAGCCTTCTGGTGGGCACCACGCCAATGTCCTGTCTTGTTCTGGATGCCGGAACAGACCCTGCTTCCCCTTCTTCTCTGGTCATCTCAGGGGGAGCGCTGTCTCTCCCCAGTGCTCAAGTTCCTAAGGGGGCCCTGCCTGGAGGCCCAAGCTTGTTCCGTGTTATCCCTCCCACTCCTCTCCCACCAAGCTGGGATGGGGCCAGGCATGACCAAGGAAAGGGGACTTAGGGCAGGGGGCCTGGCCCCTTGGATTCTTGAAGCCGCATTGTCATAAGCCCATCGGGCAACTGTGGTCAAGTGTTTGGCCCTTGCTGACTCAGGATTGTCCCTGCTGGGGTCTGTAGGCTTCCAGGAGGCATAGCAGCTCCTGGAAGGGCCAGAAGAGGACTGACGTGGGGGCAGAAGCACGGTCCTTACTACCCAGAACATTTGGAGGGTTTTTAAGGAAGGGCTCAGGACTTGGCAGGGTCCCACCGGCAGGACATAGGCAAGCAGTGTCCGGCGCCCGCCGTCCACCTGCCACCCGCCTGCCGGCCTGAGCCTGCGCCCGCCTGGCCACAGGCTGAGGAAGCATAATCATGCTGGGCTATTTCAGACCCATTATCTCAGCTCAGCTCCTGCTTCCTGAGCAGGCCCCGAATTAGCCTGGCGCTTTGTTCTCAAGTGCATTTGTCAGATCGCTTGGCCTGTACCTCGGGAAAGAGAGAGAGGAGGGAGGGGAGGGCAGGGGCGGGGAGGGGGCGGAGAGGGAGCCAGAGGAGGAACTCGACGCTAATTAAGTCTCATTAAAAAAAAAGAAGACGACAATGAGGGATAAGGAGAAGAAGAAAGAGAAACGGAGTGGAGGGGGGAGGGAAAGGCTTGCTGAGGAAGCAGAACAGCCGCTGGGAGACACACACACACAGAAACACACGGGCACATGCACGCCCACAAAAAGACATGCAAACACACACAGCTCTCCATCTTGGCAGCCCGCACCCCTCTTCATGGAGCTTGCCTACGCGGCCCGACCCCTGGCCCAGCCTTTACAGGTCCTACATGGGCGCAGAAACCGGGGCCGTCTTTCCAGTGCCCAGGGCGGCCAGGTGTGAGGATGAAACACAGCCCAGATCGGCTCGGCAATTCAAGAGCTCTGTGACCTCAGCCTGGTCTCCTCTCAGGACCTAGATTTCCTTTCGGTTACAGGAGGATAATCCTCAGGCCCACTTCCCCAGGCTGGTGGGAAAAAATAGGGGCCCTCCATTCAAAGAGCCCAGCAGGGTGCCTGGGCACAGAGAAACTCCTCTGCTCAGGGGCATCTCCACTCACAGCAAAGCCTCTGCCTCTGGTCAGAGCCCAGCCCAGGTCAGACCTAGCTGAGCTGTTCTCCGAGGCAGGGGTAGCTCTATGCTGGGACTCGGGGCCTGCTGGGCTCCCTCCCTTTCTGCTGCCCTTGGCCTGTGCCCCTACACCCCGGGCCAAGGCTGCTTTCATGAAACATTGCTTGGGCAATGGACAAAGCTGCCCAGGGCAGGGAGGCCTCTGCAGATCCACGAAGGTCCCAAATATCCTCAATGAACTAACTCTAGCTTGCTCTCTCTCTCTCTCTCTCCCCCAGAATTCTTAGTTTCTTAGTAACTCACATCTCCCAAGGCAGGAGCCCAGCTCAGTGCCAAGGTTGCCTTTCACACCACTTTAGCCCAGTCCTGGATGGAGAAGAAGACCAAGGTTTGGAATATCTACTACTCCATCCCTCACTGGCTGATTTCAGCCTTCCTGAGGTCCTGTGAGGAGTAACTGACACTACCCCTCCACCTCTGGCACCCCTGCCTGTCCTAGGACAGGGGTCGCCACCTCCAGGCAGGACTGTCCTTCCCTCAATCCAGAAAAAGTGGGCCTTCACCAGATCCTGACCGGTCTTTCAAAGATGTGAGTTCAGTCAGTGCCTTTGGGGCTGGTGTTTGTACCCCTGTTTGAGAGCAGAGCGTGGAACTGATGATGCTTCGAAAGCACTCTTAGCTTGAAGCACTCATAAAAGCAACTTAGTGGCAAGAACGATCATTTGGCAATCAAACAGTCCCGGGTTCCAATCTCCGCCCTACAAATCATTGGCCGTGAGACCTTCAGTGAGTTGCCTCTCTCTTCTAAGCCCCAGTTTCTTCCTATACAAATGAGGTTAAGGACCACACTACCCTCTAGGGTACCGATGAGGATGACATGAGATCGCAAAGTGCTGAGCGCTACATCTGGCACATACTAGATGATCAAGACGTTGGCCTGCCTTTTTTTTTTTTACTCGATATATAATTGACACATAACATTATATTCGTTTTAGATGTTCAACAATAATGATCAATACACAGATCTATTGTGAAATGATGACCCCACTAAGAGTAGTGGACATCAACATAAGAACACACTGGGATATTATTATCGTTATCCCTTCTGCCTCCATTGCCCCACACCTTCCCCGCCCCAACTGGTCCGGCCTGAACCTGAATCCCCTCAGAACAGTCCAAGTGCTCTGGTGCCTGGCAGTGCAAAGGGTAAGGGAGAAAGTCCCTGCTTGGAGGGAGCGGGGCCAGGACTTCAGAAATTCATGTCACCACGTGGCTCCTCCCTGTGCTCTCCAGAAGGCCTGGGGGTGTTAGGTTAACAGGCGCTCTGGATGGCTTAGGCGCTGAGGTCAGGGCCTGGGACTTCGGCATGGGGAGCAGTCAGCTATAGGAGCGGGAAGGGCATGGCTGGGGTCCTGAAGCCTGGATCCAGTCCCAGATTTGCCAGGGAACCTGTGGGCCCTTGGTTGAGTCCCTGTCCTTATATGGGTGTCGGCTGGCACCCTCTCCCCCAGCGGTGGGGCTCCAGGTTACAAAAGTGGTGGTCCCTGTGGAGGCCCTGCCTGGCCCAGTGAGGTCAGCTGTCATGCATTGCCCTTCCCCGCACTCCTTCACTCCTTTCTCTGCTAGAGCTTTTTCTTGCAGCCTCTTCTGCAATGCGCCCTTTGAGCCTTTCCTCCCCACATTCCTGTGCGAGCCTTCAAGCCGTCGCAGACTGAGCCCGGCTCAGATGAGATGCACTGTGAGCTGAGTTCCCATTGTCCGCAAAGCAAATCGGGACCAGCTGTGAGCAGCCTGAGAGCCCCGGGCTTGTGGCCACCCCCACTCCCACTGCACTTACAGAAGAAGGGAGCAGGGTGAGCCCACTGCCTGCCTGCCTGGGGCTCCCCCCACCCCAATGCACACAGCATGATCAGCTCCCTAGCCAGGAACAATCAAGCATTATGAATAAAGATGTGCAGCTGGACAGAGAATTTCTCCACACCCACCTGGCCCACCAGGCAGCTCACAGCCTTCCTCCCCCGACCAGCCCCTCTCCACATCAGGGGTACCCCGCCCTGGCACACAGGCATGCAGAGGCCAGTTTCTAGGGGGCACAGGACTACCCCAGCCTGGCACCATCCTCAAAAGGGCATCCTGGCCTTCTGGAAAGAGGCTGCTTGACCCTGTCATGCCATAACTTGAGTGGGCTTTTGTAAAGACATTTTGTAAAGACCTCAGCCATTGGGAATGGTGGGGCAGGGGAAAGGAAGCCAGAGCCTGAGGAAGCTGAGGCCAGAAAACTGATTCCAGAGCAGGAAGCTTGGTCCAGTGGAATGTGGACCCCAACCTTGGTCAGGCTCAGTGTTGGGGCAGGTCCAGTGACAAGAGGCCGGGGGGTAGGTGGCTGTTGGTATCAGACTGGTAGAATTCTAGGTACTTTGCACTGATGACAGCATTCTAGCCATGGCCTGAGCATCCATGAAGTAGCGTCTGAGGTTTTGGGCAAGGAGGGGGACTTTGGGCAGAGCATCAACCCCATGAGGAAGAAATATGCTTTTTGAAATATGCTTTTTGATCAACGAGTCATATGGTTTGGACCTGTGTATGGCTGCAGGGGGCAAGGAAGTCACAATGGACACAAATGTGGCCTGGGATTCTCTCCCAGCTCCTGGTGCTACAGCCTATATTAATAAGAGAACTTCCAGGTACGTTTCCCATTATACCACCCTTCCCCACACCCTGACCCCATGTTTTGCCTTTACCCCAAGCTCCACTCCCACCCCTCGTCCAAGGTGGTCCAGGTCAAGATCAGCTTCAGGCCTGAGGGCTGGGCCTCTGGGTCAGTGGTCTCCCTCCTGGCTGCACAATGAAGTAACCTAGGGAGGTCTGAAATACCCCAAGGGACCAGGTCATACCACAGACCAATTGTGTTGGGCCACCGATAATTTGTTAAAGCCCCTCAGGTGAGTCTACTGTACAGCCGAGGTGGAGAGTACAGTTGAAGGTTAGCATGCAGCAGAGTGGATAAGAACAGGAGCTCTATGTGGACGCCTGGGGGGCTCAGTCAGTGAAGCAGCTACCTTTGGCTCAGATCACCATCCCAGGGTCCTGGGAGGGAGTCGCACATCAGGATCCTTGCTCAGCAGGGAGCCTGCCTCTCCCTCTGCCTGCTGCTCCTTCTGTTCATGCTCTCTCTCCCTCTCTCTCTCTGACAAATGAATAGATAAAAAAAAATCTTTCAAAAAAAATGAACAGGAGCTCTGCAAGCAGGCAGGCCTGTGTTTGAACTTAAGCTCTGCCACTTACTTAACTGTGTCTCACCGTGCAGATTACCTAATCTTGTCAAACCTCAGTTTCCTTATCCATAAAATATACCACGATGGTGGGGAGGATGAAATGAAAAAAATTAATGCACCAAGATCTTAGCATGGTACACAGTAAGTGCCCCACAAAAGGCTGGCTATCATCTTTGTTAGCTAGAAAAGCGGATTCGGGCAGAGGCTGGAACATGGGTCAAAAGCCATCCCTCTCCATCCAGAGGCTTGTAAACTTAGGTTACAGGTTGGCAATGGCATTGGCTTCCCAAAGGCTCCGGTGAATTCTTCAATGGTGGAGGCATAAAAAGTATCAAGACTGAGCCTTTAGAAGCTTTGTCAGATCCCATCTGGTCATGTTACAAATACGGAAACGGAGGTGCAGGAGGGGAGACGCGAAATTTGCTCTTGTGACTCTCAGGTCCGTGCGTGGGCTCCAGTTAATATGCATTTATCTCCTGTGTAGATAAACAGAAACTAGGGCACCTACTATGTGCCAGGCATAGTGTTGGCGTGGAAGGGGTGCAGAGGTGAATATGGCAGAACCCCTGCTCTCTGAGAGCTTAGAGCCAGACTTGTCGATCTGTTATTCACAAAGGGTGGGGAGCGTTCAGTTCCATCGGGATAGAAATGTTATATCCACTCGAAGAGGCTTCAACAGGCAGAGATGGGCCATTGGAGAAGGCATTCCAGGCAAACGAGAAGACATGTGTAAAGACATTGAAGGTTTTGGAGCAGAGGTTAAGCCTTCAGATCTTTAGAAAGAGTAATCTAGTTTCCTTCCAGAGGATGGAGGAACAGGTAAAGACAGGGAGGCCTGCTGGGGATTATTGCAATGGTTCAGGGAGCAAATTGATGGATAAGATTCCTTTTTCCCCAACCCCCACCCCTCTCCGGCGACAACCTAACCTCCTTATGCTTTGAGAAAACAAGGGCCGTCAGACGGGAACTTCCTTTTATTCGCACAAATTCTGTATCCCCATCTTTCCTCCTTCCCTCCTATCACCATGGAGGATGAGGCCTTTCTCCCATCTCAGACCAGTCTTTCAAACCTCAAACCGTCCTCCAGAGACCACCCTTCTCACCTTCTCAAGGCTTTTTTGGGTAGTTTCTTCTACTCTCTGACTCATTCTCTTAAAGAAAGACGCAAGTTCATTGTCTTTCTTCGGAATAAAAAAGAAAAAGGGGAGAAGAAAGGGGAAGAGGTAGGGAAGGAGAGGGAAGGAAAGGGAAAAAGGAAAAAATTAAAGACAAGACTTCCCTTTGATCCACAACTCCCTCCAGCTATGACACCATTTCTATGCTTTCTTTCACAGGGAAATTTCTTGAAAGAGCCTTCTATATACATTCAGTCTCCACTTCCTCACGTTCCCTTCATCTGTCCACCCCTGCATTCTAGCTTCTACCCTCACCCCTCCACTAAAATCACCCTTGTTGAGATCACCAACAACTTCAAGATTGCCAAATTCAGCAGACACTTCTAGAAGCTGATAGTATGAGAGGCCAGTGTAGTGATTAAGACAGGGCTTCTGGAGGCGCCTGGGTGGCTCAGTGGGTTAAACCTCTGCCTTCAACTCAGGTCATGATCTCAGAGTCCTGGGATTGAGCCCCGTATCGGATTCTCTGCTCAGAAGGGAGCCTGCTTCCCCCTCTCTCTCTGCCTGCCTCTCTGCCTACTTGTGATCTCTCTCTGTCAAATAAATAAAATCTTAAAAAAAAAAAAAAGACAGGTCTTCTGGAGCCAGCCCATAGAAGTTGGAACCCCAGATCTACCACTGAACAACTGTGTGACTCTGACCTTGAGAGAGACACCTAACCTCTCTGGGACTCAATTTCCTAATCTGTAAAGTGTGACACATGTTGAGTACGTTCACATAGGCTTGACTCGTAAGCAGGTGCTCCCTATGGGCAGGCTCCATCAGTAGCTTTAATGTGACCTGTCTTCTCAGCCGACTTCACCAGCATGGATCAACTTCCTCCTTCTGGAAAATGTCCCTTCCCTCGACCCTGTGACCACATACTCTCCCAGTCCTTTCCACCACCTCACTGGTTCCTCTGTTCACGCCCACTCTATCCAGCCTCTAAGTGCTGAAATCCCTGAGATCCATTCTGGACTCTCTCCTTTCCTCTATTCTTTGTCTCCTCTAGGTAACTACACCCATTCCCATCTATATGCTCGTAACTCCCAAATGTCTATGTCTGTCCCAAACCTCTTTGCCCTCCAGCCTCATGTGACCAACCACTTACTTGGAATCTTCACTTGATTGCTTAAAGAAAATCCCAAATTCAATACGGCCAAGGAAAGAGGCTGAATCCACCCTGAAACCTGTCCCTCGCCCAGGCTTTCCATCTCAGTAAATGGTACCATTGATCAGTTGCCCAGGCCCAAACCCCAGGAGTTATCCTTGGTTCTTTCCTTTTCCTCGCTCCCCATGTCTGACCTGTCAGTAGGCTCTGTTCTACCTGGAGCTTATTATCTTGTCCATCCATATCTCTCCACCTGTCCCACCATCGCTATCTTCTCTCTCATGGACAACAGCACAGACCTCTTCTGCACCATCCTGCTTCCTCCCTCACAATACTACCCTCCTACCCTCACAATGGTCAGAGTAATTGTTTTACAAAATGCACACCAGACCGTATCTCTCCCTAAATGAAGAGCTTGCAGTCGTTTTGGATTGTTCTTGGAATAAGTTGTGATCTTCTTACCTGGGCTTATAGTGCCCCTGGAGATGTGGCCCCTGCCTCCCTCTCTGACCACGTCTCATCCTGCTGACTCCCTTGTTCACTCCACTTTGGTCACATTGGCATCCTTTCTGCTTCATAGCATACTTGAATTCCTTCTGGCCTCAGGACTCTTGAGGTTGTTGATCCCCCTGCCTGCAAACTTTAGTCACTGGCTCCTCATATCACTGGCCCTTTGTCAGCCTTCAGGCCTTAGCTTAAATAAGTCCTCCTTTAAAAGGCCTTCCCTGGATACCGTATCTAAAATAGGTCCCCCTGTTGCTCTCTCTCATGACCATCCATTTATTCCCTTCATTTCTCTTTATGTGTTTGTTTCTTCACTGTCTGTTTCCCTCACCAGAACGTAAGTGTCGCGAGGACAGATGCCTTGGCTGTCCTGTTTGCCAGGTGTCCCCCAGAGTCTGACACAGTGACAGTCACAAAGAATTCAATAACTGCTAAATGAATGGATAAGTGAGGCAAAACAGAATGTGGGGCTGGGGAAAAAAGTGGGCCAAACTAGAGAGAGACTGAGAAAGTAGTCATGCTAAGACTCGGTGTTGGGTTGAATGTTGGGGAGAAGAAGAAATGAGGCAAGGATGACTCCCAGGTTTCTGGCTTTATTAACTGAAGGGATGGTTGTGCCATTTATGAAACTGAACAATATGGGAAGGGGCCAGCTTGGGGAGGGTGGCAAATGATGACTTCAGCTTGATACTTTGAGTTCAGGGTCCCTGTCTGACATAAGATGCCCAGAAAGTACATTGGGACCTGAGTTTGGGACTGAATGAATGATCAGGGCTAGCAGTAAATAATGGGACGGGGTCAGAATGGTGGAAAGCAGGAGAGTAGACATGACTGCTCTGAAGGCATCGAGAGAGAAGACCAGAAACAAAAGCTAGAACAAAACTGACCCTTGCATGACACAAGAAGAGAGTAAAGGAGCTGCAATAGGGCAAGAGACCTGGAGCCATCCTATGTCTCCAAAGCCAAGGGAAGAGAGAATATCAAGTAGGAAGGGACATATGGCAGATGTGAGGATGGAAAAAGGCCCCTCACTTTGGCAATAAGGAAACCACTGGTGCCTATTAAAAGAGGATTTTCAGGGGCGAGGGAGAGAGGACATGATGCAGTAGACTGAGGAGAGACTGGGAGGGGAGGAAGCAGTGACAGTGAGAGTAGACAATGCTTCCAAGAAGTTTGGCTGCGAAAAGAAGGCAAGACAGAAGATGATAGCTTAAGAGGGAGGAAGGGTCAAGGGAGGGTTTCTTTGAAGGATGGGGGAGAGCTGAAAATCCTTGAAGGATGAGGAGGAAACAGCACTCAAAAGAGGGGGAGAGATGGAGATATAAGAGAAAGGGAATAATTGATGGAGTTAGAGGTGAGGTACAGAGAGGAGGATGGACATGTCTTCCTAGGAGACAAAAGGGAGAGGGAGGGAGAGAGGGGTGAGGGAAGGAGGGAGGTTAAGGAAGAAGAGAGACTGGGAGGGACAGAGGGAATACAGAGAAATTTTGGGATGGACAGCCTTTATCTTAGCAAAATTGGAAGCCAAGTATTAGGAGGGGTGTAGTCGTGAGTCTGGAATGTAAGGAAAGCAGAAGAGGGGAATAGCAGTCCCCATGGGATGACTCGAAGAATTATGGAACAGCAGCATCAGCAAGGGTCTCCTGTTGAAGCTGGAAAGCTTACAAGTACTACGATCTAACTGGCCAGGACAAGGGACAGGAGAAGGCAGAAATAGCAAAGCCTGAGTGGCTCCAAGTCATGAAGGTCATGCTGGCACCAGGGTCCAGAGGAAACAGAACAGGGAGGTGAGGGGGACTCGAGGAGGACTGAGTGCTGGGAGAATGGGATAGGGAATGGGGATGAGAGACTAAAGCACTCGGGAGTGGAACGACCAATGCCTTTTTCTTGTTTATCCAGCAAATGGTTATTTTGCTCAGTACCAAGTGCTGGAACCAAAAGCAGGTTCAGGAAGAATAAAGCAGCCAGTCACCTGGGGGATGGGGGTAGAAGAGCTGAAGATAGGAAATTTTGGAGCTGGAGCCCAACCCAAGTAATGACAAGGTTTCAGATGTGGCCACACAAGTGGGAAACTTCAAGAGAGGATATGTAGATGATACCATGGATGCACGATGGCCGGGGTCCAGGCTGAGCCTATGTTCATGAGGGTGCTAAAGCCAGGAGGGAAGCCAGCAGGGGCTAGACTAGAGAGAAAAGCTTGGGACCTGGTACTCTGGGACCTGAAGACCAGCCAATATTCTGGTGGGCAGTGGGGCTGAGCAAGGGGAGAGGGGCTTCTGGTCAATAGTGGGGATCCCTGTGGAAGAAGGAGAATTGGAATTAGGCATAGGAACCTTGAGCCATGAACAGCAATTATACCAGTCTCCCAACTGCTCCTAGAAGCCAAGCTGGACAAAGGTAAAAGCAGGGCTTCCTTTGGAGAGAGTCGCTAACAGTAATACTGGGTTTCACTTCTGATCTGAGGGTAAAGGGAGAATGTGTTTGGTGAAAATCTAGAGCCTGGTGGCTTTGTTTCTGATACAACAGGCTTTCATGGAGAACACTCCGGGCTGTGATAGGGTGAAGTCAGGCTTGGGTAGGAAGGATGGGGGACTGCATGGCATCTGAGAGAGCCATTTGTCCTTCGAGCAGTCCTCTGGGAGCATGACCACAGTAGCTTGTCCAACCTCTTCCCAGCAGAGCCAAAGTAAGAGACAAGAGAGTGAGCCTGCCTGGGTCCCTGAAGCTGACCAGCGCAAAGCATGTCAAGTCTACCAGGTTCTGGAGTTTCCTCAGCTGGTCCAGTCACTCCATTTCATTTGTCAAGAACCTGGCACCATAGCTCCATAGCAGCTCGGGACAGTATAAGCAGGCCTGTGAGTTCTGCTCCATTGCTTTTGTTTCTGAACCTCTTCAGTTTCCTCACCTGAAAAATCTGTGTCAGTAAGGAGGCTTTCCTCACCAGACATTTGTGATGATTAACTGAGAGAATGCTCTGAGGAGTCTTTGTAAACTGTTGGTCACTACAGAGATGGCAGCTGGGAGAATCTCATTATCCCTGGGAGGAAGACTGTGGACGCTTCAGCTCACCTGCCTGTGCAGTGGCTCACCTTCCCATTTGTCAGTACAGGAAGCTGGCATCCTAGAACTTTGCCAAGCCAGGGACCCGATGCTCCTGGCAGATTGAAGGCCTGTGGAAAAAGGGGGTGGGGAACCAGAACGCTGAGGAGTGAGAAGCATGGGGAGGATCCTTGAAGATGCATTCATCTGGCTGTCATCCAGCTCTGCTCTCACCCCCGCGGATTCCAGAACCTCTATGATTCCTATTTCTTGCCTTTTGGGTGGCTGGGGGCGTCAGGTTGGCCAACTGGATGCTGGGCAGGAAGCCTCCCAAACCAGGCTGAGCTGAGGGTGATTGCTACAGGGAACCCTAAGGAGCCTGGAGAATGTGGTGGGAGAAGCACTAGACAGAGCAGGGGAGTGGCCTGCAGTCCAGGCTGATCCTGCCTGGGAGGGAGGGGATGTGAGCAAAACAGCTGAGCTGGAAATTGGGGAAATCAAACATAAACCACCTCAATAAACCTGTCAAGGCCAACAAACTCCCTCTTTTGTTCCCATTGCCTGACCTGTACTTGGCTTCTAAAGGGACGGCAAATTAAGTCTGTCTTTCAGGCGAGGCCTCTGGCGCCGCTCTGCCCAAGTTGGAATCTCAGCTCTACCCCTCATTAGCTGTGAGAACTTGGACAGGTAAGTTAGCCTCCCCAGGCCTCAATCTCCTCATCTGTGAAATGGAGGTATTGTGGGATTAAATGGCTTGATATTGGTAATGCAGTTAGAATGGGGTCCGGCACACAGTCAGCTCTTGATGTTTCTAAAGCACTGAAGTTTGGGCAACGGAAGTTCTATGGACAAGGCGTGAAACTTGGTTCGGACAGATCTGGCATAAACCCTTTGTTTCTCACTTGACCTCTCTGAGCCTCAGATTCCTTGTCTTTAAATAGGGTGGTGGACTAACTCTTAGCCCACAGGATGGTGTGTGGATTAGGTGAAGAAATGTCTGTGACTAGGTCTGGCTCTCCCCAGCACATAGTCAGGGCTGTGGAAATGACAGCCTTCTGAAATCTCCACAACACCAAACATCATTTCCCAGAGACTACCCCAGATGCCTGAATAATCATCAGGACAGTGCAGGACCTACCCCCCCCCACCTTCAGATGCTGAGGCCTGCCTGATACTCATCTTTGTCAGGGGGAGGGAAGTCCAAGGGCCTGACACTTCTCTGTGAGAACTTCCCGCCTTATGTACATAGAGCAACAGTGCTTCTTAAACTCTAGAGTCTACCAGAATCACCGGGAGAGCTTATGGAAACACAGATTGCCAGGTCTCACCCCCTAGAGTTTCTGATTCAGTGGGACTGGGGTGGGGCCTGAGAATCAGAATTCCTGGGGAAGCTGTGTGACTGTGGCGGGTCTGGGGTGGGGCCTGGGATTCTGAACTTCTGAGAAGCTCCCAGATGCTGCTGCTGCTTCTCCACCTACCACACCTGGAGTAGCATGGCTTAGAGAAGTGGTCACCAGCCCCTCCCAACCAACAGGTTGGCAATTTAGCAGAGGTAAATGGATTGGGGGAGGGGAGTGCAGGGCTCGGGTACCAAATGCTCAACAAAAATGCAGCATCCGAGAGGAGGTGAGGATGTAGTCCTTTGCTGGCAGGGTGAGGACCACAACAAGGGCAAGAGTACTGGATTCCAGGAATGGCAGGCAGCCTGTGTGTGCTCAAGGCATGCACAGCAGTGTGCACACATCCATGCATGCATGTGAGAGGGAAAGCCAAAAACTTTGAAAGAATTTGATATATTTTTTCAAGCATCAAAGTGGTATCTTGGGAAAAATTGAAACTTTGTTGGACTTCCTTACACGTATTTTATGGGTTAATATTGTTTTTAATTTTAATTATATATGGGCCAGCGGGGCGCAGGGGCTGTGCCGGCTGTTTAGAGCTTTAGACCTCTATAGGTCTTAAAACCCAGCCCTGGTGGCCACTGAAGTCTCTGTCCCAGAGCTCTAGGGCCTGAGGTTGTGGCCAAGTGTGTGTTCAGCAGGCTCTCCCCTGATCCCCCTAGGATCTAGGATCTGCAGACGAGATTCGATTTTCTCAGATGGGATACTGATACCATACAGATATAAAGGGGGTCCGAGGACCTGGAGGGACATCGGTGTCACGGGATGGCGGAACAAAGGAAGGGGACATGTTTTCCACGTGCTCCAGTCAGCATGCATACACACCGGCAGGCGGTGCCCAATCCCCTGAGCTATGACGAGTGCCCCCGGCACTCCCCACTCTGAAGGCACAGAGGCCCCAGATTCAAAGTCGTACAGATCTGCCTGGAAAGCCCAGCTCCACATCTTCTTAGCTATGTGACCCCAGGACAAGTGACTTTTCCCTCAGTTTCCTCATCTGCAACATGGGAATCAGAAGTACACGAAGGATAGAGATGAGGTGCTTAGAATAATACCCGGCCCTAGTGTGCCCTCAGAAACAGTGCTTGCTGTAATGGTCTAGTTAGCCGTCATCAGGAGAAACAGAGATGAGTTTGGGCAGTGGGAAACATCTGTGCAAGGAGACAAAGGGGGCACGTGTGAGAGGTGTGCTATGTTCAAGATATGTCTGAAGGAGCCTGCCAAGTTTCATCAGGGCCAACGTCCTACTACCCAGTACTGATGTGTCATGCAGAGGTCAATGAGACTATCAGACAAAGCCCAGGGTGAGTAGTCCTAAGTGGCCTGGAGACCCCAGTGATGGAATTGCAAAGCTTGGAGAGAGGGGGCCTCTTTTTAGTTAGTTTAGTTTTAGTTTAGTTTTTTCTTTCTTTTTTTCTTTTTTCAGTTGGAAGCTATCCCTTGTTAAAACAGAGCAGCAATGGGGGTCTGTGGTTTGGCGTTCCCTCTCCAAACCCCTGCCAGCGTCAGGTTCTTGCTGCTAGAAGCAAAATGGCTGCCCGCTCCTTGGTGGCCCTTGGTGAGCATCAGCCTCTTGGCTGCCAGAGGGGAAGCTGAGGCCAGGGGCTTCTTCTTACCAGACCCACAAGAAGGACCTTGGGGGAGGAGGAGGAGGAACTGGGTCCCATTGGAGGAGGTCAACAGGTAGAGCCGGGCTGGCTCTCACCGTGACAGAGGGCCTGGGCCCTGGGGCACCAGGAACACAAAGCTCAGAGAAGCCAGAGAAAAGACTGGGGGACAGTGCTGTGGGGAGGAGGGAGGCAATTCCAAGGCTCTGAGAAGAATGAGAGGTTCGTGTGTGGCCTGAAAGAGAGGGGAACACAAAAATGGAAGCAGGCATATTTTTAAAGAACAAGTAAGAAGAGGTTCATAAACCCATGTGAAAACAGGGAAAAACAGAGGCCTGTAAGAATAGTATCTGACCCACTCATCAACACCAAAATGCTGGTTTAGATTCAAAATGCCCCAGGCCTTCCTTTCCCGAAAGAGCACATCTGTATTTCAGTGTCCTCGGGAGCCCTGAATTAGCTGAACCTTTTCCCGTTGCCAACAAGGGTGGCTATGTTGGCTGCGAGGATGATTTCAGAGTGTGACACAAGGTGGCCCCTCGTCTCTGCCTCCTCCCCACCCGTGCCAGCCTACACAGGCCGGTGTGTCCCCTCAACATCACCAGGAATCTCTTTTACCCCTTTCTTCAGACTTTGGAAGATTTATTCTCCCACGCACAGAATTGGTGGAGCAACATTTCATTTGTCTTCCTGGTTTTATTGTATAGACATCCTGGGCTGCCAATCAAAGCTTCAGGCCAGCATGAAATTGGCCAAGACCGATCAGTCATTGGCACGACAGCCCAAACCCAGGACAGACTTTCTGAAGCAGTGTGGGTGACTTTCAGAGGGCTCTGCAGCTGGTCTCTTCACGGACACTGGCTTGGGATGGGAACTACAGACCTTGCCCCAACACTTCGTGTCCCAGAAAGGGCCAGTGACTGATGTAAGGGTGCACATGGATTGCCAGGAATAAAAGCCAGGTCTCGGGCCTTCCGGCTCTGTCCCCTAGCTGTGTCACTGCATTGCCTCAAACTTTCCCAAACCTTCCTGCAAGTGTGCACACAGTGCCTATTAAATCAGTCTTCTTGGCCTGGCCAAAGCCCTTCCCCCAAACCCTATATCCTGCATCATAGACCCCCTCCTCTCCAGCTTCAGGGGCCTAATCCCAAGTGTCCTTTTCACATCCGCACCCCACCCCCCTCCCCTAGCCTGTTCTCCAAAGGAATGGGCCTCCCCCAGCCTTCCCATCTCCTGCTTCCCACCCTCCTCACCCCCCAGCCCCATAGAGTGTCATAAATTCTAACGAAACCCCATCAGGGGAAGAAAAGAAGCAAAAAGTGCCTAATTGGCAGGGGCCTCGAAGCTCTTGGTCCCTGTGGTGGGATTGATAAGGTTCCTGGGAAGCGGTAGGGGTTTGGAGAGAGAAGGGGGACGCTGAGGGCCTGCCTGCCAAATGTAGCCAATTAATGTCAGGGCTGCCTTTCATGCCAGCCAATTAAGTCCCACATACTTGTCACCAGCCCTGGGAAGGGGGGCAGGGAGGGCGGGGCATGGGGTTTCAAGGGAACAACTCATTTCCCTGCAGCCAGGAAAATGCAGCCTTCAAACCAGGGAGAGGGTTCAGGGGGAGCTGGAAGGTGGCTGGGGGTCACCAGGGGCAGGCAGCAGGGGAGAGGGGGGCAAGGTGCAGAACAGTGGGGCTCTGTGGGGACTTTGTTTGGAGCCTGGGAGAGATGGAAGGTGGGATTGGCTTCAGAGACCAATAAGGGCTACGAACTGGGAAGGGAACTCACTTTCTCACTTCATGCCCGGCACCAGCAAGAGCCAGGCACTTGCCAAAGTTATGTCAGTCAGTCTTCACAGTAAGTCCTTGCCAGGTCTGAGAGGTTCAGGAACCTGCTCAAGATCACACAGCTCTAGCTGGCCGGAGTAAGGAGTTATTAGCCAGGCAAGGTCCCCCGGTAAATGTGCCTTCCTACCTTTACGAAGCGAGGCCAGTGGCTTAAGCATCCAGGAGCCCTTGCCATGTCTGTCCCTCCCCACCTCTGTCAACCGTGCAGAGCAGCCTAATGGAGGAAGTCACTACCCAGGCTTTTAGACGGCAGGCAAGGGTGGGAGATCGGGAAAGACCTTTTGAGGCAGGGAGAAGCAGATTGGGAGGGAGACTGGAGACAGTGTCTCAGTGCTGGGATATTCTTATAAAGCTGGGGCAGGGGGTGCCCACTCTTAACCCTTCAAGGAGGTGACTGGCTACAGACAGAAGAGACATTTCCAAGCAGTCAAAGGTCCTGAGGGGATCTTGGTGGCCCTCCCCTCAGAAGGCTGAACGCTTAGGGAAGTCACCTGTTCATGCTGGCTTGGGGAAGAATTCCCAGGACTCCTGAAGGAGGGTCTCGGAAGAGGCTGGAGAGGCCAAGGAGCCGGCAGAGGTCTTTGGGGGCCCGAAAAGAGGCCCCGCAGAGGCCCCTGGGAGCAAACAAGGCAAGCACTTGCCCTCGGGAGCCCGTCTGTTCCCAGGCTTACTGTGGGGAGAAAGTGAATGAGTGACACGGATCTGAGGACCAAGCGTGGCTCCTCCACCTGAGAGCTCAGTGATCTTACCAGAATCCTGGCCCCTCTCTAAGCCTTGGTTATCTTATCGGTGAAATGGGGATAAGCAGGGTTCCTGCCTCCAGGGTAGTGGTGAGGCTCATGGATGAGCTCAGATGGGAAAGGGTTTGTTGGGAGGGCTTCCGAGCCGGCTGTTTGGGTAGAGGCGGATGTGCCCAGGAGCCTGGCCACACAGTGGCACCAGCTGCCCCCTCTGCCCTGGATGTGGGCTGAGGGGTCCACAATGTGTGCATTGTCATGCAGATGTTTTGCCCGCCCGCCCTCAGTGGGCCCACTAATGACCCTGAGAGCTGGTTGGAGGCTGGGGCAGGCTAATTACATGGCCCCAAGCCCGCCAAGACCCAATAATTACACAGCAACTTATACAGAGAGGGTGGCTAATTGTGTGACAAGCTGTGAGGGGAGGGCCAGGGCACCCCCCCCAAGCTAATGAGCTTTCCCCCAGAGTCCAAGGGGCAGGGCCGGGGCAGGGGATGTGGCGGGCAGGCCCTTTCCATTCCCAGCCCCCCATGGCGCCTAGCCCCTGGGAGGGTGGCAGGGTGTGCGGGAGGAAGGGGAGCAGTAATTAAGAGCCAAAACTCGCCTCAGACCTGTCTCCTCTTGCCAAGTCTTGCTCAAATCTCCACCTGGCCGGGTACTATGAGCCTGGCTGTCTCATGAAAAATCTCCCCCTACACCTCCCTCATCCCAGGGTGGATCACGCTCATCAACGCTTGCCTTCCTGTCCCAGCCTTCCTGTCCCAGCCCTGACTGCCTTGCAGACTGGCCATCACAAGGAGTAAAAGACAGACTTGGGAAATCCTTGATTATCAGAGTTGCCAGAATCCACCAGAACACTCCGTTCTAGCTCCCACTGCTTCTCACAAGGTGGGAAACCAGGTCAGGGCCAGAGTCCTGGCAAACCAGTGAGCTACTCTCTCACCTCCCTGACGGAACATCTTGTTTCTTTGCCATCCAAAGCAGTCCTAAGTACTCTGAAGACCTTGGAGTCAGCCAGATCTGTGTTCAAATTCAGCCCTACCACTTCTGTTCAAGCTGTGTGACTTGGGGTAGGTCGCTTTAATTCTCTGAGCCTCAGTTTCTCCACCTGTAAAATGACAAGATTACAAAGATAAACTGAGCTGATTGAAGTGAAACCTAGAACCCGGTACCTCACACAATGGGACCATATCTAGTTTTCTACTCACGCAGGTTCCTGAGGCCTGACATCCCCTCTGAAGCCAAGCACCACAGGACAGCCTGAGACCTCCTAGCCATCTCCACCTCCTTTCCAGGCCCAGTCCCCACCCCAGTTGGCCAGAGGCCACCCCACCTGCCTGCCCCACCCCAGCCACCTGTTCCTCTCTGGAGACTTCTCTTTTCCTGAGACAGGAGCACAACTGGAGGGGGCAGGGGTATGAGGGCAATAGATTAATTATCCCATCTCTCTTCCCTTCAGATTTGGCATCCTGTGGAGGTAAGGCCTCAAGATGGAGAGAAGCCTGAACACCCACTTCCTCAAAAAGCCTGTTTCTCACATGACCTCCTCCTTTGCAGACTGTCCTTCAGCTCTTGACATTTTTGGACCCCCCAAAAAAGCAAGCAGGAGCCAGAGGCATTGAAGTGGCTGTTGACAAGTTGGAATAGCTTTACAAATTACTCCTAATAGACTACTGGGGACTAGAGGAAGGGAGGCCAGAAGCCAGTCTGTTCCCAAAGCAGTCCGTCCATCTGTGCCCAGGTGGGCCTGGCCACTCCCAGGGCAGCCATAGGCTTTTCAGGCCTACACAGAGTATGTCTTAAGCCCCACCCCTCTCCCACCCCAGTCCTAGCCCTGGGATCTGAGATTTCCCAGGTGTCAGAACCATGGGGACTCCCCCAGGCCAGAGGCTCTCATCTTCCCTGAACCCGGGGCACTCTTCCCAGCACTGTCTGGCATGCCAGGAGAAGTGGCAAGGCCAAGGGCTCCCACCCCTCAGGCTATCTCATCCAGGAGATTGGGCTGGAGGCTCCCTACTTACTCGGTACCTAGTCATTCTATCAGCATCTGGGTGGGCAGGATTGTCTCTGTGGGCCCAGCTCTGGCCACTGACTGAGACAAATTATCTCTTTTCTTGGCCTTGCTTGCTCTCTTATATTTACACGGAGGCTGCCCATCCCCCATCACTTGCCTCCTAGGGCCCTTCTGGGTATTACATAAGGTTGTGGACTGGAAAGTGCTTCCTTGACTTTAAAGTCCCAGACAGGGGTTGTTTTGGGGGACGGCTGCTGATTATTATTGGTTTTATTGTTATTCTTTCTTGCCCCTTCTGTATCCTCCACCTCTGGCCTCAGTGAGACTGAACTAGAGGGAGAAAAGGGTTGACCAGCTCTCCCAGCAGTAAGGAACACTTGGCAACATGCTTTCTCATGCATCTTTTTAATTCTCACATTCTCAGTGCCTCAAGGGAGATGTTACTGGCCCCTTTTACAAATGAGAAAACTGAGGCTCAGAGAGGTTATGCATCTTTCTCAAGATCACACACCTAAGAAGTGGTGGGGCTGAGTTCTGAACCATTTTTACCTTTGCATACTGCAAAGGTATGCCTTTCAAATCGGCTCATCTAGTGGGCCCGGACCCAGCTAGACTGGATAGATAAGAGGTCTCCACAGCAGGTGCTCAAGACACCAAGCTTCAGAGTGGGTTCTGCCCACAGGCTGTGGGCTCCATCCTGGAGAGCCCCGGAATGGGGATGCTCTTGAGGGTGAGCTGGGCACTGCTGGGACACACCAAGTACCGAAGCCTGTAATCTGATTAAGTCATTAGAGCCGCTAACCCAAGCACGCACTGCCAGGCCACCAAGTCCTCCAATTAATCCCCAGATTAATCCGTTCCCCCTCCGTGTGCCCTCCCCTGTACCTCCTCCTCCCCCAGCCCCAAGAAGTTCCTTCAGGCCTGGAGGTGGAGGGAGACCAGGCCCTGGAGCTCACAGAACTGCAACAGGGACACTAGACAGCACTCCCTCCTCCCCCAAATTGCCATCATGTTGTCCCTCAGAGAAAGGTGTACCATCTGCCCTGTCCACCCCACCTTGAGTCTGTCTTCCTCCTTAGCCCACCACAGATCTCTACCCCTTCAAGACCTATGTTCATTCGTTCAACAAGTGATTGAGCACTTCGTGTGTGGCAGGCCCCAATCTTGGGGCTCTAGTGGTGAAGACAGATAAGGCCCTGGGGAGGTTCCCAGTACAGGGCAGAAGAAACACAAATGTGCAGGTACTAACAGTTCTGTGTGCTCCACGCGGCAGCAGGGGGCCCACCAGCTGTTGTGGAAGGAGGTCAGAGAAAATAAAGATGAGCACTCCAGGCAAAGGAAATGTGCAAAAAGCATGGTGAGATAGTGTGAAAATGCACAGCCCATTCAAAGAAGGTGGTTTGGTTGGGGTGGGGAAGGAAAGAGGCAGAGACTCGTGGAAGATGAGGCTGGGAGGAGGTTGTGGCCCGTGATGAAGACTTTGTATGTGTATATGGAAGTGTGAGCCTTGCGTTAATGTCCGTTCGTGCCCGTCCCTATAGGTGTGAGTTGAGCACATGTCCCTGCTTATGTGCATATGCAATGGTGGCCACTTCTATGATGGGCATCTGTATCCCGATGTGTGTTTCTATGTTTGCATATCTGTGGGTGGGAGGCCCCAAAGCCGCCTCCTCCAGAAAGTTCCCCAGGGTTCTCCTGAGTCATCTCCAAAAGCCCTTTTTCTCCCTGCCCCTCTCTGCTCCCAGCAGACATCAGGGCTGGGGAAAGGCTCTTCCTCATCTGGCATCTCCATGTATGTATTTCGTCCCCTCAACCACACTGCCAGCACCCCAAGGACAGGGACTGCACGTGCCGTTTCTCCCATAAATGCCTTGCTCAGCAAGTGCCAAGGACCAAGCTTCCCACACAGGATCCCTAGCTAGACGTGGCTCTCCATCAAATATGCCCGAGTCCTGATGGGCGAGAACTTCTGGACCTGGATTCATATTCTCTTCCTAGACAGGGCTCTTCACTCTGTCCTGACTAAGCTGAGCCAGGGACACAAGCACAAAAGGCTGGCAATGATGGGGTCTTCGGCCCACCTGTCCCCTGCCATCCTGGCTGAGCCTCCTCTCTGTCTCCCCAAGAGGACTGCAGAGGCTCCTCACTGCTCTCTGTCTTATCCCTTGACCCTGCCAAAGAATAAGAGCTACAAACCAGTCGGGGTGGGGGGGTCTGTTAAAAATGAGGTCAGGTCCTCTGCTGCAAACCCTGCGGTAGCTCCTACCTCACTCAGAGGAAAAGCCACCGCCCTTTCCAGGATCCTCACTGCAGCCCTATGCAGGATATTTGTCTCCCCTGCCCCGCCATTACTTCTCAGACTTCCTCTTCTAACTTTCCCCTTTGCTCATTGCCCTCCAGCCCCACAGGCCTTTTTGCTGTTTCTCCAGCAACCAGACACCCTCCTGCCTCAGGGCCTTTGTATCTGCTACTCTTTCTGTCTGGAGGGCTCTTCTCCCTGATATACACAAGGCTCACTCCCTCCCCTTTACTATTTACTCATATGCCTCCTGTCACCATCTCAATGGGACCCATCAGGACCACTCCATTCAAAATCACGGATCACTGCCCACCCTACCCTGGAATTCCCTGTTTTCCATAATCCGGTCCTTTTTCTCTCCATAGTACTTAATCATGTCCTGGCACACTGAAGGATTCCCTCATGTGTTATGTTTATTTATTGTCTCCCCCTCACTAGAAAGTCAGCTCCATGAGATTTTTGTCAGCTCTAATCACTGATGTATCCCAGCTCCTAAAACATCTTCTGGCATCTCATAGATACCCAGTGAATATGCATACTAGAAGGGACGACTGCATCCTGGGGAGGAAACCCCAAAGGCCAAGTTCTTCCTAAAGCTTGTTTTAGGATCCAGGAGTTCCAGGCCTTATTTCCAATGCCACCCAACCACCTCACCTCCTACCAAGATGCCTTTAGTTTCCTCCCAGCCCCAAATGGGATTAGAGTGACTGTGCACGCAAGTGTATATGTGTTCATGTGTGTGCCCGTGTGTGCATGTGCCCAAATGTGGGCAGTGGGGTCAGGTTCTTTGGTTCCACCTCCAGAGAACTGCCAAGCCCTGCCCTTCTCCTCCTAAATTTCTCTCACCTGCTGCTCCTGTTCCCACAATAGCTCCCTTTTCCTGGCCAGGCCCCTTAAGCTCTGTATCTCTGCCCTTGAGCTCTTCCCTCTCCCTCCTCTGACCCTTTTCCCTATGTCCCCAGACCTTGTTCCCCCTCTCTTCCCTGGTCCCCCCAACAGTCCCTGCTTCCCTCCCCTTGGTGTCCCCAGATCTTGATCCTTCCCCTCACCAGCTGCCCAGCTGCCATCCCTCTGCTCTCAAGGTCTCTCCTGCCCCTCTCCCTCTCAGTGACCCCCCTTTGTCCCTGCCCCTCTCTTCTTGGTACCCTCGGGTCCTACCTCTCTCCCCGCAATGCAGTCCCTTCTCTAACTGCTGGCAAATGCCCAGGTTTTGGCTATTACAGCCCCTATGTGTTTCTGCCTGGCCTTTGTGCCACCTGCAGGCCCAGTGTCCCCAAGGGCTCTCCACACAGCCACTCCCTAATTAGGTCAATTATGAGGTCAATTATCTAATCCTCTCCATTCCAGCTCTGCGTTGCTCCACACACTCCCATCCTCAGGCACTTCCAGAGGCCCCAGGCAGCAGATGCTCTGGTCCTTGCAGATGCCCCAAGCCTGGCCTCCAGGCTGAGAAAATTTTCCTCATCATTGGAAACTTTAGAAGAGGCAGAAGGCACTGGATGGTGGCTAGAAGGAGAGGGATTCCCCAAAGCAATATGAGGGGAGCACATCCCTGAGCAACACTGATGTCACCTTCCCGGTGATGAGACATCACTGAAGTAAATCCCCAGTGTCTGGACTTGCGTGTGTCTGTGTGTATGTCTGTGTTGGGTACCAGAGGGTAGATCCTTGAAGACAAGGGGTGGGACAAGAAGACCTCCAAGGAGGGGTCTTCTTAATCTTTTTTCTGAAGTCATGTGCCTCTCAAGTATCTTGATGAGAAGCCTGGGAACACACACCCACAACCTGTTTCCAATTCATTTCAAAGATCGGGTCCCCAGATCCCCGGAAGTTGCCCAGAGATCCTGGTCACCAACTGGAATCCAGAAACTCTGCTCCAGTGGTTCTTCCCTGCATGGTGGCCCTCCTCTTGGGAAAGATTACCCCTTTAGGATAAACTCAAGAAATCCTCAGTCCTCCCTATCTTTTCCCAGAGCCTCAGTTTTCACTTCACGTGGGTCTCACCTGCCTACCCAGTTACCAGACAACCAGTGCCAGGAAAGCCTCGTGTCACTAGAGCCGCTGGGGCAGCGAGAATGACCCCAGGGGCTCTGCTCTCCAGGCAGGGCTGGCATGGAATGGAGGGGTCGGGCTGGCATGGAATGGAGGGGTCGGGCCAGCAGGCCAGCTCCAAAGTAGGCAACGGCTCACAGGCAGTTTGACCCAATAGGAGAGCCAAGGTGAAGTGGACCAAAAAACAGGTGGGGAGAAGCAAGGAAGTGAAAAAAGGAAATAGGGAGCCCAGAGAGGGAAGGAGAGAGGGGTGGGGGGCGAGAATGCTACTAAAAAGAACGAAAGCAAAGTAAGTGCTCACAGTGGATATTGCTTACATTGCCAGGGAAAACCCAAGAACTTCACCAAGTCTAATCTCTTCCATCGCGCAGATGGGGAGTTTAAGACCCCTGAGTGAGAAAGAGACTTGCTCAAGACCCCACAGACTGTCCTTGGCAGGGTTGTAAACGGCCAAGCCCAGACAGACTATCACAGTGGGCCCTGAGAAGGGCGGGGGGCCAAGAGGGAGAGTTGACAGTCTCCAAATCTTTGTCTCACTGACCAAAGCGATATTCATGATAATAATCATTATAATCGAGACGCTTTAAAAACAACATAAAGTCCAACAGTTGTGTAAATTCTAGTTTACCCATAGTGTTGACTGCTTTGTAACAAAAAGAACCTAGGGATTAAATTTAGTGCCAAACAGTGTTTACAATCTACCTTAAAGGTCCTTTAGAAAAACCAAACCAGTAAATACATACGGGGGAAAAAAACCAGAAGGAGGAAATACGACAAAACGTTAACACTTGTTAACTCTGGCAGGGATGTTGCAAATTATTGCTGTCTTATTTTTGCTTGTCTACATTTGCCCTACATCTTTAAATAAGCATGTATTGCTTTTGTAATAAGAAAAATCAATAAGAAAGTTACCCAAAAAGCCTCCTCTCCAACCCAGACTTTTCCCCTGACCTCCAGGCTACAAAACCCGCTGTTGGTTTCCATGGGGCCACAGGCTTCTACCCCTCTTAGAGCCGCAGCAACTATAATTCCACAGTCTTGACCCCATGCCCTTCCCAGCTTCCCCTCAGCCACGCATCCACACCAAGCTCAGGCTACTATAGCCTCCGGTCTGTCCCCCTCCACCCCACCTTCCTCATGCTGCGATCTGGACAACCTTTGTTAACAGGTTTATCCAATCATGTCTCCCCCACCTGTAAGACAAACCAGAGGTTCCCAAGTGCCCATAGGAAAAGAGCTATGGGCTGTCAGCCTCTTTGAAAACTTCATTTCCAGGATCCCCTCCTCCAAGGAGGAGGAACACACACACACACACACACACACACACACACACACACGTGCATGCACACACGCTTCCCACCCTTGTTCCTATCATCCCACTCCAATTGGCAGAAGCGCTACCAAAACATAACCCACACCACCCTCCCTACACACATTCTCTTTATTCATTTCCAATCCATTCCTTTTGTCTGACTTTATTTGGACGCCAGGGTCGTGTTCACCGCTGGCCAACCAGAAGCTGCTTCTTGATGTTCCCCAGTAGACTCCGCAAGAGCCCAGCCTCCTAATGGAGGCAACTCTGAAGGGCAGCAGGGTGAGTTGCAAAGTAGGGGCTGGGGGCGGGGCAGAGAGATCACAGGACTGTGTCACGTGACTGGCGAGTTCAGGACCCCGCTGTGCACACAGCCCTGCCCAGTCAGTGTACACCTCCAACAGCAGCCAACCTCAGCCCACAGAGCCCTCGCACCCCACACACCTACACCTCCCACAATGCACACATTCTCTCTATTCAGAGACCTTTCCCGAGCCCTGTCCTTTAGGGGTTAAAAACTCAGAGTGCACACTTATAAAGGAGAACACCACCATCACTCCCTAGGATGTACCCATACTACAGCAAACATGCTCTACCATGTACCCGGGTGAGAAGTTGTGGGTACAGTAGTGAAGACCCCGAATGCCGTCTATCTACATAGTCTGCCTGCAGCTAGCCATGTGGCCTGGTGGCAAGTTATGTCCCCTCTCTCTGAGCCTCCAACTTTTCAACTGTAAAATCAGGGTAATGATAGTGTGTACCCCCGAGGCTGCTGCACAGATGACATTAAGTTAATATATGTCAAGTGCTTAGAACAGTGCCTATCATAGTGTTATGTGTTTGTTATTATTACATGTCATAAACACGTACATCTATATACACACAATTCAGAACCTTTCTGCAAGAGTGATAGAGATGTGTGCATGTGTGTGTGTGTGCACACGTGACCTTATGAATAAGTGATTACCTAAGTCGTATGATTTAGAGGGGACTACCCACACCTCCAAGCCATAATCAACACCATTGCCTGAAATTCCACCAATATAGCATATATCATCTGAGTCTTGAAGGCCAGTCCTTTTCAACAATCCCCTATTAAAATGCACATACCCCTTGGGGGGTGTTAAGCCTTATCAACTAACACCTTAGTTGTCAACTAACACCTTAGTTATCAGGTAACACCTTAGATATCAGTTAACACCTTAGTTGACAGCTAACACCTTAGTTGACAGCTAACACCTTAGTTGACAGCCAGCTGAGAGCAAGACCCTACAGTACTGGCTTTTGGAAGAAGGAGGACAGAAATAGGAGAAATAGAGGGGCTTTGATATGGTCGAGAACAAGGCACCAGGGCCAAACCGCACCTATTTCCCAGTGCTACCAATCTCCACCTGTCCCACAGTGTGTGGAAGGAACGGAGTCCTTCCTTCCAGCTGATGTCACCAGGTGCAGGTGGGGGTGAGGCAGAAGGAAAAGGAGATCATACGCCAGATATTCCTTACAGCAGCTGGGGGTTTTGGCATAGCCGGCCCAAGCCTTCCTGTGGAGGTGGGTGGAGGTTCAGAGTTGGAATCTTTGCATCTTACTGCCTCTCCTGTAATTCCCACCCCTACTCTACCTACCAACCCCTAGTCCGGGGCTAGGCTCAGGGAGCTGGAGGGAGGGAGTCCAGGTAGATGGTCTCAGAGACTTCCCCCGCCCACCCAATTCCCACCACCCATGACTGCCACTCTGCAAAGTCCAGGGCTGGGCCCTGGGCCCTAAGGGGCCAGTTTCCTCCCATTGACCTCAGAGGTCAGCGTTGCCAGCTCCTGCTCAGAACCATCCGTGTCTCTGGCATTTATCATTCCATCCCAAAGCCATTCCTGTTTCCTGCCTAGACCACTCCTGTGTGTAATGAAAGCCATAAGCTCATTAAGTTGGGGTGAGGAAGGACTTCCTTTGATTTGTCCTCAATTTACCTCCCTCAAGCTTCAAAGAGGCCTCCCACATCCAGAGAACTGAAGTTTCTGAGGCCCAAGTAGAGGCTCCTGTGTTCACAACACTTGCGGTTGGAGTGTGTAAGCTCAATTTTTCTCTGCAAAAGTTGGAGACCCAGGATTCTTGGGATGTCTGCGCAGGAAGGTTGATCAGAGATCATCTAGTCCCCTCTACACTCTCTTCAGTTCCCACCCACTATTCAGATAAAGAGACTGAAGCCCAGAGAGTTTATTAACCCCATATACATCTATACATTGATAGAGTGGACAAAGCTCTTTAGCACATGTTTCCACATGGAGTACTTGGAATAATCTCGGAAGTAAGGGATACTTATTCTGCCCAGCTGAGAGAAGACAAGATTGAGGGTCAGAACTGCTTAAGAGCTGGTCCAATATCTCAGAGCAAAGTTGTGGCTGAGGAGGACTCTAACCCAAGCCTTCTCTCAAAAGTACTTTCAAGCTTTGGAGCCAGAGACCTGGGTTTGATTCCCAGTTACACCACCTCCTAGTGGGTGGCCTAGAACTTTCAGTGAGCTCCCTAAGGCTCAGCTTCCTGCTCTGAAAGCTGAGGGTTACCATTACCACTCTCACGGTGTTGTTGTCAGGATGAAGGCAGCTGACACATTGTAAAGTGCTTATTCATTTGGTCCACGAATACTTGGTGATCATCTACTATATACCAGGCACAGATCTAGGCCACGGGGATCCAGCAGTAGACAAGCACAGATGACAGCCTTTGCCTTCATGGAACTTACAGTTTGGCACTGTGGAGAAGCATGTAAATGAGTAAGTGACAAGACTACTTCAGCAAGCGATGAGTGCAGGGAAGGAAATGAAATAAATTGTGAGTTCGAGCATGCCTGGGGTGAGAAGCAATGTTTGAGCTGAGACCTACATGAAGACTGTGAGACAGAGGGAAGAGCAAGTTCAAAGGCCCCAGGTCAAAACTCTGATCACTTCCATGTTTATGCCTCTTGCCCTGACCATTCCCTTGAGCTCCAGACAACTGTCCCCATAACACACTCCCCCACTTGGATGTCTAATAGGATCTTGAAGTTAACACAGCGAAGGCAGAGTTCTTGAGTTTCCCCCAAATCTTCTTTCCCCACCATGTTCCCCGGCTCCACAGATGGTATCACCATCCAACCAGTTGTTCCAGCCCCAGATCCTTGAATATTTCCTTTTTCTCACCTCTTACATCCATTCCATCAGCTAGTCTAGGCACCCTAACTCCAGAACATATCTGAATCCATCCACTCTTCAGCACCTCCGCTTCTACCAGCCCGACTCAAGCCATCATGCCCATCCTTGCTCACCCCAGTGGACCTTCTCTCACCTCCAGTCTACTCTCAACACAGAGACCAGAGAGGGTCTTTTAAAAATGCAAAGTAGATCAAGTCACTTTCATACTCATAACCCCTCAATGGCCTCTCCTTTGCCTTGGAACAAAGCCCCAGGTCCTCCCCATGGCTTACAGGGCCCTGACTACTCTGGCCCTCGCCCGGCTCTCCCACTCAGTCCTCACCATTTCTTCCCCTTACTTGCTCATCTCTGATGCCACCAACCTCCTCCTTGCTGAGTCCTTCAACATGACAAAGCTCTTAGAATATAGTGAGCACTCAGAAGATGTTAGGTGGCAGGTAAGAAAGAAGGAGAAGAAAGGTGGATGGGGCAGGGAGGAAAGAGAAGGGGAGGAGGAACACTGGAAACTCAGATACAGCACTTCACAGACATCACAGGCTCTGGCCTGGAGGAGCTCAGAGACCATCTCCTCTTCAGCGCTTGTCTCTCCTTCCTGAGGCGAGAGGACTTCCCTTCCTGGTCCAGCCTTACATGCCCACTCTTCCTCTGTCCTGAGGCCACAGGAACAGATGAGTTTCCCAGGGGAAGATATTGGAAGAAGAGAAAGAATCCAAGGGAAAGCATGCAGAATCCTGAGGAGGACTAGGAGAGAGAAAGGAGAATTTGGAGAGCACAGTTCCAAAGAAAGCCTGGAAAGGGCCACAGCAAGGAGAGGCTGGACGATGGTGTCAAAACTGAACAGGTGTTGTCAAGGCCAAGTTGGGAGGAGATGACTTTGAGTCCTACAGACATCAATGGCTTTTGTGGTGAGAGTAGAGTGGAAGGCCCTCCAGGCCAGGAGACAGTGCACATAGATGCTTGGCTATGACTGGGTAGACAAGCAGAAGCATGGGAGCTCGAGGGGGTATATAGCATAGAGAAGAAGCTATTTTCAGATGGGAAAAAAACTGGAATGTATCTGCAGGTTGAAGGCAGGGAAGCAGCAGATGGGAGAAAATGACTGGAGCATAGTCCTCTAAGGGTTGGGCTTGTCGGACTTCGGAGGAGAAGGGCCACTCCTTCACTCCTTCCTTTGAAGAGGGTAGGGGTGAGGAATGGAGGAGGGCCACTGAGAAGAGAGAAGAAGGGAAAGAGGATCCAAGCCCATGACCACTGGCCTCCTGTTTTGTTTTCCTGTTCTGCTATGCCTTCCCCATCAAGGACAATGCCAGTGGCTATTCTTCAGCTCTGGCCTTCACATTTAAGGGATGACGTGGGCCGGGGAAGGGAGGATCAACGAAATGGGGTATTGCAACCAACCCTTGTATCTGCCCCGGGGCCTGTGGGAACCTCCCAACATTGGGCTCAGGCCAACAGGACAAGTGGAGCTCATACCTGGTATGGCCTTTCTCCCTGGCTCCCTTGCCAGATTTCCTCAAGACCCAGACCAGTTCCTTCAACTACCAATTCCCATGCCCACCACCTTAACTCACACTCCTGCCTCAGTGTGCAGGAGGAGCCAAGCATGGCGGGACTGGGAACACAGTCAGCAATGCTGCCACCAGTCCTGGCCCGATGGCCTCATGCTGCTCTCAGCACACAGGCTGTGTGTTAGGATTTCTGGACACGTGAGTACCCACAGTTAATGCCTCCAAAGATCTTCTGAGGAAGGTAGTTTTATTATGCCCTCTTTTCAGTTGAGGAAATGAAGCTTTAAGAGATGCTGAGATGACATCAATTGCCTAAAGCCACTCAGAGCCACTGGCCAAGGGAAAAATTCCCTCGGAATTGTCAGTGCTGTCTTACAGCGTCTGTCCAAAGTCAAGAACAGTCACTGAAGCAGGAAAGGCCCTCTGAGCCCATCGCAGGGTAGCCAGTCCCAGTATAAATGGGAAAACAAAGGATCTGGCAGGGATGGTGGCAAGGTCACATGGGGAATGTCAGGTTCTCTGTCTTCTGGCTCCCTGGCTTGTCAAGTGAACTGCTGCTACAAGGTTCAGCCACCTGCCTCACAGGGCCGTGAAGGAGGCAACAAATATGAAGTCATGGAAAAATATGGTTAAGAATGCACTGGGTTCCACGGTCCTGGGAGGCAAGGACCTATCTGCCCCATCAGTGCTCCAATGAGATCCCTGGCAAAAGAGGCAAGGCTAAGTAAATAAGCATTGAGTGGATGGATGGAAGAACGGCTAAGTGGACACATGTTTGGAGCACACCCAGAAGAAGGCTCAGGCAGGATACCCAACCCTCATCCTAAATTCTCTCCCAGATCCAGGACCTCACTCTTTACCCAGCCACCTGAAGGCTGGGCCCTGGGGACCTCACTCTTGCTGGGGGCAGAGAAGAGTGGAGAAGAAATTCTGCCAAAATTGTCCTGGGTCTCTCATTGAAAGCTGCACCCCCAAACCTGTAGAGGTACCACCAATGAGCCTGTCATTCTCCTCCCCAACCCTGACTCCAGGAAAGTTCCCTGAAACCAACCCCTGCAACCATGCTGATGAAGCAGAAGCCCCTGGTCATTGTACAAACACACACGTGCACACTCTCCTGCCCTCCTGTGTTGGGGAGACTAAGGGAGCAAACTACTCCTCAGTTGCCAGGGCCCACAGGAACAGCTCTGTGGCTGGGGCTGGCCCATCTGGCCTGCCTGTCTTCCAGGCCCCAGAGGCTGCTCAGTTCCCTGGGGCCTGCCCTCCTTTCCCTGCTTCCCATTTCCCTCTTACCAGCCTTCGCTATTGTACTTGGCCTCTGGCATGGGCTCAGGGAAGGGCTTGTTTTTGTTCCAAAGCCGGAGCAGTAGGAACGAGGGCTGTCACCCATGGTCACCATCCCACATCCTCGCTTACACACACACACACACACACACACCCCGGTTATGGACACTCACTCATGCACATGCCACTATTACACACACACATCTCTCCTGCCAGGGCCAGTGTGTGAGGCCTCTCTCCTAGGGGGACCTGTCTTTGTTGAGGTGGGAGTGATAAGAAAAGGTGGAGGTCAAGCCAGACAGTGAAGGAAACTCTTTTATTTGGAGAAGGTTCTAGGGTCCAAAGAACAAGAGCTGGGGATTGTACCTCATTCTCTTAGCACCCCCCCCAACGATGCCCCAAACTCTCTGTTGTTCTTCTTCCCAAAGCTCAGCCCTCTGCCCAGTGACCACCAGCCCGGTGGCCTGGCCTGGCCCTGCCCTCCCCAGTCCTCTGGGTACCAAATATGCAGCCAGGGCTCAAGTAACAGGCCTTGCCTTGCCCATCCCGGGAAGCTGCTCAGTAGTGGAAGAGCCCCCCCTCCCCGGGCCCAAGGTTATCTAATGCTCCCACTCCTCTGAGGTCCTCTGAGGCCTTTCCCGAAGAAAAAGCAGAAGGCTTCCTCAGAAGGGAAGCCGTATTTCCCAATATTGCCGGGCCTGGCATGGATCCTGCTAAGAGGAAGTGAGAAAAGAAGAGGGCACTGAGACCATCAGAGCTTCGGGTAAGGGAGAAGTGGCACTTCCTGGCTTCTGCTCTGCTGAGCCCCCATGAGGAATTTCTCCAAGCCCCTCACTGCCCGCTGTCCCCACCTTCGTTTGTCTCCCCCATCCTGCCTCTCCTTTCTGCACCATCCTTCTCCTGATCCCCTCATGAAAAATGGATAGAGCTTTTATTAAACTGTTTTTTCTTCAAAGGAGCTTTCAATTTTTAATGCTGTGCTGGGGTTGGGGAGACAGACTGGCCCAGACAGTCTGTTAGGGAGGGGGCAAAAGAGGTCTTCCCTGGACTAGGGGAGAGGGCGTGGGAAGGGGGGCTCTAGGCCTGCTTGAGGGTCAAGGGAGCTGGAGGCAAGAGAAGAGATGCCTGCCTAGACAGGCCGTTAGTCTTTGGGGTGGAAATTCTTTCCTGTCTTCCATGTTGCGGTCCTATCCCAACTGGGTCTCAATGTACTATGTGTCCCCTTATATTACTCACTTCACTCCCCTGGTGACAGAGACCTGAGCACACTACCTCCTTCCTTGGCTCTCTTGGCAGATGAAGGCACTGTGGAGGTTTGAGAGGAGCCCAGTTATTAGCTGAGAGAGTAAGTCTCCATTAGGACCAGATGGCACAGGACAGGGACCCACAGTCCCAATCCCAAAGTACCCAACACGGTATTTGGTACATGGTTTGGTTCTGAGTTTTGAACATGTGCATTCAGCTTCTTATTGTGGGATTTATGTTTCTTAATTACAAAAGTAATACGTGGTAATGTGGGAAATTTAGGAAACCCAGAAAAACCCATTTAAAAAAGGAAGAAATCTCCTTTGAATCCATACTAGCTAAAGGGTTGATTTGACCTCGATTTGTCAACATGCTTTTCCTCTCTGATTTCTGAAGCCAGAGGATCTACTTCAAGACAGATACTGCAGAGCAAGTGTGTAGAAAAAGGAGGCATGAGGCCCAGCTGAACACAATTCAAGCATGGACCCAGTGGTGCTCTAGGCAACTCCAGGGAGAAAGAGATGAGGACCTTTCTTCCAACCCATCTGGTCTGGCTCCAAGTGAAATGATGGGGGAAAAAAAGTTGGTTCTAAACAATAAACTAGAGAAAAAATATCATACACCCTTAGTGATTATTTTTCCAGTTATTGGTCTTTTTGACATACTGTGCGATGCTTTAGCAAATTTTTTTTTTACATTTTTCAGCATTTTTAGTGCATCGTTCACTTTGAAGGGAGGAGCTCATTCTTTACTTGTGGGGCATTATTTCTAATTCATTGAAACGTCCATTCTTCCCAGTCAGGTGTGCTGAAGGGTATTTGTTTCATTTTGGTGGAAGGATCAACACATGCAGTCCCCACAGGGCCACCGCTCTGCACCTAGACCCCACTCTGATGCTACCCAGGGGTGAGACCCAAATCAAGTTTCTCAGGGAAAGCCAAGGTGGGGAGCAGCAAGGCTCAGATGGGGTGGACCAACACTGAAGCAGTGGTTCATGGGCCACCATGAACAACAGGCCCCGAGCCTTTTCATGGCCTTCTGATGCTTCCCTGACCTTACACTCCACCTGGTGTGCTGTGTGTGTGGACTATATGCCTGCTGGCATTTTCCTTGCCAATACTTTCAAGCACCATTACACCAACAAAGCTCAGCCCAAGTCTGTCCCTGTCCCAGAAACCATACAGCGCTTCAGTCCTGATAGCAAGTGGCATTCCCAGTGGGAACAAATGATTACCATGGCACAGTTGAAAAGATGCTAAGCCAAAGCCCCTGAAGTTGAGAAGGGTTGTATATTGAAACTCGTGAGAGAGTACGCTAAAGATAAAGAACGTGAGCATCACTGGCAAATAAATAAATAAATAAATAAATAAATAAATAAAATCGGATTTGCAAAACTTAAAGTCAAATCACTTGAAAAGCAGATTGTGTTGCATTGAAAGGTTGTATATTCATCTTAGCTTACACTTATGGAAGCTGGGACTAGCAGATGGAAACATTTCAGTTTCAACTTACTTGCTTTTGGAGCAAATTATTTAGAAGAAGAGGTAAGATTTCAAAGTTCGTGCAAATATAGTTGAACGACCAGAGCAGGAAGAAGGAGTTGAAAATGAATCCCCAAGTTATTCTCCCCTGAAAAATAAAAACTGAAAAATCCAGAAAATAGGTAAACATGCTCCAAGTGCAAAACAAACAAACAAAAAAACAAAAACAAAGAAACAAAACAAAACAAAAAACTTTCCCCATAGTGCCTGGAAATTATTACATGGAAAACCTTTAGCTAGTCAGATTATTTTCAACAAATTTACAATCCTAATGAATTTGCGGTTGCCACTGATTTCTCATTAGTTTGTTTCTGACCTGTCACCAGATGCACAAAGACTTCACTGTCTCAGGTCTCCAATGGGGCAGCATAAGGCTGGTGAGCAGACACTACATCAGGAAGCAGATAGAGTACCTTCTAGCTTCATCCCCTGGGGTCCAACTGTCCCCCTCTCTGAGCCACACATCTCTCTTCTATGAAATGGGGAATAATGACCCATCCAGACCCATTTCCAGGGCTATGACCACAAAGATCACATGAGACAGGAAAATGTTAAGAAGATGTGCCCGGCAATCAGTCCACCTGGCTCTGCCACCTAGAAGCCATTTACTTAACCTTCCCAGATCTCCTTTTCCCCATCTACAAAATGAGGCCACACCTTCTTCAATGACATCTCAACATCTTACAGGTAAAGTACCTGGCATATCGTAAACATTCAATAAATGTCTGTTAGCAAGACGGATGGGAGAGTCCACTTTGAGGAGTGGCGGGGCATTGCCATGATTTTTCCACCTGCCTTCCCAGATGGCTGGAACCTAGAGAGAGCAGGGGTACCCTTGGCCCATCCGTGTGTGTGTCTCAAAGAATGGAGATACCATAGTCACCGTGGCATGAAAATTTGAGTCCATCCTTCTCCCCCATTTACCCTCTGGCTGGCCAGATTTCTTAAAGAGATCCAAATGACTCCATGCAAGTCCCACAAAGAGAAGGAGGACCAGACGAATCTTTATGAAACTCTCTGAGACACACCCTTCTGCTTGCCCCTGCCACGGCCTGAGCCACAACCCCTACAAGTGTGACAGGAGTAGCTCTGGGCCAGACAGTGGGAGCCCAGCCATCCGGTCTCAGCCCTGCTCCTGTCTTCTCAGAAGACTTCAGGCAAGTGCTCAGCCCTCACTCCGCCTCAGTGTCCTCCACTGAAACATGAAGGGGCTGAACCAAGTCAGTGCTTCTCAACCATGGAGTGGAATCCACAGCCCTTCCCTTTATACGACGAACATTCCAGCGGAACCTTCCCCTGAAACAATATCTTTGAACAACTACAACTCCCACACCCAGATCTGCATGTCCCTCATTTGAGAAATGTCTTCAGAATTTAACAGAGGCTATGAAAATGTCTTCCAGTGTAAATTATAGCTGTTGTTGTAATTATAAGAAAAATCATATTTAGATTACCATCAAAATAAGAACATAAGAGTTCAATTCTCAAAGAACTCGTGACCCCTGAGAATGGACCCCCCACCCCCACCCAAGAAATCGCACAAATCCCAGGCTGAGCATCACTGGACCAGATGTTTGCCAACATGCTCTGGACCCATGCCTACTTTTATGGTCTCTTGGCTGTGTATATAACTTAATTCTATGGACCCAGACATGCCCCCACTCTTTATCTCTTCTTGTAACCCCCAGACCCTCTGGCTGACTAGATAGGCTTCTCACTTTGCTGCCAGGGCCTCCAGGGCAGCTGTGTGGTCAGAATGGGAGATGGGCCTGGGGAGAAATCAGCTCAAGGCCCCACCTTTCACCTTCCATTGGGGCTGGGCCAACTCCAGTGGAGCTCCCTTATACAGGGGAAAATGGAGAGGGGACTCTGAGCCCAAACTTTCCCACTGCCCCAAGATCCACTTTTAGGTACTCCCTGGAAAGTAGCCACTGGGCTCCTGGAGCCCCTTTTACTTCTGTGGACACTGCTCTCCTTCCTGGGCGGGTGAAGTCACCTGGGGAAGTGGGGAACTTGTTCTACAGGTGCTGCTGACAAAAGGAAGAGGGAGTGGAGCAGGGTGGGCAGAAAGCCAAGGTCAGCCATCTTTCTGCTCTCTTTCCTCTGGGAGGCTGCGGTGGGCAGGAAAAGCCCTGGACCAGCATGGGGGCATCGGTAGGAGGATCTAAGACAGCACTGGGCGAACAGAGAACTGCCACACTTGGCGTCCAGCAAGGTCTAGCTGCTGTATGACCTCACCTCCCCGGAAGTCAGTTTACTCATCTGGAAGTGGGCGGGATCCTCGTTGTTAAGAGGATCAGAGGAGGTTATAGGTGAGAAGGCCCTTGGTAAACTGTAAAGTGCTGGGCCCTGGGCACGTGTGGACATGTACATGGAAGCGTGCATCCCGGCAGGCTTTGGGCCCCTCTCGCCTATATCTAATGCATGCACTTGAGCGACATCAGAATTACCTGGAGGGCTTGTTAAAACGCAGATTGCTGGGCCCCACCTCAAGTCTCTGGTTCAGTAGGACTGGGCTAGGGTCCAGGAATTTGCATTTCCTTTTTTTTTTTTAAAGAATTTTTTTATTGATTTTTAAAGATTTTGTTTATTTATTTGTCAGAGAGAGAGAGAGAAAGAGCACAAGAAGGGGAGGAACAGAAGGAGAGGGAGAAGCAGGCTCTCCAATGAGCAAGGAGCCCGATGCAGGACTCAATCCCAGGATCCTGAGATCATGACCTGAGCTGAAGGCAGACGCTTAACCGACTGAGCTGTTGGCATTCCAGATTTTATTTATTTATTTGAGAGGGAGGGAGAGGGAGAGAGAGAATTTGAAGCAGACTCCATGCTGAGCATGGAGCAGAGCCCAATGCAGAGCTATGATTGCAAGATCAGGACCTGAGCTGAAACGAAGAGTCAGATGCTTAACTGACTGAGCAACCCAGGCACCCCAGGAATTAACATTTCTAACAAGTTCCCAGGTGTTGCTGATGCTGCTAGTCCTGGGACTACTGTTTGGAGAACCACAAGCTAATGCTTTTCCATCCACCACGGTATCCAAGAACGTTCTTGCTACTATTTGTTGCTCTTGTAACAGGGATAAGGGGACCTGGACATGAGGTCACAATTATTTTGAACCACAGGCACCCAACCCCCAGTCTTAGATAGCTCGCCCTGTGCCCCAGATACCCTCTGTGTGGAGCATGAGAGAGCAACTGGGAATTAGCCAATAACCCCTCCCAACTCACAACCAACCACACACAACCATCATGTGTGCACACATATACACACATACACACACACACATGAAATCATCATGCACATACATTCATCTCACACCTGTATAACCTAGTGGCAAGTACAAAAACTCATAAACAAAACTGCCCAAATTGTTCAGTTCCCCCATTTCTTTTTTATTTTATTTATTTACTCTGTCAGGGAAGAAATAGAACAAGCAGGGTGGGGGGCAGAGGAAGAAGAAGAGTCCCCACTGAACAGGGAGCCCAATTCGGGGCTCTATCCCAGGACTCTAGGACCATGTCCTGAGCTGAAGGCAGAAACTTCACCGACTGAACCACCCAGGTGCCCCCAGCTTCCCAACTTCAAGCGTGTAACCTTGAACAAGTCACTTAACTGCTCTACTGCTCTGAGCTTTGACTTTCTCACCAATAAAAATAGGGTTACCACTACTTCATAGGGTTATTGGGTCAGTGAGATCATGAATGAAATATCTTGGAAGACTGCTAAATGTTAGCTATCCCTCTAATTTTTAGCAGTGGGCCCCAGGTCCCCAAAGGAAGCCTCAGTAGGCAAAAAAAAAAAAAAAAAAAAAAAAAAAAGCTGGGGCAGGCCCAAGCTATTAACAAATTCACTCAGGTCAAAGGAGCCTCCCAGCTAAACCACGACCTGCTTGGGAGGCAAGAGACCTAGAGCCCAGTTCCAGGTGCTTCTGACTTCCTCACCATGTGCCCGTGGGTGAGTCCCTTGCCTTCCCTGGGCTCAGTACCCCCATCTATCTCGTAGGGGCTGAGCTGGATTGTTCGGCAGGGCTTTCTTCCAGCTCTGCCACATGGTGGGTTTATGCCCCGTGGTGCATGGCGAAGGCAACAGCCACAATGCCACAAGCCCAGCCCGTGGCCCAGTTTCATCCTCACTGGAGCTGAGAGAAGCTGCTCACACTCCCTTGAGCAAGAGGCCGTCAGCAAGTCTCCCACAGCCTTCTCTTCCACTGGCTCCTCGGGCACAAAGAGGCCTGGAAGGGGATGCCAGAGAGATTTGTCATAACCCCTTAACGCTGGGCCCTGCCTGTCAGATTAGAAAGCACCGTTGTGTGCATGCCCTTGCCGCAGCCTCAGCAGGCAAGGTGGACAGGAGAAAGGGAGGCTCGGAGGGGCGGTTTCCTTCCCAAGGTGCTAGAACCTGAACCCAGGCCCGTCAGATCCCAAGTCCACCGGCCTGGGCTGTGAAAGTGTAGGAATTTAACAAGGAAAGCGTCCTTCATATGGCCTCTGCTTTCTTCACATTTTTGGCTTAAATGTCACCTTCTCGAAAAGGTCTCAAGCCATCCCCGACCTCATGGTGTCAGCTCTCCATATTGTGCTCTATTTTGCCTTTTCTGCAGCTCTCCTCCCCTTCTCATGTCATATAGAAATCACTTGTTTATTACGTCTATTGTTTATTGTGGGTCTCCGAGGGCAAGGAGCTTTGTCCCGGTCGTTTACTGCCGTGTCTCCAATGCCAACCACGGTGGCTGGTGCTTAGTAGGTGTTCGATAGATATTTGTTGAGGTGGTGACCCACCAACGGTAGCAGGCTCCGAACTGGGTGGTGGAAACCGCCTCTTACCTGGTCTCCTTGCCTGAGCACTTCACGTGGCTCTGATGACACAGATGACTTCTCCAAACCAGGTCCCTGCCCTGCCTTCAACATTTCCAGGACTCCCCCTCTGCTGGATGATGAACTCCAAATGCCTTGGCCCTTCAGGAATTGGCCTCCTTACCCGCCCAGCTCCATCTCTTAGGCCACCCAACACCTCCCCTGCCTTTCAACTGGAACAGATTATTTGCAGCTTCTCCAACGTGCTCTGGTCTCCCCCGCCTTTGTGCTTCTGCCCATGTGATTCCGCCTGTCCTCCGGCAGCCTAGCAAACCCTTAATCGTCCTCTACTCATTGCTCAATTCCCCCTCTTGGAAGCATTTCCCAAAGAGATGATGACTTACAGCATTTTCTGATCCTCGCTGACCTTCCGCTCCCCGCTCCCCGGCTCCCTGTTTTTCCCAAACACCCTGAAGAGGCCCAGGTTCCAGCATCTGCACTGTGATCTCTAGTCCTCATGCGTGTCTCACTCAGTGAGTCAGGAGCCCCTCAAGGGTGGGGACACATCGTGTCTTAGTTATCTCTGTGTCCCCCATGCCCAGCCACGTAGTAATTGCAGGATGGATGAATGCATGAATGAATAGAGGTCCATAAAGGCATTAAAGAACATGCACAAGTATCTCAATTTTCAAAAGCCCTAAGGGAGAATGACAGTTTCTTTATGGTAGGATTGTTCAAGCTAAGGCATCAAGTTCTTTCACCTCGCACTAGAAGTGGATCATTCCTTGGAGGCAACTCTGGTTATCTTATGGAAAAACTAATCATATCTTTCATCTCACTGTATGCCATCTGTGCCTATCATATAAGCCTCTATCTATTTATCTCACCTGTCATCTGTATACACATATCCCCTAGATACCTACCTTCCATTTCTCAGAAGCACATTGCAGAGTGAGGGTACAGCTCTGGAGTTGGATGGCACAGGTCCCTACCCAGAGCTACAAAGCTGTATGATCTGACGTGGGTAACTTAGTCTTTCAGAACCTCAATTCTCGTGTCTATGAAAGCTGAATAATAATTTAACAGTCCCTGGGGCACCTGGGTGGCTCAGTCGGTTAAGCATCTGCTTTCGGCTCAGGTCATGATCCCAGGGTCCTGGGATCAAGCCCTGCATCGGGCTCCCTGCTCATTGGGGAGCCTGCTTCTCCCTCTCCCACTCCCGCTGCTTGTGCTCTCTCTCTCTCTCAACTAAATAAATAAAAACCTTTAAAAATTAAAATAAAAGGTAAAAAAAATAACAGCCCCTTTCTCATATGGTTATTGTGTGATTAAATAGGCTAATTCTTAGGGAGTACTCGTCACTAAATGACGGTGGCTCTTAACAACAGTCATTAATATCACAAGTTAGTCATTGAAGGATTTGGGACAACTGAGCAAATGTTATAAAATATAAAATGAGAAAATATGTACTTGAGAGAAATCAAGATAAGGAAAAACAAGGTCAGGAAATAAAACCAGAAGTAAGATTCACACACGCACACACACACACGAGCAGAGCTTGCACACACACACACAAGACCTTCTCTAAAGTTCTATACAGATACTGGATTCCACTCCTCTGGTAGCCTCATAAAAGAGGGAAACATCAGCAATTATAAGCTTCATGACATTTGTACCATAAAGATAAAGCAAGTATTCCAGAGACACATGGCTTTCCCTCGTGAGAGAAGAAATCACATCCTTTCCTTGGCCCTTCAGAAAGAGGACCCCGGGAGAAATGACCACACAGTGTCTTCAACAACCTTGCAGCCAGTGAATTCCAGGCTGATTTTCTCACAGTGTTCCCTCTAGGCATCTACCACAAGGACCCAAAGCAATTTTTCCCACGATGACAATAAATAACGCCAGCCACCTTCTATTACATGCCAGGGATTGAATCCCCCCCCCCCAGATAAACTTAGGAGGTGAGCAATGTTATTATGCCCGTTTTACAGAGGAGGAAACTGAGGGTCAGGTGAAATTATTTGTTCAAGGGCACCCAGGCAGGAGGTGGGAGGGCTAGACGCAAACCCAGACCAGTCTGTCCCCAGAACCCAGATTTGTAATCACTATACCCTCCTGCCTCCAGAAGGGCCATGGGTGCTGTCTTCCAAACACCCAGCCTTCTGATGAGCTGCCTTAGGCTAAGGCTAATATGGGACTCCAGGAGATGGGTTGGATACTCCACTCTGTGGATTGTCCCCCATATAAATATTGGTTCTCCCAACTGAGCTGTTCATAAGGCTGGGGCCTCAGGGGCTTCAAGGCTGAGTTATCTGGAGCAAGATCCTGGAGTGTTGTTATTGTGAGTCCTTGATGCAGGGCAGAGCCCCAGGCTTGGCTGGGGAGCTAGACAGAGGGGAGGGCTTGCAAGGATCGAAAGGGCCTGGGAGCAATGCTCACAGGGAGGCCTAGAGGGGAACCCATGTGCAAGGGCAGTGTTCTCCTGAAAACAGTTCTGAATCCCCTCCAACACGCAAAGTTCTCTGCCATCGAGCCAGGCCTAAAGCCATTTCTGTCTGGAATGCTTTCAAAGCAGGCGTTACCAATTGCCACTGTGGCTATTTAAAAACTCAATAAAACACCCCTAGAACATCTAATTTAGGCAATATAGCTTCCTGGTGAACCCTCCAAGATGAATTAGTTGCAAATTGCACCCCCAGGTAACTAAATGATTTGACCCGCTATATGAAATTGTTGGAGAGAAACCAGCTGAACGCCGGGGGCTGTCTGCCAACGCCGATGATCTGGGTTTTCGGGTAGTTGATCTTAAGGTCTGCTTTCTGATAATAATTGGGCAGTCGGATCAATTGTCTGTTGCAGTCAGTCCTACAGCGTGACAATAAAGCCATATCAACAGCAGAGCGAAAAATACTGATCTTTCTATACTCATTTGCAGGGGGTCCAGCCCCGGCCTCTGCTCTGCCCAGAACTCCTATGAACTCATTCAAACTCAAGTTCAGAACAACCAGGGTGTGTGGAGAAGGCAAAATCCATACACCTCTCAAGGGCAGTCTCTGATTTCCCAGGAGACCTGCCAGCCCCAACCCTGCTTTATGTTTTTTAAATGCAGAGGGTTTGGTAGACAAGATCTTTCAAAACTGTGGTATGGAGGGCAGGGAGAAGAGAGGCCTGGGGAGGAAGAATTCCAAAGGACATCCCTAGGTGGTAAAATAGTTAAGGACCACTGGCACTGAGCACCCTATATAGTCCCACCCGAAGTGTCCCTCTAAGTCTTCCCTGCCCCCGCCCCCAGATACCCCCCAAACCCTGCCTTTCCAGGTGCTTGCTTTGAACCATTGGCTATGGAGATGGGTTCAGAATAAATACCTGGAAAGACAGGCTTCATGTTCATGTATGCACAGATTATTTTTGGCAAGAGGGTCATTCCAAGCTGAAGAAACTGCCTAAGCCAGGGCTGGGAAGCAGGTAAGTGCCCTTGATGTTCTGGAAGCAGTCACTTTGAACCACTCCGCTACTTTTCCTCCCTAGAAACAGTCTATGACTCCCCAGTACCTACAGGATAAAGTCCCAATTCTTTAAGCTGCCACTCAATGCTCTCTCACCCCTCCTTCTCCTCACCCCACAAATCACCTATAGGTACTGGGGAGTCATAGACTGTTTCTAGGGAGGAAAGATGGCTGAGTGGTTAAGAGGCCAAACTCTGGAGTCAAACTATGTGGATTCAAATGCTTGATCAGCAGGTTAGTGGCTGTGTGAGGTGCAGCAAGTTGCACATTGCCATGCCTCAGTATACCCATCTGTGAAACGAGAACAATAGCAGTGATTCCATGTAAAACTGTCATGGAGATTAAAGAAACTATCACACAGGAAGCACTTAGAACAGTGCCTGGCACACAGTAACCCCTCAGTTGGCATTAGCCTTTTTCAGTATTAGCAGAGGAGATGACAGTACCAAGCGCTTTCTCTTCCTCCGTGAATGGAGCTACGTACTTTACATCATGATCTTGGTTCATCCCCACGACCCCACAATCCAGGTCTGCTCATTATCCCCACTTCACAAAGGAGGAAGCTGAGGTCTAGAGAAAGTAGGTGTGTAACCTGGGTCTGCAGTTTGAGAAGGTCAGCCCGGCTTCAGTGTGTAGCAGTTGAATTATAGGGGCAACTAAAAGGAAAGTGGGACCAGGAGGGAGGCGGAGGCAGGGGTTCAAGTGAGAGGCTATGCGGTGACACAAGCAGTCGCAGGAAGACAACATAGGGATGAGGGAGCCCTGGGCCTCTGCTCTTCAGGCCAGGATCAAGATCCATAAGACTTGTGTGGACCTCCATTAATCTTTTTTTTTTTTTTTAAGATTTTATTTATTTACTTGAGAGAGAGACAGTGAGGGAGAGCATGAGCAAGGAGAAGGTCAGAGGGAGAAGCAGACTCCCCATGGAGCTGGAAGCCCGATGTGGGACTCGATCCCAGGACTCCGGGATCATGACCTGAGCCGAAGGCAGTCGTCCAACCAACTGAGCCACCCAGGCATCCCGGACCTCCATTAATCTTGAGGTCTTGTGTCCCAGAAGCTTCATGGCTTCCTATAAAGCCCCATGGGTCTCACACCCCACCAAAGTGTAGAACACAAAGACTGAGCAGCCCTGTGTTTTAGCCCTTTGGCCGGGACCATCCTAGCCATGAAATGGAGGGAGTGGGAAGAGCCATTGGAGCCGGGGCCACTGACATAGTCAAGCCTTAATCAGTCTCCTCACCCAGGGCCCTCAGTTTACCCAATTATGAATCAGGGAGGTGTTTCCAGGGTGTTTCTAAATAACACTGGGCAAAGGAGCACACAGAGGAGGTAAGAGCAAGGTGAGGGGCAAGGAAAGCGCCAGGTGAGGTGATGGGAGGCACACTCCATAGCCCTACCCCTCCTTCAAAAAATCAAGCTGCAATCTGGCCCCTGGGCACTCACAGAGCCTGTGTGCACCCCACCACTGAGGTACAAGGGAGAACAGGGGCCTGTCCCTTCTCCTGGCTATGAAGAATCCCGGTGGGAAAGGAAGAAGCAGCTGCCAGAGGGACACACTGCATAGGGAAGAGCGGGTGGAAAGCAATTCCTTTCTGGACTTCAGTGGTGACCACAGCCCTTTCTCTGGTGCTCCTACCCCACTCTAAGCAGAGACTGCTTTCTGCCCAGGCTCCTTGGTGAAGACAGAAAAAACACAATGCCCTTGTCTGTGTGTCTGTGTGTGTGTGTGTGTGTGTGTGTGTGTGTGTGTGTGTCGGGGGTCAGGTCAGAGGATGATGGCATCTGGCATTCTCTTGCAGGTAGGTATGATGGGAAACTTCTCTCTCGGAGCCCTCCACAAGACAGCAAATGGAAGGGGCTTTTGTCGGCATGTTAGAAGACCCGGGACCAAGTCCCATATTCACCACCACCTCCCCGCGTGAATGAAGCAGAGTTTTTTCTTCCTGTCTGGCCTGTAGAATTCAACTTCAAGGTCTCAGCACCTTCTTTCTTAAAAATCCAACTTGAAGCCAATGGAAGCCTCGGGGGCTGGCATCCCTGGGCACTGACTCTGAGTCATGTCAACGGGTGCCATCTTAATCCAAGCATCCAGAGACGGCAACCGGCCTCAGCAGATCGAAGGTTGGGGTGCAGGGAGAAGAGGAGTCTTGGAAGCAGAAAGCTCTGAGTTTGAAATGCCAGCTCTGTCATGTACAGCCTGTTTGATGTGGGCAAGTCCAGAGGCTTCTCAGAGACACTGTGACCTCCTTGTAGGAGATGGTAATGAGGGTTTGATGATGTGAGAAATTCAGAGCACCCAGGACAACTCAGAAATTGCCCTCCCTGCTTAGCACACCACACCCCAGCATAAGATATTCCCTGGCCAATGAGTCAGCCTAGCAAAGCAGGGGTAGATAATGACCAGGGGGCTGGCCCAAGACCAGGAAGGTGACTTCTGCCTCCACAGAGGGCAGAGGGCAAGGCAGGGAACTTGGATGGGGGTGGAGAGGGGCAGAAAGGGGCTGGGGAAGGGGAGGTGGAAGAAAAGGGGAGTCTCTGAATGGGAAGGAAGGAAAAGGGGGGCAGGATAAAGGAAGTTTATTATTCTTCCTGCAGACCAATCATGGGGCTCCTGGAGTGTCAAATTCCAACTCCTGCAGCCAGATGTGACCTGTTCCTGTTATCATGGAATATTAATCAGAGGGGCCCTTGGGTAATTGGGGAGTTTTGATTAGAGAAATAGCCCTTAAAATAATAAGCAGGCGGGAGCCTAGGAAAACCCTCCCCCACTCCTGGTTGCCCACCTCTTAAGCTCCATGCTTCTGAAACTGGACTGAGGGGTTGGGGAGCATGGAGAGGGGGATGGTACCAAAGCTGGCATAGAGACCACAGTCAGACCTTTGGGGGGTTGGTGCAGGGATGGATGGCTACAACTGGGGCTAGAGACTAGGAGTTCCAAGGGCCTGGTACTGGTCTGGCTTCACTCACCTCCCCATCAATCATCACATTAGCTGTTCTAGGGCTTTCCCCCTTGCTGGGCCCCTCCCAGCCAGCCCTCCGCCTGCACCACCGCCTTGGGCTCTGGCCCTGGTGGGACCCCAGCTCTGTTGCAGGCTGCACATGGCCCCTGAGCTCTGTATATTTAGACGGTTAATGAATCTTCCTGTTTGGCTGGGCCAGGCTGAGCCTGAGATGGAGAGAATGAGGGCAAGAATGGGGAGGAGACCCAGCACATAGGCTCCCAGACCCAAAGCATGGAAAGAGTCCAGGCAGTTCAGCTCAAGGAATCCAGAAATTTGCTCCCAACCCTCACCCTCACCCCCAAATCTCCAGGGTACAACAATCTAAGGACAGAAGAAGACCCAAGTTCTAGGCTTAACCCTTGATGTGCCCCCTGCTTGGGCCTCAGCTGCCTCTTCGCATTGAGGGCTCTGGACTAAGTTTCTTCTCTCATCAAACTCCATCAGCACCTACTCTGTGCCAAACTCTGTACTGGGCCCTGTATATTCAGAGAGGAGAAAGAAACAAAGCATTGTCTTCATGCTCGAAGATATCACGGTGTAATGATAGAGGAAGTCATGGAACTATCTCGCACTGAGATAGTTAGCATCGTAATAAAAGGAATTGAGTGCTGATGGCTAGCTGGGCCCTCTGCTTAGGGCTTGCCATGGCATCTCTGTAACAATCCAACAGCGTTAGTGGTATCAGCAGTCCCATTTTACAGATGAGAAAACAGAATGACTGAGGGGTGAGGAACTCAGCAATTGTGATCCAACGTGTTAGAGCCCAGGGGCACCCAAAGAGCTCAGAGAAAGAACCGGGAAGGTTTCTTAATGGAGAAAACAGTTAATATATGCTACCTCCAAAGCATCTGCATCATTACTGGAGGGGTCTGTGTGTGTGTGTGTGCACACACATGTGTGTGTGTTTGTGTGGATGATGGAAACTTACCAGAGAAGGTAGCTTTTGAGGTTTCTCCAATTTTTTTTTTCTTTTAGAAAAACCCTAAAACTATGTACAACTGCAACGAAAATCCTTTACACAGGCCCTTAATCCACAGTGGAATTGCTAGGTCATAGGGCTTACACCTTTTGGGGGCTTTTGATATGTATATTATTATCCAAGTGACCTCCTGAACGACTGCACTAGCTTACAGTTCACCAGACTCATAGGTGTAGAAAGAAGCCATCTAGGGTAGCGTCTTTCAGTTCGAGGGTACATGGGAGCTCCTGTGACCCTGCCGACAATGGGAACAAGAAAGTCCCTGGATCTCAGGTTTTGGTTAATGGGCTTCTCATGAACAGGGCAATACATGCTTCTTGATTTCCCAGAAGCTCTGCAGACCACTACCAGAGCACTCCTGCTTTGGAGCTGGACCTCTGGCTGCTGGAGCCTGGCAGGGGGATGGGTGTAGAGTCCAAGGTGGGGTGGTGGTGGGGAAGACACTTGATTATTTACTCACTCATCAGCTCTTTGCTGAGTGCCAGGTTCACTGGCCCAAAGGAACCCACTTTTTTTTCTTTTTAAAGATTTTATTTATTTGAGAGAGAGAGCACATAAGTTGGGGAGAAGGAGAAGCAGGTCCCCACTGAGCAGGGAGCCCAACATGGGACTCGATCCCAGGGCCCTGGGATCATGACCTGACCCAAAGGCAGCCGCCTAACCCACTGAGCCACCCAGGTGCCCCAGGATCCCACATCCTGATGGGAAGCGGTGGCTCCTTACATCAAAGTTCAGTGGGGGCTTTTTTTTTTTTTATTTTTTTTTTTTTACCATTTTTTGCTTATATCATTCCTTTCCCGATAGATGAAGAAGAAACCCGGGCCTCAAGAGAGAAATTACTCAAGTATTAGTGGCAGATTCAGGCCTCAGATGCAGGCCTCCCGACCCTGAGTCCAGGCTCCTGGGGCGGTGGAGCACAACAGACGGGAAGTTCCTTCCTCCAGGCCTGGAGGGGCTGGCAGCCTACCACCGCCCACTCCCAGTGGAGCAGTAGTGACCCAGGCTGGGGCTGAGGCCAGAGATTCTCTGGCTGCTGAGTCCCTGCTTTCAGTGGCTGCCCAGAGACCAGCCTAGAGTAGGCTTGGTGCCTCCAGCAGGTTGAGAAGCACCGAAGGCTGCTCTGGGACTCCCAGGCTGGTAAGTGGCATGCACCAAGCAGTTCCCAGGGCTCAGTTCCCAGGGCTTGTTAGGCGTGCAGTCACGGAATCCTCGCTGCAATCTCATGAAGGCGGCTGCTACTCTCAGCCTCATCTTCCAGAGGCAAAACCAAAGTCACAGAGGGGTTTCAGCAACCTGCTAAAGAACTCAGAGCCAGAAAGCCGTAGAGCTTGGGTGCCAACCCTGGCAGCATGACTCCAGAGTCTGCACTCTTACCAACCACGGGAAACCAGCCTCTGACGCCATGTGGCTGAACGCGAGCCGTGCAGGCCGCTGGGCCCAGCTTTGCCCTCTCCTCTGGCCGCCACTACCCCCTCATGCCAGCAGCGTGGCCAAGGACCTAAGCATTTGGACTCTGGAATCAAGCCTCTTGAGTTCCGATCCTTGCTCTGCAACCTTCTAGCGGTGTGCTCAAGGACAAGGTACTTTCCCTTTCTGAGCTTCTGCTTCCGTATCTGCTGCTCAGGGAGAATCACAGCCCTATCTCCGATAAGGACCTCTCTAGAACTTTATCGAGTCCTGAGGTGTCCATGGAGTCATGCATGTCAAGTGTCCGGCACAGTGCCTGGCCCATAATAAGGACTCAGTCAATGTCCCCTGTTACTGTAAGGTAATATAGTAGGATGTTGGTGCTCCAGATTGGCTGGGCAGTAAGGTAAGCAGGTAGAGGGGCAGGGACAGGGCCCTGGGATGACTGCTCCAGCCCATCCAAGCGCCCCTTCAACTCAACAAACCTTTCAAAAGGGTATTGACACTGTCTCTGGACTACACTCTGTTCTGGGACTCACTCTAGATGAGATACAGGGATGAACCAGACAGGGTTTCTGGCCTCTAGAAGCTCACAGTCTAGTGGGGGAAACAGACACAGGCCACATAGCATGAGCAGAAACACCGTGAGAACTGAGATGAGAATCCTACCTTCACCTGTATTTGCAGGTGAGAAGCGTCCCTGAAGGATTAACAGGGGTTTCCCAGGCCAAGACCAAGTAGGTGGGCATTTCTGGCCGAAAGAAGAACATTCAGAAAGGCTCAGAGGCTTAAGGGTGCCTGTCCTGGTCAGGGACCAGTGAGTAGGTTTGTGTCATTGGAATGTAAGTTGAGTATGGCGTGGAAAGATGAAAGCTTTGAAGCTTACAATACGGGTATAGGCATGGGGTCAGATCACCCGGGGCCCTGATACCCATGCTCAGGAGTAGGTGGATGATTGACACATTTGAAAGGTAGACAGAGATTGACAATATCAAGATTGAGTTTGGGAAAGATTTTGGCTGCTCTTTGTCAAGAGAGGGGCACGAGCTGGAAGCAGGGAGACTAGGTGGGAGGCTATTGTCATAGTCTGGGTGGGAGGTGAAGGCAGCTTGAACCAGAGTGCTGGCCTTACGGGTGGTCAGCAATGGGCAGAGTCAAGAGCTGTTTCAGAGGCAGAAACTACAGGATTAACCTGGAAGTTTCTAGCTTAGGCCCATCTGCGACAAGACCACGGCTGAGGTGGGAGTAGTCACCTGTGCTCTGTAAACTGGTCTCTTCTTCCCCTTTGGTGTTTGTGTGGGTTTCCTTGTAAAGTTCATTCCAGACAATTCTGATCTTGTTTCAGCTGAACTGAAAGAAAGGGAGATTTTTCCATCCCGCAGCTGGGACCTGGGTTCCCGAACCTCCTAGGGCTAGGTTTTATTGGTGTCCGATCCAGCGGAGTGATCATACACAAAGCTAGGAAGATCTGGCGAGGCTAGGGCCCAGGAGAAGGTTTGGTGTGGCTTGGCAGATGTGCTAGTGTGGGCGGGGCAGAAGGAGGGGAGCTGGGGTGGGTGGGGGAGAGATGTAGGTGGGAGGGTAGCAAGAGCAGTTTGGCCTGGATTAGGGAGGGGATAGGGGTGGATGGGGTGTTGTATAGGGTGAGAAATGAGCAAATCCTGAGTGCTGGCTGTTTCAGAGAAGAATGGCTCCCTTCCCTGGGCAGTGCCCCTAGGTCATAGGTACCTCTGGCCTTTTCTTCTCTGGATTTGACCCTCCCAGGCCCCAGGGGTTGGTACCTCGGGTTGAGCCTCTGTGCTAGAGGAAGGGATTCCAGAGTCCACAGTAAACAACAGTGGCGGGAGTACTGGGAGGCTGTGCAATGGTTTGAAGAGGCAATGGGCTGGAAGTCAGAAGACCTGGGTGAAGGCCAGTCCCGGTGAACTTTCTGCATGACTGTGGGCTCCTCCTCCTTCCCCTCCCTGGGCCTCAGTTTTCCCATCCATCCACCAAGGGGGCTGGACTAGAAGGTTTCTAAACGCCCTAACAACTTGAAAGATTCCATTCTCTTCTCTGAATCTGCCCAGGGGGGAGGCCTTGGGGGCTGGGGCACCGGCAGGGGCTGAGAATTCCATAGCAATTTGCATGTGAAAGCATGTTACTGCCATGGCTGTTAGTGTGTGTAGGGGGGCGCTGAAGACTGGGCAAAGACAGCTAACTGTCAGGCTGGCCTGAGAGGCCCAGGCTGGCCGCCTGACTAGGGGAGAAAGTGGGGGGGAAGGTCCCAGAGGTGGACACTGGAGGCTGCCCCACTTCACTTGTCTCCCCAGGAAGGGCGAACCGCCTTCCATTTAAGGCCCCGCCCAACTAAGATGCCCAGTTCTGGGGCCCGTCTCTACATTCACCCCGGATCTATCCTACGGAGTGACTTCAGAGCTGTGTGAGGTGCCACAGGAGTCTGGGGAGCATGGGGTGACCGGGGAACACTCTTACTGCATTTTCCAGATCTGCTGCGACCAGGCCTAAACCTCCCAGGGCCGTGCTTCCCTCGGGGTTTAAGATAATGTGTTGTTTTGGTAATTGCTTCCTGTCAACTTACAGAGTTCGTCAGTATAAATACTGTGTATATAGAGATACACTGGGTTCACTCACAGGCACAAACTTCTGGGGATTCTGAGAGAAGAAAGAAACAATGCATAAGAAAGAGCAAGTGACCTTGGCCTGTGAGGCAAAGTTGTTGGTTCTGATGCCTGGCTCAGCCAGTCCTGGGGTAGTTAAGTCCCCTCATGTGTCTGGGCCTCAATTTCCCCCTAAGGGGCTTGGTCTGGAAAGGAGCTCTTGGGAAAGTCCTAACTCCACCCTTTCCTGGCCTCTGACCTCTCAGATTCTACTGAACAGGCATGATGGCAGCCAGGGAAATCTGGCTAGTCCCCCTGAGTGCAAAAACTCTGCCCAGTAGAATCCAGCTGGTGTGAAATCCCCCTGATGCAGGGTGGGTTCCAGGATCTCCTTGGCTTCTCCTGGTAATCTGGAAGCTAGCGAGCCACCTGGAGCCTCTCCCTTAGGACCCTGGCTGGAGAAAAGGGGGCAGCTCCTCCCTCAGAAGGCAGTTCCTCAAGTGCTGCCTCCAGGGAGGCTGGGAGAGCTGAGCCCATGGAGCTACAGGGGTAGCAAGGGCTGTGGACGCACATCTCTTCTACTTTGGCTTTGGAAGTGTTGGTCATGGGTCTATTTCAGCCAGCCTCCAGCCCAGGAACCCTGGAGACTGGAGCCTCAGGGTAACTTCTGATGAGGATGTTCAGAAACTTTGCAAAAGGCCAGCTTTGGTCAGTGATGATGGTAACATCCGGGGGCTTGGGGTCCCCAGGAAGCCCAGCCAAACTGCCCATTCCCTGCCTCGCCAGAAAAGCAACAGGTACCATTTATTGGTGCTGACTACGTGCCCGGCATTCGACATTTTATGGGGCAAGAAAATGGGTGAATGAATGCGGGAAAGGCTAACTTTAAAACCCTAGTTTCTGATCTGTGTACCTTCTATTTCTGCCTCTCCTGTTCCCACAGTCCATCACAAACACTTAAGAGCTAACCAGGGCCTTAAAGGCCCTTCTAGAACGTAAGGTCCCTGCTATGTGTCTATTCTGTTCATCCCTGTACCCCAATGCCTAGACCACGAGCTGGCATATAGTAGGTGCTCAGTAAATATTTTCTGAATAGATGAAGAAATCTGGTTCTATTCGTCATTACCCAGACAGGGAAACTGAGGCCCAAAGAAACAGGGACCTGCCTGCCTCTGGTCAAGGGTTACGTGGGAGCTGGCACAGGCCCTCAGTCTCAAGCCCCCAGGCTGGGGCTCTTTCCCCTTTATCAAAGCACCCTGCAGTGAACTCCTTCCATCCTCCCATATCCCTTCACACATTCCCCCCCCAACCCCCAGCTTTTCCTCTTTCTTTCTTGTTGCCAGCTGGGTAATTAACCATTGGAAACCGAACCCATAATTACTGTCTCCCCCATGCCCTTAAATTGCTTTCAGTTTGGGATCTGTGACCCCTGTCCTGGTGGAGGTTGGTCTCCACCTCAGCAGCCTCCCAGAGGGGGATCCAACCTAACAAGCACCAGCTGGGGCTCCAGCCCCCCCAGATCTAATGGCCAGCTGTACAGGAGACCAGCAGCAGATGGGCAAGGAGGGTCCCCAGGCCGGCTGGGGCTGACTCGGCAGGGGTGTCAGTGGTGACTGTGACGTCCAGGCAAGGCTGGATTTCTGAAAGCGACTGAGGCCACGTGGCCAAAGGGCTGCTTGTTCAGCTGGGGCAAACTAGGGCCCCCAGTGGGGCCCGGGTCTCTCCTTGAGTTCTTCAGCCCACACTCAGTCCCTGTTAGAATGTGCCAGGCCATCCACATCCTCGGCGAGGCCTCCTGTGAGCATAAAGTGGACCAGTGCAATAAATCACAGGAGCCCTGGTTTTCCAGCTCGTGCGAGGCCTGTCCCTTCGAGGGAAACTGAGGCCTGGTTAGCACCTGTCCAGCTTGCCTGATTGGTGATCTGGGTTCAGCCCGCAGAGGAAGCCAGGCAGCCCCACCCTCACCTGGAAAGCATCGTCTATCCCTGACTCACCAGGAGCTTAGCCCAGCTGGAACAGGAAGGAGAGCTGAGGGTGCGGCTGGTCTGGGCCCTACCACGGGAGGCTCACACCTCCAGCCTCCACCTAGCTTAGCTTGGTCGCTCTCTGACCCACACAGCTGGGAAGGGAAGGTGGGGGAGGGCTCCTGTTCTTCAAGGTCTCTAAGGAAGCAAGCTTGCTGGGTCTCACCCCAGACAGGGCAAGGGGCAAGGGGGTGGGGAGAAGGAGAATTACCATCGAGGAACTTCTATTTGCTCACAGTGTAGAAAAAGGCCTGGGCTCCAATCCCAGTGCTCTGGATCACTTGATGGTGCCCCTGGGCAAGTCACTGCCCCTGATAGGGTCTCAATTTCCTCATCTCAGATAGGAGGCAAAGAATTCCCCACTGTCCACCCTCACAGGAAGGTTGAGACTTGGTGACATAATGTGTGTAAGGTAAGTGTTTGAGACAAGTGGCAGGCGCGGTCCAGGTGAAGGACACTGCCACAAGGAGCTACTGAGCACCACTGTGTGGCCAGCACTGCTCGGGCACCGAGCCCAATCCAGCACCCGCCACGGCCCCTAGGCCAGGGCAAGTGGCAAGAGCCAGTCACAGATCTGGGCTGTTGGAGAGATGGCCCCACACTTTCCCCAGCTTTCTCCCGCTGACTTGCCTTCACACCCCCAAAGCTACTCCCAAGGGGCCCCCAGGAATTCGACCCCTCACCTGCAGGGCGAGGGCAGCTGATAGCTGATAGTGGGGGACCACCCAAGGACACTGAGTTGCAGAAGTGCATGAAGGGCTCAATCAAGCCGGTCAAGCTCCACCCCAGTTAGAGACGTCAACCTGTCCTGAAAACCAAGCCCTGGTTAAAGAACCCCCGACCCAGGCTGGGGGCCCCACTCTGGGCAGGCAGTCAAGTAGCAGAGGCCCCATCTGATCCAGGCACTTCCTTTGGTTAATGAGAAACCAAATAAACAGCCTCTGCCCCAGCTGGCTCCAGGAGCACCCCAGCCGGGCCCAGCCCTGCTCCAGCCCAGCCTCCCTTCCCTTCACCCTACAGGTCCCATAGCTCTCCTCCCCCTTCCTTCTCCCTGTGCTTCCCACTTCCCTCATAGCCCTGCCTGTACCTTGGCTGGTTCTCCGAAGCCTTCGGGCTCTGGATCACTAACTAGCCCTCCCCTTCCTTCCTCCTTCTTCTTTCCTCTAGTGCCTTCTTACCCATTTCTAAGCTACTGGGATCTCACTTGCCTCCTCTCCTGACATCTGCCTTGGCCAGCTCTACAGGGAGCTCCCCACCCCCAGACTGGAGCAGGAAGGCCCCAGGCCCTTGCCACTCTGCCTCTCTGTTGAGGGATTGGGGCCAGACCCTCCTGCACCATCAGCCTGTGGGAGACTGGGTGCTCACGGCTGCTCACGGCTGCTTAGCTCTAGGGCTTTGCCTGCCAGCCAGAAGCCCCTGAGTATGGCACAGTGAGGACTCTGGGGTAGCCCACCTCTGAAGACAAGAGAGGAAGATTCTTCTGGCTAAGAAGTGAACTGGGTGGCCTGAAGCAACCCCAGTCCCCAGTGGGCCACAGCTGAGGCCCAACTCTTGGAAAGTTATTTCTATCTACCTTTAGGTATCTTGAGGCAGGGCAGGGCCCGGCCTGCCAGCAGGTCCCAGATGTAGCTCCAGCCAGGTGGTGGCAGTGCCTGTGGACACACCCAGGTCTCCATGGGAACACCCCCTCCCCCATCAATTCTCTCTAGCAGAGCCTAATGACAGACTGGGCGGATGCTCATGGCCTGTGCCACAGAGGTGACGGGACAGACAGGGAGAAAGGGCTGCAGGCTCCAGCAGAACAAGAGGGCAGAGAACTTGGGGTGGGGTGGGGGAAAATAGGACAGGCCTAGGTCACCTGAAACAGCTTGCTCCACTAGGAAAGCCACCCTTTTCCCATACCGGCCCAGATTGTCAGTGATTTGGGCACAGGAAATCTTTCTCTCTCCCTCTCTCAATCTCTCTCTCTCTCACACACACACAAACACTCACATACTCACACCTCATTCCCCAATATCATGACACCATTTTACACCCATTTCTCCATGTGGTTAATTTTTTTTTTTAGTTCTCATTTTTTTTCTAAGAAAAAAGCAACAAGAAAATAATTCAGAGTTTATACAAAACATCTTTACATTATTTCTTCCAAAAAGACTAGTATTTACACAAATGGCAACAGAAACAAAAACAAAAAACCCTTCCGACTGCCACCTGGAAGGGACTGGCTGTTTCGCTCCCTTTCCCACCTGGCACTGGGGTGGGCAGCTGGCCAGGAGGCAGTGTAGAGGTGGGTGGTGACAGGCCCAGCTCCTTCCCCATGGCCACTTGGGGAGCGCCTACAAAGCGCACTCCAGTGGCAGTCTGTTAGCAGCCGTGCTGGCAAGGAGCCGGGGTCAAAGTGCACGGCGTGCTGGCCCAGCCCTGGGCAGCCTCTTCCTCTTTCCAGGCCCTGGCCCAAGATTGGAGGGGGCAGCGGAAGCTGGGTTGAGGGGGGCACCTGCCTGTGCTAGAGCCCAGAAAAGGAGCAGGCCACCTGGCTTTATACCCGCTTAGATCCCTGCCCTGGGCCTCTGTTTCCCACTAGGCCAAAGGATGCCAAAGGTGAGAAGAGAACCGGGCGGGGAGGGGGAGGGGGAACTCCCAGCTCTGCAGGGCAAATAGCCACCTGGGCACCTCACCTCCCTCCACCCCCATGAGGTCATTTGCCTGCAGCAGCTCTCCTGTTCCCCAGGCAACAGCCAATTAAGACGTTAATTACCGTGAGAGTGAGGGAGGCAGGAGATGCCCAAGAATCCCACAAGGAAGAGATTTTTTTTTTTTTTTTTGGGTGGAAGGGTGGCAGCCACTACCCCATTGCCAAGATCAGCTTTGTAGAAGGAGGGTCAGGAGGGCAGGGTGAGATGCTTTGCCCAATGGCACTCTCATCTTCCCTCCTGGACAAGAAGAGCTCTGGCCAAGCCACCCCTCCCCCAAACACCAAGGAGTTTATAAAGAGATACCATCCTATGCTTCCTGGCTGGCCACATCCTGCCCTTGTTCCCTTAAACTGGGCCAGGCCAGGCTCAGAAAGCCCAAGGAGGGGCTGGCTTTTACATTTTCCATTTTTCTTTAAAAAACAGATGAAAATGAGTTGACAGCTAAAAAATGAACACAAAAACATTAAAAACAGTGATCATAGCGGACAAACAGTCCTGGGAAAGGGGGGGGAAGGGGGAAGGGGGGCAGAGCCGGGGGGGCATCTTCCTGCCTGCTGTCCATCAGCGTCCAACCCTGCCCTCCAAGAAGGGGCGCCCCTGCAGAGCCCAGAGGCCTGGCCAGAGGGGGAAGGCACAAGAGCGTGGGGGCTGGGGACACAAGCACCCCCCTCCGAAGCCCAGGGGGCAGGGCAAAAGGGGGATTATAAAAGCCAAGAAACTACAAAACTAAATACAAAGGTGGGCACAGCTGGTCAGGGGAGGGAGTGTGGGGGAGAAAGGAGAGGTGCAGTCCTGGCCGACTGTCTCTCGGGGACCCGAGGCTGCGCTGGGCCCTCAGACCTTGTAGTAGATGTTCGCTGGGCTCTGGGGTGGCATCTCCTGGACGATGTAGACGGGGTGCCCGTAGTCCCCACTCACCTTCTCGTAGTGGGGGCAGTAGTTGTTCTCTGTAGTCCGTAAAGGGATGATGATGTCGCTGGGCTCGGTGCCCGCCGTGCCACTGCCCCCCTTGGGACTGGCCAGGGTACTGAGGGAGAGGGCGGGCGCCCGCTGTTGGGTGTGCTTCCGGTGCCGTTTGCGCAGCTTGAGTAACAGAACTGTCAGGAAGATGATGATGAGCAGGAAGATGACACAGCCAGCGCCAACGGCTGCGAACAACGCCACCTTGGAGTTGAAGAAGCTGTCGGCGTCCCCACTGCCACCTCCGCTTGCCCCAGGGCCGCTTTTCTCTTCCTGGTTCACAGTCTCTGAGGAAGGAGGAGGGAGGGGAGACGTGGTTGGCCACGGGTCCCAGGGACACACTGCCCATTCCTGGCTGGGCCCCGTCCTGCCTCGCTTCAGAGACAGGGCCTGAAAGGGTGGCCAAGCAATGGCTTCTGCCCTTCTGGGAGACACCCACAGCACTCACCATGCTTGCCGTCAGAGTCACCCAGGGAACCCCGGCCGCTGGGGGCCTGCGTGGCCATCTTGATAGTGTTGTCTGCCTCCTTGCTGGGCCGGCTGGTGGTCAGCTGCTCAGGCGTCACAGCATTGGGGTCTGGGGGTGGGGAGAGGACGGGTGAGCCAGGGACCTCAATCATCTAGCACAAGCCAACAGTGACCTATAAGTCAGACCTCAGATACTCTGACCCTATTGCCCCTCCCCTACTCCCGAAAGCACCCATACCCAGCCAGGGACATCTGTTGCAAAGGCTCAACTGGGGAGCCCTCACACCGGGCACTCACCTTGCCCAACCTTCATGACGATCTTCATGGTGCGTGTACGGCACACGCCTCCCTCCCGGTTTTCCAGTCCCTCCAGGCTCCCATTGGATGTAGCTGTAGCAAGAAGCCAGAGAAGTCAGCAGGAGAGAAAGGTCTGCCCACACTACCTAGAAATCCTAGTGCTGACTTATCCCATAAGAACAGAACTGGGAGTTGGGGAGGGTGGCAAGCAGCTCCCACCTACCTGCGAACCTTTCCGCCTGTCTCCCTTGCACTGGGAACAGAGTAGCCAGCCCCGGACCCAGCCCACATCAGAGACTAGCGCTTCCCCCAAGGATGCTACTCCTTGATCATGACCAGGCCTTAGCCCTTCTTTCTCAGTGGACACTAAGGCATCTTCTCTTTGGGCCATGTTGCTCAGAGGCAAAACAATCAGAACCAGAATCATGGGGGAGGCTCCTGCACAGACTGGAAGGAACCCAGTCAGGTGAACCGGGCTGGAGTCCCAATACTGTCCCTAACTCCCCGAGTGACATGGGGCAAGAAGCTCCTTCACATCTTGGGGCCAATTTCTCATGATGAGAAAGGCCCAACCGCCAGCTGATCCCAAAGAGTTCTGACAACTCTGCCATTCCCAAGATTAGACCTTAGGCAGGCCCAGAAAATGAGAACTTCAGGTGGGCACCACAAATTGGGAGTCTTCCCCCACCCAACTTCTAGAGCAAAGGGGACTGGCAGCCACCCCCTTGGTGAATTTTAGGGCCAGAAATCCCAGGCCAGGTTGGAAGGAGAGCACACCGGTCTTCAGAGGGGTCCAGACCAGGACAGGCCATGTGCTAGCTCACTGTACTACTTAGAAACCTCTGCTGCTACCACGTAAGAGAGAACCCTATGATGGGAAGGGACTCACAGGTAATGTAGTAATCATGGTGCTTCTTGAACTCCAGGCCCATGTAGTTGGGGCTGAACTCCTGGAACTTAATGGTGAAGCGGATCTCCTGCTCTGGCCGATTGCAGGTGACCAGCACATTGGGGTCAAGCACGGTGCTGCAAGCAGCCGCCTGCTCGGGCCGCACCAGGTACAGCTTATAGTACTCGTAGGGCCGCCCTGCTTCCGCTCGGGGGCAGATGATGTCCAGCTTGTCTCCAATCTTTGGGTAGATCACCAGGCCCTTCCCACTCAGGAACCTGCCCAGAAGGGAAGACAGTCAGCCTCAGGGTCGGGGGTCCTGGGCCCTCCCCTGAATTGGGGGCGCACACCATGAAGGCCAGGCTGAGCCTGCTAGGTGGAGATGGGAAGGAGAGGTATCTCGTCCTTCTACCATCCTCAGGCTGGGGTGAGGAGAGACAATCACACTGCCAGCAGGGTGTGGAAGGGGTGGCCCATGGGCAAGGCTGCCAGGCTTTGACTGCTCGGCAGGGTGGGGCACGGCCTACCTGGGGGAGGCTTTTGTCCTAATGTGGCATTTCCGCAGGGGGCTGACATGGCCAATGGTGTCAGACTTGGGCTGCCTGGAGGTGGTGGCCCTGTTCTCCTCCTTCCCCCGTCACACTTACATTCCTTCAGAGCCACTGCTACCATCTCCCCAGCACACGTGTGCGTGTGTGTGTGTGCAGATGCACACACACAAACATACAACGAGCCCACACATGCCTTAGCCACCATCCCTGTGGCTCCCAGACTACAACTGGGGGAGCTCAATCTGTCTGAGACCCAAGCCTTCTCTCCCGTCCTTGCTAATCTTGGGCCTGATAGTGAGAGAGGAAGAGGCATTGCTTGGAACCAAGGAGTAATGGGTAGTCTCTGGCGAGGTGCGACTCTACACAGCATTCCCCACTCCCTACAGCCCAGTGTCTTAGAGGGGGGACCCATCCAACCCCCATAGCGTGAGGACCTGAGTCCCCAAACTTGACTAGTCTCAATCCTAAAAAAGAGCAGACGGAGGGGAGAAATGGCCCAAACACCGACAACAGATCATGTAAGAGATGGTCCCAGGAACCTCACACATCTGTGTTCTAATACCTCCACCTCTACATCTGTCCCTGTTATAGACCCTGAGGGAGCAGGCCAAATGCCTTCTGAGCCAGGTTCATCTTCTAATTTTAAAGGCTGGGACCAGGGAGTAGCAGAGGGAGGGCAACTGCCCAAGCCCATCTACCCCTATCACTCTGTCCTTACGTAAGCCCACAGTCAAACCATGGGGCTATCTTGGCCATTTCTGAGCCTGGGCAGGCTGGAGCTGGGAGCAAGGCAATAGCATGGAGGAAGGAGAAAGGAGACAGACTTCGGAACCAGACAGACATGGCCCTTCCTAGCTCTGCGACCTTGGATGAGCTGTATGATCTCACAGAGTTTCAGCTTCTTCACTTATAAACTGGCAGTGGTAAGAGCCCTATCCACCACCCCTGCCCCAGGATCGTGGAGTGGGTACAGTGGTGCATGCAGAGCGCCTAGCACATAGTAGGTACCAACATGTTTGACTCCTGCTTAGAAACAGTCTAGTCTGCCACGAGGCAAGATACTAACAGCAAATGCCTATGACACCAGTCTTGGGGTTTTTTGGCGAGGGCGGGGGCTGGCTAGGAAGAGAAGCTACAACCCCATCCTTGAGGATTTTTCTGTCTGCTGTGGGTCAGAAAAGTAAAAAGGATCCATGCTTTAGCAACAGACAGTACCAGGCTATCTGTAGGTTATGTGGGAGGATGGTGGCTCAAACTGCAAGGGCTGGAGGCAGCGAGAGGAAGGAGACAATTCATCTGACAGGAGATGGTTCCTCAGAAGGAGCAGAATGCAAGTGGGTCCTGGCGGGGCAGGGGGAGGAGGAGGAAGAAAATAAGAAGTTAACACAGAGCAAGAATGGACAGGAGTGGCTAGAACACAAACCCCAGGCCAGTGACTGGCCCCACAACTGGTAGACAGAAGCAGAAGAGGGGGTGGAAAAGCTCAGCTGGGGCCAGTCTGAAAGGCCTCAAGTGTCACAACAAGCATCCCACTGGGGACAGACCTTCTAGCAAGGACAATGGAGGGTTGAAAGTAGCACTTCAAGGGAACAGAGCTGACAGCAGGAGAGCATGGCTCCACTTCCTGGGGGCCTGTTGCTCACTGGGGACCACAAGGTACGAGGGCCTGCCGGGAGCTCAGGGCCCTCACTCAAGGGAGGCAAATGATACCCAAGGAGGTGAGTCTAGACCAAGCAGATGAAGAAAGGCAGCCCTCCCTCTGTGTTAAACGAGACTTTGACAAGCTGAGACCTGCCATCTTCCTCTACAGGAGGGTAAAAACCACAACAAGAAGGTCTTTCCCTTAGTACCTGGATTTACTGCACTCTAGAGGGCCAAAAAGGAGGCAGGCATGGGGGGAAGGCCCCTATAAACACTGAAGAGGGAACAGCCTCACCCCAGGCCCCCATAATTCCCAAGGCCATTTTCATTTCCCCAGCCTCACACTGGGTCCACCCAGATAGCTGGATTCGATGACTTCTAACTTCTTAGAACCAGTGGAAACTTCGAGACCTACTGAGTCCAGGTCCCTCATATGAGGGACGGTGTGATTAGTTGAACATTCCTATGGAAGAGAGGTGCTCCAAGCTGACTGGAGGAGGCTACCCTCCGCCGGGACATTAAGCCCTAGGGCTCTAAGAAGACCTAAAGCCTTGGCTGATTCCTCACAGAGCTGCGCTTCAATGAGACCTTCCATGGAGGTGATGGCAGGTGCACAGAGGGCATGCAAATGGGTACAGGTCATCTCACCTCTCGTGCCACTTGGCCCTGGCTTCCTCACCGGGGGCTTAGCTGTTCTAAGCACATCTATGGCCGCTCAGGGTCTGGAGCTCCGGATCTGAAACACAGGGCTTCCAGCTACTGGGGGCTCTACCTTGAATCCAGAGCCATCGAGGAAACAGATGTCTATACAGTGGATGGAGGAGGGAGTAGAAAAAAGAACTATGGCCCCTAACACCGCTCAGACTCTCTTCAACCTCAGCAAAAGACTTCATGAATATTCATCAGTTCATTTGCATAGCAGCTGGCAGAGGGAAACTCACCTTCCCCTAAAGTGCAAAAGGGAGAGGAGCCTGATGAGACCTGCCTTCCCTGACCCTGATCCCCTATAATGGTGCCTCCACAGCATCTTCTCAAACATCACAACTGCTTCTTGGCCTACGAGAAGCCCTGGAAAGTGGCAAGGGGACATAAGGGGCAGGTGTGTAGCCAGCGAGAGCGAAGCCTGAAGCCAGGTACAACACTAGTCATACTATCCAGGTGGGGGTGAGGGGGACCCTGCAGGTCTCCCCTCATACATGTCAGGTTAGGAGTAGGGGCAAGAGAGGAGGACAAAGAGATTGTCCCCAAGTTAAACTCTTCATCCCCCACTTTTCAAAAACTATTATCAGGCCAAGCTTTCTTGCCTGGGGCCACCCCCAGACAAAGCCCTTTTCTGGAAAATAAGGGGATTGACAAGGCCCAGCAGGAAGCCTAAAGCAGGTCGCCATGGTAACCCCTGAGGCCTTCCCTCCTCAGCTTCTGATAGCCCCAGGACCCCAGTGAGCCACCCCAGGGAGGAAAAGGACTTGGGGGAGGCTGTTGGAGCATTCCAGCTCCTTCTTATGGCCTAACTCTTCCCTTCCACCCTAGCCCAAGTCTCTCCCTCAGCCTTTCTGCTGAGCTGAGAAGTGCCGCCATGACTGCTAGTTACAAATCCTGGGAGGCGAGAAGACTGAAGGGTCTGGGGCAGTGGCCTGGTCAGAGGCTAACTGCCCTCTTGCTTCCTTCATCCCGCTGAGCCCCTCTCTGCCCAAACACAAACAATCTGCAGTGGGGGCAGCTTGCAGCTATGGGGGTCATGCCCAGAAAGGTGCCCATGTTCCACCAGGTTCATGCTTTCCTTCCCTCAGGCTCTAGAAATCTGTGGTCAAAGAGTGGCCGAAGGGAGAGCCTGGTCCCAGACCGCACCGGTCCAAGTTTGGTAGTAGACTCCAGCCACCACCTTGATGCGGGGACCCCGGCGGCATTGTGCCTGTACCCACAGAGTGGTAGGACGAGTGGAGGACAGACCCCAAGCCAAAGCTCAAGTCTGCTCCCATCCCAGCAAGGGTGGGGAGCCCCCAAATTAAAGGCTCCTCTTTCATTCCCCCAGCTCCACCCAGCCCCCGAGGGCAGGAGCAGGCCTGGCGTGTCCCAGCAGTGCCCGCCCAGGCGTGGGTGGGCAGGAACAGCAGCTGGGTCCTGGCACACACACAGCACTGTCGGAGGCAGAGAAGCCAGGAGAGTCCCAGAGGAAGTCACCCTCCCCACCTACACTGAACTCTGCCCTCCCTCGGCCCTCCCAGGCTCCTACTTGGGTCCAATGGAGGGGGGCTCACACCCCTTTCCTTGTTGTCTGCTTTCTGTGGGATCCCTGAGAGGAAGTGAGGCTCCTGGCCCAGAGAGGAACCCAAGGTACCACTCTGAGCTCAGAAGGGAGAGTGCCAGGCAGGAGCTGACCGCCCTGAGTTCAGGTGACTGAAGCAGGCTGCCCTCAGAGGCAGACCTAACCAAATGGAAGGAGGAAGCCAGGACACTGCTCGTCCCACGCAGGCAGGGCCTGAGTCACAAGGACAGATGCACGCACACCTGTGAGGTAAGAGGGGAACCCAGGGGCAGGGAGCCGGCTCCTCTTTCCAAACCCCACCTTGAATTCCTCTCTCTCCTAGCTCCTGAGGGAGCAGGATGGCATGGAAAGAATGGCATACAGCAAGCTCTGCCCCCTGTGAGCTGAGTCTAGACAAGTCACTTCCTTCTTCCAGGCACAGGCCTTCTCATCTGGAAACAGGCGGCGGGGGGCAGGGGGGCAATTCCTACTCCTAAGGGCTGATGGGAACCACCAACGAACTCACATAGGAGGATGCTTTGTAAGTAAGTAGAAAGGTGCTGCCTGACTGTTAAGTTGGCCTGCCAAACACAGTACCATTTAGAAGAAGCTAAAGGAGCTTCCACTCCTGGCTGCTGGCACCCCCACCCCAAAATGCCCACTATGAAAACACACACAGGAGGGGCTGCTATTCCAGGGCCAGGAATCCAGGATGTGGCTGGTGAGCAATGCCCCCCACCACAACTTGCCCAATAATCACAGAGTGGACCCTCCCCCAAACCTGGTGTTTTAGTGGCAACAAGCAGCCTCCTGGCTGGCCCACCCCTTCCACAGTCCCAACCCCAGAAAACAGTAGTGTCCAGGGCCTGTCCATCCCAATCCACCTGAGCTGATGAGGCGGCAGAGAACCTGAGGGGAAACAGGGAACCCTCCATTTAGCCCCCACCCCAGCCTCACAGGCCCTTCTTGCTTTGGCCTGACCGCCTGGGGTAGGGGTGGGGAGGGAGGGGAACAGGAAACTTTAGGAGCTGCCGGGTTCCCATCACTCTCAAGCCCCCACCTGTGGCCAATCAGCCACAGAGTAGAAGAGGTCAGGTCTCTAGCCGCCCCGGAAAGGGGCCCCCTGAGCTGGCCTCCCCAGGACTGTGAGCTGGAACAGCTGTGAGGGGGCTGGGACCAACATTTTGGCTCCTAGCAGGCAAGCCTGGGTTGGGGTCTGCAGCTGCCCCCACCCATGCTGGCTGGAGTCAAGGGTCCTGGACACCAAGCCGAACCCCCCCACCCCCACCCCCTTTTGGGAAGGTGTAATGTGATCTCAGGCACATTCCCACTCCCTGGAGGTGGGGGAACCTGAGTGGGGGGTTAGGAAGGGGTCAGAATGGGACAGAGAGACTGAACTGCAGCAGCTGGACTTGGCTGAGGACTCAAGTGTGAGGCCTGCCGGCTGCCCCAAGCTCTCTGGAGAAGAGGCTAGGGGGAGGGGGCCACTCTGGGACCTTCCATCACAGCCCCCAACCCAACAAAGCACATGCATACCCTCTGGTTTCTCCCAACCTGTAGTGGGACTAAACTTAGAGCCCACTCCCCACGCTCATCAGGCAAATCTGACAAGAGGGGCAAAGGAGAGGCAGAAGCCCTCACCACCCAGAGACTTTCACGCTGAAAGACCCCAGCACCAATTCTGGGAAAGAGCCTGGAAGTCTTAAGTCAGAGCTTCCTGCTCCCCTCTCTCAGTCAGGGCTGGGGCTGCATGCACCCTGGAACCTGGAAACATACCCCCAGCCCCACCACTTCTTTATTTTGATTTCTTTTCCCCAAGAAGGAAGCAATTAAGCAAGGTTTATAGGCACTGGGAGATTTGAGTGGGGGGGGGTACCAGCTCCTGAGAAGGCTGAGGAAAGAGACCAAAAGCACGGAGGAAGAGGGGAGGGGAGAGAGAAAATGAGCCTGTGAGGGAGAGCACGGGCATGTTCGAGAAACAAAAGGACTTGAGAAAAAGAGGCAGAGAGTGACTAAGAGTGAGAGGGAGTGTGAGAAAGAGGGAGAGCAGGGCGAGCCTCACTGGAGAGGGGAGGTGAGTGAGGCTCACAGAGGGTGTGAGAGGGCGAACCAACACAGACCTGAGAGGGAGAACTCGTGCAGGAGGCAAAGAGGGAGAGACAGACAGAGACAGACTGTTTATTTGAAAGGCTGTGGCAGCCTGAGGGTTGGGCGCGGTGGCAGAAGCAGCCCCTGGAGCTCTTGTGGAGCTGAGGGCAGTGCCTCCCTCCTGTCCTCCTGCCCAGCCCCCCATGCACCAACACACACAGACCCCTGGGCATGGATGGAACTGGGGGGCATGCAGAGGCACGAGCATCAGTCCCCCACCATTCTTGGGATCTGCTCAATTACAGGACAGAATTTGTGCGGGTCCTACGTAGTCCTACTGAGTCCTCACCCTGCACCCAGATGCCTGCCCTCAGCCTGAAGTGGATGGTGGGGTGGGTGGAACTAAAAAACCTGGGAACTGGTCCACAGCACTAAAGGCTCAAAACACAAAAAGGGAGAAGCTCAGAGAGATCTTGTTTCTCCCAGCACCCCCCCTCCAACTCTGCAGGAGGGCTCCTTTCCAGCTGCGGAGCTGCCTGCTATCTCTGGTTAGAGACCCGAGAGAGCAATTAGGTCACTCCCATGAGCCCCTATAATGGGCTACCCCAGGCGGATTTCAGCTATCCTGACTGGAGAGAGAGCATTTCCAGCCTCCACCTCCCCTGTAAGCAGGGGGTGGGGGTGGGGGGAAACTGGGCTCTTCACAACCCTTTCCCTTGAGCTAAATAGCTCAGGGCCCCCAGACTATCTTAACTCCCTGCTTTTAGGAAAGTGCTGCACCCAGTCTGGCTCCTGGGAGGGAGAGAAATTCTTGTCAATCACTTTCCTTGTACCTTGTTTCCTTTCCGGAACCCTATACACTCACCTTGTTTTAGCCATCCCACAAACCGGTAAATAGGACCCTACCTTAACCCAAGAACAGAACTAGAGAAGTGGCCTTCTCCCACTCCAGGGCTGAGAGATGCACTGTCCCTGGAAGGTAAGAGGCCAAGGCAGGCAGGAGCCTGGGAAGTTAGCCGGGGAGCCCAGGAGAGTGGAAAGAGATTACAGATACAAAAATCAGAGAGCGCAGAGGGCAGGCCAAAGCCCCCCAGTTTCCCACTAAGTAGGGGTATCTGCACATCACCAGGGACCTCCACAAAACAGGAAGACCAATCTTGACCCTGGATTCCAACCCCAGTCCTGAATGCCAAAAGAGTAAAAGGTCCAGAGGTCACTACACAGCCCCAGACTCTTCACTAACAGCCCAGAAACCACTGAGCCACCGCCCTAAAAGGTGTGTGTGTTGTTTGGGGGTGGGGGGGATTGTGAAGGGGAAGGAAGAGGAAGAAAAGAAAGGATCTCCTCTACATGGCTACATCCCCAACCCCTTGGGAAAAACTAAGCATAGCTTCCCAATCTGAGGGACATAGGGCGGGGGGCCACCGGGACCCGCCTGGCCAGGAATCCTTCCATCCCCACCCCCCCTCCCTCGCCAGCTCCGACGCCACTCTGCCTGGGCTGGCCCTCGAAGCTCTGCCGCTGGCTCCATTGGACCCCCGACAGGCGCTGGATCGAACCCCCCTCCCCAACAAATCCCTCTCCCACTCCGCCCCTCTCCACCGGCCGCCTTTGTGAGCCTGGGAGCGGCGCCCGCCCTTCCACGGCCCCGATAGGGAGAAAAGAAGGGCCAGAAGAGACGGCAAAGCGAAAAGCTAGGGAAGCAAAGAGAGAAGAAAGAGAAATGGAAATGGGAGAAGCCCGAATGGGGATACATGTGCAGCCACCCGCCCCAAGCGCGGAGTCCCGAGCCTTGGTCCCTTCACAGCCAAACAAACGAGAAACCTGTGTTCCGGCCTCGTCCCCCACCCAGGTCAAGCTCGCCCCTAAAGCGGCTCTCGGAGAAAACCGCCACGTTCCCAGGGGCCCCATAGGGGAATGCGTTCTCTCCCCCACCCAGCTCTCGGGTGCGCCCTCGAGCGCCCGGACTCCCAGCTCCGCCAGGCGCGACAATCCGGACTTGATCGGGGGCGTGCGAAGGAGAGAGCGCGGAAGCCAAGGGGTCACAAGCCAGCCGAGTGCCCCCCACTCCACCCCGCCGCACCCTGCCCCACCCGCCCGCAGGAAAACACACTCGAAAACGCCAGAGACAAAATGGGGCGCCGCTCCTCCTCGAAACACCTCCCCACACGCACTCGGGGGCGCGTGGCCTCACCCTTCAGGAGTGCCTCCCACCCCCAGGGACCTGAGCCAATAAGTTACTCACTTGGGGTTGAGGGAGCTCCAGGACACGGGCTCCAGGTTCTTGGCCAGCGGCGTGGCGAGCCGGCACAGTGCCAACACGACCATCGCCACAAGCCACTTGCCAAGCCAACGCTGCCCAGGCCGGGCCATCTTCCCAGGAGCAGGCTGCACTTGGGATCCCCTGGCGCCTCCTCAGCAAACTGGCCTCGCCTTCCCGTGCTGCGCTGCGCTCTGAACCGCTCAGGCGCCCATCCTCCGCAGTCGCCGGCCTTGAAGTGCTCCCCTCCCGCCGGCTTCGGCGTCGCTCTTCTCCGCCCGGCGGGCCAGGCGGACTCACTGGGCAGCCGTCCCCAGCCCGGGCATGGGCCGCGGCCTCCGAGGTCTCGCTCCTCTGGTCTCTCCGCCGCACGAGGCGCGACGGGGGCTCTGCGCCCCCGGTGATCCCGCCCGATTCCACTGGGCTCCCCGAGACTGTTCGGGACTGCGCGCCCTTTCCCTGACTGGGTCTCCCCACTGAGGACTCGGTGGCCGCACCGACGCCTCGACTGTCCCGGGATCGACGGCCCTTGGAAGAAGTGGGAGTCTCCCCACAATGCGAGCTCAGTCCGGGGGCTCCCGGCTGGGTCGCCCTGGCACGGTCTCCGTTCTTCCAGGCCACACTGGGACTCTGGGCTGCGCGCCCCACCGACAGCTTCTACTTCAGCGGGGGCCCCGTTCAGTGTACTCAGAAGAGCGGGAAGACGCAGCGGAGCGAGATAGTCCCATCGATTTGCGCTTCTGAAGCCTCGGCTGGGCCGCTCCGCAGCCCCGTCGCCGAGTCCTAGCTCCCCGGCGATTGCACCCGAAGGTCTGCGGCCAGTGCGATTCTCACACGCCTCCCACTGCTGTCCAGCGCGCATAGACTCTCCCGGCGGCCGCTGGGCTGTCTACTCCCCTGCTCAGGCGAACGCAAGGCCGACCCTACTCCTTTTAGCCAATAGGAAGCTCCGTCTCGGGGTCCTTGTCCCCTGTCACGCCCCCCAGAACAGGAAGGGGGCGGGGCTCCTGGGAGCTCTTAAGGACGCCGTGCTCACGATGGCACCAATCTGAGAGTGCGGCTCTTGCGGGTAGGGGTGGGTCCGTTTTAGTCTCGTTCCCAGAGCGCTCGGCCGGTGGGAAGTTGGCGTTCCTCTAGGGCTGTCGGCCTGCTCTCCTCTCGCGCGCCTAGTCGACACTCTGGCCCACTGAACCAGATGGGCCCTGTCGCAAGTATCCCGGGAACGTACTTCCATTCTCTTTATACAGGAACCCTGAAGTCCTGCTCTGCGCCCACCTCTGTGGCAAAAGTAGCCTGGTTGCTCCCCGTCCCATCTCACGTAGGGCTCTGGTGGGCCTTCCTCCTTCTTACCTCACAATGCAGTGTCTGCTTGCACTTGGACCTGGAGTCCTAAACACACAGATCCGATAGGTGATGGAGACTCAAGAGAGATCAAGTACCAGATGGAGGTGGGTGGGAGGTGCGCTCTTTGCCCCTGGGGACCAGGCCTTTGGATTCTCAGCCTCAGTGGAGAGCTTTGTGGGACCTGGGAGCCCAAACCTAGAGTCTTGTTCTGTCTGAAGGGGCAGGCAAGACCCCGGAATAGGCCAGCGGGGATGTGAGGGGGCACCTCGATAACGAAAGACACCTCCTGGGCAAAGAGGAAAGGGTGCAGGCAGACGCCTTTTGAAAAAGCAAAAGCGAGCGTCCTGGCCCCAAGACGCCAGACTCTAGGCCCTCCCGGCCTCACCATCTGGGGCTTTGTCTTCCAGCCCTGGCCCATTCTCCCCGCCCCTCCTCGCTTCCTTGCCTATAACTTTGGCTCCATCCCACAGCTCAGACCCTCCCGGTCCGGCCCGCTCTCCTGGTCCGACCCCAACAGGCATACCCACGTGGTAATGTCTCCCCCTACTGGTCTTCCATAGCACTGCGGGAGCCAGGGAGAAATGGGAAGCTCTCACCCAGGAGCTTGACACACAGAAACCTAGCGCTTGACTTGATCTTGAGACTTAGGACGGGCGTGGTAGCCTTGGCAAGAACCGCGGTCCAGTATGGGGTGGAAGGGAAAGCACTAGGAGGAAGATCTGGGTTTGAGGTTGGCTTTGGGATATAGTCTCCTTGCTGCTACTTGATGGAGACAGGTAAGCAACATTCCCAAAGGGTTCTACCGTTTACTAAACAAGTTCATGTCCTTATCGCACTCAAGTAGGTGTTTCTCACTGGATCCTATGATGATCTCTTTGGCTTTAGAGTGGACATGGATTTGGGAGGGATGGAATAAGAAGGGAGAAGCTAGGCCCCTCCTCCTTTTAGGGCCAGGGCCTCGAGGGTGAAAACGTTCTGGGGGGACAGAGATCAGGAGAAGCAAAGTCGGGTCTCTCACCTGACAGCTGGACCCCTTATTGAGGTGTGGACAAGGAGAGATGAGAACAAGGTGCAAGGGCACACCAATAGTCCAGCCTGGGGACTAGGATCCCTTGAAGTGTGTGCGTAACGCCTGAGTATGGAAAGAAGCCTGCTGCTTACTGAGTGCTGACTCTGTGCCAAGAATCATGTTAGGTGGGTTTCCTCTCATAGTCCCTTGAGATAAGTTCCACACCCCTCATTTCACATAAGAGGGAAGACAAGGCTCAGGGAAGAGAAATAGCTCCACTGAGGTCACTGAACTAATCGGTGGTAGAAGCAAGACATTTCCCCAGGTGTATCTGTCTCCAAAGCCTAAACCAATTCCAAAGCCTGTACCATACTGACTTGTCACATGTTCAGACCCTTCTTGCCTACTCGCTTACGTAATTTATTCCTGGTCAAAAGCTGGCTCACGCTTGGAAGGGAGCAGCGTCAGGATGGGTCAGGACTCTACTCTTCGTTCACAGGTTGCTAGGCCTGGGACTATCCATCTGTGTTCCTGGTCACATCTCAAGATTCCCACCTAAAATCACCACTACCAACCCCAACACCAGCCTCACATTCTGCTGCCAACACGCCCCCAGTGTCTCTTGGGAGGCAAGCCCTAAACCAGGTCGGGGAAGGGGGAAATGAGGCTATGGTGCCAGACTTGGGAACCCTAAGCAACTTGACTGTGCGTTGGCACCCCCTAATTCTGGGTGGAGATGGCAGCAGAGGAAAGAGGAGAGGGCTCTCTGTGTTGATGCCTGCTTTACATGCTGGTCACCGCTGGTCACAGCACAACCTTTCTGCCTCAGCCTGTCCACTCCAGCTCTAGGGGCCTCAGTAGTAGGACCGGACCTACTCTCAGCCGCAGCCAGGATCACTGACTCCAGGACCCCACTGTCTGTGCCACCCAAGAAGGGCCTCAGATGTAAGGATCCAGGCCCCTGAGGTAGGGAGAAATTACCTCCCCCCAAGGGGAGACTGAGAAGAACTTGGGATCCATGCAGCACATGGATCCTCTCTTATCCAAGCCCTCACTGCTCCAGTAGCAGTCACACCCCTCCCTGGGCCTCCCAGATCAGCATCACCACAGACACACAGACACACACACACACACACACCCCCCCTCAATTTCTGTGGCCCTTGTCCTCGACCTATACTTGCCTGCCCTACACTCTGAGACAAGAGAGGTGAATTAACTTACCTAAAGCCACACAGCCAGGAAGTAGAAATGTCATGATTTTAACCTAGACTATTGAGCTACCCAATTTGTGTTATAACCAATGATTCTCATGAGTCTACACTGATATCCCAAGGCTCTGGAAAGGAGTATGTGCCAAGGTGTGGGCCTTGCATACCAAAGTGTCAGAGCACGAACAGCCTATCCCAGGCCCGGGGCAATGTAAGCTGGGCGAGCCCAGTGAGGCTAGCAACCCTCTATTAGATCGGGTCATCCCCAGCCTGCCCTTGGTCTCCTGTCTGTCCACACAGAGACCCACAGCCTCTGCACATACCCTCCTCACAGACACACACAACGATTCCCTACAGGGAGAGGGGGAGCTGTGTTTCTTGAATACCCACCGTATGCCAGGCACTGTAGCTGGGTACTTTCACCTTTGGTGCTGTATTAGCGGAGTTTAATTTTCACAACATCCCCGAGGTAGACATTGGTAGGTCTACTCTAGAGATGAGAAAAACTGAGGCTCCAGGCTCAAATGGTCTGCATCCCCTCCCCCGCCAACCTCCACCGGTGAAGCTCTCTCTTGAGCCCTGCTGGTTCATTCCCACTGTCCATTTCTCTCCTGTTTTTCCCTCTGCCCTCAGGGCTCTGCTGGCTGAGATTGGCTGCCATCTGTGTGGGACCCAGGCTGTCTTCCTTCCCCCACAAATACCTGGTTTTTCCCAAATCACTCCATCTCTGGGTTAGTCTCGGGGCAAACCCAGGGTGGGGCTGGAGCCCTCCCGCTCTCCCTCTTCCCCTCTCCTGCATGCACCACACCCCACGACTAGGTCAGATCCAGCCCCAGGGAGGTAAACCTTGCAGGTCTAGTTCCACGGCAGCCATGGCAGTTTTCAGTGGCTGGTGAAGGAGGGGGTGGTCCCAACGCCCAAGGTTCAACCAGACTCTTAACCCCCAGTCTCTGCCCCAGCTTCACACCTGGTTTACAGATGTTTGCACTGAGATTGCCTTGATCTTCCAGGTGTCAGCCTGGCCCCTGCTCAGGCTGTGGGTGGGATACTGGGGAAAGGAGGAGCCTATCTTCTGGAGATGGTCCTGCCTGCCCCTTCCCCCCCTCGCTCTTTATCCTCTCCTTATTCCACTTCACCCTACCCTGGACTTCTAGAAATCTCAGGTCCCATATAGGCAAGTGACCTGCCCCCATCCCTGGAAAGAGCCTGGAACAGGACATCTGAGACGGAGCATGGCTAGGTGTGGCAGAGAAGGGGGCACAAGGGTCTGAACAGCAGCTGGGACCTTGGGCTCCTCGGAAGCCTTGTCTTTGGACCTCCCTGCCCTCCTGTGTCCTCTAGCGGTCCCTCCTGTCTTGTGCTCTCTAGCCCAGCAGGGGGCAGTCTAAAGGGGGGTAATCCCACAGCACTAGGGGTAGGGGCAGGCCTCCTGTTGTTCTTTCACTCTCCCGTGACTTGGAGAGTATGCAAAGCAGGGCTGGGCCATTCATCACTGTCAAAGTCTCAGGAGTTTGGGGGAGGGGAAGCAGTAGCAGTCCCCACCTGTCACTGACCCCAGCCTGGCTCCCCATCGCAGAAGGCCAGCAGGCCTGGGGGAGGATGATGCTAGCTGGAGAAATAGCATCTTCGCCCAGTCCTGCTCCTGGCTCCTTAGAGAACACACTGGACATGTCAGGCCCCATAAATGCAGGGAATAAAATTCCCTTGGAGGAACACCCGAAGCAGAGCAAACATCTGGACAACCCAAGGAGCAAAGGGAAGAGTAGATGCTTCCTCATCTCTCCAGCCCTCTTAGATTTGACCTCTCCCCAGCCTATGAGCTAACTTCCTACATCCTACCCTGCCTCGAGGGCTAAAGGGTCAGCCCACGGCTTCCTTGACTGATAAACCCAGGCCCACTGATAGAGAGGTCATGAGCCCCTGGGGGCATCCTGAGGAGAGATAAGGGGCTGAACCCAGCTGGCCAGATACCCACTGGCAGATATATGGCACTGAGGCCCACCAGCCTACAGCTGCCCCTTAGCCAACGTAGCCAGGACCTCTGACATTGAAACCTCCCCTCCCCGTTCACAACTTAGTCCATATGATTTAGAGACCTCCTGTCCTACCTTCAGTCAGGAGGGGCCCAGTGTTCCCTCCTGGGATCAGTGAGTTCCCAGTTCCCGTCTAAGCTGTTAGTCTCCCCACCTAGCCTCTACCACCCTGCCCCCACCATACCTCCACCTCCCCAGAGGGCTGCCTAACTTGGGGTTGGGGTTAAGACTTCAATTAAGGAAACACCCAGCATCTTACAGGATGCCAGCTTCTCTGGGGAACATGAATTTCCTTGGCCTGGATGTTTTTCTTTCACAGATCCTCTCCAGGACACAAAATAGAGCCGACAGCAGCCCCCAACCTCAGGAGGAATTTTCTTCCTTGGACTGGTGTCCTGGGAAGGGGTGGGGAAGACAGGAAGCTGGGGGCTTCTGAACTAAGAGGTGATTAGGGCTCTAAAGGTGTGGGAAGGAGGAGGTGGGATTTCAGCGGTGGGGAAATGAGGCATTAGGTAGGTTGTTGAATCAAAGGAGTAGACTCCCCAAGGAAATTCTCTCTCCCTGGTAGCTTCCCTATTCCTCAATCTCTGTCGACCTCCAGCGGCCAGCCCAGTATTTGCACCCTGAAAGCTGACCTAGCACTAAACCTGAGCGCTGACAGCCAACAGGAAGTAAGGGACGCTGCCAGCTTTGGGTGTTGGCCTGGGCTGGGCCAGGCCAAGAAAATCCTTCCTTCTCCTCCCCATCCTCCCTCCCGGTACTATAAATCCAATCTATCCCAGCCTACATTAGCATCCACGTCCTCTGGGCAGCCTTACTGGCAGGTCCTAGAAAACTTTCCTTCCTCGGAGGTCCGTATCATGACTGTACTCCCTGTGATTGGCACTTAAATTTTCATTGTGTACATCCTCTCTCTCCCACTACATACTAACCTGGGGGCAGAAATCACTGCTTCTCCTTCAGCCTCCATGTCAAGGTCAAGCATAAGGATGGGCATACAGAAGGTGTGTAATAAATGTTACTGGTGATGATGGTGATGGTGACAGTTGCTGTCTCCTGAGCGCCCACTACCTTCCATGTACTTCATATCTATTTTCTCATTCAAAAGTCTTTTTTATATACAGACCAGGAAACTGATGTCATCGTAAGTCAACCGACCTCAGTAACACCCCACATGTAGTAAGTGGCCAACTCCGAGGCTTGAGGTGGATTTCTCTGTCTCCAAGCTATAGGTATCACTGTCTCCTGTGTCCCATACACTGTCCTTACCCCTGGAAGGGACATGGGGATGACTAGGACTCAGTCCTCGACAACAAGGCATGACGTGGGCCACAGCAAAGATGATACGCTCCATGGAGCATGGAGGAATTGGCTCCACATGCTTCCAATTTTTCTCTAGTTTGCTCTTTGACAGAGTAGATCGCCAAGCCCAGATGCAAGTCTCCCACGTCTCATCACACAAAGAGACTGGGGCCAACCAGAAGACTTCCATGGACAATGAGTGCTTAAAAGAGTGAAGAATCCAGTGCCATTGGACTCTTCCTGGATCTTCCAATCCAGGAAAAGTCCATCAGAGATTGCTATCAGTAGAGTACTCAGACTCTCTCAAGAACGAACTTGGGTCAGTTCAGTTCACAAACACCACTGACCTTCTCTGGGAGCCTGACAGGAGCTGAAATCTGAGGTTTAAAGAAATGAGAGAGATGTGTGTTACTTCCCCTCTCTCCGTGCCGTGCCCAGTTAGCTAACAGTCCCGGGCCAATAAGCACCATGGAGTAGAGCACCCACTGATCTGAACCTTACTCTTGTCTGGACTTCCCTGAGCCATTTTGCCTTTCTCCAGCCTGGTGACCTAAGGGGAAACTGAGTCATCTCATGCCTGCCCTCCCTTCTTCCCCAAGTGAACCTGAGACTACTTCAGTCATTCCATTCATAATAGTCCTCGGTGCAAAGATTACCTGCTGGGGCTGAAAAGGAAAAGAGCCCATTGTAGGTGGCTGGGTGGTTCAAGCTCCCCCTCCCTTGCCTGCTTCCACCACTAAGGTTCCAACAAGGCAAGGCCCTGGCTTAGAGCTGACAGCCCTGGAAAGCAGGAAGCTTAGTTTCCCAGGTAGATTCTACAAGGAGCAGTGCCTTCTGATTTTGGGTTGGACATTCCACAGACAGTTTATTAAGGGCTTTCCCCCAAAAAATAGGATGAGTGGTAACACCTAGTTTATTAAAGGATTTCCCCCCAAATTTGATGAGTGGTAACACCTGATTTTGAAAATGTCCAATCTGGGGTACCTGGGTGGCTCAGTCAGTTAAGTGTCTGACTTTGGCTCAGGTCATGATCTCAGAGTCCTGGGGTCAAGCCCCGTGTCTGTCTTTGGGTTCCATAGGGGAGTCTTCTTGTCTCTCGCTCTCTCCTTCTGCCTCTCCCCCCTCTTGTGCTCTGTCTCTCTCTCAAATAAATAACGAAATAAAATCTTTTAAAAAATAAAAATGTCCAGTCTGAAATGACCAGGCACAAGTCTCTGACTCTGAAACCAGTTTGTTCATTCATTCGTTCCTTCCTTCCTCTCTCTCTCTCTTCTTTCCTTTCCTTTCCCTTCCTTCCCCTCCCTCCCTCCTTCCTTCCCCACCCTCCCTCCCTCCCTTTCTTTCTCACATGGGTACAAAATAGAACTGCTTCCCATAAGAAATCTCAGCCCTGCTAGCAGGGCCTCCCAGGGCCACTGCTGGGCAGAAGCATAGTGATCTTCTTCCAGGAGCATACGTGCCCTCACCGGGCAACCCACCTTCCATCAGCAGTTAACAACCTCACTCCCAGCCTGGCTGATTGCTAAGACTGATGGGTGTGCACGTACACTGCCACAAAGAAATTTGCACTCCAGGATCTCATTAGGGAAGTTGGACTCACACACTGCCACCTAGCACTTAGCAAAACATGTGCTTCCAGAAATAATGACACTAGGAGCCTTGTCGGAAGTTGTGCAGTCTAGTAAGCTATCCTAATGATGATGAAATCAGATCTGAAATCCTGTCTGATGAAATCAGATCCCTGGGATCAATGGCACTCAGATGGATATTGTGGGGGCACACATCAATCACACAAGTCAGCAGACCCCCGTGGATGGGGCGGGGGTGTCACACAATACTGGGTAGCCTGGTGGCATTCACTGTGAGGGGCTGGGAGCTTATTTCATAGAGTTGTTGTGAGGGTTAAATGGGTAATATATGTGAAGCATTTACACAGCACACACCACGGATGTGTTAGCTCTTAGCTCTTATTAACTGTCTTTTTGTCCTCTTCAAATATTTATCAGCCAACTTGTATTTCTTCTCAGCTTTACATATTTCTCTCTTTTAACTTTGTGGGGTTTTTTTAAAATTAATTTGTAAGAACAACTTATCTGTTGGGAATATTAATTATTTGTTGAAACTCTCTTGAACTTGGAGCTCAAATTATTTTTATTATGTTTTTGCTTTTTGGATTATCCCTTGTAACAGCCTTATTGAGACATAACTTACATACCATAAAATTCACCCCTTTAAAATTTGCAAATCAGGGCAACCCTCTGGGGTCCCCTCCCTCTTTGGGAGTTTTATATTCTATCATTCAATAAACTTTACTAAAAAATAAATAAAATAAAATGTACAAATCAGTAGGTAAGTATATTTATATAGTTATGCAAACATCATTATTATCTAATTTCAGAATATTTCATCATGCCCCACAATACCGTATATCCATCAGCATCCACTCCCCACTCCCCATTCCTTTCTCCCTCCAGTTCCCGGCAACTACGAATTGACTTTCCATCTTGGTGGATTTGCCTCTTCTAAACATTTCCTATAAAGGCAATCATCCAATACATACATCTTTTGTGACTGGCTCCTTTCATGTAGCATAGTGTTTCTGAGGTTCGTCCAGGCTGTAGTACATGTCACTAGCTTTCCTGTTTTTATTGCCACACAATATGTCATTGCATGGCTATACCCACAATTTTTAGGTGTTCATTCGTTGATGCACATTTGGGTTGTTTCTACTTTTTAGATATTATAAATAATGCTGCCATGAACATGGATGCACAGATTTTTGTGTGGACATATATTTACATTTTTCTTGGTGACATACCTGCGAGTGGGATTGCTGGGTCATGTGGTAATTCTATCCGTAACTTTTTTCAGAAACTGCCATATTGTTTTCTGAAGCAGCTGTACCATTTTACATTCTCGCCAGCAGTGTATGAGGATTTCAATTTCTCCACATCCTCCCCAACATTTATTTCCTTTCATTTTGATTATAGTTATCCTAGTGAGTGTGGAGTGGCATCTCACTGTGATTTTGGTGTGCATTTCCCTGATGACTGGTAATGTTGAGAACATTTTTATGTGCTTATTGGACATTTGTACATCTTTTATGGAGAAATGTCTATTCAGATACTTTACTCATTTTTACTTGGGTTATCTGTCTTTTTAATATTGAGTCCTAAATATACTTTATATATTATGGAGACAAGTCCTTATCAGGTATATGATTTGCAAATATTTTCTCCCATTCTCTTTTGTTGCTTATGTTTCTGGCATCACACAGCATAACCCAGGGTTTTAAAGATTTACTCATAAGGTACTTCTAAGAGTTTTATAGTTTTAGCTCCTATATCTAGATCTTTGATCCATTTTGAGTTCATTTTAGTGGCTGGTGTGTGGTAGGGGTCCAACTTATTTTTTTTTTTCTTTTTTCTTTTTTTGGCAAGGGGATATACAGGTATCCTGGCACTTTTGTTTAAAAGACTTTTCTGTCCCCATTGAACTGTCCTGGCACCCTTGCTGAAAATCAACTGACTATATGTGAGAATATTTATTTGGGGGCTCTCAGTCCTATTCCATTGATCTACATGTCTATTCTTATGCCCGTATGATACCATCTTGATTACTATAGCTTTGTAGTACATTTTGAAATTGGAAAGTGTAAATTCTCTAACTTTGTTTCTCTCTTTCAAGACTGTTTTGCCTTTTCAGGGTTCCTTGCCTTCCATGTGAATTTTAGGATCTGCCCATCAAATCAACAAAGCAAAGCCAGCTGGGATTTTCATGGGAGTAGCACTGAAACTATAGATGAATTACAAATGAAATTTAAAATATTAAGTTTTCCATTTCATGAACACAGAGTATGACTTTCTGCATATTTAGGTCTTCTTTAATTTCTGACAATAACATTTTGTAGTTTTCAGATCACAAGTCTTGTACTTCCTTTGTTAACTTTATTCCTATTTTATTCTTTTGATATTATCATACATGAGATTGTTTTTTTAATTTTATTTCAGATTGGTTCAGAAATATACATTTTTGTACATTGATCTTGTATCCTGAAACTTTGCTTAATTAATTTGTTACTTTTGTAGGCTTTTAGTAGATTTGTTATGTTTTTCTATACATAAAATTATCTACTCTATAAATAGAGATAAATATTTACTTTTTCTTTCATTATCTCGATACCTTCTATTTATTTTTCTTGCCATATTGCCCTGGCTAGAGCCTCCAGTAAAAATGTTGAAAAGAAGTGTCAAAAGCAGACATCCTTGTCTTACTCCTTAACTTAGGGAAGAAAAACTCAGGCTTTCACCATTAAGCAAGATGTTAGCTGTGAATTTTTTGGTAAATGCTCTTTATCTGGTTGAAAAAGTTCCCTTCTCATTCTAGTTTGTTGAGTTTGGGGGATTTTATTTATCATGAAAGAATAACAAATTTATCAAGTACTTCTGTATCTATCAAGAAGCTCATTTAGTTTTGTCCTTAATTAATATGGGTTTTAAACAAAACTTTTATTCCAGGGATAAATTCCACTGATTCATAGTACGTACTTATTTTTATTTATATGTTACTGGATATGGTTTGGGCTGTAGTTTTCTTATGATGTCTTTGTCTAGCTCTAATTTCAGTAATATTTACTTCACTGAATGAATTGAAAAGGATTCTCTCTTTGTATTAGGATTCTCCAAAGCAATAGAACCAATAGTATATATATGAATTGGCTTATTCACTTATGCAATAACAGAGGCTGACATTCTAGCTTGAAGGCTGGCAGGCAGGAAAATTATTTGGGGGCAAAATCAAGTAAGATTGAGGGGAATCAGCATTTTATTCCATTTAGGTCTTCAACTGATTGGATGAGACCCATCCATATTATGGAAAGCAATCTGCTTTACTCAGTCTGCCAGTTTAAATGTTAATCTCATCCAAAAAACACCTTCACAGACATTCCCAGAATAATGTTTGACCAAATATCTAGGTATCCCATGACCCTATAAAGCTGGCACATAAAAGTATCTATCACAGGCCCGCCTTATCAACTTGACACCCATATCCATCTCCTTAAACCATTTAGTCTCCAAATAAAGACAGTAACAAGGTTATAATACCACCAGTATGATACAATTATCCTGCCTACAACCAAAAGCACACTAACCCCTTTCCCAGATGAGGGGTAAAGTCATTGAGTGACGTTTACTTTCCCTATGATATCCCCCAAATTTAAATAATATAATGTAAAGTTAACAATACTTAAATACTGATACTCAAATCTTCCTGTGCCTTTCTCTTCTAAGAACACTTGTCACTGAATTTAGAATGCACCCAGATACTCCAGGATGATCTCCTCATCTCAAGCTCATTAACTTAATCATACCTGCAGAGATAGATCCTTTTTCCAAATAAGATAACATTCATAGTTTACATAGTAGTAGGGCAGGGGCATGTATTTTTGGTGGCTACCATTGAGAGGACGGGGTGAGGACCAAGTGCAGAGAAGGTATGAAAAGGGTCTATTGTGTTGTGTTTGTCTCAATCACCATCATCACCACCACAAACATTTATGTAGTGATACCCACGTATCAAGCTCCGTGCTAAGCCCTTTATGTATATTATCTCATTAAAGTGACCCAACCCTCTGAGTTGTTACTATTATTACACCCATTTGACAAAGAGGAAGCTGTGGTACAGAGAAGTTATGAAGCTTGACCATATTCACATAGGCAAGAAATGGTGTGCTTGCTTACTAGCTGCCTGACTTCACATCCAGTAGCCCTAACCACAACTCTCAGCTTCCCCCTCACACAGGCCTGGGGATTGACATTCAGTGCACTGACAGTGGTTTCAGAAGCATTCTGGTATGATTTTGGGGAACCTGAGCTCTGAGGTAAAATAGACTTAGGTTCCCATTCTGTCTCTGCCCCTTATTACTTGTGTGATCCCCCTGAACATCTGTTGGCCCCATGATAAACTGGGGAGAAACCATTTATTCACTCATTAAATGCCTACTATGTGCCAAGAAAATAACATTTACCCATCAGCAAGCTGTGCAGATTGAATGAGTTCATGTATATAAATATTCCGGCACATACTACAGCTTTAACAAATGATGGCTATTTTTATTACTGTATAGTTATAGCTGAGAAAGAGAGAGAAAGAGGGGGAAATGACCAGGAGGACTTACATTTGGAGTGAGACCAGATGGAATCCCCAAGACCCAGGCTGACTCAAATGTCAGGAAGGCAGTGGTACAAATAGGCAGAGATAACCTAGGAACCTTGGCTAGGCCCTGGAGAAAGAAGACTCTTCCAGGAAGGTTACAGGTTGACATCTCAGGCTGAATTAACATGAGGTGAACACAGGAGGGCATGTGATTCTCACAACAGGCTGATTCAGAGACTCCCAGAGAAGCTCCAGGCTCCTGCTCCCTTGTTTCTATCTCTAGGGCAGCAGGCCCAGACCCTGTGACTGAGAAAGAGGCTGATGGAGGGAGGGAGAGAGTCTAGGAGTAACAGGGCCCTCTCTGGGGCACAAAAGATACCTTACGTCAACCCACTGAAGGGAGTAAAAGGGAAAGTAGAACTGGCTCAGCACATTTGGGGGTTGAGGGGGGAGGGAAGAAGTCATAATACAAGGGACTGAAATGACCTCTTAGCCTCCAGGCTAGGCAAGTAAACAGCATTAGTCTATTACACACACACACACACACACACACACACACACACAAGCATGCACACACACACAGAAATTATGAGGGAGTCCCAGATTTGTGGAAGGGAACATGAGTGAGGCATGAGAATGTCCAGTTGGGAGCATTTCGGGTAATACTAGATCTCAGTCTTCATGTTATAATTATGAAAAATAAAAGCATCAGGAACACCTGGGTGGTTCAGTTGGTTAAGTGTCTGCCTTCAGCTCAGGTCATGATCCCAGTGTCCTGCGATCAAGTCCCACATCAGGCTCCTTGCTCGGCAGGGAGCCTGCTTCTCCCTCTGCCTCTGCCTGCCACTCTGCCTGCCTGTGCTCACTCTCTCTCTCTGACAAATAAATAAATAAAATATTCAAAAAAATAATAAAGGCAGCAAAGTTTCATGTGTCTATAGGGTTAGTATGTGGAAAAAGCTAAGCTGATAGCTCTGGTGAGAAAGATCCGATGAAATCAAGCCTGTTTGGAGGTTAGAAATCTCAAAGAAATTCTAGCCTGAACAGGATGGTTTACTTCAGAATTTAAAGAGCAAGGAATGGCAGCAAGATGCACCAGTTTTGGAGTCACGCACATTCACCAAGCATTTGCTGGCAGTGTGGCCATGGGGAAGTCTTCAAACTCTCTGATTTGCCCCATCTTTCAAAGGGTCATAATAATAATTGTACTACTAGGTAAGAGTCAAGTAAGATACTGGGTGTAGAAGTGTCTGGTGCACAGCAGGTGCACTAGAAAATGCTTGATCTGCAGCCATCCATGAGGGAGTCTTGAGAAACAACTTTGGTGTGAATCTTTGGCAACCTTGAGGTGGGTTGTCTTACTTGGGAGCAGTAATCTACTGTTGGAAGATAAAATCCATGTAGGATTGAACCTTCTCCAGATGATCATTAGGAACCTTCCATTCCTGAGACAAGGAATTATGGGACGTGCAGAAAGATATCTGGTTCTCATCAGTCAAGTCTCAGCTAAATTGCTACCTCCTAGGAGAACCTTCTCCAACCATTCAGACTAAATTAGTGCCACTCCCCCAACCCTAGCCATTGCCTAAGCAATTATCGTGTTTATTTCTTCATAGCAGTTATCACAGTCTAAAATTACCATTTTCCTTATTGGCTTACTTTCTAGCATGCACACACACAGACACACACACACACACACACACACACACACAGTAAAATTTGTTGCTGGAATGTATAAAAAATGGACCTTAGCATCAAAGAACTTATGATACAGGTGTAAAAGTAGTTGGGGGCTCATGTGTCAAGGCCAGGAGCTCACTTCCAGCCAAGAAGTATGAGTTCTGGGAGTTATGGGGTCTTGAGCAAGGCTTTGAAGGATGGATAGCATTTGAAAAAGTGGAAGTGAACGAAGAGATTGGAGTCAACAAATGACAACGGCAACAGCAGTTCTGTTTCTGAACACCACCATGGTAACATGCCTTGTTCTCAGCTCTACAGTAGAGCAGTGAACAAGCCAGAGGAGACCCTGGCTCTAGAATGGCACTCAAATTGCAGTGAGAGGAGACAGGACCCTTTCAGATAGTAATCAATATAATGTAGAGGATAATGAAGGGTAATGGATGGGCTGGGAAGAGAGGGACATAGTGGTGGGTGGGGTTCCTATAGATGTGGGTAATCAGGGGGTCTTTGAAGAGGCCATGTCTGAGCTAAGAGCAGAGTGATAAAAAAAAAAAAAGCCAAGACTGATTCCAGTCCACTGTTCTACACACAAGGCTCATTCCTCCTGCATTCAGCCCTTGCCACCTCTTCTCTTTCTCTGTCCTGTGATATTTCACCAGAGAAATTATTTGCTTCCTCTGGCCACTCTCTACTCCTTTTATTATAAATTACCCCAACCTTTCAAAGCCTCTTTCAATTTTCTTTTATTTAGTACCAATTCAACAAACCAAAAGGCCCCAAATCAAGCTAATAAACTTAAGAAGCTTCTTAGAAGGGGAAAAAGGCTGGGGGAAGACAATGAATCCTCATGCCTCATTTTTCCCTGTCACATTGATGAACTCAAAATAAAAACAGCAACCTGACAGCTATGCTGTGGGGATTGTCCTATCTACCACATAATAGGTACTCTGGACACATTAATTCTCTTCTCTCCCCCACTCCTTGATATTCTCAAATGTGAAGTGTTGGTTTTTAGTGTTATGTGTTCATCATAGAATAAATGAAAGACACCATGAAGAAGAAAAGAATAGTAATCACCCTCATAAATTTCCCATGACTCAAAAGTAACAACAATTTAACATTTTGGTGTATTTTTTCCCAGGATTTTCTCTAAGTTTATTTCTTAAAAAAAAAAACAGATTTATTGGGGTATAATTTGACTACCATAAAGTCCACCTCTTTGAAGTATACACTATCATTTCTTGACATATTCCCAAAGTTGTGTGATAATCATCACTATCTAATTTTTGGAACATTTTGTCATTCCAAAAAGAAACTTTGTACTCATTAGCAGTCACTCCCATTTACCTCCACCCCATGTCCAGCCCTAACTAACCATTACTTTATTTTCTGTCTCTATAGACCTTACCATTCTGAACATTTTATAAAAATGAAGTCTTTTGTGTCTGGTTTCACTTAGTATGATTTCAAGGTTCATCTATGTCATAGTATATACCAGTAATTCATTCCTTAGGAATTCTTAATTCCAACAAATAACATTTTGTTGTATGGATATACCACATTTTGTTTATACATTCTTCAGTTGATAGACATTTGGGTTATTTCCATTTTTTACTATTATGAATAATGCTACTATTCAGTTTTTATGTGGACACATATTTTCTTTTTTTCTTGAATATTGTACATACCTAGAAGTGGACTTGCCAGATCATATGGTAACTCTTTGACATTTTGAGGAACTACCAGACTCTCAATGTTTCTTTCTTCATGTTATGGTGATGCTGTAATACAATCACCTGTACTAGCTTTCTGAGACTTTATTTTTTCCCTTAGTTTCTCAGTAAAACTTATTTTTTCAGGTATCTATTTAAAAATGCATTTTGGTCAATAAGGCATGGGCTAGACCCTGGGAATACAAATATAAATAAAAGCTGGCCATTGCTGTCAATGACCCCACAATCTGGTGGGGAAAACAAACACATCAAGTTCAATTCCATGTGGTCAGCGCTATAGTAGAGGGAGATTTACAAATTGCTGAGAGAGCTCAGATGAAGAGACCAAAAGTCTTCCCATGGGGTGGTAGGGAATGTTTCCTGGGGGAGGTGACATTTGCAGAGTCAGGAAAGATGAGTATGGGTTCATCAGGTTGATGAGGAAGAAGGAGAGGAGGAGATGGAGGAGGAGAAGAATGCTAAGCAGAAGCAACAAAATGTGAAAAAGCATGTAAACATGAAAGAAAATGACACCCAAGATACTACTACAAACAGATTGGTGTGGTCAGAGTCCCAGGGCAGTTGTAATACTGTTAATGTAGGTCAGGGCCCAATTTTGAAGGGCTTTGAATGACATGTAAAGAATTCATAATTTAATCTGACCACTGCAGAGCCTTAGAATTTAAGGCCACGAGTTGGCATGGTTAAAACCATGTATTTTTAAATACTTTAAAAAGTATTTGTATGGGTACCTGGGTGGCTCATTCAGTTAAGCATCTTCCTTTGGTTCAGGTCATGATCTCAGGGTTCTGGGATTGAGCCCCAGGTTGGGCTCTGCTCCCCACTTAGTGGCAAGTCTGTCTCTCCCTATCCCTCTGCCCACCCCCACTCATGCTCTCTCTCACAAATGAATAAATACATAATCTTCTTAAAAAGTAATTTTAAATCAATGGTATACATGTATATAGTTAAAAATCAAGGAAGAGAAGTGGTTTTTTTTATTAACATATAATGTATTATTAGCCCCAGGGGTACAGATCTGCAAATCGCCAGGTTTACACACTTCACAGCACACTCACCATAGCACACACCCTCCCCAATGTCCATAACCCCACCACCCTCTCCCTACCCCCTCCCCTCGGCCACCCTCAGTTTGTTTAGTGAGATTAAGAGTCTCTTATGCGGGGCACCTGGGTGGCTCAGTGGGTTAAAGCCTCTGCTTTTGGCTCAGGTCATGATCCCAGGGTCCTGGGATGGAGCCCCGTATCGGGCTCTTCTGCTCAGTGGGGAGCCTGCTTCCTCCTCTCTGCCTGCTTCTCTGCCTACTTGTGATCTCTGTCTGTCAAATAAATAAATAAAATCTTTAAAAAAAAAAAAGAGTCTCTTATGGTTTGTCTCCCTCCCGATCCCATCTTGTTTCACTTATTCTTCTCCTACCCCCAGACCCCCCACGTGGCATCTCCACTTCCTCATATCAGGGAGATCATATGATAGTTGTCTTTCTCTGATTGACTTATTTCGCTAAACATAATACCCTCTAGTTCTATTCACGTCGTCGCAAATGGCAGGATTTCAATTCTTTTGATGGCTGCATAGTATTCCACTGTATTATATATACAACGTCTTCTTTATCCATTCATCTGTTGATGGACATCTACGTTCTTTCCATAGTTTGGCTATTGTGAACATTGCTGCTATAAACATTTGGGTGCACGTGCCCCTTCAGATCACTACATTTGTACCTTTAAGTAGTGCAATTGCTGGGTCATAAGGTAGCTCTATTTTCAACTTTTTGAGGAACCTCCATGCTGTTTTCCAGAGTGGTTGCACCAGCTTGCATTCCCACCAACAGTGTAAGAGGGTTCCCCTTTCTCCGCATCCTCGCCAGCATCTGTCATTCCCTGACTTGTTAATTTTAGCCATTCTGACTGGTGTGAGGTGATATCTCATTGTGGTTTTAATTTGTATTTCCCTGATGCCGAGTGATGTGGAGCACTTTTTCATGCGTCTGTTGGCCATCTGGATGTCTTCTTTGCAGAAATGTCTGTTCATGTCCTCTGCCATTTCTTTTTTTTTTTTCCCTCTGCCATTTCTTGATTGGATTATGTGTTCTGTGGGTGTTGAGTTTGCTAAGTTCTTTATATATTTTGGACACTAGCCCTTTATCTGATATGTCGTTTGCAAATATCTTCTCCCACTCTGTCAGTTGTCTTTTGGTTTTGTTAACGGTTTCCTTTGCTGTGCAAAAGCTTTTGATCCTTTTGATCTTGATGAAATCCCAAGAGTTCATTTTTGCCCTTGCTTCCCTTGCCTTTAGCAATGTTCCTAGGAGGAAGTTGCTGTGGCTGAGGTTGTAGAGTTTGCTGCCTGTGTTCTCCTCAAGGATTTTGATGGATTCCTTTCTCACATTGAGGTCCTTCATCCATTTTGAGTCTATTTTCATGTGTGGTGTAAGGAAATGGTCCAGTTCCATTTTTCTGCATGTGGCTGTCCAATTTTTGCAATACCATTTGTTGAAGAGACTGTTTTTATTCCATTGAATATTCTTTCCTGCTTTGTCGAAGATCAGTTGACCATAGAGTTGAGGGTCTATTTCTGGGCTCTCTATTCTGTTCCATTGATCTATGTGTCTGTTTTTGTGCCAGTACCGTACTGTCTTGATAATGACAGTTTTGTAATAGAGCTTGAAGTCTGGAATTGTGATGCCACCAACTTTGGCTTTCTTTTTCAATATTCCTCTAGCTATTCGAGGTCTTTTCTTGTTCCATATAAACTGTAGGATTATTTGTTCCATTTCTTTGAAAAAAATGGATGGTATTTTGATAGGGATTGCATTAAATGTGTAGATTGCTTTAGGTAGCATAGACATTTTCACAATATTTGTTCTTCCAATCCAGGAGCACGGACCATTTTTCCACTTCTTTGTGTCTTCCTCAATTTCTTTCATGAGTACTTTATAGTTTTCTGAGTATAGATTCTTTGCCTCTTTGGTTAGGTTTATTCCTAGGTATCTTATGGTTTTGGGTGCAATTTGTAAATGGGATTGACTCCTTAATTTCTCTTTCTTCTATATTGTTATTGGTGTAAAGAAATGCAACTGATTTCTGTGCATTGATTTTATATCCTGACACTTTACTGAATTCCTGTACAAGTTCTAGCAGATTTGGAGTGGAGTCTTTTGGGTTTTCCATATATAGTATCATATCATCTGCAAAGAGTGATAGTTTGACTTCTACTTTGCCGATTCAGATGCCTTTAATTTCTTTTTGTTGTCTGATTGCTGAGGCTAGGACTTCTAGTACTATGTTGAATAGCAGTGGTGATAATGGACATCCCTGCCGTGTTCCTGACCTTAGCGGAAAAGCTCTCAGTTTTTCTCCATTGAGAATTATATTTGTGGTGGGTTTTTCATAGATGGCTTTGATGATATTGAGGTATGTACCCTCTATCCCTACACTTTGCAGAGTTTTGATCAGGAAAGGATGCTGTATTTTGTCAAATGCTTTTTCAGCATCTACTGAGAGTTCATTATGGTTCTTGTTCTTTCTTTTATTAATGTATTATATCACATTAATTGATTTACAGATGTTGAACCAACCTTGCAGCCCTGGAATAAATCCCACTTGGTAGTGGTGAATAATCCTTTGAATGTACTGTTGGATCCTATTGGCTAGTATTTTGGTGAGAATTTTCACATCTGTGTTCAGAAGTGTTTATTATAATGACCAGCAGTCTCTTGCTCCACTTTTCCCATGTCAGACCCTCTCCTCTTTTGTTTCTCCTGGTAGTTAGTTCCTTCATTTATTCCTAATAACATATATAAGCTGTTATTTCTTGATCTATCAATTTAAGACACAACCTCCCTACTTTTATCTTTTATCTCTGCAATAAACACTCTATCTTCTTATCATACTCTTATCTATGTACTCCCATCTTTCCATGGACACAACTATTTTACATTCCCACCAGCAATGTATGAGTTTCAATCACCCCCTTGCTTTTCTGTGTAGCTTTAGACAATATACTTGTACCTGTATTTCTTGTTTTATCAACACTAAACATCTCTTGACTCTCCATTCTGTGAGATGAGGATATTAGTGGCCCTGCTTTTCCCTAATGTTCTTCTATCCTTTCTACATCCTATCTTCTGTCACCTGTATTTTTAATTTTACACTGTCAAGATTGATATTTGCATTATGTTCTACAAGCATAATTAAATCTTCCATGCTTTCTCTATAGGTTGATTCAAAATAAACAATAGTTGTATTAATTATTGTGACTTGTACATTTTGTTTCTTTTATAGCCAAGTAGTTTAGTGCCCTCATTTCCCTTTCTTACATAGCTTTTCATGTATTCTGCTGCTGCTGCTGCATGGAGGAATCTGTTTATTTCTGTTAGGTCTAGTTAGTTTATAGTGCTGTTTAAGTTCTCTATCTCCTTACTGATCTTTTGTCTGGTTGTTCTATCCATAATTGAAAGTGGAATATTAGAGTCTCCAAAAATTATTATAAAATCATTTATTCCACCCTTTAATTCTGTCAATTTTGGCTTCACATATTTGGAGATCTGAGTTCAGTCACATATGCCATTCAGATGGCCACATTACTATCTCAAGTCTATATCCTTGGGGACAGCCTCTAGGAGCAGGAAAGGCAAGCAGAATGCACATTCCAAGGACAGAGGAGTGGGTGAGGGGCTTCTGATTGTCCTGGTCCAGCTCACCAGTCAATTGATGTCATGTCCTCTCCATGACATCCCCTAACCTCAGATTTGGCAATGAGTTCTCATACATGACACCAAAACACAAGAAAAACAACTCAAATAGACAAATTTGAATTTGAATTCATCAAAATGAGAAACTTTTATGATATAAAGGTCTATCAAGAAAGTGAAAAAGCAATGCCCCATATGGAAGAAATATTTGCAGATCACAAGGGACTTGCATGTAGTATATATAAACAACTCTTAAAACTCCAAATAGATGATCCAATTTTTAAAAATGGGCAATGTATCTGAGTAGACATTTCTCCAAAGAAGGTATACAAATGTTCAATAATTACATTAAAAGACTCTCAAAATCATTAGTCAACCATCAAAACCACAATGAGATACCACTTCACATCTATTAGGATGGCTACAATCAAAAAGTTAGAGTTGGTGAAGATGTGGAGAAATCCTCATATATTGAAGGAAGGAATGCAAAATAGAGCAGTCACTTTGGAAAGCAGTTGGGCAGTTTATGCATGTTTATAAAACTTGTTTATGCATGTTTATAGCAGCATTATTCATAATAACCAAAAGATGGAAATAACCCAAATATCTATCAACTGATGAATAGATAAATTAAATATGCTATATCCTTATAGTGACAGTGTATTTCACAATACAAAGAAATACAATTGAGACACATGCTACAACACAGATAAACTTTGAAAACATTACATTAAGTGAAAGGAACTAGTCACACAAAGCCATGTATTATATGATTCCAATAGTTTGAAATGTCTGTAATAGGCAAGTCCACAGATAGTCCTGATTGTCAGGACTTGGAGAAAAGGAGGAAGTGAGAATGATTGCTAATACAGGTACAAGATTTCTTTTTGAGGTGATGAAAATGTTCTAAAGTTGACTGTGGTGATAATTGCACATATTCCAAAAACCATTGCATTGTATACCAGTAATGGATTAATTGTATAGTATGCGAATTATATCTCAATAAAGCTGTTTTTTAAAAACTCCACTTAGACCATTAAAAAAAAGAAGAAGAAGCTGTGATGCACTCAGACCTGCTCAGTAGTGGAGATCTCATGTACAGAGCAATAAGGAAATAAATATGGAACCTGAAGAGAGAAGCTTAGAATGGTCTAGCTGCATAGAGAATGGAATGGGATTCTAAGCTACTCCAGAGATCCCAGCTGCAGGAGTTTAAATAATCACTCTTAGCTTCTCTTTTCATCTTTCAGTTCCAACATTCAATGCTGGCTGCTTGACAGTTTTCTCTAGTTCCTGTATCAGAATTCCTTTTGCATAGAATTTTCTGCCAGACCACCTTCAAGGTACCACCAAGTGGACTGCCTTTTGGTCAAATAACCAACCTGATTCAACTAACCATGGTCATCCCTACTCCACCTCACCAGATTCAATTACTTCCTCTTCTCTTCCTTGCTCCTACAGCACTCCGAGTCTCTCTCTATTATAGTGCTGAGCCTCTTGGATTCTGGCCAGTAAATATACATTTCTCTCCCAGAAACCTGGCCCAATTCTTTGCTGCTTCTCCTGGGGCATCTGGTACAGTCAGACACAATATGGGTACTAAGTCAAAATGCATTCAACACTAATGATAATAGCATTTCTCACGTGTTTACAATATGGCAGGCATTGAGACCTTTTCATGCATTAACTTATTTAACCCTCATATCAACCTTATAGGGAAAATACTATTATTATTATTCTGATAATACTGATGCGGTGACTATTACTTTAAAGAAGTTAAGTAGCTTGCCCAAGATCATACAGTTAATAAGTGGTAGAGCTAAGAATTAAACATAGCAGCCTCACTCTTGAGACTGCAAATTACATGAAATCCAGAGGACTAGTAGCAAAGACAGTGAATCAAGCATCAGAGAGTTCTTTGCAGGCTAGAATAATAAGTTGAGATGGAAAAGGTGAAATATTATAGCACCAAATGTAACCTGTAACTAACCCCACCCCTCACCCCTTAGTCCAATGGCACAAGTCTCAGAAAGGAAAGTGGGTCTTAGCAGCAGTGAATTTGGAAGCCCTTTGAACTTGCTCCTTTCCCTTTATTCCCTCTAATCAACCATTTGCCAAGTAAGGCTGCAGCCATTTCCACCCATGCCCTCCTTTCCATTCTCATTCTTTCTTCCTTAGTTTAACACACTAACATCCCTTCCCTAGACCACAGCAAAAGTCTCTTAGGTAACCTTGACTCCAGCCACCCCTTTCTCACACCTAGGGTGAATCTAAAACCTTACCTGGCAGAATTTGCCTTCAAGACTCCCTATCTCTCCCTCTTACTAAAATGTGAGCCCTTGAGGGAGAGACCAGACCTTGTTTATCTTTCTATTTCTCCCTACCATCACCAAAAAAGAAACACACATCCGTGCACTGCCTGGTATGACAAAGGCTTCTTAAATATCCTGGGTCTACCAAAGAGAAATTTCAACTTCTTCACCAAAGATGGTATGTATGTGAGGAGAAAGCCTACATCACAGCCACCCTCACATACTTCTGTGACCCTAGGCATGAGCCTGGGCACCTCTCCATTACCAGCTGATAAAGCAGTATCCTTTCCTTCCTTGCCATGGGCCACCAGCAGCTCTCTCTGGCATATATAGACCCATCTGCCCATCAATTAAGTGAAACCACCCAAAGGTTTATCCAAGATCCAGACGTATGTGGATAGTTAGAGGAGCTTGGACATCTCTACCTCTCAGCAAAGAGTGAATGAGGCTGGCATCCACCAATGATTTTTAGATCTTGCTTTAAGCTTTTCACATCATTTTCATCCTTAAGTATCCTGCAAAGGAGGTAGGGCAGGAGATTCATATTTTAAAAGGGGAAACTGAGGCTCAGAGGAGGAACAGGAACTTCCCAGAGTAACTGAGGCTGCATGTGGAATTCCAGCTCCAACACGTACACATAGTACCCAGAGCACATTGTGGATACTTAGTGGTTGTGTCTTACCCATATTCATTCCTGCCATCCTTATAAATGCAGAGACCTGAGATAGCACGTACAATCTGCATTGGTTAATCAGACTTGTTAGTCACATTCCCAGTGTTTTAGTTTCTGCTGAAAGGTAGTAGCCACCCAGAAGCAGTTCTGGACTGTGAGGGCTGAGGCACTATTACATATATGCGTGGTGAGGCAGGGTGGGGTTAGGGGGGTGATGTAGTGGGAAATGAGAAGAGATGAGAATGCAGGCACCATGAAATTCCAGACTCACACCAATCTCTAGAGTACGAGCTTAGGCCCCTGGCTCCTCGCTGTGGTTTCCACTTATAGGTCTGGTAGGGAGCTCACCTATTTCTGGCCTTGCTCTTCCCCTGTACAACATCCTCTTGCAGGAGAAGCTTCTCACCTTCTACAAGCTTTTGACCTCCCTACTTTTTTTTTTTTTTTTTTTTTTTTTTTTAAAAAGACACATTTATTCAGCGTCATGATCAGACTATTACATTTAGCAATCAACAGCATGGGTGCAAAAAAAAAATCTACATTAAAACCCTTTGTTGGAATGCTTTACACTTTCCACAGAACAGAAACTAAAATAACCTGTTATACAATTAGTCACAAATACAGTCCTCGAGTTTTTTTTGCCCATACACATGAGTATTGTCTAAAACATGTCTTCTTTGTAGCAGCTAGGCCCTGCCACCACTGTGCTTGGCTGAGTTCACAAATCTGTTGTAACCTGTAGCTTCCCTGTCACTTCTCTGGCTCTCCTCTCCTGCTAAGCTTTGTTTCCTGGCAGTAATTAAAACCTTCTGCCACTGCCGTAGCTGCTGCTGCTGCTGGAACCACCATAGCCACCTTGGTTTCGTGGTTTGGCGAAGTACTGGCCTCCACCACCATAAGGGCCAGAGCTTCTGCCTCCAAAATTGCCTCCTTTCATGGGTCCAAAATTTGAGGATTGATTGTTGTAATTGCCAAAATCATTATAGCTTCCGCCACCTCCAAAGTTGCTTCCATCATTACCAAATCCGTTATAGCCATCCCCACTGCCACCATATCCACCACCACCTCGACTGCCACCAAAGCCACCTCGACCACTGAAGTTTCCTCCGCGACCAAAGTTGTCATTCCCACCAAAACCACCTCCACGACCACCACCAAAGTTTCCAGAACCACTTCGACCTCTTTGGCTGGATGAAGCACTAGCCATCTCTTGCTTAGAGAGCGCTTTCCTTACTTCACAGTTGTGGCCATTCACAGTATGGTATTTTTGAATGACAATCTTGTCTACAGAATCATGGTCATCAAATGTTACAAAAGCAAAACCCCTCTTTTTGCCACTGCCTCGGTCAGTCATGATCTCAATCACTTCGATTTTCCCATACTGTTCGAAATAATCTCTTAGATGATGTTCTTCAGTGTCTTCTTTAATGCCACCAACAAAAATCTTTTTCACAGTTAAGTGGGCACCAGGTCTTTGAGAATCTTCTCTTGAGACAGCCCTCTTTGGTTCCACAACTCTTCCATCCACCTTGTGTGGCCTTGCATTCATGGCTGCATCCACCTCCTCCACAGTGGCATATGTGACAAACCCAAAGCCTCTGGAGCGCTTGGTGTTTGGGTCTCTCATTACCACACAGTCCGTAAGTGTTCCCCATTGCTCAAAATGGCTCCTCAGACTCTCATCGGTTGTTTCAAAGCTCAGACCTCCGATGAAGAGCTTCCGCAGCTGTTCAGGCTCTTTAGGAGACTCTGACTTAGACATGACGGCGGTGGGAGGGGAGACTTTAACGATGCTTACTCGGCGGCGTCCACGGGCAGAAAGGACCTCCCTACTTATAAATGAAACATACACCTCCCCTAGCAACCTCTTAGTTCCCTTTGATCCTTACTTTTTCTTCTATCATTCTATACATTTTATTTTTTTATTGTTTGTCTTCCTTCACAAATATGAGCTCCACGAGGGAAGGGATTTTTTTTTAAAGCGGTGTTTTTTTTTTTTTAAGATTTTATTTTTTTATTTGACAGACAGAGATCACAAGGAGGCAGAGAGGCAGGCAGAGAGAGGGAGAGGAAGCAGGCTCCCCGCTGAGCAGAAAGCCCGGTGTGGGCTCGATTCCAGGACCCTAGGATCATGACCTGAGCCGAAGGCAGAGGCTGTACCCACTGAGCCACCCAGGTGCCCCAAGGGGGAAGGGATTTTTATGTTTTCACCTCTCATAGCAGTCACTGTCTGTTCCTCAGTGTCCAGTTCCATGCTGTGTTCCTCAGTGCAAGAACAGTGTCTGGCAAATCATGGGTGCTCAGTAAATATTTGTGGGATGGATGGGGTCTCACAGTCCAAATCCTCCACTGTCAGCCACCCAGCCTATAAAGCAGCACTATGTGCACATGCTACAAGTCCATGAAGTATGGAATGGAGAATGTAGTTACAGAGAACTGCTTAGTCCCCTTGAAAGGATAAAGCTGGTATCTTTCCTTCTCATTTCTATGTCAGGGCATGCACCTCACAACCACCTGCCCATCTCTGTGGCCTGGACAGGCTTCCCCTTCTCTCAATTTACCTAGTCCTTCCTAGCTAAAACCTCAGGTTTCAGCCAAAACGCCGCCTTACTACCTCAAACTCTATCCCAGTCCTATCCACTTTCATTGGCATCTACATCTACCACCACTTTCCTGAGTAGTAATTCAATCTAATAAACACTGGCTTAGAGTGCACATTTCCAGAATGTTCATTCAACACACAACTATTAAGCACCTACAAGAAGCCATATGAGGACAAATAAGACTCAGTTCCTGTCCTCAAATTGATCCCAGTTGAGTAAGGGAGTCTGAAATGTAACTAGATTCATACTAATTAGTGTGATTAATTTTGTGACAAAGAGAAGCCCGGGGTTGTGGGAGCCCAGAAGGGAAAAAACCCAGACTGGCTTTCAAAAAAAGAAGTAGGGTAAGCTGAGGCTTAAGAGGATGAGGAGTTTGCCAAGTGATAAAGTAGGAAGGAAGATGTATCAGGCAAGAAGTGTGTGCCAAAGTCTGGAGGTGGGCAAGAGTGGTTTGTAAGATAGAAGTTTTGCCATCTATTAGGAAGTGGGAGAGATAAAACTGGGAAGAATTCATGTGTCAGACTGTGGGGGACCTTGTAGGCTATGGTGAGGAGTTTGGATTTTACCTAAAGAGCAATGGGTAACCACTGAAGGGTATTTCAGGGATGTGGAGCATGGCTTGGAGAGGCAAGAGTGAACTCAAGAGAAGTCAGTTAGGAGGAACTATGGTATTCCAGGTGAGTGATAAAAGATGATGATGACCTTGTGGTAGCAGTGTAGATATGGAGGACAGGACAGACTCAAACTTAAAGTGGAAGGAGGAGACAAAAGTCAAAAACAAAAACAAAAACAAAATCCAACAACCCTGGACTTGGAGACAGGTTCACTGGAGGATCTGATTCAAGAGAAAAGGGATGCTGATTTGGGTTGGGCCCAATGAAAGGCATTGTGGCTTTGAGATGCTGGTGGGACTTCTGAGGGAAGATGTCCAGTAGGCAGATAGCCTTGTAAGTGCTGACATTTTTCTCAAATAGCTCAGTCCTGCCCATCTTTGCGTTCTCCATTGTCTACATTATTGTCATCCCTTTGCCTTGTCATTTTTACTAGATCTCTGTGTCCATACCTCTCTTCAATCTTCTTTCTGAGGCCATCAGTTTGTCTGCCCACCTCTATCCCACTATATTCTTCTCTGTTTCATCCCAACTGAATATCCCTCAGTACATCTTGGAATTGGAAGTGCATACTTCCAATTAATATGTGATTCTATTTTCCATCAGTCAATTTCTTCCCCATAGCGAATTTTTAATTGCAAACATGCATATTAACTCTTGACATAGCATCATTTGATCAGAGGCTTTTGAACTACTAAATAGAAATACCCTTGGAATGTGAAACCCAAAGAGGGGAAGTGAGTATTTAAGGTCACTTCAAGGTCACAACTATGAGTTTGTAGTTGAAAGGGGACCAGAACCTGGTACTTTCTGCACCCCAGGCTGGTGCTTGAGTGCATACAGTGGATTCTTCCTAGCACAAAAAGGGCTGTTTAAGATACTGAGCAAATGAAGAGGGTGCTTACTTGCCATGAAGACATAAAGAGGAGCTATGAAACTTCCAAACTTCCAAACTCTCAGCAGAGAGTTGCTATTCAATTGACTTTGGCTCTTCTACTTCAAAATAAGCATTTTACTAGGCTGACATCTCCCTTATATACATTCTCACTAGGCTGAATATCACCTAACAAGTAGTAACTAAGTTATTGGGACCAGACCATGGGGAGATAATAGAGACAGGTATTTCTACTCCAACAATATCCCATAACAGCAGAGATATAGGTGTCTTATTGGCCAATCCAGAGATTATCCTGGGATGACACACTTGTTCAAACAGTGGCTTCTGAGAGCTGGGAGCCCAATGGTGAACAATAAAGGTAAATTACCCACAAGGACTAGGGTACACCTCTTCCAGACCTTCCTTAGGGAGAAGGAAAACATCACAATGGGTATAAGAAACCCTCTGAGGCTTCCAACCCACTTGGTGGCCTCTCTGAGACCTGAAATCTGTGCCAGCATCCATCCAACTGACAGAATGATTGAGAGGCAGGAGAACTAAAATCCAATCTCTTCTCCACTACTTAGTACCTATGTGATCTTAAGCAAGTTACTTAATCTCTTAGTAGTTGGAATTAACAGTTCCAACTGCTAATTATGTAAAATAGAAGTAATTAGTATCCACTTCACAGTGTAGGGAGATGCTTAAAGAGGAGTGTGAATATGAAAGAACTCCGTAAACTGTAAACCAGTGCACAAATGAGAGGAAGTTATATTGCCAGGAATATAACCGGGGTTATATTGTTGTTTGACCAGCAGTCCCATCTCTAGGTCTCTTCTTGCTATAGTGTCAGCCCATGCCCTCTTATGAGTCCTACTCTTCAAAGGCACATGAGGTATCTTCCAAAGAGTACAACTGCTTTCCCGAATCTTGTGGAACCCCCACTCTCATTTTACTGAAAAGTAGACACTTAAAATACACGATCTCTGACTTGAGACCTCAGAGGTATTGTCACAGGCAGAGGTTGTAGATGGGATCTCGGTGGTCTCCAGGGTAGGAAAGATAAGGACCCATGCTCAAAATTTGCTTCTTCCCTTCCCCTAGCAGCCCTTCTTCCAATAGCAGATGACAAGCCCCAAGAAGCCACCTCAGAAATCTGCATTTTTAACATACACCTCAGATGATTCCAATGCAGAGTTTCCCAGACCAGACAGCTGCCTTAATTAATCTGTATGGACAGGGCCAGTAGCCCTCCTGGGTTCCTTGCAAGGCACTACCTATCCTAAATCACGGCAGTGAGACATTGTGAGTGACAGGTGGGAGTGACATTTGGGGTCCAGCCCCTCCAATTCCCTCAGATGGTACCTCATGAATGTGACCACAGGGTCCCACAAGGTGCAAATATGCTTTGGTCTTCCCATGTTTGAGCCAAACAAGTTTGTTTGTCCCCAGCCTTTGCTACAGTTCAGCCTGGGGGGGCTCTGAACACCACAGGAAGCACAAATAATGGAGAGGCACAGAGTCAATATTTGTAAGTCTAGGAAGAATACACACAGCGGCTTAATGGAAGAAGGCAGTAGGAAGCCCCTTTCAAAGAGGACATAAGAGGAAAGGAGATAGAGCAACCAAGGGGTCTGGTCAGAGTCTTGGGAGACATGTTCTAGGAGGTGTCATTGAGGGAAGTCCAATGACAGCATGGGGCAGAGGACTGTGTGGGGGTGGGGATGATATGATTTCCAAATAGCTTGCAAGGAAAATCTGCCAGCTCCTTTCCTCCATGACTATATCACTGACAGCACAAACTGGTGTACTGCCTTTTGTCTGTGTCATAAAACACACACCAGACAAGGAAGCAGGAATCCCAGATCTGAGTGCAAGCCCTAATATAGATGCTTGAGGGGTGGGGAGAGGGAAAGTATCTATGAACAGTTTACAGCTCTGCCTCTGCTACCAGTACTAGGACCTCAAGAAGTGCTGAATAGCACTTGATAGGGATGCTGCACAGAAAGCCCCAACAAAAATAAGGGTAGAAGCAGAAAACTGTAAAGTCTCTGTCATCCCTAATTGTCTGCTTCTTTAGCTCTCTGCTTAATCCAATCAAGACACAGATTTTTCCAGGTAGGAGATCATAGTACTAGATCTAACATTGATTGGATCCTTTATTATATGTCCCAGACTGTTCTAAGCCCCTATGCATGACCCACTTAATCCTTATTGAAGGTTGGGATTTTTTATGACTCTAATTTTACAGATGAGGAAACTGAGGCACAGAGAGGTTAAGTAACTTGCCCATAATTCCCATTTTGGGCAGTACAGGCCAGGTCATGCTGAATTAATAAATATCACCGAAATATCAGGTACTTAAAAAGAAAGTTTACTCTCACTCAGCTTATATGTTCATTGTGGGTCACAGGAGGGGTCTAGGACCCATGTTGGGGGGGGCAACCACCATCTTATGACAGTGATACCTCCATCTCAACCTGGGCTTCCACCATTGCCAAAACTATGGAAGACAAAGTGGACAGTTAAAGATGTGCCATTAAATGTTTAGATCCAGATGTGACCCCAGTAAGTTCTGTCTTCACTTCTTTGGCCAGAACCAGTCACATGTCCATATCTAACTTCAGTCAAGTAGGGACATATAATTCTCTGTGTCCCTAGAAATGCAAAGAGAGCCTACTATTGATGAATGTCAGCGATGTCTATCACAATTCCACACCTGGCACAGATTTAACCTCTGGCTGCCTTGTTCTCAAGCTTCCCCTCTACCACTGAGCTTGAGTTGTCTTCTCCTGTGCCCCCTAAGAAGAATGGCTGACACTCCTCCTGTGAGAAAGTTACCAATTGACATGATTTGAGGTGGGAGGAGTGGGAGACTCAGGCCTCTCTCTGCCTTTTCAGTGTCTCTCTGTGACTATTTCCACCAAATCCCTCATGATCCCAGGGTGTTTTCTATCTGCACTCCTGGAATAAGTCTAAGTCTAGTGTCCCCTTCTATTATCTGAACTTGGAGGGACAGGAGTGCATAGGCTTCTTGTGAACCTCACCACACCTCACTCCTACCACTAGCTCAGGCTCACATGAATACTTTCTTGTTGAGTTTTGAGTGCTGGGATATAGAGCAGTGGAGACAGAAAACCCAGAGGGAAATTGGAAGTCCTCACTCCTGGTAGAAGAGAACAGTAGTAGTAGTTCAACCTGATGGCTGAAGCTTCTATCACAGCCTACCCAGGTGATGTCAGGAAACTGAGGGAGGGCTTATATAGAGGAATCTGGGTGACATCATCACAGAAAGCAGCAGGAGAGATTAAAGTTAGATACTGAAGACTTTCTGATCTGATGATAAACATAATTGTTGCTGTATGTCTGTCTCCCTACTCATCGAGGGAGACACTATTAATTTCACTTCTAGATCCTCAGCACCCAGCATAGGGCTGGCACAGAGTAGGCACTCAGAAAACATTTGGGGTGGGGGCACTAGGAGCAGATATTTAAGAAGAAGGTGGAGATAGCCTGGCTGGCTTAGACCCCTTCCGGGTTAAAGAATGCCCCACTAAGCATTCCTATACCATGCTCGGTTGCTTGATGAAAGGCAAAGCTGGGCTCAGGCCTGGGGAAGCTTGACAAGCTGCTATTTCCATAGGAACTGAGTAGCTGGTTTCCTCCACAGCCTCATTTCTCCTTTCAAGTGGGGCACACTGTCTCTGACCCTTGGGTACCTGGAAGGGAATTAAGAAGAAACAAATCCCACAGGGTGATACAACCTTTTTGCCTCAATCATACCAGTCTCCTTCTAATTCTTTAAGCAATCTGATATCTTCCCCATTTTGAGGCCATAGCCTAAAGTAGTCCCTCTATCTGGAACAATCTTTCCTTGAGTCTTCATTTGGCAATTATCTCATCCTTTAGGTTTCATTTTAGGGCCTTTTCCTCACAGGGGATTTCTTTGACATTCCCCTCCCCAGCAATCTGAATTGTACTTCCCTTGCTATATACTCTCAAAGCCTCTCTATTTTTTTTCAGAGCATTTATTACACTTTGTAATTTAGAATCAATTGGGGGAATGATTAGCTTTATGTCTGTCTCTCCCAGTAGACTGTAGTTTCATGATGTCAGAGATCATGGTTCTCCACCGCATAACCCCAGTATCCAGCAGATGCCCAATGCATAGTAGGTTCAATAATCGTCTGTTAAGTAAATGGATAAAATTATGAATGAATGAATGGATGAGTGACTGAATGAATGAATGTCTAACTCTAAAACCTGTGATCTTGCCATTAAACCATGTTTACTTTGGTATCTAATACAGCAGCTGGCACATAGGGAAGTTTGATAAAAGTTTCTTCTCTCCCTCATCCTTCTTTTCCTCCCTCCCTCCTTCCCCTTCGCCTTTCTTCCTTCCTTCTCTCACTAGGGAAGGAAGTGAGAGAAGGAAACTCTTCCCTAGATATACGTCTTCTACTGAGAACTTCAGACACTAAGACTCCAGATGGGTCAGCAGGAGTGGGGAGCATGGCTGGACTATGCCGTGTTCTGAGTAAGCACACATTAGGATGCAGAAAACATGCTACCTGGCCCCCAGCATCTCCTACTTCCTCCAGACAAATGCCAAAACACAGTGGGGACTGGTCTGATGTACAAGCCCCCCCCCCACCCTATTACCTAGCAAATAAGCTTACATTGAGGGTGGGGACTCAGCTGCATGGGGCAAGCAAGAAGACTGGCAGGGATACCAAGGGGTCTCTCAGACACTACTCACTAGCATCAGGGAACTTCGTTGACCTGGCTGGGGGACTGTGCCTCACTATCTGTCTATGGCAGAGCACTAAGGGGTCATCTCTGGAAAACAACTGGGCAGAATCTCCAAATTTCAGCTCTTAAAGCAGGAAAATACATCGAAGTTCACCTGGTTCCACTCCATGCCCACTGTCACTGACCCCTGATGCCCCATGCTGTAGCATCCCCAGCAGGTTTTCTCACAACTTTTGTTTGCACATTCCCATCCACAGGGAGCTTACTACTCCTGAAGGAAGAAAAGATAAACTCTCTGCTATATCATTTGGGTACCCCTATCTACTGGATGTGCTGTCACAGCTCAGATCCCATCTCAAGGGAATGGTATTGGTCCAGAGGAATGATCTGTCGCTCAGGCTGGGAACATAGAGGTATGGAGGCCCAGAAACCTCTGCCAGGCCTCCAAAAGTCCTAGGAACCCTTCTTAGTACTCTCGTATATAGTCCATGCCAGATACTGAGCAGGGCAGTCTGTACAAGCAGCTAACCAGATGGTCAAGGTGCTTATAGACAAAAATGCTTCTTCTTGAGAGTGGGGACCACACCTCTCTGGTTTACCATTTCTATCACATGGATATTGCCCAGTAAAGGATAAAGATTGAGCTGTATTCATCTTTGTGACCAGCATAGTGCCTGACTTTGTCCATCAAGTGAATGGGTGATGGGTTCTCCTCCACGCTGAGTCTGTTACTTGACTTCTTTGAGCTTCATTTTCCTTATGCTTCAAATGACCACCATAACCCTTGCTCTATCTAGCTCCTAAGGACAGTTGTTGGGAAGGGGAAGGCAATGTCAGTTGGTATACTTTGGAAAGAGTGTGGAGAAATCATGTGTAGGTATTCTTTGTCTTTGTTTCCACATTTTTTTCCACCTTACAGAGGAACATCCACCTCTGCTGACTGGTTCTCCTGTCTCTGCCTCCCCCAGATTTTGTCCACCAGAAGTTCACAGGGATATCCTGCTCATGAACAAAAGACTCCACAGGTTAGGCCACCCACCTTACAGGCACCCTTCAGACATTCTTGCCCCTATAGTCCCTGGCTTCAGCGGTCCTCTCCCTCCTCCCACACCATTTCTAGAAAGATTGTGGCTCCTCTCGTTGCCCACTAGACCCTGGAAGATACCCACCAAAGCTCATTTTGTGGGCCCTGGCAAAGACTACTTCTTGGCAGCTGCCACAGTGGGTGGATAAGCCAAGAATGGGAATTTATCACCAAGAAGGCCAAAACGATAGCAGTCTGGATTTGGTTGAAGAGCTACTTGAGAACTTGGAGGAATTGTGTGTCAATTCAGAGAACAAACAAAAATAATCCCCAGGGGGAGACAAGATGGCAGGGAAGTAGGAGGAGGCGCTGTTTCAACCTATACCCTAAAGTGAGCTGATTACCTACCAAAGAACTCCGATCACCCATGAAATCAGCCAGAGAATTATACACATCTGGATCTCTACGGGGGCAGAATACACCAGTGGGCAGGTAAAGTGGAGTGGGAACGTCAGACTGATATCAGAAGATAAACAAAAGGGGGAGGGAACCACCAGAAGTGACCCATTGGAAAGTAATACCCCAATACGAGAATGCCCTGCGACTGGAGACCAGCATTAACTTGGAGTCTGGTTGAAAGCACTCAAAAAGATCAAAGGATCGTGGGGGAAATTGTGGGAATCAGGGCAGTTAGGGACAGGGGCTTAAGTCCCCAGACACAGGACAGCCACCCCTGGTGCTGAACCAGAGAGAGTGCGGCGGAGAAACCAGGTCTTGGTCCCTGAGCCGCGAGCGTGTCTGAGAGTGCGTGGGGTCTGGCTCTCGTGAGGGGCTGGGAGCCTCACCAGCTGGCAGAAGCACAGACCTTTTGCAGTCCCCATGCATGTGCTGTGCCTTCCTATCAGAGCCTGAGTCACGCCCCACACCATTCCCTGAGAGAGGTGAGCACAGGCCCCAGCCTGGCGCTCTCGGACCCAGAAAGACCAGGCACTCCCAGCCGGGGCCAGCGGGAAAATCTCAGTGTGTGATCGCCGCTTCGAACCTCTCTGGTGGTGTGGAGCTGCCCAGACAGCCACCGCTGTCGTGGTTTTGGGTACAAGCAGGAGTTCCTGTGTCCCCAGGGACTGCGACTCAGAACGTGCTCTGCCAGTGGCCGAGGGGGAACTTATGTGCTCTGCAGCACCCAGGGGGGAACAGACTGCCGCTTCTCTCTGAGAGGGTGGTCAGGGTGCAGTTTGCTTTCCTCTAAACCTCCAAAAGCCATCAAAAGCTGTCAAGGAGAGAGAAAACAATTGAACAAACAAACATAAAAACCTCCAGAGAACAAGAGCCCACACCCTTGAGGGGGGTGGGAGACCTTATCTCAGGGAACACTTCCTGAAAACACACGTGGCAGGCCCCTCCCCCAGAAAGCGAAATGGAAAAAAAAAAAGATGACAAGAGAACAACCACCACTACTTCATAGATACAACTTTTATTTTTAAATCATTCCCACTATTCTGATTCATTTTTTATATAGATAATTTTTTAACCTATTTACCATCACAGTGAGATGTCCAGTACATCAAATTCCATAAGAACCTTTTAACCTGAATTTTTTGATACATATATCCGTGTTTTTCTTTTGCTTTTCTATTTTTTATTTTTTTAAATTTTATTTTAGTTTAGTTTCGTTTATTCTTTTATTTTTATTTTTTAATATTCATATAGAGTTAAACTTCAAGGTAATCCCCTTTCCCCAATCAATGCTACCCTTATAGGTAAACCAATTTTTAATCCCCCTTTATCTTAGGAAAGTTGAGTCCTTTAACAAAGATATCAAGATACATCCAGGAATAATCAAAATACACTTCCTCGCCCACACTGAGAATTTATAACCACTCTCCCATCTTTTTCTTCTGCCTCTGTTTCTGTGTATTTGTGTTTGTCCTGATAGCATATAAATTTTATACTTGGGGTTCTTTTTGACGAGGTTCTTCTTTTTTTTTTTTTTGCATATATATATATATATATATATGTTTTTTTCTCTTGTCACATACTTTTCTCAGTCTTTTTGTTTGTCTGTTTTTGTTTGTATACTTCATAAATCTTACCTTGGGGCCCATTTGGGCTGAGCCTTCTCTTTTATCTTTCTTTTTTTTCCTGTCTCTCTCTCTCTCTTTTTCCTTTTTTTCTCTCTTTTTTCTTTAATTTGGGTGGGGACTCTTGATTGCTCAGAAGCGTTCCAGGGTGAACCTTGATTGCACCATGGTCGATATATCCAACTACATACATTCAGCCATCTCTCACCAAAATGACTAGGAGGAGGAATGCCCAACAGAAGAAAAATTCAGAGGATGGGCCTTATGCAACAGAGCTAATGGCTATTGACATAGACAATATGTCAGAAAGGGAATTCAGGCTAACAATTATCCAGGCAATAGCTAGGTTGGAGAAAGCCATGGATGAAAAAACGTAATTGATTAGGACAGAACTGAAAGACAGCAGGGATGATGTTCACAATGCTCTCAATGAGTTCCAATCTAATCTAAATTCTCTAAAAGGGTAACTGAGACAGAAGATAGAATTAGTGATCTGGAGGACAAACAGAGAGAAAGGATCAGGAGGAAGCCTGGAACAAACAGCTTAGAAGCCACAAAAACAGAATCAGGGAAATAAATGATGCCATGAAACGTTCCAATGTCAGAATTATTGGAATCCCTGAAGGGGAGGAGAAAGAAAGAAGTCTAGAAGATATAGTGGAACAAGTTCTCCATTAAAATTTTTACAATCTCACAAATGGAACCAGCGTTCATGTACTAGAGGCAGAATGGTCTCCCCCCAAGATTATAGATTCTTGAAAGTCCTCGAGACAACTAATAGTAAGAATGAGGAATTATAATTGTAGGCAGGCCCTCTTGAAGGCAGCTAGGACAAAGAAGCTCCTTAAGTACAGAGGAAAGCCCATCAGAATAACATCAGACCTGTCCACAGAAACCCGGCAAGCCAGAAGGGGCTGACAAGATATATTCAGGGCACTAAATGAAAAGAACATGCAGCCAAAAATACTTTATCCAGCAAGGCTGACATTCAAACTGGATGGAGAGATAGAGAGTTTTCAAGACTGGCAAGGCTTAAAAGACTATGCAACCACCAAGCCAACACTGCAGGAAATATTAAGGGGGGTCCTATAAAAGAGAAAAAATCCTAAGAATAGCATTGAACAGAAATATAGAGACAATATACAGAAAGAAAGACTTCAAAGGTAACACGATGTCAATAAAAACGTATCTATCAATAATCACTCTCAATGTGAATGGCCTAAATGTGCCCATAAAAAGACACAGGGTTGCAGATTTGATAAAACGAAAGGACCCATCCATATGTTGTCTATAAGAGACCCATTTTGAACCTAAAGATACACCCAGACTGAAAGTGAAGGGATGGAGAAGCATCTTTCATGCCAATGGGCCTCAAAAGAAGGCCAGGGTAGTGATTCTCATATCAGATAAATTAGATTTTAAAGTAAAGACTGTAGTCAGAGATACAGAAGGACACTACATAACACTTAAAGGGACTATCCACCAAGATGATCTAACAATTGTAAATATCTACGCCCCCAATATGGCAGCAGCCAATTACATAAGAAAATTATTAATCAAGATAAAGAGTCATATTGATATGAATACATTAATAGTAGGAGATCTTAACACGCCTCTCTCCAAGCAGAGAATCAATAAAGAAACCAGAGCATTGAATGACACATTAGACCAGATGGACCTCATAGATATATACAGAACATTCCACCCTAAAACAACAGAATACTCATTCTTCTCAAGTGAACATGGTACTTTCTCCAGAATAGACCACATACTGGGTCACAAATCAGGACTCAACCAATACCAAAAGACTGAGATTATTCCCTGCATATTCTCAGATCACAATGCTTTGAAACTGGAGCTCAATCACAAGGAAAAGTTTGGAAGGAACCCAAACAACTGGAAGCTAAAGACCACCTTGCTTAAGAATGCTTGGATCAACCAGGAGATCAAAGAAGAACTGAAACAATTCATGGAAACCAATGAGAATGAAGACACTTCAGTCCAAAACCTATGGGATACAGCAAAGGCGGCCCTAAGGGGGAAATACATAGCCTTCCAAGCCTCCCTCAAAAAAATTGAAAAATCCAGAAAACACCAGCTGTCTCTACACCTTAAAGAACTGGAGAATCAACAACAAATCAAACCAACTCCACACATAAGAAGGGAAATAATCAAGATTAGAGCTGAGATCAATGAGGTAGAAACCAGAGATACAGTAGAACATATCAATGAAACTAGAAGTTGGTTTTTTGAAAGAATCAATAAGATTGATAAACCACTGGCCATACTAATCCAAAAGAAAAGAGAGAAAGCCCAAATATATAATATTATGAATGAAAAGGGAGAGATCACAACTAACACCAAGGAAGTAGAAACAATCATCAGAAGTTAGTATCAACAGTTATATGCCAATAAGCTAAGCAACCTAGATGAAATGGATGCATTCCTGGAAAACTATAAACTCCCAAAATTGAACCAGGAAGAAATTGGCAGCCTAAATAGACCGGTATCTAGTAACAAGATTGAGGCAGTGATCAAAAACCTCCCAAAAAACAAGAGCGCAGGACCTGATGGATTTCCTGGGGAATTCTACCAAACTTTCAAAGAAGAAATAACACCTATTCTCCTGAAGCTGTTTCAAAAAATTGAAGCAGAAGTAAAACTTCCAGACTCTTTTCATGAAGCCAGCATTATCTTGATCCCCAAACCAGGCAAAGACCCTACCAAAAAGGAGAATTTCAGACCAATATCACTGATGAATATGGATGCTAAGATTCTCAACAAGATCCTAGCAAACAGGATCCAACAGCACATCAAAAACGATTATCCACCATGACCAGGTGGGAATCATCCCTGGGTTACAAGGGTGGTTCAACATTCACAAATCAATCAGTGTGATAGAACAAATCAATAAGAGAAGAGAGAAGAACCAGAGGTCCTCTCAGTTGATGCAGAAAAAGCATTTGACAAAATCCAGTATCCGTTCCTGATTAAAACGCTTCAAAGTATAGGGATAGAGGGAACATTCTTGAATTTCATAAAATCTATCAGTGAAAGACCCACAGCAGGGGCGCCTGGGTGGCTCAGTGGGTTAGGCCTCTGCCTTCAGCTCGGGTCCTGGATCTAGCCCCACATCGGGCTCTCTGCTCAGCAGGGGGCCTGCTTCTCCCTTCTTTCTGCCTGCCTCTCTGTCTACTTGTGATCTCTCTCTCTGTCAAATAAATAAATAAAAATTTAAAAAAAAAAGAAAGGCCCACAGCAAATATAATCTTCAATGGGAAAAAGCTCACAGCCTTCCCATTGAGATCAGGAACACGACAAGGATGTCCACTCTCACCACTGTACCCCAATGCTTATAGCAGCAATGGCCATGGTTTCCAATCTGTGGAAAGAACCAAGATGCCCTTCAAGGACGAATGGATAAGGAAGATGTAGTCCATATACACTATGGAGTATTATGCCTCCATCAGAAAGGATGAATACCCAACTTTTGTAGCAACATGGATGGGACTGGAAGAGATTATGCTGAGTGAAATAAGTCAAGCAGAGAGAGTCAATTATCATATGGTTTCACTCATTTGTGGAGCATAACAAATAACATGGAGCTCATAGGGAGATGGAGAGGAGAAGGGAGTTGAGGGAAATTGGAAGGGGAGGCGAACCATGAGAACTATGGACTCTGAAAAACAATCTGAGGGTTTTGAAGGGGGTGGGGTTGGGAGGTTGGGAGAGCCAGGTGGTGGGTATTAAGGAGGGCACATATTGCATGGAGCACTGGGTGTGGTGCAAAAACAAATAATTCTGTTACACTGAAAAGAAATTTTTAAAAAATCCCAACTATTGCTAAAATAAATTTTCAAGGGAAAACAGAAAAGATCATATTCCTCATAAAGGGTATTTAGTACAAGAGGAACTTTAAGATAACATCTCAACCATTCCCCTGCCTCTGTTCTGGGTTATCCTGAAGCCATACCACACTAAGGAGAATTCCTGCACTGTTTTAAACTTGGTAGTTTAAGATAAATTAGAAACACCCTAAACACCTGACAATAGGGGATTCTTAAAATAAATTACAGCTCATCCACTGGATGCAATATGCATATATAATATATGTATATATAAAAGATATATAAACAAAATACTTAAATTATATATATAAAATATATATAAAAGATATATAAGTAAAATGCTTAAATTATAGATGTATATAGATATAGATAAAAGACTAGAAAGAAATACACAAAATGTATACACTGATTACTCTGGGTGGCAGAAGTATATATGATTTTTATTTTCTTCACTGTACTGTCGTTTCTTACCAAATTTTATCCATTAAATACATGTAATATTAAAGTACCGATCAAGGCTACAACATGAATATACCTTGAAAACAACATTTGAGGAAGTGGCTTTCCACAAGCTACAAAGCGCATACTCAGCAAATGTCAAATTGACACCTAGGACTGAAGTAAATTATGAGTTCTGTGCCCCAGTGGAGCTTGGAAAGAAAGATGAAAAGCCTACTGGGTAGAGGAATGGGTCTAGTTCCAGTTCTGTCTTTACCTCACTGAGTGACCTCTGGGACAAATCTCCTTGAAAATCCAAAATTCTCAGAACTGGAATGAGTTCTTAAATTAAATACCCTCTAATCCAAAGAGGATAAATGAGTGGTATGTATGCTATTGCTCCCCTCTCCCTCGTCCATGGCCGACATCACTGATTCACTCTTTCTGCTTTAGCCCACATGTCCTCAGAGTCTACCTCCAGGAAATGATCCAAATAGTCACTGCTTATTGTGCAAATTTATATTCCCAATCTGATACAAATCCCCCTGTTTTATAATTAAGAATAAAAGTTTCTTAAGGCCATAGAAGGAGTAAGTAGCCATGCCAGGACTTGCACCTGGGACTCCCACATTCCTGTCCAGTGTTCATTACACTTACCATCTCATGGTAGCTCTTTTTATGGTTTTTTTTGGGTGGGGGGCTCAAACAAGATAATTTACGTGCAAGCACTTTCCAAACTGTTAAATGCAGTACATATATGTGGGCAAGGGATAACTATTATAGACATTGGGTGGTTTATCAGTCCATATATATTTCAAGCACCCAGGCTGTGTGAGGCTTTCTGGAGAATAAGCACACAGGAGAACACATTATTCTAAGAAAGAAGCTAGTAAGCCCAGGTGCCAGTGAGATCAGAGTCCAGACATGCAATAAGCACCAGCCCAGAGGTCCAGGATCCAAAAGAAATCAGGTAGTAGGTGGGAATTTGTTTTTCTCCCCCCTATTTGGTTTCTTCTTTGCATTGTTTCAGCTTTTCATGGTCACAGCTGCCACAGGCTAGAGTTCTAGAAATATCTGCTACAGGAAGTAAAAACTTATAAATTATATACAAATTAGAAGCTGGAAAATGTGTATAGGACCAGAGAAATGAATACATAGCCTGACTGTGCTGTTTGTAATGGCTCACACTTTGGGCCCTACATCCAAAGCCAATCCCATTTATCCTGAGCTGGATGTACTATTCCTTTATAAATTGTTTTGAAACATCTTTATGGTTTGTGAATATCTGACTGCATGGAGAGATTTGTTGATATCATAGGTGGTCTCTAGGGAGTGTTCGAAGTGGCTAAATTCTAAGGGGGTGCTTCAAAGACATGTGCAGTCTATGGAGCAAAGCTCACCAGACACAGCGGGTACCACCATCCATGGCTGGCATAAGGTGCCTCTTCTAGACCAAGACTCTGGATAGTAGGAAGGACTGGACCTTTCTGTGGCTATCGAACAGCTTTTCCCACAGTGCACTAGGGCCTTTTCTTCAGAGCAAGGGCCTGAGTCTCAGGCTAGCCTGTTTTCTACTCTCACTTCTTTTTATAAGGTCTTAGCAGTCTCATCTGTGACAGGAGGATAATGGCAGTGCCCCAAGGGTGGCTGTCAAAATGCGGAAGAGAATGTAAGGAGCATAGAACATAGGGCTGCATGTGAAGGGGTCATAGTAATTGAAGACTCACTTCCGTTCTTCAAGAAGAGCCATAAAAAGAGGCCTTTGCCTCCCCAACCTGCAGCCTAACTGTCTGAGAGCAGACCAAGGAATATGACAAGGAAACCAGCCAGCCAAGAGATTCTACTTCCACTGTCAGAGGTCTTGTTTTTATTCACGGCCTTGCTTAATGACTGCAGCCACCTTAGAAGCTCTAAATTATCATTAGTTCCATATTAGGGATGAGGAAATGGCGGCTTGGCAAGGTGAGGTGACTTCCCCAAGGTCACAGCTTTCACGGTGAGGTCTGCCTGTCTTGGAAGAGTAGGCTTTGCTTATGATGTCACATGAGAATCAAGAGAGTTCCTGCTCAAAGAGCTGCCATGTTCAAAACACTATGAATGGAGAGTATCAAGAAAGTCTTCCCATGAGACAATGGATCCCACAGAATTTTAGCTAAATCAAACAAAGGAAAGGAAGGAAAAAAGGCAATCCAAAGATGTTAGCATAGTAAGTTCAAATTGAGTAAAGCATCAGTTGAGAGGTTACAACTCTGTATCTTACAGCTGTATAACCATGGAAATTTCACCTTACTTCTCTGGGCCTCAGTTTCCTCATCTGCAACATGAGGATAGTTATAGGACCTTCTGTATAAGGACATTATGAGAATTTGATGAGATAACACATGTGGAGCTCTTAAAATAATATCCAGCTCATAGTAGACATCTCAATAAAGAGCAGTTAGTACTACTATTTAATAGAAGGGGGTAGATGAACTTGGGGAGGTAGATCTAAGCCATTTCCTAGACAATCATGGATGTCTACAGGCTAAATTTTTACTTTACTCACCCCTGCAGGTGATGGGGCGCCATTGACAGTTCTCAAGTCAAGGAGTGTCATGAGCCAAAGCTGTGTTCTAGGAAGATCAGGTTAAAAAAGTCGTAGTGCAGACTCTCCTAGAAAAGACGGAGTATTCTGGAATTTTCCTGATGTCCAGTAGATATGGGAATAATTAGTACTTCAGAGATTTGGTGAGAAGGAAACTGTGGTAGCTTGAATACATGAAACCTCTGCTCTGGGATTTGGTCTCCTAGAAATTGGACAATCTGTGACTGGAGGCTCTTTTGTGCTCTATTCCTTAATCCTATCACACATTCCCTGACCATCAAATACTTAAGGAAGCTTATCCCCGGGATGGGCTGCTGGAAATGTCATGATGTTTGGGTGCAGGGAGCTGCTAGCAATGAATTAGTCCACTTAGCTCAGGCCACCAACATTCTTTACATGGGTGTTGACACTAGGTGTGTCTCGTATACCTTGTCTCTGGTCCTTCCCTCCCTCTGTTCTATGTTGGGTTTGGCCAATGGGAAGCACTGGTGAAAGACTAGAAGGCAAGGGGAAGTAGGTCTTTCTCCAATCCTGGTCCCGCTTTGGGAGCTGGCTTTGGCAGCAGCTGTGTCTCCTCTGTGCTTCATCTTTCACCAGGCAACTCTCTGTGGTTCTAGTTCCCACTGAATATCCAACTTCCGGGCTCCAGTAATACCACCTCTTCCCATTGTTCCATCAGCCTAAAGATGACAGTGGTCTCCTGCTGCTGCTAAGCTATGGGCTGCTTCACCATCCTCTATGGGCCTCTCAGATCAGAAATATTTGTTGGATGAAAAAAAATGACCTCCTCCCTCCAACTCTTCTAGTGAGGTGAGGCTGGGGAGAGAAGGGCCAGGGGATAGCTGAGTCAGCTGAATCCTTTCCAGCTATTTGACTTTACCCTGCCTGTTGAGACCTGGGCAAGATAGAGTGACTGCCTGGTACCTGAAAGCAGGAAAGCCCTCTAATACCTCTTTCTCCCTCTCAGGAGTAACTATCTCCTGACTTTCCAGGGAACAAATAAGCTGACAGTGTCCTGGGAATCAGCTTAGCTGTTCAGCCATAGTTAGCCCTGACTTCCTAAGTTCTTCTCCAAATCTGGAGATGTAGATGTCCTACCTGGAGGTGGACAGAAGAATAAACCTGGGCTTTTAGAGCAATTCAGACAGGACCGCTAAGGGTGTGTATGTGTGTGTGTGTGTGTGTATATAAAACTGTGATTGTGAGTCTGTGTGAGCTCCTGTGTGTCTCTGTGTGAATTCTTGTGTCTCTGAGTGTCAAGGATGAGGATGAAGGGAAAGGTAGTATGTGCCATCTGTGTTGGCAGCTGCACATGAATGTGTGTATGTGATTGCCAGTGTATGACAGGAGCCAGACTCTGTGTGTGTGTGTGTGTGTGTGTAAGAGAGAGAGATACTATGTGAATGAGTACATGTGTCACTATGTGAGAGGAAAGGGTTTGGGAGGAAGGGTGGTGGTCAGGAGAGTAAGGGAGAAAGGAAGGAAGGGAGACAGGGAGAAAAGAGAGAGTAGAGTCTACCCCAGCCAGTCAAGGGCCCTCAGAGGTGAGCAAGTTCTGCCAGAGGTTTCCTTCTCCCTATGCTCCCAATAACCTCAAGAATGCCTCCTGTCTGCTCATAGCCCTCTTCTAAGCCTTTACCAATAAGTGCCTTCTTGTTCCTTTCTGCTTTCCTTCCCCCCAAGGGAGCAGAGAGTGGTTTCCCTAGTCCACAACTGGACAAGAGGCTGACCTATTTGCTGTCCCAGAGAATATAAGTAATTGAAAGGTGGCCACCGACAGGAGGGGTAGTTCTATGAGAAGAAGGTGCTACCACAGGGGGGAAGTAGAGAAGAAACATCTTGATTTCTCTCTATCCACTCCCCCAACCCTTGAAGGTGCCTCCCATCAACTGAGTCTAACGGGAAGCCAGAGGGCAAGGGTGGTCAACTGATGCTGTCCCTAAGGGTCCACTGCTTCTTACCCACCTGGGATAAAGAACAGAGTATAAAGAGGGAAAGAAAGAAGCTGGGGAAAGGGGTGAGGAGCAATATGGAGCTAATCAGGGAAGGCTCTCAGGAAGTAGAGCCTCAAGGGAGAGGTTAAGGAGTACAGCGTCTGAGGTCTAGCAGTCGGGTTCAGACTGGGTGGGGTGAACATCCAAAGGGTGTGGGCCTCTGGCTTAGCTCTGGGCAATGTTGCCTAGAGGTGGAGAAATGAGACAGTGAAGTTATACCTTTCTTGAGGAAAGTTCTGGTCACTTTGCTGAATGGGGGACATCTAGGAAGGTAGGTGGAGCTGTGAGATTGGGTAGGCAACTCCTTCAATCAGGGTAGGCTGGACCTCAACTTTTCCTGAGAAACAAACATTCTGGAGTCATCAGACCATATCAGCTGAGTGGGGACTGCTGAGTTCCATAGGGATTGCGTGCTAGCACTCTCTCTCTCTCTCAATAAAAAGGTCTAGAAGTCTTAGCAAACCCCTGGAATGCCAGCCAGAGAGGGGATGGTGAGAGCCCATGGTGGGGATACAGATGCAGCAAATACATTGCCCCAGCACTGAAGTCATTTCTGGAGCACTCCATTCTCCTCCCCACCGATTTTTCCTTCTATACCTTCCAGGAAAACCCTGGGCCTCTCTTGGCAAAACACTCTGAAATCTCAGAGGTTACATGGTGACAGAACTAGAAGAGCTGGACTGTGTATGCCAGCTGCAGAGACTGGGATAAGACAGCTAAAACAGTTGCCCTTGAGAGGGTGTAGGAGCCTATGCCTGGGGGTGGGGGTGGCCTGGTGCTATGGAGGAAACCTGCTTCTAGTACTGGCTTTGCCACTAACTCTCATCTTCAGAAAGTACATTCTGGCCTTTGAGCCTCAGTTTTCCCATTTATAACAGTGAAATCACCAGGGGAGCCTCAGATGGGTTTTATCAAGAAGAAAGCATAAAAGGAATGAGGAAGTATTTCTAAAACTATAAGTCACCAGGTAAACCTGAAGCCAGGTAAAATACAGCAATAATGCTGACAGGAGCTCCCAGGGTCTCCCTTGGCAGGGAAACATGTCTGTGGACTAGACAAATGAATGTCTTTCTATAGTTACACATTTCCATGTATACCTAAACTTGAAGGCTGCCGAAGCTGGAACATTCTCTAGGGAACCTATCGATCCAGAACATACACACTCGCTGGGTTCTTTGGTGTAAGGATCTATGAAGGCTATAGTTTCTGGGCAGAAAACAGCCTGCAGGAATGATATGACACATGCTTAGAGGCTGCCCCAAAGCTATACACTTGTGCTCACTTTTACTGAAGACTCAGTACCTCTGGACAAAGTCTAGCTCCAGGCAGGGCCTCACAGCTAATTCCATGTTGCCATAGCCATTTTTCTTCCAGCTCGCCTTTGAGTATCTCTGAGAAATACATTATTCGGGGTGCCGGTGTGGCTTAGTCATTAAGCATCTGCCTTAGGCTTGGGTCATGATCCCAGGGTCCTGGGATCGAGCCCCGCGTCAGGCTCCCTGCTCAGCTTGGGAGTCTGCTTCTCCCTCTCCCATTCCCCCTGCTTGTGTTCGTTCTCTCTCTCTCTCTCTCTCTCTCACAATCTCTCTGTCAAGTAATAAATAAAATCTTTTAAAAAAGGAAATACATTATTCATTATGATTTGAAGCTTCACCTGGGTTTGGGGGAGAGGAGTAAGATGAGAAAGTGAATGAGATTTCATAGTCAAAAGAGCACTGGACTAGGAGACAGAAATTCCCTTCTATTCCTGGTCAGACATGAGACCTAGGTTAAGTTCCTTGTCCTCTTTTGGTCACCTGTATCTGAAGACAAAAGGAAGTGTCTGAAGGCCAAGTGAGCCGAGAGCAACTGTAGCCTCTTGAATGGGCCTTTCTATCCTGGCAGAGAACATTTTGTAAAAAGAGGAAATGCTGCCAGGGGAAACCAGGAGCTTTAACCACCTGTCTAATGAACTGCAGACAGTATGCCTGAGATATATACTTTAGAAACAGTGGTTGGAGAACAGCACTGTGCACAATAAGATCTTTCCTTCCAGAAGGTTGAAGGATATCAGAAGCCTCCTGAGAGAAGGTATGAAGAAGGGTAGGGAGCAGCTTGAAGGATGAGTCCCAGGCCATATGAGCACACCAACGCCTCGTGAGAGGGATAGCAGTGCTCAGCTCCTTGCTCTGGGCTACAGCTATGTTAGAACTGGGGTTTTGTCCATTTTACAGATGGGAAGACTGAGGCACAGTAAGGTGAAGAAACGTGCCTGAGGCCCTTCAGCTACTGGGTAACAGAACCAGAATACAAACTCAGTACGATTCCAGAGCCTGTGTGCTTGCTTCTACACCTCTTGCTATCACACTGGCCAGCTGGGCTAAGGGCTCTCAACAAAGAAGTAATCAACCTTCTACTTGGTGCGAGACACCTATCTAAGCAGTGAACAAGACAAAATCCCTATCCTGATGGGCTTCAAATCTAGCACAGGGAGATGGACAGTAAGCCAGCAAAAGGTTAACACTATATTAAGTTATGATAAGTGCTTCTGATGAGGGAACAGGAGGCTGGCTGAGGACAAAGCAAAAGCTAGCACCTTGCATCCCCTCTCTACCCACTCCCCTCAGTAATATGTGCAACATTCCTCAGGCACCTCTGGCAGCCCTAAAAGAAAAACAAATAGTTAACTTGCAGAGATCACACTCCTGCAAGACAGGAGTCTTCCTTGGTTTACCAATGTCCTAGAGATTTACAACAAAGAAGCTATCTAACAATAGCACAATATCCAGAGGCAAATAACTCAGTTCCTCAAGCCCTAAATAAAGTTAAATTTCTTCTAAACCCAAATCTCACTAACAAGGACACATGATAGGAGAAATGTGAAACTTTATCTCTAGATCTCCAAGATAGTGTTGAGAATCATTCACAAGCATATGGCCCACTGATATACATCTAAAGGGTCTCACAAGAAGATTTTTACTCCTAGTAATAATAACCTTTCTCCCAACAATAGCTAGCCCATCAAGATCCTGGAGACCTTGCTTCCAAAATTCCTTAGAGACTTATATCACCCGCTTTGTCCTCACCTACCCAACTCCTGTGTATATAATCAGCCACTCCTCAGGATAACGGGGCAGCATCTCCGTCTGCCCACGGGTCCTGTCCCCGTGCTCTAATAAACCACCTTTTTGCACCAAAGACATCTTAAGAATTCTTTCTTAGCCGTCGGCTCCGAACCTAACCCCACCAAACCTCACTTAGGTTCAAGAACTTCATCATTTTGATGAAAGATGAAGCAGGGTCATGTGCCGAGAGTGATGGGTGTGCTGTTTTAAGAAATGTTTCCTCCAGGGAATTACCGAAGATGGCGGAGAAGTAGCAGACTGAGACGACATCAGGTAGCAGGAGATCAGCTAGATAGCTTATCTAACCATTGCAAACACCTACAAATCCAACGGGAGATCGAAGAGAAGAAGAACAGCAATTCTAGAAACAGAAAATCAACCACTTTCTGAAAGGTAGGACTGGTGGAGAAGTGAATCCAAAGCGATGGGAATATAGACTGCGGGGGGAGGGTCTGGCTCCTGGCAAGTGGCGGAGCAACAGAGCACTAAATCAGGACTTTTAAAAGTCTGTTCGCTGAGGGACATCGCTCCAGAGGCTAAACTGGGGGGAAGCCCACGCGGGGTCAGTGTGGCCCCAGGTCCCGCAGGGTCACAGAAGGACCGGGGGTGTCTGAGTGTCGCAGAGCTTGCAGGTATTAGAACGGGGAAGCCGGCTACAGAGACAGAGCTGAGGAGTGACACTCAGCTCGGGGTTACCTTGAACCGGTCGCAGGCTGGGTGAGCTCGGAGCGCGGCCAGAGGCCAGGGAGACGGGAGTGATTGGGCGCTATTCTCTGAGGGCGCACTGAGGAGTGGGACCCCGAGCTCTTGGCTCCTCCGGCCAGAGACTGGGAGGCCGCCATCTTCATTCCCGTCCTCCGGAACTCTACGGAAAGCGCTCAGGGAACAAAAGCTCCCGAAAGCAAACCCGAGCGGATTACTCAGCCCGGCCCCTGGTAAAGGCGGTGCAACTCCGCCTGGGGCAAAGACACTTGAGAATCACTACAACAGGCCCCTCCCCAAGAAGATCAACAAGAAATCCAGCCAGGAGCAAATTCACCTACCAAGGAGTGCAGGTTCAATACCAAGGAGAGCAGCAGAATTCCAGAGGAGGAGAAAGCAAAGCACAGAACTCATGGCTTTCTCCCCATGATTCTTTAGTCTTGCAGTTAATTTGATTTTTTTTTCAATTTTTTTCTTCTTCTAATTTTTTTTTAACTTTTACCCTTTTCTATTTTAACGTTTTTTAACTAGTTTATCTAATATATATATATTTTTTTCTTTTTTGTATTTTTTCTTTATTTGTTTTCTTTTTTTAATTGTTTCTTTTTTTTTTCCAGAACCTCTTTTTATCCCCTTTCTCCCCTCCCCCCCACGATTTGGGGTCTCTTCTGATTTGGTTAAAGCGTATTTTCCTGGGGTCTTTGCCACCCTTTTAGTATTTTACTTGCTCCTTCATATACTCTTATCTGGACAAAATGACAAGGCAGAAAAATTCACCACCAAAAAAAAAAAAAAAAAGAACAAGAGGCAGTACCGAAGGCTAGGGACCTAATCAATACAGACATTGGTAATATGTCAGATCTAGAGTTCAGAATGATGATTCTCAAGGTTCTAGCCGGGCTCGAAAAAGGCATGGAAGATATTGGAGGAACCCTCTCGGAGATATAAAAACCCTCTCTGGAGAAATAAAAGAACTAAAATCTAACCAAGTTGAAATAAAAAAAGCTATTAATGAGGTGCAATCAAAAATGGAGGCTCTCACTGCTAGGATAAATGAGGCAGAAGACCAAATGACAGAGAATAAAGAAGCTGAGCAAAAGAGGGACAAACAGATAGTGGACCACAAGGGGAGAATTCGAGAGGTAAGTGACACCATAAGAAGAAACAACATTAGAATAATTGGGATTCCAGAAGAAGAAGAAAGAGAGAGGGGAGCAGAAGGTATATTGGAGAGAATTATTGGGGAGAATTTCCCTAATATGGCAAAGGGAATAAGCATCAAAATCCAGGAGGTGCAGAGAACCCCCCTCAAAATCAACAAGAATAGGTCCACACCCCGTCACCTAATAGTAAAACTTACAAGTCTTAGTGACAAAGAGAAATTCCTGAAACCAGCCCGGGACAAGAAGTCTGTAACATACAATGGTAAAAATATTAGATTGGCAGCAGACTTATCCACAGAGACCTGGCAGGCCAGAAAGAGCTGGCATGATAGATTCAGAGCACCAAACGAGAAAAACATGCAGCCAAGAATACTATATCCAGCTAGGCTATCATTGAAAAGAGAAGGAGAGATAATAAGCTTCCAGGACAAACAAAAACTGAAAGAATTTGCAAACACCAAACCAGCTCTACAGGAAATATTGAAAGGGTTCCTCTAAGCAAAGAGAGACCCTAAAAGTAGTAGATCAGAAAGGAACAGAGACAATATACAGGAACAGTCACCTTATAGGCAATGCAGTGGCACTAAATTCATATCTCTCAATAGTTACCCTGAATGTTAATGGGCTAAATGCCCCAATCAAAAGACACAAGGTATAAGAATGGATAAAAAACAAAACCCATCTAAATGTTGCCTACAAGAAACTCATTTTAGACCCGAAGACACCTCCAGATTTAAAGTGAGGGGGTGGAAAACAATTTACCATGCTAATGGACATCAGAAGAAAGCAGGGGTGGCAATCCTTATATCAGATCAAATAGATTTTAAGCCAAAGACTATATAATAAGAGAGGAGGAAGGACACTATATCACTAATCTTCGACAAAGCAGGAAAGAATGTCCAATGGAAAAGAGCCTCTTTATAAATGGTGCTGGGAAAATTGGACAGCCACATGCAGAAAAATGAAATTGGACCATTTCCTTACACCACACACGAAAATAGACTCAAAATGGGTGAAGGACCTCAACGTGAGAAAGGAATCCATCAAAATCCTTGAGGAGAACACAGGCAGCAACCTCTTCAACCTCAGCCGCAGCAACTTCTTCCTAGGAACACCGCCAAAGGCAAGGGAAGCAAGGGCAAAAATGAACTCTTGGGACTTCATCAAGATCAAAAGCTTTTGCACAGCAAAGGAAACAGTTAACAAAACCAAAAGACAACTGACAGAATGGGAGAAGATATTTGCAAACGACATATCAGATAAAGGGCTAGTGTCCAAAATATATAAAGAACTTAGCAAACTCAACACCCAAAGAACAAATAATCTAATCAAGAAATGGGCAGAGGACATGAACAGACATTTCTGCAAAGAAGACATCCAGATGGCCAACAGACACATGAAAAAGTGCTCCACATCACTCAGCATCAGGGAAATACAAATCAAAACCACAATGAGATATCACCTCACACCAGTCAGAATGGCTAAAATTAACAAGTCAGGGAATGACAGATGCTGGCGAGGATGCGGAGAAAGGGGAACCCTCCTACACTGTTGGTGGGAATGCAAGCTGGTGCAACCACTCTGGAAAAGAGCATGGAGGTTCCTCAAAATGTTGAAAATAGAACTACCCTACGACCCACAATTGCACTACTGGGTATTTACCCTAAAGATACAAACGTAGTGATCTGAAGGGGCACATGCACCCGAATGTTTATAGCAGCAATGTCTACAATAGCCAAACTATGGAAAGAACCTAGGTGTCCATCAACAGATGAATGGATAAAGAAGATGTGGTATATATACACAATAGAATACTATGCAGCCATCAAAAGAAATGAAATCTTGCCATTTGCAACGATGTGGATGGAACTAGAGGGCATCATGCTTAGCGAAATAAGTCAATCGGAGAAAGACAATTATCATATCATCTCCCTGATATGAGGAAGTGGAGATGCCACATGGGGGGGTTAAGGGGGTAGGAGAAGAATAAATGAAACAAGATGGGATTGGGAGGGAGACAAACCATAAGTGACTCTTAATCTCACAAAACAAACTGAGGGTTGCTGGGGGGAGGGGGGTTGGGAGAGGGAGGTGGGGTTATAGACATTGGGGAGGGTATGTGCTATGGTGAGTGCTGTGAAGTGTGTAAACCTGGCGATTCACAGACCTGTACCCCTGGAGATAAAAATACATTATATGTTTATTTAAAAAATAAATAAAAGTCAAAAAAATAAAAAAGAAATGTTTCCTCCATTGAATCACAGTGAGGGTCTTTTTTGTAATTCAGTGACCAAGTTCATGTGAGTCCATTTCTGGCGTGAGCTGAAACATGAGTGAAGTAAGAAAGCCAGGCACAATGTTAAGGGGTACAGAACATCTCAGGACCTGAACTAGGGTAAGGCAGTTGCCTTGGGCTGAAATTTAAAGCGTTGCCAAAAAAGTCTCAGTAATCTTTATGTATTCTAGCCTAATATTTTTTTAAAAGATTTTATTTATTCATTTGACAGAGAGAGAGAGAGAGAGAGAGAGATCACAAGTAGGCAGAGAGGCAGGCAGAGAGAGAAAGGGAGGGAAGCAGGCTCCCTGCTGAGCAGAGAGCCCGATGCAGGACTCGATCCCAGGACCCTGAGATCATGACCTGAGCCAAAGGCAGAGGCTTAACCCACTGAGCCACCCAGGTGCCCCTAGCCTAATATTTTTTTTTAAGATTTTATATATTTATTTGACAGACAGAGATCGCAAGTAGGCAGAGAGGCAGGCAGAGAGAGAGGGGGAAGCAGGCTCCCTGCTGAGTGGAGAGCCCAATGCGGGACTCGATCCCAGGACCCTGAGATCATGACCTGAGCCGAAGGCAGAGGCTTAACCCACTGAGCCACCCAGGCACCCCCCACCAGACTAATATTTTTAAAAACCAAAATGACTGCAAGAAATCCATGATAAAAACATATCAGGACTATACAAGGAGGCAGGCTGGGTACTGCTGATTTTTCCTTTTGTCTCAGGCTCCAATGTGTATGGCATTGGCCTATTGCATACCGAACTAAAGGTGGGGTGAGGAAGCAGCCAGGACAAAGTGCCTAAGCATCTGGGCCTGAATTGAAGGAGGGGCATATCAGAAAAAGCTTCCTAGAAGAGGTGATATTTGACCTAGTCTTGAAGAAAACTAGGAGTTTCTAGGCAGACTCTGGGGTATGAGGGCAGCACAGGCAGAGCACAGTGAGAGCAAAAGCATGCTGGCCTGAAAGAGCCTGTAATTTGAGAGAAATCAAGAGGTAATCTGGTGTGGCTGGGTTCTGCCCACAGTGGGGAAGGAAAAGAGGATGAGGGACAAGGTTGGACAGATAAGCTAAGACCAGATGGTGAATGGCCTATAACTCCATCTAAGTATGGGCTTGGTTTTGAAGGTGAAGGGAAAACATAGATGCATTTTGTGAGGGATAGTTAGTACAGGTAGTGCTTAGGAAAATGTTACCCTTCCCAGAGCTCTTCCCTGTGCATGGGTACTTGTCTGCTGGAGGTGTGGACATCAGGGCATGGGTTCCATTAAAGAGAGTTCCAGGGGATGGAGCCCAGGGCAAAAAACCATCAGACTCCCACATTAGCCTTTACTTCCCTTTGGGTACTTCATCCAAGTCACTGATCACTCCAGATGTTGGGCTTTCAAGCTGGATATTTGGACTCTGCTTGTGCACAGGCAGGCCTTATCGCTGCCCTCCTCCTCCACCCTCTGGCAGGTGGCCAGACAGTGCTCTCTCCCCTTCAACACATGGTCTTTCCAGAGAGGCTACTTTCTCCCTGCAGGGTCCTCTCCCCTCCATGAGGAGCCTTATCAACTGCACACAGTCTCTATGCCATAGAATTTAGGGCTGTAAGGGCTTCCCAGACCATCTAAGAGTGGTTCTCAGCTCTGCTTACACATGGGAATCACCTAGAAAACATTAAAAGTACTGATGCCTGGGTTTTGCCCCCAGAGACTCTGAAGTAATTGGTCTGGGGTGTGGCCTGAGCATCGGGTGATTGGCTCACAGCCAGGTCTGACAACTATGAATTCAGGGTTTCTTAAACATCCCTGGTGGTAAGAATCACCGGGAGTACTTATTAAACCTACACATTTCTGGGCTCTACCTAAAAATCTAGATGGGCTTCTTCCTGTCTAGACTTAGGAACAGGGTTCCCAGCATGGGGGTGACTCCTTCCTGCTTCTCTTCATCCACAGAGATGACCCCCCGGGAAAACTGTATGCAGGTTGTGGGTGAAGAGTTGGAGTTAGGGGCCTCTCATAGGGCCATTTGCCCTGGACTATTATATGTTAGCATGTTTATTAAGCAGCGAGCAGGTTCTCAAAGCTTCAACAACTGTAAGTGTAGATGAAGTCTCAGCCCTAGGCGATGCCCCCCTTTTTAGCAGCTGCAAATTCCAGGATGATCTGGGCAGAAAAATAGAAGGGAGCTGGATTAGTTCCCAGTGATAGCTTTCCCCTCCTGCCTTGGAACACATAGTGCTGGGCAGATAAGCAAGAGACTGGGTGTGGTGGGAGAGGAGCAAGAAATAGGGAGCAGGAAAAGAGTAGGTTCAAGGTACTGAGTGGGCAATGGAGTATGCCCTCACAGGACATCAGAGACACAGAGGCAGAGGAACAAAAGCCGGTGCCCTAACCTGTAACATATCCCTTTGATATGTAATGTCACAGAGCACTACAGAATGGAAACTTTAAGTTTAGCCATAGTAGACTCTCAAAAAAAATTTGTTCAATAAATGAGTGATGCCAAGCTTTCAGGTTCTAAGGACATGCCTCTGGAGCAGCTATTGAGGGGCAAACTGGCTGGACAGTCTCTTCACTAGAGCCAGTCTGCTTTTCTTTGTTTCATATACCTTTTTCCAAGTTAGATTTCAATGGAATATAGTACTTTAAAATTATTTTAAGTGCAGAAACCACGGATGTGTTCCAATGTTTTCATACTCCAGATAAAAGGAAATTGAGGCTTGAAAGAGAGAAGGGACTCATGCAGTCAGTGGCAGGACAGGAGCTTGGGCCAATGACTGTCTGAGGGCTAGGATTCGGGCTTCCCGAAACTGTCTGAAGGTCATTTTCACTACATCAGGCTTCCCTCACCTCAGACCTCTATTTCTTCATCTCCAGTCTATTTAGTTATTAATTTATTTTTTAAATTAACATATAATGTATTATTTGTTTGGGAGTACAGTTCTGTGAATCATCAGTCTTACACAATTCACAGCACTCACCATAACACAGACCCTCCCGAATGTCCATCACCAAGCCACGCCAGCCCTCCCACCCCCTCCACTCCAGCAACCCTCAGTCTGTTTCCTGTCCACCTCCAGTCTATTTAGATGGCCTGGAAACTGGGGAAGAAGTGATGGAAGGAAAGGAAAGACGATGAAGGAGGAAGGTAAGGAAAGAATAAAGGAGAGAAGGAGAGAAAAGAGGAAGGTAAGGAAGACAAGATCTTGCTGCACTGTATGTTCTAAAAGAAGAGAATTGGAAGAGCAGGGAGTATTTAAAAACCAGGGATTTCTTGAAAAAGCAACATTTCTCTGGGTAGAACTTGATGGACTTGAGAGTGATGCAAGGTGAGACTGAGGGAAAAAGTCAAACTTTAAAAAACTATATATCTAACAGTCCCTGAAGGGGGCCCAGGCTGAACTCCGGAATGGTTTGGGCACTTGGAGATAACCTCTCTTGTGATACATGAGAGTAAGGAGCCCTGAGCATCTGTGGACTATAAATCATTTGTGAATAGATAAATTGGACTTCATCAAAATGTAAAACCTTCATGCAGCAAATAACATTATCAAGTAAATTAACAGATAACTTACAGAATGGGAGAAAATACTTGCAAATCATATACCTGGTAAGGGTTTAATATTAGAATAGACCTGTTACAAATCTTATTTCTCAATGACAGAAAGTCACACAACCCAATTCAAAAATGGGCAAAGGACTTGAGCAGGTATTTCCCCAAAGAAGAGAAGAAGAGATATAAATGACCAACAAGTACTTGAAAAGATAGTCAATATAATTGACCATTAAGGAAATACAAATCAAAACCACAATGAGATATAACTTTGTGCACTAGGGCACTAAGGCTAGGATGGCTATAAATTATATATAAATGTATATGTTTAAATATATAACATATATATTTTAAAAAGAAAACAACAAGTGTTAACACAAGAATGTAGAGAAATAAGAACCCTCGTACAGTGTTAGTGGGAATGTAAAATAATACAGCCTCTATAGAAAACATTTTGGTACTTGCTCAAAAAGTTAAATAGAGTTAACATATGACCCAGCAGTTCCACTACAAATATATACCCAGAAGAATTAAAATGGGTACTCAAATAAACTCTTGTTCACAAATGTTCATAGCAATTCTACTCATAATAGCCAAAAGGTGGAAACAACCCAAATGTCTATCAACAGATGAATGAATAAACAAATTGTGGTTTATCCATACATCAAATAAGAAAAAAAAAAGGAAAGAAATGAAATACTGATAATATATATAGAGAGAGATTTGGATGAACCTCTAAAACATAAGCTAAGTGAAAGTAGCCAGACACAAAATCACATAATGTATGATCCCTTTTATATGAAATATCCAGAATAGGCAAATCCATAGGGACAAAAACTAGATTAATGGTTGCCAGGGAATAGAGGAAGGGTGATTGAGGAGTGAGTGCTTAATACATATGCGGTATACTTCTGGGGGTGTGAAAAGTTTTGAAGCTACGGAGAGGTAGTGGTCGCACAACATTGTGATTGCACTAAATGCCACTGAAGTCTATACTTTAATATGGTTAATTGTATGTTGTGTGAATTTCACCTCAATTAAAAAAATGATGAGGTCACAGTTGCCATCATTAAATAGAAGACATGCAACCTGAACAGTCAGCTCCTCAGATCTAGTATCATGTGGCCTTTTGTAGCATGAGCAACACATTTTCTATACATTCAAAGTCTAATTTGATAACTAACAGCAGCTCAAAGATGCAAATAGTATCCCCTAGCCAATCAATCTGTTTATAGCCAACTCAAAGTAGGAAAACTAGAGCTCCCTCATGTTTTTTCTCTCTTATTGGAACCCTGATTTTGTTCAGGTAATCACCCTCCTCTGCATGGTCATGTGATTCAAGAGGTGGGTCCTGATTGGTTTAAAACTATTGCAGAGCCATTGACTCCTGGCCTGTTATTGGCTTAGGCATGGGCTTGTGACACAGTTCAGACTAATGAAATACTTGGGGAAGCTTACTGGGGGCCATTCTGGGAAAGGTTCCCTTGCTTTATAACAAAACTACATAGGAAGAGATGATCTTTCCCATGTTTTGTGGGATGTCATTGGGCTGGAAATGATATCCAGAGCGGTGGCAGCCATCTTGGAACCAGATACAGATTGAAGCCACCATATGGATCAGAGAGGTGCCACAGGCAGGTAAATCATGCAATCATCTTGACACACATCTTCATCCCCTATAATAATGGTTACCCACAGGTATCAAGTCCTAATCATTAGAAAAGGGGTCTTTGCATAGGTAATTAAGTTAAGGATTTTGAGATTAGGTGATTACTCTGGCTTATCCAGGTAGGCTGTGAATGCAATCACATATATAAGAGAAAGGTTTTAGAGAGATATACAGAGGAGAAGGCAATGTGCAGGAAGAGGCAGAGACTGAACTGATGCAACTGCAAGCCAAGGAATGGCAACAATTGCTAAGAAATCACCATGGGGCATAGGACAATTCTCCCCTAGAGGCTTAGGAGAAAGTGTGGCACTGCCAACACTGTGATTTTCGACTTCTTCCCACCAGTGAAAAATTCTGTTGGTTTAAGCAATGCAGTTTGTAGTAATTTATTGCAGCAGCCCTAAGAAACTAATATATATCCCCCCATATACTCTGTACTTCCCTTAGGCAAATTTCCTGCTGATCCATTCCAGTTTAGTGGAAGTGACCCCATCAGCCCTGTTTCCTGGGCCAGTTTTCCTGTGGTTGCCTCCCCCAGCTCATGTTGCAGTGGTGGCCGGGAGTGTGCCAATTGGTGCTGATGAGGAGGGTCATGATGAAACCTATCTGCCCATTTCCCCACCCTTAGCCAACTCACCCACTCTGGAAGCTCCTGGTGGCCCCACTACAAGCATTCAAACATACTTAGCTCTTGGTTTTCCATGGCCTCCCATTAGTTTTCTGGCACCTGACCCACATAGGCTATCCTATTCCTTTCCAGAGGACTGCTCCTCCATTCTCACCCTCTCCCCACCCCAAAAGCTCCCTTCCCACAGAAATACTTTATCACATTCCAAGAACTGATGTTGTCTACCCATCAGGAAGGACTGTACATAAGAAGTGGGTTCTGGGGGTTGGGGAGGGGAAATAGGAGTGTTTTGCCTTCACCACACAAATCCACCACCTCCCTTTTCTGAAACCCTGGCTCCTCATCAGTCACATGACAATTTTGGAGTCAGACAGATATGGAGTTTAAATACCACTTCCCCCACTTAGGAGCTGTATAATTGCAGGCCAGTTCCCTAATTTCTCTAAAAATAGAGATAACAACATTGTGAAAGATTTTTATCTATGGTGGTTGATCCTTCACCTTATGCATTAATAATATTTCCAAAGTTTGGAACGTTTACCCCAAAACAGAACAATTTTTAAAGGTACATGAAAAAGTGTATTTATATATGCATAATTTCTGTTAACCATGAAGACACATAAATAACTTGTCATTGTTATTACTAAATATGTATTACCAGTGAGACTGTCATTGTGGTATTACTGGGCTCAGGTGCCATACATACCATTCTGTCCATACTGCATGAACTGGTCCAGTGTTATCTCAACCAACATTATCCACTATCATCTTGTGATGAGCTGTGGTGCTCAATGAATCATCATTGCATTATTATGGTGTTTCTTAATAAAAATTGATGTCCATTTAAAACATCCACTTTAGTCCTTTGCTATTCAGATGTCTTGGGTGTTTAGGTTCCAAATGAGTGACTTTCTAACTGGGTTTCCTTCTGTCATCAGCTAGACCCAAGATCTGACCATTATTGCCCATCTGCTTGCAACTTCTGACCTTTGTCCAAACATTTTTCCTTAAGGTCTTCTTTCCAGCTTATCTCTTAACTCAGGCAAATGTAAACCAAAACCACCCTTCAAGGAAGAACAACTGGCCTGACAAGACCTCCGGCCAAACCCAGACCACCCAGACCAGTTTAAGTGTAATCCTTGACTTACATTTATGAAAATGAACCATGGAATGACCTCTAAATGACGGACAACTACCTTTAACTCATTATAATACTAAAATCTCCACCCAAGGAGGAGAACAAGCCTCATTTACATAGCATACAATGGATGTATAGGCATGTTTCCTTAAGGCACATATAAGGCCTTATGCCCACTTCTACATATGATAACAAGTCTTTCCCATTCACCTAACCCTAAATTAAAGGATCCCATTCACCCTTGCTCAGGAAGTCATGGCTTTGGGAGTTATTTCCTGTGAGCTCCTTATTTGCTGCAAATAAAGTTTATGTTGTACAACAATTCCACCTAGTGTATCTGTGACTCACCAGGGAGCGAACTCATGTTGGTTTGGTTCTACTTCCTCCCAGGGTGGTATTAAGAGAGAATATTCAAGTTCCTGTCCACAGAGTCCCCACTCAAGTGTCAGGTCCATGGAGTCTCTTGGCACATGGGAACACTTACACTGAGGAGGCAGGGAGGCTCTGCTTGGGGCCTGTCCATTCTCCTTGCCCCAGCTCTTCTCTCTCCTCTCCTTCCCAGTGAACATCAGTGGATAGGTACAGCTTTTAGACTTGATCAGAAAGTGAAACAAGTATGAAAGTGGGTAAAAGAGGACCAGCTGTCAACAGGAAGGGAACCATAGTCTCACCTTCACCCTCTCCCTGGGTGTGATAGTTAATTTTATGTGTCAACCTGACTGAACTATGGGGTGCCCAGATATTTGGTCAAACATTATTCTGGGTGTGTAAGGGTGTTTTATTTTTTTAATTTTTTTAAAGATTTTATTTATTTGTTTGACAGACAGAGATCACAAGTAGGTAAGAGAGGCAGGAAGAGAGAGAGAGGAGGAAGCAGGCTCCCCACCAAGCAGAGAGCCTGATGTGGGGCTCAATCCCAGGACCCTGGGATCATGACCTGAGCTGAAGGCAGAGGCTTTAACCCACTGAGCCTTCCAGGCACCCTGTAAGGGTGTTTTAGATAAGATTAACATTTGAATAGAAGACTGAATGAAGGAGGTTGTCCTCCCTGATATGGAAAAGCCTCATCCAATCAGGTGAAGGCCAGAAATGCACACAAAATGTTGACCTTCCCAGGAGAGGAGGGGACTCCTGCTTGACTATGTGAACTGGGACACCCATATTTTCCAGCCTTTATACTTAAACTGAAACATTGGCTCTTCTTGAGTCTCAAGCCTGCCAACTTTGGACTGGAACTTATATCATCAGCTCTCCTGGTTCTCAGGTCTTTAAACTTGAACTAGAACTACATACATATGGACTCTCCTGGGTCTCCAGCTTGCTGATGATAGATCTTAGGATTTCTCAGCCTCCATAATTGTGTGAGTTAATTCTTCATAATCAATGGATCTATTTATCCTATTGGTTCTATTTCTCTGGAGAACCCTAAAACCATAATAACCTGTCACCCCATATTCTCCAAGACATTGGCAGTTCCAGAATTTGGAATCAGGAGACCTGGGTTCAGATCCTGAGTCTACCACTACTCTGCTTGGGTAAGTCATTCACTGTCCATTGCTGGTCTCAGTAGATTGGTTTGTAAAGATGGAAAATAATACCTTCTCTGCCATCTTGCTGGGCTGTTGATGCCTCCAGCCATAAGAAAATGGCAGATCCATAATAATTGAAGACTCCACCCCACCACCATCTTTTCATCAAGAAAGATTTTTTTCCCCTGGCAGAGCAAAAAAGTTTTGAAGAAGGAAGGCACCTGGAATCCTGGAATCTGAATCCTCCTCTATTACTATCTCACTGAGTAGCCTGGGATGGGTCAATTGCCCAGTGAGTACAGTAAGGAGGGTGACCAAGGAAAACTGGACTATTCTAGGAAACAAAGAGACATTGACCCACAGAAAGGAAAGAGCCATTTTCACAGTAGATTCAAAGATGCCCATTTATGAAACCATCTAACAGGGACTGGATCCCCGATCTCTTTCAACTCCAGCTACCAGGAAATGATTTTAATTTGGGTTTCATAAACAGGAAGCTCTGTTCTCCACATCAATCCATCAATCTCTCTTTCTCTTTTTTCCTCTTTCTTACCCACCCCATTACTACCTTTTCAGAGATTTGCTCATCTCAGTCATCCAGAATCAGCTAAGCAGTCCAGCCTCTTTATTTGATTCACAAACCTCTGAATGGAGAGAATTTTCAGGCAGCCTAATACAAGGTTGTTATTAGCTTCTGATAGTCAAGACTTCTTCTGGGATGTTTCTTATTAAAGAAACATTATTTATTTAATACCCAGATCCTAGGATCTCCATTCCAGGAGTTTTGGAGGTATTTCTAACACTCTGCTCGTCTCCTTTACTTTCTCTTCACCTTTGTCCCCTTTTCTATATTTTCCTGGTTTCTCTCCTCTGTCCTTTGCAAAAGGTATCCTTGGCATCCATTTTTTATTGTGGTCTTAATATGTAGTGCCTCAATTACACAGGACACAGAACAGTTCCATCATCCCCCAAAATGCTTCCTTGTAGTCAGGTCCCTCTCTCAACCTGTATACCCTATGCATCACTGAGTAACATTGTAGAGTGTGGAGACTCCTGTGTGTTTTCTTTCTGGTGCCAGGGTACATTAGGTGCCTGGTCTCTGGGCTGCCACAAAGCTTTAATAGTAGAAGAAAGTGCAGAGATACCCCTAGAAATCTGAGGATAATCACTGCATAGCCACAAGCCAGAATTGCTCCAAGGTGTTGCATTCTTTCTTAGTGAATTTATGCAAGCTTTGACATGAGCTTTCAAATGTATCCTTGCTTATTAATTTAAAAATGACCAGTGATCTCTTTCTTGCCTTCTCTTTCCCCACTGTATGAAGCTGTACTTTGTGACTTCATATTAGCTCTTTCACAGAGCTGGGTACTATTTTATTTCAGAGGCAGGGATCCTTTCCAGAGCTTTCAAGACCTGATGTGAAAATGGAATCCTATACAACACAATTAGGAGGTAACTTTGTTCCAGGAAGGGGCTTACTATGGGATTCCTTGGTGTCAAATGCCACTTCAACCCTCCTCATATCTGCACTTGAAGCAAAACTGGGCATGCCTATGTTTGATTTGCATGTTGTTTTTTACCATCACATCTGTTATTCAAGCTCAGGAACACCTAGACTCATTAAACAACCTGAGTTATTTGGGCAATTCTTGGAGGCCAGCTACAGCAAAATTTAGTATTACCTCAAGGTCATTGAATCTCTTAGACATTTGGTTTATGGGAGAATGATATTACTTTTGTCTCTTGAAATCCCTGGATGTTGAAAAATCATAGAACAAAAGTATTTTATAGCTAAATGGGTTGTGTGTGACAGGTTAGTAATCCAGTCCATCCATTTCACATTTAAAAATTTTTTTTAATATTTTGTCATTTTATTTTATTTCATCATAGTAAGTGTACTCTTTAATCCTCATCCCGTATTTCATCCATCCCCCCCCCCAACCTCCCCTCTGGTAACCATCAGTTTGTTCTCTATAGTTAAGAGTCTGTTTCTTGGTTTCACTCTCCCTCTCCCTCTATCTCTTCTTTCCTATGCTCCTTTGTTTTTTTCTTAAGTTCCACATATGAGTGAGATCATATGGTATTTGTCTTTCTCTGACTAACTTATTTCAGTTAGCATTATACTCTCTACCTCTATCCATGTGGCTGCAAAAGGCAAGATTTTGTTCTTTTTGATGGCTAAGTAATATTCCATTGTATACACTCACCACATCTTCTTTGTTTTCTTTACTGAGGGGAACTTGGACTGCTTCCATAGTTTGGATATTGTAGAGGATGCTGCAATAAACATAGGGGTGAGGATAGCCCTTTGAATTAGTGGTTTTGTATTTTGGGGGTAGTGTGATTACTGGATTGTATGGTAGTTCTACTTTTAATTTTTTGAGGAACTTCCATACTGTACCACAGTGGGTGCACCAATCTGCATTCCCACCAACAGTGCAAGAGGGTTCCTTTTTTTCCCATATCCTCACCAACACTTGTTCTTTCTTGTCTTTTTTACTTTAGCCATTCTGACAAGGTGTGAGGTGTTATCTCATTTTTATTTGCATTTCCCTGATGGTAAGTGATGGTGAACATCTTTTGATGTGTCTGTTGGCTATCTTTATGTCCTTTTAGAAATGTTTACTCATGTCCTCTACCCATTTTTAGTTGGATTATTTGTTTCTTGGGGGTATTGAATGATATCAGTTCTTTATATTTCTTGGAGACTAACCCTTTATCAGACATAACATTTGCAAATAACTACCCCCATTATATACATTGCCTGTTAGTCTTGTTGAATGTTTCCTTTCCTGTGCATAAATGTTTCATTTTGATGTAGTACCAATAGTTTATTTTTGCTTTTATTTCCCTTGCCTCAGGAGACATTATCTAGAAAAATGTCACTATGGCTGATATGAAGATTACTGCCTATGCTCTCTTCAAGGATTTTTAGGGTTTCAGATTTCACATTTAGGTATTTAAACCATTTTGAGTTTATTTTTGTGTATGGTGAAAGAAAGTGGTCCAGTTTCATTTTTTTTTAATATGGCTGTCAAGTTTTCTCAACACCATTTGTTGAAGAGTATCCTTTTACTCTTTCCTCCTTTGTCAAAGATTAATTGACTAGATAATTGTGGCTTTATTTCTGGGTTTTCTGTTCTATATCATTGAACTATGTGTCTTTTTTGTGTGTTAGTACCATACTGGCTTAATTATTGTTGCTTTATAATATAACTTGAAATCTGGAATTGCAGTGCTTCCAGGTTTCTTTTTCTTTTTCAAGATTAGTTTGCCTATTCATGGTCTTTTTGGTTCCATACAAATTTTAGGGTTGTTCATTCTAGTTCTGTGAAAAATGCTGTTAGTATTTTTATAGGGATTGCATTAAATGCATGGATTCTTTGGGTAGTATAGACATTTTAGAATTATTTGTTCTTCCAACTCATGAGCGTGTAATAGGTCTTTCCATTCCTTTGTATCATCCTGAATTTCTTTCATCAGTGGTTTATAGTTTTCAGAGTATAGGTCTTTCACCTCTTTGGTTAGGTTTATTCCTAGATATTTTATTGTTTTTTGTGTAATTATAAATGGGATTGTTTTCTTAATTTCACTTTGTGTTGCTTCATTATTAGCATATAGGAATGCAACAGATTTCTGTACATTAACTTTGTATCCTGCAACATTATTGAATTAATATATTAGTTCTGGTAGTTTTTTTTTGCTGGAGTCCTTAGGTTTTTCTAAGTCTTAGGTTTTTCTATACAGTATCATATCACCTGCAAAGAATAAGAGTTTTACTTCTTCCTTACAAATTTGGAAGTCTTTTATTTCTTTTTCTTGTCTGATTGCTATGGCTAGAACTTCCAGTACTATGTTGAATAAAAGTGGTGAGTGGACATCCTTGTCTTCTTCTTGACCTTAGGGGTAAAGCTCTCAGTTTTTTTCACATCAGCTCTTTATTGTGTTGATGTATGTTTCCTCTATACCTACTTTGCAGAGGGTTTTTAGAATGAATGGATGTTGCACTTTGTCAAATGCCTTTTCTTTATCTACTGAAATGATCATATAACTGTTGTCCTTTGTGTCACTGACATGATGTATCACAATTATTGTTTTCAAATATTGAGTAACCTTTGCATCCCAGGAATAAATCCCACTTGATCATAGTGTATGATCTTTTGTTTTTTATTTTTTTATTTTTTGAGTAGGCTCCAGACCCAGTGTGGGCTTGAATTCATGACCCTGAGATCAAGAGTCATGTGCTATATTGATGAGTGAGCAAGGTGCCCCAAAGGTTTATGACTTTTTACATGTATTGTTGGATTTGGTTTCCTAATATTTTGTTGAGTATATTTGCATCTATATTCATGACAGATATTGGCCTATAGTTCTCTTTTTGTGGGGTCTGTATCTGCTTTTAGTATCAGGGTGACACTGGCCTCATAGAATGAATTTAGAAGTTTTCTTTCCTCTTGTATTTTTTGGAATAGTTTGAGAAGAATGGGTATTAGCTCTTCTTTAAATGTTTGGTAGAATTCAACTGTGAAGTCATCTGGTCCTGGACTTTTGTTTGTTGGGAGTTTCTTTTATTACTAATTCAATTTCGTTGCTGGTAATTAGTCTGTTCAAATTTCCTATGTTTTTCTGATTTAGTTTTGGTAAATTATATGTATCTAGGAATGATTCCGTTTCATTGAAGTTGTCCAATTTTTCAGGACGGAGGTTTTCATATTATTCTGCTACAATTGTTTGTCTTTCTTTGGTGTTGGTTGTTATTTTCCCTCTTTTATTAATAATTTTGTTTATTTTTTTTCTGTCTCAATGAGTCTTGCTAGAGGTTTATCTATGTTGTTGATATTTTCAAAAACTAGCTCCTGGTTTCATTGATTTCTTCTATTGGTTTTTCTGTTCCTATGTCATTTATTTATTTTGTTATTTTTTATTAACATCTAATGTATTATTTGTTTCAGGGGTGCAGGTCTGGGAATCATCAGTCTTACACAACTCACAGCACTCACCACATCTTCTTTCTCTATTCATCTTTTGATGGACATCTAGGCTTTTTCCATAGTTTGGCTATTCTGGACATTACTGTTATAAACATTTGGGTGCACATGCCTCTTTGTATTTGTATTGTTAGGGTAAATACCCAGTAGTGTGATTTCCAGGTCATAGGGTAGCTGTATTTTCAATTATTTGAGAAACCTCCATACTGTTTTCCAGAGTGGCTGCAGTAGCTTGCATTCCCACCAATTTAAGAGGGTTCCCCTTTCTCCACATCCTCACCAACATCTGTCATTTACTGACTGGTTAATTTTAGGCATTCTGACTGGTGTGAGGTGGTATCTCATTGTGGGTTTGATTTGTATTTCCCTGATGCCGAGTAATGGTGAGCACTTTTTCACGTGTCTGTTGGCCATTTGGATGTCTTCTTTGCAGAAATGTCTGTTCATGTCTTCTGCCCACTTCTTGATCGGATTATTTGTTCTTTGGGTGTTGAGTTTGATAAGTTCTTTATAGATTTTGGATACTAGCCCTTATCTGATATGTCATTTGAGAATATCTTCTCCCATTCTGTTGGTTGCCTGTTGATTTTGTTGACTGTTTCTTTTGTTGTGCAAAACCTTCTGATCTTGATGAAGTCCCAAGAGTTCATCTTTGCCCTTGCTTCCCTTGCTTTTGGTGATGTTTCTAGGAAGAAGTTGCTGTGGTTGAGGTTGAAGAGGCTGCTGCTTGTGTTCTCTTCAAGGAATTTGATGGGTTTCTGTCTCACGTTGAGGTCTTTCATCCAATGTGAGTCTATTTTCATGTGTGGTGTAAGGAAATGGTTTCACTCTTCTTCATGTGGCTGTCTGATTTTCCCAACACCATTTGTTGAAGGGACTGTCTTTTTTCCATTGGACAGTCTTTTCTGCTTTGACAAAGATTAGTTGACTGTAGAGCTGAGGGTCCATTTCTGGGCTCTCTATTCTGTTCCACTGATCTATGTGTCTGTTTTTCTGCCAGTACTATACTGTCTGGATGAAAACAGCTTTGTAATAGAGTTTAAAGTCTGGAATTGTGATGCCACCAACTTTGGTTTTCTTTTTCAACATTCCTCTGGCTATTCAGGGTCTTTTCTGGTTCCATATAAATTGTAGGGTTATTTGTTCCATTTCTTTGAAAAATTGATGATATTTTGATAGGGATTGCATTGAATGTGTAGACTGTTTTAGGTAGCATAAACATTTTCACATTTGTTCTTCCAATGCATGAGCATGGAACGTTTCTCCATTTCTTTGTGTTTTCCTCAATTTCTTTCATGAGTACCCGATAGTATTCTGAGTACAGATTCTTTGCCTCTTTGGTTAGGTTTATTCCTAGGTATCTTATGGTTTTGGGTGCAATTTTAAATGGGATTGACTCCTTAATTTCTCTTTCTTCTGTCTTGCTGTTGGTGTATAGAAATGCAACTGATTTCTGTGCACTGATTTTATATCCTGACACTTTACTGAATTCCTGTATGAGTTCAGGCGGTTTTGGAGTGGAGTCTTTTGGGTTTTCCACATATAGTATCATATGCAAGGAGTGATAATTTGACTTCTTTGCCAATTTGGATGCCTTTAATTTTTTGTTGTTGTTGTCTGATTGCCGAGGCTAGGACTTCTAGTACTATGTTGAATAGCAGTGGTGATACAGGACATCCCTGCTGTGTTCCTGACCTAAGGGGAAAAGTTCTCAGCTTTTCCCCATTGAGAATGATATTCACTGCGGGTTTTTCATAGATAGCTTTGATGATATTGACCTATGTACACTCTATCCCAACACTTTGAAGAGTTTTGATCAAGAAAGGATGCTGTACTTTGTCAAATGCTTCTTCAGCATCTATGGAGAGTATCATATGGTTCTTATTCTTTCTTTTTATTAATGTATTGTATCACAATGATTGATTTACAGATGTTGAACCAACCTTGCAGCCCAGGAATAAGTCCCACTTGGTCGTGGTGAATAATCCTTTGAATGTACTGTTGGATCCTATTGGCTAGTATTTTGGTGAAAATTTTCGCATCTGTGTTCATCAAGGATATTGGTCTGTAATTCTCCTTTTTGATGGGGGTCTTTGTCTGGTTTTGGGATCAAGGTAATGCTGGTCTCATAAAATTAGTTTGGAAGTTTTCTTCCCAATTCTATTTTTTGGAACAGTTTCAGGAGAATAGGTATTAATTCTTCATTAAATGTTTGGTAGAATTCTCTTGGGAAGCCATCTGGCCCTGGGCTCTTGTTTGTTGGGAGATTTTTGATGACTGCTTCAATCTCCTCACTGGTTATGGATCTGCTCAGGCTTTCTATTTCTTCCTGGTTCAGTTTTGGCAGATTATACATCTCTAGGAATGCATTCATTTCTTCCAGATTGTCAAATTGGCTGGTGTACAGTTGCTCATAATATATTCTTAAAATTGTTTGTATTTCTTTGGTGTTGGTTGTGATCTCTCCTCTATAATTCATGATTTTATTAATTTGGGTCCTTTCTCTTTCTCTCTCTCTCTCTCTTTTGATAAGTCTGACCAGGGGTATATCAATCTTATTGATTCTTTCAAAGAACCAGCTCCTAGTTTCATTGATCTGTTCTACTGTTATTTTTTGTTTCTATTTCATTGATTTCTGCTCTGATCTTTATGATTTCTCTTCTCCTGCTGGGTTTAGGCTTTCTTTGCTGTTCTTTCTCCAGTTCCTTTAGGTGTAGGGTTAGGTTGCATATTTGACATCTTCCTGGTTCTTTGTTTCTTGAGAAAGGCTTGTATCGCTATCTACTTTCTTCTCAGGACCACCTTTGCTGTGTCCCACAGATTTTGAACAGTTGTGTTTTCATTTTCATTTGTTTCCATGAAATTTTTCAATTCTTCTTTAATTTCCTGGTTGACCCATTCATTCTTTAGTAGGATGCTCATTAACCTCCATGTGTTGGAGTTCTTTCCAACTTTCCTCTTGTGGTTGAGTTCTAGTTTCAAAGCACTGCGGTCTGAAAACATGCAGGGAATGATCCCAGTCTTTTCATACCAGTTGAGACTTGATTTGTGACACAGGATGTATTCTATTCTGGAGAATGTTCCATGTGCACTAAAGAAGAATGTGTATTCTGTTTCTTTGGGATAGAATGTTCTGAATACATCTGTTATGTCCATCTGGTCCATATGTCCTTTCAATCCTTTATTTCCTTGATATTTTGCTTAGATGATCTGTCCATTTCAGTAAAGGTGGTGTTAAAGTCCCCTACTATTATTGTATTATTGTTGATGTGTTTCTTTGATTTTGTTACGAGTTGGTTTATATAGTTGGCTGCTCCCATGTTAGGGGCATAGATATTTAAAATCGTTAGATCTTCTTATTTGGACAGACACTTTAACTATGATATAGTGTCCTTCCTCCTCTCTTATTATAGTCTTTGGCTTAAAATCTAATTTCTCTGATATAAGGATTGCCACCCCAGCTTTCTTTTTATGTCCATTAGCATGGTAAATTGTTTTCCACACTCTCACTTTAAATCTGGAGGTGGCTTTGGGTCTAAAGTGAGTTTCCTGTAGACAGCATATTGATGGTTCTTGTTTTTTTTTTTTTTTAATCCATTCTGATGATCTGTATCTTTTGATTGGGGCATTTTGCCCATTTACATTCAGGGTAACTATTGAAAGATATGAATTTAGTGCCATTCTACTGCCTGTAAGGTGACTGTTACTGTATATTGGCTCTGTTCCTTTCTGGTCTATGTGTTTTTTAAGGCTCTCTCTTTGCTTAGAGGACCCCTTTCAATATTTCCTGTAGGACTGGTTTGGTGTTTGCAAATTCTTTTAGTTCTTGTTTTTCCTAGAAGATTTTATGCTCCTTCTATTGTCAATGAGAGCCTAGCTGGATATAGTATTCTTTGCTGCATATTTTTCTCCTTTAGTGCTCTGAATATATCATGCCAGTCTTTCTGGCTTGCCAGATCTCTGTGGATAGGTCTGCTGCCAATCTAATATTTCTACCATTATATTTTACAGACCTCTTGCCCTGAGCTGCTTTCAGGATTTTCTTTTTCTTACTGAGACTTGTATGTTTTACTATTAGATGAAAGGGTGTTCACCAATTTAATTGATTTTGATGGGGGTTCTCTGTGCCTCCTAGTTTTTTTAAAAAATTTTTATTTATTTTTTTAATTTCTTTTTGGTGTTCCAGAATTTGTTGTTTATGCACCACACCCAGTGCTCTATGCAATACATGTCCTCCATAATACCCACCACCAGGCTCACCCAACCTCCAAATCCTCTCCCGTCCAAAACCCTCTGTTTGTTTCTCAGAGTCCACAGACTCTCATGGTTCATCTCCCCGTCCAATTTCCCCAACTCCCTTCTCCTCTCCAGCTCCCCATGTTCTCTGTCTTATTCCTTATGCTGTGCAAATAAGTGAAACCATATAATTGACTCTCTCTGCTTGACTTATTTCACTCAGCATAATCTCTTCCAATTCTGTCCATGTTGATACAAAAGTTGGGTATTCATCCTTTCTGATGGAGGCATAATACACCATTGTATATGTGGACCATATCTTCTTTATCCATTTGTCCATTGAAGGGCATCTTGGTTCTTTCCACAGTTTGGCGACTGTGGCCATTGCTGCTATGAACATTGAGGTACACAGATAGCCCTTCTTTTCACTACATCTGTATCTTTGGGGTAAATACCCAGTAGTGCAATTGTAGGGTCATAGGATAGCTCTATATTTAATTTCTTAAGGAATCTCCACACTGTTTTCCAAAGTGGCTACACCAACTTGCATTCCCACCAACAGTGGAAGAGGGTTCCCCTTTCTCCACATCCTCTCCAACACATGTTGTTTCCTGTCTTGTTTATTTTTGCCATTCTAACTGGTGTAAGGTAGTATCTCAATGTGGTTTTGGTCTCAATCTCCCTGATTTCTAGTGATGATGAACATTTTTCATGTGTCTGATAGCCATTTGTATGTCTTCATTGGAGAAGTGTCTGTTCATGTCTTCTGCCCATTTTTTGATATGATTATCTGTTTTGTGTGTGTTGAGTTTGAGGAGTTCTTTATAAATCGTGGATATCAGCCCTTTGTCTCTATTGTCATTTGCAAATGTCTTCTCCCATTCTGTGGGTTGCCTCTTTGTTTTGTTGGCTGTTTCCTTTGCTGTGCAGAGGCTTTTGATCTTGATGAATTCCCAAAAGTTCATTTCCACTTTTGTTTCCTTTGCCTTTGGAGACACATATTGAAAGAAATTGCTGTGGCCGATGTTGAAGAGGTTACTACCTACAATTTCCTCTAGGATTTTGGTAGATTCCTACCTCACATTGAGGTATTTTATCCATTTCGAATTTATCTTTGTGTATGGTGTAAGAGGATGGTCAAGTTTTATTCTTCTATACATAGCTGTCCAATTTTCCCAGCTCCATTTATTAAAGAGATTGTCTTTTTTCCACTGCATATTTCTTTCCTGCTTTGTAGAAGATTATTTGACCATAAAGTTGTGGGTCCATATCTGGGCTCTCTACTCTGTTCCACTTGTCTATGTATCTATTTTTGTGCCAGTACCATGCTGTCTTGGTGATTACAGCTTTGTAGTAAAGCTTGAAATCAGGCAATGTGATGCCGCCAGTTTTGTTTTTCTTTTTCAACATTTCCTTAGTAATTCAGGGTCTCTTCTGATTCCATACAAATTTTAGGATTGTTTGTTACAGGTCTTTGAAAAATGCTGGTGGAATTTTGATCAGGATGGCATTGAAAGTTTAGATGACTCTAGGCAGAATAGACACTTTAACAATGTTTATTCTTCTGATCCATGAGCATGTGTCTTCTTCAATTTCTTTCATGAGTGTTCTGTAGTTCCTTGAGTACAGTTCCTTTACCTCTTTGGTGAGGTTTATTCCCAGATATCTTATGGTTCTTGGTGCTATAGTAAATGGAATCGATTCTCTAATTTCCCTTTCTGTATTTTAATTGTTAATGTATAAGAAAGCCACTGAATTCTGTACATTGACTTTGTATCCTGCCACATTACTGCATTGCCATATGAGTTCTAGTAGTTTGGGGGTGGAGTCTTTTGGGTTTTCCATATAAAGTATCATGTCATCTCGAAGAGAGAGAGTTTGACTTCTTCCTTGCCAATTTGGATACCTTTTATTTCTCTTTGTTGTCTGATTGCTGTTGCTAGGACTTCTAATACTATGTTGAACAAGAGTGGTGAGAGTGGGCATCCTTGTCGTGTTCCTGATGTCAAAGTGAGGGCTGTCAGCTTTTCCCCATTGAGGATGATATTCACTGTGGGTTTTTCATAGATAGATTTTATGAAGTTGAGGAATGTTCCCTCTATCCCTGTATGTTGAAGTGTTTTAATCAGGAATGGATGCTGTATCTTGTCGAATGGTTTTTCTGCTTCAATTGAAAGGACCATGTGTTTCTTCTCTCTTCTCTTATTGATTTGTTCTATCACACTGATTGATTCACGAATGTTGAACCATCCTTGCATCCCATGGATAAATCCCACCTGGTCATGGTGGATAATATTTTTAATGTAATGTTTGGTCCTATTAGCTAGGATCTTGTTGAGAATCATAGCATTCATATTCATCAGGGATATTGGTCTGAAATTCTTTCTCATGGGGTCTTTGCCTGGATTGGAGATCAGGGTAATGCTGGCTTCATGAAAAGAGTCTGGAATTTTTCCTTCTGCTTCAATTTTTTGAAACAGCTTCAGAAGAATAGGTATTATTTCTTCTTGTAATGTTTGGTAGCATTCCCCAGGGAATCTGTCAGGTCCTGGGCTCTTGTTTTATAGAAGGTTTTTGATCATTTCTTCTATCTGGTTACTAGATATTGGTTTATTCAGGTTGTCAATTTCCTCCTGATTCACTTTTGGAAGTTTATAGGTTTCCAGGAATGCATCCATTTCTTCTAGGTTGCTTAACTTTTTGGCATGTAACTGTTGATAATAATTTCTGATGATTGTTTCTATTTCCTTGGTGTTAGTCATGATCTCTCCCTTTTCATTCATAATTTTATTAATTTGGGTCCTCTCTCTTTTCTTTTGGATTAGCTTGGCCAATGGTTTATCAATCTTACTGATGCTTAAAAAAAACAACAGCTTCTTGTTTCGATGATTCTATTGTATCTCTAGTTTCTATCTAATTGATCTCTGCCCTAATCTTGATTATTTCTCTCCTTGTGTGTGGGGTTGGCTTAATTTGCTGTTGAATCTCCAGTTCTTTAAGGTGTAAGGAGATATGGTATATTCTGGATTTTTCAATTTTTTTGAGGAAGGCTTGGATGGCTATGTATTTCCCCCTTAGGACCACCATTGCTGTATTGCATAGGTTTTGGATCAAAGTGTTTTCATTCTCATTGGTTTCCATGAATTGTTTAAGCTTTTCTATGATTTCCTCATTGATCCAAACATTCTTAAGCAAGGTGGTCTTTCACTTCCAGGTGTTTGAAGTCTTTCCACACTTTTTCTTGTGGCTAAATTCTAGTTTCAAAGCATTGTGGTCTGAGAGTGTGCAGGGAATAATGTCAGTCTTTTGATATCAGTTGAGCCCTGATTTGTGACCCAGTATGTGGTCTATTCTGGAGAAAGTTCCATGTGCAATTGAGAAGAAAGAGTATTCTGTTGTTTTAGGATGGAATGTTCTGTATATATCTATGAGGTCCATCTGGTCCAAAGTGTCATTCAAAGCCCTTGTTTCTTTATTGATTTTCTGCTTGGATGATCTATTACTGTAAGTGGTGTGTTAACATCCCCTACTATTAATCTATTCATATCAATATGACTCTTTATCTTGATTAACAGTTGTCTTATGTAGTTGGCTGCTCCCGTATGGGGGCCTAAATATTTAAAATTGTTAGATCTTCTTGGTGGATAGGCCCTTTAAGAATGATGTAGTGTCCTTCTTTATCTCTGACTACAGTCTTTAGTTTAAAATCTAATTTATCGTATATGAGAATCACTATCCCAGCCTTCTTTTGAAGCCCATTGGCATGAATGATGCTTCTCCATCCCTTCACTTTCAATCTGGATGTATCCTTAGGTTCAAAATCGGTCTTTTGTAAACAATAAATGGATGGGTCCTGTCATTTTATCCAGTCTGCAACCCTGTGCTGTTTTATGGCAGTGTTTAAGCCATTCACGTTGAGAGTGATTTTTGAGAGATATGTTTTTATTGACATTGTGTTGCCTGAGAAGGCCTTGCTTCTATAGATTGTCTTCATAAATTTCTGTTCTATGACACTCTTGGGTTCTTTCTTCTTTTATAGAACCCACCCCCTTAATATTTCTTGTAGTGCCAGCTTGGTGGTCACATACTCTTTTAAACTTTGCTGGTCTTGGAAGCTCTTCATCTCTCCATCCATTTTGAATGTCAGCCTTGCTGGATAAAGTATTCTTGGCTGCATGTTCTTCTCATTTAGTGCCCTGAGTACATCTTGCAAGCCCTTTCTGGCTTGCCAGGTTTCTGTGGACAGGTCTGACGTTATTCTGATGGGCCTTCCTCTGTACATAAGGAATCTCTTCCCCCTAGCTGCTTTCAAGAGCTCCTGTCTAAAATTATGATTCATCAGTTTCACAATCAGGTGTCTTGAGGTCTTTCTAGATTCTATGACCTCGGGGGGATACTTTTCTGCCTCTAGGACATGAACGCTGGTTCCATTCCCCAGACTGGCAATATTTTCATGGAGAATTTGTTCAACTATATACTCTAGTTGTCTTTCTTTCTCCTCTCCCTCAGGGATTCCAATAATTCTGACATTGGAATATTTCATGGTGCCATTTATTTCCCTAATTCTGTTTTCATGGCTTCTAAGCTATTTGTTCCAAGCCTCCTCCTGATCGTTTTTCTCTATCAGTTTGTCCTGTAGATCACTAATTCTGTCTTCTGCCTCAGTTACCCTAGCTGTTAAGAGTATTTAGATTACATTGGAACTCATTGATAGCATTTTTAACTTCTTCCTCGGTGGCTTTCACTTCTACCCTAATCAATTCCATGCTGTCATTAATGGTTTTCTCCAACCTAGCCATTGCCTGGATAATTGTTAACCTGAATTCCCTTTCCGACATACAGTTTATGTCCATATCTCATAGCTCTGATGCAGAAGGCCCAGTCTCTGAATTTTTCTTCTGTTAGGCATTCCTCCTCCTAGTTATTTTGGTGAAGGATGACTGAATGGATGTGTAGCTGAATGTATCAACCATGATCCAGGCCGGGTGCACCCTGGAACACTTCTGAGCAATTGGAGGTCCCCACCAAAAAGAAAGAAAAAAGAAAAAGAGAGAGACAGAAAAAAAAAGAAGACCCAGCCATAATGGGCCCCAACGGTAAGATTTATGAAGTATACAAACAAAAACAGACAAACAAAAAGACCGACAAAAGTAAATGACAAGAAAAAAAGAACCCAGATAAAATGAACACCAAGTATAAGAGTTATATACTACTAGAACAAAAGCAAACACAAAGAAACACTGACAGAAGAAAAAGATGGGAGGGTTGTTATAAATCCTCAGTATGGGCGAGGAAGGTTATTTTGATTATTTCTGGGTGTTTCTTGATATCTTTGTTAAAGGACTCATTTTTCCAGAGATAAAGGGGTATGAAAACTGTTTTATATATAAGGGTAGTATTGATTGGAGAAAGAGGATTACCTTGAAGCTTATCTCTATATGAAAAGTAAAAACAAATAGGAAAGCAAAAGAAAAACACAGGTATATGTATCAAAAACTTTCAGGTTAAAAGGTTATTATGGAATTTGTACTGAACCTCTCATTGTGATGGTAAATATGTTAAAAATTATAAAAAAATTAGAATAAATGAGTATAGTGGGAACAAATTAAAAATAAAAGTTGTATCTATGAAGTATACAGTTTTAGGGCAATACTGGGAGCTTAATATCTTCTTTTCCCCTGATATTTGGGTTTTACTCTTTTATGGGGACCCTGTGGTGGTTGTCCTCTTGGTTTTGTTTGTTTGTTTGTTTTTGTTGTTTGTTCATTTGCTTTGGCTGACTCTGTGGGAGGGGCTTGCTGTGTGTTTTTTTCAGACAGTCTTGCTAGAGGTGAGTCCTCCTGCCCTCTATCAAGGGGCTGGGCTCTAAGAAAACCAGTTTTTCAGGCTTTTGTTCCCTGGAGGTTGTTTTTCCCCCCTCCTTGAGTGGCTTTTGGTGGTTCTTTGGAGGTTTAGAGGAAAGCAAACTGCACACTGACCTCCGTTTCAGAGAAAAGACTGTCTGTTCCCCTCTGTGTGGTCCAGAGCACATAGACTTCCCCTCTGCCACCTCCTACCAGCAGAGCACGTCCCCAGCTAGTCTCAGGGGTAGCAGGAGCTGCTGATTATCTCTGTACCCTGATGCTATTAAAACCGTGAGCAATATTAGTCCAGAGAGCCCGCTTCCAGTGGCTGCCTTTGCCACGGATGTCTGGGCAGGTTCAGACCACTGGAGAAATCCCAACCAGAGAGAGTAGGCTGAGATTTTCATGTTGGCCCAGGCTGGGAGTGTTCAGATTCTTGCTGGTTCTTGAGAGCTCTGGCTATTGCCTGCACAGAGTGTATGGAGTGCGACTCAGACCCTGGTCTTGCAGAGCGCATGTGGAGTACAAAAGGCTGTGGTTTTAGAGAGCACTGGCTGGCGTCCACACCAGACTCTCTCACACACGTTGCCACCTAGATGTTCTCACATGAGCTGGTGGCTCAAGGACCATGGCCTGGATGCTTTGCCCACTCTCTGACATGGCACCTGTGGTGACTGTCCTGGGTCAGTGGACTTAAGCCTTTGTCCGTAACCACCCAATTCCACTAATTTCCTCTTAAGATCTTTTGCTCTTTTTGAGTGTTTTTAACCAGACTCCAAGTTAATGCTGGTCCCCAATCACAGGGCACTCTTGTATTAGAGTATTAATTTCTAATGAGTCATTTCTGGTGGCTCCCTACCCCTTTTGTTTATCTTCTGATATCAGTCTGACGTTCACACTCTGCTTACCTGTCCATTGGCATCTTCTGCTCCTGTAGAGATCCAGAAATGTATAATCCTACATCTCAGGTTGACTTCATGGGTGTTCAGAGTATTCGGGTAGATAATCAGCTCACTTTAGGGGACTGGTTGAACAAGCATCTCCTACTTCTCCACCATCTTTCTCCCCAGTCTATATTATTCTGCCTCCTGGATTTTGATGCTTGTTACCTTCCCCAAAGTAGGGAAGTTTTCTACTATAATTTGCTGCAATATACCTTCTGCCTCTCTCTTTATTTCTTGTTCTTCTGGGGTCCCAATTATTCTACTATTGTTTAATCTTATGGTATCACTTATCTCTTGAATTCTCCCCTAGTGATCTAGTAGTTGTTTATCTCTCTTTTTCTCAGTTTCTTTATTCTCGATCATTTGGTCTTCTGTATCACTAATTCTGTCTTCTGCCTCATTTATCTTAGCAGTAATAGCCTCCTTTTTTTATTGTACCTCATTAATAGCTTTTTTAGTTTCAACTTGGTTAGATTAGTTCTTTTATTTCTCCAGAAAGGTATTCTTAAGTATTTTTCATGCATTTTTTTTGGCCCAGCTTGCAGCTTGATAATCGTCATTCTGAATTCTAGTTCTGACATATTACTAATGTCTGTATTGATTAGGTCCCTAGCTGTTGGTACTGCCTCTTGGTTTTGTTTTGTTTTTTTTTTTTTGAGGTGAGTTTTTCTGCCTTGTCATTTTATCCAGATAAGAATAGATGAATGAGAGAACAAAATACTAAAAGGGTAGCAATGACCGCAGAAAAATATACACTAATCAAATCAGAAGAGACCTGCAACCAGGGGGAGAAGAAAGGAACAACAACAAAATGTATATATAGATTTTATATATATATATAAAATATACTATGTATTATATAATATATGATATAATATATTATACAATATTATATATAATATACATATAAATATATGTTTATATTTATTATATATTATTTATATGTATTTATACTTTTATGTTAAATAATATATAATTATACAAAATATATTATATATATATATAATATTTAGGTATCTATAATATCTAAATATCTATATATCTATATATATTCAGACTGGTGAATAGAACAGAGCCACACACTTGATTTAGGGTGTATTTTGGTCTGTTAGAAGAAAATGTCTCCCAAAATTTTAAAGAAAGAAAAACTTATATATATACAAAAATAAAGGTAAACACGATGAAGGGATGGAATATGACTGTAATGGGTATTATGGAGGGCACGTATTGCATGGAGCACTGGGTGTGGTGCATAAACAATGAATTCTGTTACGCTGAAAAGAAATAAATAAATTTTTTAAAAAGATGAACATTTGAAAAGATTTTTAAAAAGGAATTGATAAGAAGTTGGTTGAAAAAAGAAAAAAAAAGGAGAGAATGTGATCAGGCTGGAACTTGAACAAAGCCATATGCCAGATTTAGGGTATATTTTGATCTCTTAGAAGAAACTGTATCCCAAAACTTTAAAGAAAGAAAGACTTATATGTATACAAAAAATAAGGTTAACCACAATGAAGGGATAGACTCTGACTATAAGAATGAAACTTTAAAGGGACTTTTAAAAAGTTATTGATAAGATAAAATAGTTAAAGAGGTTAAAATAGAAAAGGGGAAAAATTTTTAAAAATTGAATAAGAAAAAATAAAATTAAAAAATTTTAACTTTGACAGACTTAAGAATAATGGGGAAAATGCCATGAATTCTATGTGTTGCATTCCCCTGGCCCTGGAGTTCCATTGTTCTCATTGATGAGTGAACTTTGTCTTGGCTGAATGTTCTTGCTGATCTTCTCAGGGAGGGACCTGTTGCAGTGATTCTCAAATGTCTCTGCCCAAGGCAGAAGTGCACCACCCTTGCCAGGGGCCAGGCTAAGTAATCTGCTTGGGTTCACTCTCGGGAGGTTTTGTTCCCTGAACACTTTCCATAGAGCTCTGGAGGATGGGAATAAAAATGGCGGCCTCCTAATCTCTTGCTGGAGGAACCAAGATCTTGAAGCTCCACTCCTCAGTGCGCCCTCAGAGAAAAGCAGTCAATCACTCCCGTCTCCCTGGTCTCCAACTGCACTCCATTCCCACCCAGCCTGTGACCAAGCATTTCTATCTCTGGCACATGGCCCCATTTGGAGCCTCCAAACCCAGCAGATTCCTGCTGCGGTGTCCCATGCCACTCCTACCGGATGAATGAGGGGGTCTCCCTGGATCTGCCACTTGTGGGGTCCCAGCTTGAAGAGCAGTGGCTCGACTGTGCCTCTGATCATGGTTTAAGGTAACCACAAGCTGAGAAACCCCTCCTCAGCTCAGTCTCTGCAGCTGGATTTCCCACTCCGATACCTGGGAGCTCTGCCACACTCAGGCACCCCTGGTCTTTCTGTGACCCTGCGGGTCCTGAGACCACACTGTCTCTGCAAGAGCTCCCTCCCTGCCCCCACTCAGTCTCTGGAGCAATGTCCCTCAGTGGATCAGACTTCTGAAAGTTCCAATTTTGTGCTCCATTGCTCTACGATTTGCCAGGAGCCAGCCCCTCCACCCACGGTCTCTCTTCCCATCGCTTCGGATTCACTTCTCTGCACGGCCTACCTTCCAGAAACTGGTCGATTTTCTGTTCCTAGAATTGCTACTCTTCTTCTCTTTGATCTCCTGTTGAGTTTGTAGGTGTTCAGAATGGTTTGATAACTATCTAGCTGAATTCCTGGGACCCAATGAAATTTAGGTCTCCTATTCCTCCATCATCATGTTCCTGTCCTCTATATCATTTATTTCATCTCAAATCTTTATTATTTCTTTTTTTCTGCTAGATTTAGGATTCATTTGTTCTTTTTATGGCTTTTTTACGTGCAAAGTTAGGTTGTTTATTTGAGATTTTTCTTGCTTTGTGGTAGGCCTGTATTGCTATCAACTTTCTTCTTAGAACCACTGCCTAAATTTGCTGCATTCCAAAGGTTTTGGACCATTGTGTGTTCATTTTCATTTGCTTTCGTGTACTTTTTAATTTGATTCTTGGATTTCCTGGTTGGCCCATTCATTTTTTTAGTAGCATGTTATTTAACTCCCATGTACTTGTGGTCTTCTAAATGTATGTGTGTGTGGGGGGGTGTGATTTACTTTCTATTTTCATAGTTTTGTGGTCAAAAAAGATGCATGGTATGATTTTGATTTTTTAAAAAATTTGTTGAGGCTTGTTTTGTGGTCTAATATATAATCTCTTCAGGAGACTTTTCCATGTGCACTTGAAAAGAATGCGTATTCTGCTGTTTTAGAATAGAGTGTTCTGAATATGGCTGTTAAATCTATCTGCTCCAGTGTGTCATTCAAAACCAGTGTTTCAGGAGCCTGAGTGCTCAGTCAGTTAAGCTGCTGCCTTCGGCTCAGGTCATGATCCCAGGGTCCTGGGATCAAGCCCCACATTGGGCTCCCTGCTCAACAGGGCACCTGCTTCTTCTTCTCCCTCTGCCTGCTGCTCTGCTCCTCTGCCTAGTGCTCTCTCTCTCTGTCCAAATAAATAAATAAAATCTTTAAAAAACAAAACAAAAACAAAAACAAAACCAGTGTTTCTTTGTTGATTTTCTGTTTGAATGATCTGTCCATTGATGTAAGCGGGTTCTCAAAGTCCCCTACTACTATTGTATTAACTATCTCTTGTTTCCCTTCTGTTTGTTATTAACTATTTCATGTTAAGTGCATAAATATTTGCAGTTGTCATATCTTCTTGGGTTGTCCCTCGTATTATTATACAGTGTCCGTCTTTGTATCTACTTAGTCTGTTTTAAAATCTGTTTTGTCATAGGGTGCCTGGGTGGCCTAATCTGTTAAGTGTCTAGTTCTTGATTTTAGCTCAGGTCAAAATCTCAGGGTTCTTAGTTCAAGCCCCATGTTGGGCTCCACACGTGGCAAGGAGCCTAAATTAAAAAATATTGTGTCCGATATAAGTAGGCCTTATATCCATTTGCATGATAAATGTTTCTCCATCCTCTCACTTTCAATCTGCAGGTATCTTTCAGTGTGAAATGAGTTTCTTGTGGGCAACATAAAGATAGGTATTGTTTTTTTTAAGGTTTTATTTAAATTCCTGTTAGTTAACATACAAGTTATATTAGTTTCAAGTGTATAGATGGGTCTTATTTTTTTTTTATCCACTCCATCACCCTATGTCTTTTGATTGGAGCATTTAGTCCATTTACATTCAAAGTAATTATTGATAGATATGTATGTATTTCCATTTTGTTACTTGTTTTTTGGTTCATCTATAGATTTTCTCTGATTCTTTCTTTTCTTGCTCTCTTCATGGTTCATTCGCTTTCTCTATTAATATACTTGGATTCTTTTCTCTTTATTTTTTGCATATCTATTACTGTTTTCTGACTTGTGCTTACCATTAGGTTTATATATAGCATCTTCTGCATATAGCAGTCTATATTAAGTTGAGGATTGCTTAAGTTTAAACCCATTCTTTACTCCCCCCCACACATTTTAGGTATATGATATCGTATCTTACATCCTTTCATGTTATGAATCTCTTTACTGATTTTTACAGAAATATTTGTTTTTACTGATTTTGTGTTTTTTACTTTTCATATTCTCATTTGTGACCTTTCATTTCCACTAAAAGCATCCCCTTTAATATTTCCTGTAGGGCTGGTTTAATTGGTCATGAACTCCTTTAGTTTTTGTTTGTCTGAGAAACTCGATCTCTCCTTCCATTCTGAATGAAAGCCTTGCTGGACAGAGTATTCTTGGCTGCAGATTTTTCCTGTTCAGCACTTTGACTGTATCATGTCCTTCTCTTCTGGATTACCAAGTTTCCACTGAAAAATATGCTGATTACCTTATGGGATTTCCCTTGTATGAAACTGTCTTCTTTTCTCTTGCTGCTTTTAAAATGTTTTGTCACCACTTTTTACCATTTTAATTACTAAATATCTTGTTGTGGACCTCCTTGAATTTGAGGGGGGGGATCTGGGCCTCCTGGATGTAGATATCTGTTTCCTTCCCCAGATTTGAGAAGTTTTCAGCCTTTATTTCTTTAAATGAATTTTCTGACCCCTTTTCTCTTTCTCCTTCTGAGATCCCTATAATGTGAATGTTATTATGCTTGGTGAAGTCACTGAGTTCCCTAGACTAGTCTCAATTTGCATAATTTCTTTTTTAAAAGATTTTACTTGTTTATTGGAGAGAGAAAGACAGAAATAGGGACAAGTAGTAAGAGGAAGCATGAGTGGAGAGGAGAGGGAGAAGAGGGTCCCCCTGAGCAGGGATCCCAACATGGAGCTCAATCCCAGGACTCTGGGATCATGACCTGAGCCAAGGGCAGACACTTAACTGACTCTGTGTGTCTATGTGTGCAGAGGAATGAGAGACTGTGCTTATACCAGGCCAATCTCCTCCAGGTGCTGAGTAGGAGAAGAGTGGCTATGGAAGGTTCTTGTATGAAGAATTTTGGGCTCCAGGAAGAGACCCCTGCCCACATAATCTGGGTGAGCCTGTCCTGAATGAGGAGTAAATTCTTACCCCTCACCTCATCCCCTGTTAATGTGGTGTTTAGAAGGCTTTGCCTGTGAGCTGTCTGGACCAACAGCTTATTTCAGCCTGGAGATCACTGCCTTCCTACCTGCTTCTTCTCCACAGCCCCCAGCTGGGTAGAGGACCAGACTCTCTCCCTTCTCTCTCCCAGACAGGCTGCCCTCTTTCCATACAGTGCAAGTGCCTGAGAACAAAAACATTCGCAGGACACTGCAAGGGGCATACAGAGCCGCATCCCCACATACGCCCTTCTGTTGATGGGGTTGACTGTGTGTGTGATTCACCCCTGGGGGAGGACTCTTGGGTGGCCAATGGCTGCAACCAGTCCTGGGTCTCCAGCATTCCTTCAGCCCCACTAGCTCCTGGATGAGCAGTTCATCCAGTACTCAATTTCTGAAGGCCTACAAGGGCCTGCATGACTCTGTCCTTGCTGTATGACTGGGGTGCCCAACACACACCCTGATTGCAGCACAGGTTGTGTCACCAAGACACACTACAACCCAGAATTACATAAATAAGTAAATGAGGAGAGGAAATGATGTGTGTTGGAGATTCCTGTGTGTTTGTGGAGGCACCTGTGTGTCTTTGTGACTGGGATTGTTCTTCTGTGCCACCGTGTACACATATACCTCTGCACCCTGCATCTCCATGCATCGCCATAGTCAGCACATCCTAACTGAATATTTTGAAGGCTATTCTACTGGCGCCACTAACACACTATACCCAGATGACTGGGTTACAACATAAAATCACCATGATTTTATTACCACATAATGGACTTCTGAAACATCCCTGAGCCTCCCTTCACCTGTGAATCCCTCTGTCAGTCCCCATCAGAGCCAGGGTCACCAATAGAGTGAGGAGAGTTGGTGCAGTGAGGATGTCCTTTTCTTTTTCTTTTCTAAAAAATAAACCATTAATCTGCATTTATTTCTTATTTTTTATTGAAGCAGGGTCAACACTTATTTGATTTTATGCATCATCTTTTTGGTGCATAAAATGCCTCCATAATGCATCTTTTATCATTTTTAATTTTGGTCTCTTTTCTTTTTTGCCCGTTCAGTTTTATTGGGGGAAAAAAATGACATATATCACTATGTAAGTTTAAGATGTACATCATAATGGTTTGATTTCCATATATTGTGAACTGATTACCACAATAGGTCCAGTTAACACCCATCATCTCTTATAGATACAATAAAAAGAAGAGAAAATAGAAAAAATATTTTCCCTTTTAATGAGAACTCTTAGGATTAACTCTTTTAACAATTTTCATATATATCATAGAGCAGTATTAGCTATATCCAGCATATTATTTCTTATAACTGGAAGTTTGTACCTTTTGGACACCTTCTTCAATTTCCCCCTCCCCTACTCCACCTCTGGTAACTGCAAGTCTGATCTCTTTTTCTATGAGTTCTTATTTTTTTTTTTTAGATTTCTACATGTAAGTTAGATTATACAATATTTGTCTTTGTCTGACATATTTCACTAAGCATAGTGCCTTCAAGGTCCACTCATGTTGTCATAGATGATAGGATTTCTTCATTCTTATGGCTGAATGTTGTTCTATTTTAGCTATATATATCACATATTCTTTATCCATTCATCCTTTAATGAACACTTAGGTTATTTCCATGACTTGGCTGCTGTAAATAATTCTGCTATGAACATGGGGGTGCAGATACCTTTTTTAGTTAGTGTTCTTATTTCATTTAGCTATATTCCCAGAAGTGGAGTTGGTGGATGATATGGTAGTTCTATTTTTAATTTTTTGAGGAACTTTGTATTTTCCATAGTGACTGCACCAATTTTCATTCCCATCAATAGTTTATAATGGTTCCTTTTTCTCAATATCTATGCTAGCATTTGTTATCTCTTGTCTTTTTGATGATGGCCATTTTAACAAGTATGAGGTGATATGTCACTGTGGTTTTAATTTGCATTTCCCTAATGACTATTAATGTTGAACATTGTTTTCATGTAACTGCTAGCCTATCTTATGCCTTCTTTGAAAAAATGTTCAGATCCATTGCCAATTGTTTAGTTGGTTGGTTTATTTGTTTTAGCTGCTGAGTTGTATGAAGTCTTTATATTTTTAGTTTAATTTAATTTAAAATTTTTAATTCCAGTATAGCTAACATACAGTGTTACATTATTTTGAGGTGTACAATATAGTGATTCAAGAATTCTATACATTATTTTACATTATTCAGTTCTCTGTAAAGTTTATATATTTTGGATATTAACCCCTTATCAGATACACGGTTTGCATATACGTTTTTCCATTCCATAGGTTGTCTTTTTACTCTATTGATGGTTTCTTTTGCTGTGCAGAAGCTTTTGAGTTTGATGTAGTCCCACATGTTTATTTTTTATTTTGTTTCTTGTGCTTTAGTCTATATCCAAAAAATCGTCACCAAGACCCATGTCATGGAGCCTTAAGTTTTCTTCTAGGACTTTCATTTAAGTCTTTAATCTATTTCAAGTTAATTTTTGTGAGTGGTGTAAGATAAGGGTCCAGTTTCATTTTTTTACATATGAATATCCAATTGCCACAACACTGTTTATTGAAAAGACTCTCTTTTCTCCATTGAATAATCTTGGTTCTCTTGTCAAATATTAGTTGGCTGTGCATGCTTGGATTTATTTCTGGGATCTTGATTCTCTTCCATTGGTCCATGTGTTTGTTTTTATGGCAGTACAACACTGTTTTGATGACTATAACTTTAAATCAGAAAATGCTATGTCTCTAGCTTTATTCTTCTTTCTTAGGATTTCTGTGGTTTGGGGGTCTTTTGTGGTTCCATATAAATTTTAGGAGTGTTGTTATACCTATGTAAAAATGCCACTGAACACTTGCTAGAAATTGCATTGAATCTATAGATGGCTTTTGGTACTATTGACATTTTAACAATATTAATTCTTCCATTCCATGAACACAGGATATCTTTCCATTTATTTGTGTCTTTTTTATTTCTTTCATCAATGTCCTGTAGTTTTCAGAGTAGAGATCTTTCACCTCCTTGGTTGAATTTATTTCTAAGTATTTTAAAGTTTTTAATGCTATTGTCAATAGGGTCAATTTCTTTCACTTTTAGAAATTTTGTTGTTAGTATATAGAAATGCTACTGATTTTTGTAGTTAATTTTGTATCCTGCAACTGTACTGAATTCATTGATTAGATCTAACAGTTTGTGGGTTATTTTGATTAAGTCTTTAAGGATTTTCCATATATATATATATATATATATATATATATATATATATATATATAAAATCTGCACATAGAGACAATGTTACTTTTACTTCTTCCTTTCCTATTGTGATACTTTTTATTTCTTTTTTTAAGGATTTTATTTATTATTTATTTGACAGAGAGGGATCACAAGTAGGCAAAGAGGCAGGCAGAGAAAGAGAGAGAGAGAGGGAAGCAGGCTCCCCACTGAGCAGAGAGCCCAATGTGGGACTCGATCCCAGGACCCCGAGATCATGACCTAAGCCAAAGGCAGTGGCTTAACCCACTGAGCCACCCAGGTGCCCTTTTTTATTTCTTTTTCTTGGCTGATTGCTCTAGCAAGGACTTCCAGTACCATGTTGAATAGGAGTGGTGAGAGTGAGCACCTTTGTCTTATACCTGATCTTAGAGGAGAAGCTTTCAAACTTTCACCATTGAGAATGAATTAGCTGTGAGTTTGTCACATATGACCTTTTTATGTTGAGATATGTTACTTCCATGACAAATTTGAAAAAGTTTTACCATGAATGGATGTTGAATTTTGTCAAATGCTTTTTCTTTATCTACTGAGATGATCTTATGATTTTTACTTGATTAATGTGATTGTTTGATTTGCATTTGTTGCATCCCAGGGATAACTCCAAGTTGATCATGGTAAATGTTTCATTTAATATGTGTTGAATTTAGTTTGCTAGTATTTTGTTGAGAACTTTTGCATCTATATTCATTAGGGATATAGACCTGTAATTGGTTTGTTTGTTTTGTTTCTTGTTGTTGTTTTGTTGTTGTTGTTGTTGTTGTTTTTCTAGTAGTTGCCTCTTCTGGTTTTGGAATCAGGATAATGTTGGCCTTATGAAATGAATTTGGGAGAGTTTCCTCCCCTTTGATTTTTTGCAAAAGTTTGAGAATATTTGGTGTTAATTCTTCTATAAATGTTTGTAAAATTTACCAGTGAAGCCATCTGACCCTGGGATTTTCTTTGTTGGCAGATTTCTTATTACTGATTCAATCTCCTTACTAGTAATTGGCCTATTCAGATTTTCTATTTCTTCCTGATTCAGTCTTGGTAAGTTGCATATTTCTAAGATATTTTTTTCATTTCTTCTAGGTTTTCTAGTTTGTTGACATATATTTGTCCATAGTATTCTCTTATGATCCACTGTATTTCTGTGGTATCAGTTATAATGTGTCCTTTTCTTTTTTTATTATTATATTATGTTAGTCACCATACAGTACGTCATTATTTTTTGATGTAGTGATCCATGGTTCATTGTGTATAACACCCAGTGCTCCATGTAATATGTGCCCTCCTTAAAACCCATCACCAGCCTAACCCATGCTCCCACTCCCCTCTCCTCTAAAACCCTCAAATTTTTTCCTGGAATCCACAGTCTCTCATGGTTTGTGTCCCTCTCCAATCCCCCCCTTCATTTTTCTCTACCTTCTCCTAATGTCCTCCATGCTATTCCTTATGTTCCACAAACAAGTGAAACCATATGATAATTGCTTTCTCTGCTTGACTTATTTCACTCAGCATTATCTCCAATTCCATCAATGTTGATGCAAAAGTTGGGTATTCATCCTTTCTGATGGCTGAGTAATATTCCATTGTATATATGAACCACATCTTCCTTATCCCATTAATCTGTTGAAGGGCATCTCAGCTCCTTCCACAGTTTGGCTATTGTGGACATTGCTGTTCTGAACATTGGGGTGCATGTGACCCTTCTTTTCACTACATCTGTATATTTGGGGTAAATACCCAGTAGTAAAATTGTTGGGTCATAAGGTAGCTCTATTTTTAACAACTTGAGGAACCTCCACACTGTTTTCCAGAGTGACCATACCAATTTGCATTCCCACCAACAGTGTAAGAGGGTTCCCCTTTCTCCACAACCTTTCCAACATTTGTTGTTTCTTGCCTTGTCAATGTTTCCTTTTTCATTTATGATTTTTTGATTTGGGTTTTCTCTCTTTTTACCTTGGTTAGTCTAGTTAAGAGTTTGTCAATTTTGTTTATCTTTTCAAATGCCAGCTCTTAGTTTGTTTAATCTTCTGTATTGTTTTTGTTCTCTATTTTATTTATTTCTGCTCTAATCCTTATTATTTTCATTCTTCTCTTAACTTTAGGCTCAGTTTGTTCTTTTTTGAGTTCCTTAACAGATAGGGTTAGGTTGTTTTGGGGGGCTCTTTTCTTGCTTCTTACTGTAGGTGTTGATGCTCTTAACTTTCCCCTTGGAACTGCTTTTGCTGCATCCCATAAATTCTGGTATGTTGTATCTCCATTTTCATTTGTCTCAAGAAACTTTTTTATTTCCCCTTTAATTTCTTTTTTGGTCCATTGGTTTTTCAGAAGAGTGTTTTTTAATTTTCATGTGTTCAGAAATTTTCTAGTTTTCCCTTGTTGTTATTGATTTCTAGTTTTGTGCCATTGTGGTCAGAGAAGATATTTGATATGATTTCTATCTTTTTGAATTTACTAAGACTTGTTTGTTTTGCGGCCTAATGTATGGTTTGTCAAAGATAATGTCCCATGTGCATCCTGTTGTTTCTTTATAGAATGTTTCCTATAGATCTGTTAGGCCCATATGTTCTATAGTGGTACAAATCCACTGTTTCCTTATTAATTCTTTGTCTGAATGATCAATCCATCGTTGGGAGTGTGGTATTAGTCTCCAACTATTATTGTTTTAATGTTTATTCCTTCTTTTAGTTCTGTTAGTTTTTGCTTTATATATTTAGGTGCTCCAATGTTGGGTTCATAAATATTTATAATTGTTTTATGTTCTTGATGTATTAATCCTTTTTTATTACATAATGGCCTTCTTTCCTCTTTGTATTTATTTTTAAGTTTAAAGTCCATTTCTTCTGATATATCTACCTCAGTTTTGATTTTGTTGTTGTTGTTGTTACCATTTTCTTGAAATGATTTTTCTCATCCCTTCACTCTATGTGAGTCTTTAAGGCAAAAGTGAGTTTCTTGGCAGCAACACTTCTTTACCTCTTTTTAAAAAAATCTATTCAGCCTTTCTATGTCTTTCAATTGAAGGTTCTCCTGTCTTTTTTATTTTTAAAGATATTTATTTATTTATTTATTTATTTATTTGAGAGAGAGAGAACATGAGAGGAGAGAGGAGAGCCGGAAAGGCAAGACTCCCTGCTGAGCAGGGAGCCCAATATGGGACTCGATCCCAGGACTCCAGGATCACGACCTGAGCTGAAGGCAGTCGCCCAACCGATTGAGCTACCCAGGCGCCCTCCTGTCTTTTTTAATGTTTTGATGTCTTTTGGTGTTAGCATGCTTTGACTTCTTTATCATTTTCTTTTGTGTAATTTCTATAGGTTTTTCCCTTGTGGGTATCATGAGGCTTACATAAATTATCTTAAAATTATAACACCCTATTTTAAGCTGATAACAACTTAACTTTAATAGAACTTCTAAACTTTACACTTTCACTTCTCTTCCCCTCACATTTTTGGTTATTGCTGGTGAAATTTATACGTTTTTATATTGTATAACTAGTAACAGATTATTATAGTTATAGTTATTTTACTACACTCATTTTTTAACTTTTAAAGTACAGTTTAAGTGAATTATTCACTACCATTACCAAATTGCAGAATCTACCCTGAGATGTACATTTCAAATAGCATTTGATAATAATAATCATTTTTTTTAAGCTGAAAGTTTACTCGTTTAATTTTAGGCCTTTAAAAAATATCTTTATATCAAATCCACCACATTAAAGCAGTCAGAACAAAATGTTCCTGGTGTCTAAATGGATGTGTCAAAGCAACCAGGTCAAAATGTCATGTACCTGTGTATGCATGTGTGCATGTGTGTGTGAGAGAGAGAGCACGCCTCTGTGTGAGTAAATAGGGATCACTGGCTACATGTTTTCTTTTATGAACCCTTGGGGCAGCCCAAGTACCTGTAGGCCTGGGGGCCTTGTTTGGTTACATAGTGTGTGTCCATGTGGACAAAGTTGCCTGTCACCATTGTCCACAGAAACAGTCTGTCAGATTGTTTCTATCTGCGATCTTGAATTTGCATTTGACTGGGATGAGGAAGAAGTAGGGCTGATCCATGGGGCAAAGAGCTGCTCTTTACACCGCCCCCCCTCCCGACTCTTTTCTTCTACCAAGCCAGCCAGTCGTCTTCCCAAGAAAGTCCCTCTAGTGGAAAGTCTTAAAATGCCTCATAAAAGAGAAGGGAGCTTGATGCCAGGTTGCTCAGGCTGCAAATCCCATTAGGGAGAAATCAAATTGAGGAGTATGAGCCTTGTGAGATCTCAGCCTTTTAAGGTTTTAGGGCAGAAAGAGGCCAGGAACCCAGCTTTTATCCTTGGCAGTCTGGAGGAATTGGGACTGGGGGTAGGTAACTAGGGCAGACAGACTTACAGTGAGACTAGGCTGACTGAGGGGGCTCAGTATTAGTCTGTGAGCAAGTTTCAAGTCACATGGTCTGAGCCCAATGCAAAGATGATACAGGCTTCAGTGCTATCTGTCATCCCTTCTGCACCATTGCTATGGATGGGACCTCAGTTCTTTTGCCTGGGTGATTGCAGTGGTCTCTTCTGATCTCCCTGCAGTTCTTCTCCCCCTCTCCAGTCCATGACCCACTCAGTGTCCAGAGTGAGCTTTCTAAAGCAGGCTCAATCTCATCATTCCCAGACTGAAACCCTCTGTTCATTCCCTAATGTCTATAGCAACATTTCTCAAACTCCTTGGCCAGGGATGATCACTGGGACTTGTGACAAAAGGAGATCCAAAGGTAAATAAGTTAAGAGGATGCTGGGTTCAACAAAGTAAAGCAAGTATCTTTATTGTAGAACAGATCAGCACCTGTACTATAATGTGTACTGAGGCTCACCAAAACCCTCTCTACTATTTTTCCCACAGGACATTGTGTTCAGCAGAACACAGTTTGGGAAACACTTTCTTGACAGGTCTCTGGGACCTGGTTCCTGCCTGCACCTCCAGCTCCCTTGAGTTCACTAATGCTGTCCCCTCAACTCAGATGCCTTCCTCAGCCCTTCCACTGACTAATTCCTACTTATCTTTGAGGACTCTTATACTTGTGCCTCCTCCAGGAAACCTACCATGGCTACCCCCACCCACTACACATCACTCACTCTCCCAGCTGTACTTATCTGTGCCTTGTCAGTAATGGCCATGTATTGAAATGATTTCTATATTTGTCTCCTGCATGAGATTTTTAGCTCCTTGTAGGCAGGGTTTCAGCTTTATTCTACTCTGGGCCCAGAGCCCAGCATAGGGCCTGTCAGTTCTCAGTGAATGCTGGATAGAAAGATGGGACAGAAAGAACAGCAGAGAAAGAAGGAGAAAGGAATTTTAAGAAAGAGAAGGATAGAAAGAAAAAGGGAATGAGGGAGTAACAGCAAGTACAGTTAGCCCTTGTACAACATGGGTTTGAACTGCATGGGTCCACTTATATGTGGATATTTTTTAAAGATTTTATTTGAGAGGGAGAGAGGGAGAGAGAGAGATTGAGAGAATGAGTGAGAGAGGGACAGAGGAGACACAGATTCCTTGCTGAGCAGGGAACCTAACATGGGACTTGATCCCAGAACGCTGGGATCATGACCAGAGCTGAAGGCAGATGCTTAACGGACTGAGCTACCCAGAAGCCCCATATGTGGATTTATTTTTGCAGTACAATACTGTGAATGTATTTTCTCTTCCTTATGATTTTTAATGCCCTTTTCTTTTCACTAGTTTACTTTATTGTAAGAATACAGTTTATAGTATATAATACAAACTTACAAAATATGTTAATGAACAATTTATGTTATCAGGAAGGCTTCCACTCAACAGTAGGCTATTAGTAAAATTTTGGGGGAGTCAAAATTTACACAGGAATTTTTGACTACCTGGGAGATCGATGCCCTAATCCCCATATGTTCAAGTGTCAACTATATAGAAGTTTCTGTTAGGAAGCCTTCAGAATACTCCAGGTTCTGTTTCAAGCTAATGGATTTGAAATTTAACAGCAGACATTACATAAGATACTTCATGCTGCTTTAGTAAGAATGGCTGATCATTCTTAGCTTATTGGCATCCAGTGATGCTATAGCCCACACACAGCAGCAAGGCCGATACATTGGGCAAGTTGGTCCTACTAATTCAGCAGTGGTCACTAATTTGGAAAAAAAAAAATGTCTGCTGAAAAGCTCAGGAAGGCCATCTCCCTGGTCAGGTTGCCCCCACTTGGCTGAAAGGCAGCATGTGTCAGTGTCAGGTTCTACTCCACTGGGGCCCTGCCCGCAAGCTGCTGTAGTGCCTCAATGGGAGGAAGGGCCTGAGGATTCCCCCATCTCCAAAGAAGGGCACTGGGGCATCCTGGCCTCCACACAGGTGAATCATCTCTTACTTCTCTGGGTCCATTTCCCTCTCCTTCCTTCTGAGGCTCAGAGTTTGGAAGTGAGGAAAAGAAAGACACTAGAAAGTCCAAAGGTAGGGTTTCTGTGGACTTCCTTGTGGGCAGAGCCCTGGCCTTCCTAGAACCTGATATAAAATAAGCAATCAAGAAGGATGCCTGGATGGCTCAGTTGGTTAAGCGTCTGCCTTCAGGTCAGGTCATGATCCTAGGGTCCTGGGATTGAGCCCCGCATTGGGCTCCTTGCTCAGTGGAGAGTATGCTTCTCCTTCTCCCTCTGCCTGCCATTCCCCGTTTGTTCTCTATCTCTGTCAAATAAATAAAATCTTTAAAAAAAGTACTCAAGGAATCTTTGTTAAATAATTGAATGTAGGCCAAGAGATATGAGCTTGGGGGCTGGAATGAAAACCTCACTCTTTCCAAAAGTGACTCTCTGAGGTGGCTGCAAAGCCTGAGTTTCCACCCTTGGGATTGAAGCATTGTGTTTTGAGAGGACTCCTTTGAAATGCAAACATATTACCAAAGAGGAGAAACCAGTATTTAGTCCCATCGTATCTACCTATCAATTTGCCCTAGATCTGTTCATTGATCAAACACAGGGGACATACAAAGTGGCAGTCCTGTATCAGGTGGGCATAGTCCTTGCTCTGTGGGACTCACAACCCATGTTGAAGATGTTTCCACCTGGGCACCAATCCAACTGAAGAAGGGTAGGGTTTCCCAACTTCACTTGAAGGGTTTCACTGCTAATTCATTCAGTGCTTGTTCACTGAGTGTGTACTAGCTATTGTCCTGATTCTGGTGATAAAGAAGAGACCAAACCTGTTGAACATCTCTGTCCTTAGTGGGGCTTCTGCTGAGTGGGGAAGGACAGACAATATATGAAATTCATCAATGACATAGTATGAATGACATAGAAAAGTAAAGCAGGAAAATGACATAGAGAGTATTGGGCCAAGGATGGGGGTATACAATTCCATCTCAAATAAATGGTCACAGAAAGCTTCACTGACATCTGAGTAAGAACTCTAAGGAGGGAAGATAGAAAAGTATGCCGATATCTGGGGATATAAGGACACCAATGTAAGGACACCAAGGAAGGAGTAGGCCTGACAGGGGAGAGCAAGGAGGTCAGTGTAGCCAGTGCAAATAAAATGAGGGGAAGTAATAGAATATGTGGTTAGAGAGGTAACAAGGGGCAAACATGGGCAGGGCCTTGTAGACCATCGCAAAGACTTGAGCAAATCGGAAGACATTGGAATTTTGAGCAAAGGGTCTTTCTGGTTTCTATATTGAGAGTGAATTGTAGGAGGCTAGGGTGGAAATAGGAAGGCCAGTTGAGAGGCTCCTGCAATCACCCAGGGGAGAGATGATATTAACAAGGACTAGGATGGGGCCAGTGGGTGTGGTAGGCAGCGGGAAGTTTCTGGGTGGATTTTGAAAGAAGAACCAACAGAACCTAGATTGAATGTGGGGCATGCAAGAAAGAGAGGCTTTTGTCTGGAGCAACTGGAAAGATGGAGCTGCCATTTATTGCTAGTTGCTGCAGATAATCAAACCAATTTTTGGTGAAGGTAGACCACGTTCCTGCAAAGCCCATTCACCCTCCTCAGTGCAGGCCCCCACTGCAGGTCCTGCTTGACTTAGGGAAGCCCCTCATATTTTGCTAAAAGAAAGGGAATGAGATACCTGGCAGGCCCGGATAGAAATGCGGGAATCTGGGAGAGTCAGTGGGGCCAGGGAACAACACACTGGGGATCTGGTTCCTCCCTTGAGCCCTGGGCTTCTCTGGGGCACAAGAGCATTGGATATCATAAGGCACCGTAGCACCTTTCTTTGTCTAACATTTTCCTTTAGACAACTGAATCCACCCTATCACTCCCAAGGCTTTCAAAGGTTTGTCAGAACTGAGAAAGCTGTGAGTGCCAGGTTTCCTGGTTGGAGCTTAGTGGTTAGGGAGTTCGGATGGGACTGAGATTTTGGGAGCTAGAGAAAGATGGAAATGTTCAACTGTTTGGCTGGAGCTAGAGAAAGATGGAAATGTTCAACTGTTTGGCTGGGTAAGAGGGGAGATTAGGAGCCCAGTCCAGAGAGAAACTTGAGTTTGAGGTGGCCTCGGTATGTTTGGAGCCTATGTCAACTGGCCACTGGTTATTAGCCTTTGGCAGAGGTGAGAAGAAAGGGAAGTGTGTTCAGTCCCCAGTTATAAGTGACTTTGTACCCAAAGATTACACTTGTCTCTGATCCTAAGGATCACTGATCAGGTCTGAAGGGACATCTGTTACTGCTTTCTGTCCCAGACCTTACCAAGTCCTTCCTTAACAAAGGTGACCAAAACTTTAGTCCTCATTCTTGGCCTAAAGACCTAGAGAACCATTACCACTCTCACTTGTTCCCTTCGCAACTCTGGGCATTTTGTGAACTGACTGGCCCCTTTGAAGAAGCTGTTGTTGTTAAGGAAGCAGTAATATACCTCGTAGGGCAAAAGTAACTTTTAGAAAAGTTAATCTTCCATGGGAAGACTCACCAGAGAAAAAGGTCTGTGTCTTTCATGGCCAACTAGGAATTTACCATGTATTTCTCACTTACATTAGATTTACTCTTTGATGCTTGTTGTTCTACTCAAGCCAGTCCTCCTTGACCCATGAGTACACCCACTGCCCAGGTAAGCCCCATGCCCAGTCCTGCCCTTGTCCTTGACTCAGCTCTTTTGGGACCCTTGTGGCACCCCCTCCCTTGCTCTTTCAGGACCTTTCCCTGAAGTGTCTGTGAGTGGCATCTTATGAGAGTGAGAAGGAGAAGGAAGGAGTCAAGAAAGGCTCAGTGAGTGTTGGGAAAGGCAGTCTCCTGTAGTCTTCCACCCCAAGCCTGCCTCCAATGGGTCTTGGGCCTAGAACATTGTACTGGGCTTCTAGCCTTGTGAGGGACTATCTCTGCCTATTTGGGGCTCATTGCATACTCATGTGTTCCACTTAAGCTCCCCCCATTAGTGGCTCTCAGGCATGTCCTCAGCTTTCTGTATTTCAAACCCCACAGTGGGTAGGACCGAGTCCTTCCACCAAAGCATGAAGTGGGGCACCTGCAGTCATGCTGCCTGCTGTAAAACACATTCTCTGGCGTGGGGATCCAAGACTCCACAAGGGGCTGGATGTTGTGCACTTTCTCCTTGCCTTTTTTTTTAAGATTTTTATTTTTATTTTTTATTTGAGAGACAGAGTGAGAGAGAGCACAAGCAGGGTGAGGAGCAGAGGGAGAAGCAGTCTCCCCACTGAGCAGGAAGCTCGGTGTTGGACTCGATCCCAGGACTCCAGGATCATGACCTGAGCCGAAGGCAGATGCTCAACCAACTGAGCCACCCAGGTGCCCCTACACTTTCTCCTCTCTTGTGGTAAGTAAGAGTTATGCCACTTGAGCCTGGTGTGCATCTTGTCTATTCTCAATGACCTCAAATCATGTACTGGTCTCTTCCCTGGGAGGCACCTTTCACCTTGACTGCATAGCCTCAGCATCCCATGAACAGTAAGACAGTGAGACTAGTTCATGCTTTGGTTATGGGCAGTCATGCCTGGTGTTTGGATGAACCAGAACAAAGCAAGGCTGAGGGCCTGGCAAGGCCCACCCTTGGAAGGGGACTTAACCTCAGATGTTCAACAAATTCTTGGCCCCACCATCAGGGCAATTCCGGGACACTTTCCTGGAATTCAGGGAAAGGCTCATCAGAGACCACACCTCTGTCTGTACCCCACCTTTGACATAGGCCTCCTGCCTGGGAAGTGCCCACCTGCTGTACCCACTTGCTGAGGCTTGCCTCTTGCAGGGTGTTCAATAGTATTAACCTCACCCAGCTGCTCCTGGGTACATTTTGGAGCTGAGTACCTTGTAAGGAACTCAACTTTCTGTAAATTCTTAATCCTGTTCTCCTTTTTCTCCCACATTTGCTCCAGCCAGGGAGCAAAGAGTCTGGTAACTGTACGTGTGCACACATGAGCATGCATGTCTAGTACACATGTCTGGAAGCATGTGTGTGTATGCATAGACCTACCTGCCACCAGGAGAGGGGCAGGAGCTTCTTACCAGAGAACAGAAGCCCAGAAGTCCCCACCTCATCCCCTAGAAGAGGTGGGGGTATGGAAGACAGACCCTGGTTTAGGTCCTTAGACCATGTCTCCACTTAAACTGCATGGGCTTGGAGGAAAGTCTGAGTGTGAGAGGGTCTTGCTCAAGGTCACATAGTTCAGAAGTCACAGAGCTGTGACAGACTCCATGCCTCCTGATTCTCAGAGCTGTGTTTTTTCTACTCCCCGAGAGCAGAGAGAAGAATCTTCATCCTGTCAGTCCCATGGAGTGCCTATGAAGCTTGTAGGAACCCATGGACAGAACAATGCTTAGTTGGGTGTCAAAGGCCATGTACCTGTGAGAGGTGACTTTTTTTAATTGACATATAATGTGTTATTTGCTTCAGGGGCCCAGGTCTGTGAATTATCAGTCTTACACAATTCACAGCACTCACCATAGCACATACCCTCCCCAATGTCCATCACTCAACCACCCTACCCCTCCCCTCCACCCCCCAGCAACCCTCAGTTTGTTTCCTGAAATTAAGAGTCTCTTATGGTTTGTCTCTCTCCCCAGTCCTATCTTGTTTCATTTTTTCCCTCCCTTCCTCCCATAACCCCCCACCCTGCCTCTCAAATTCCTCATATCAGAGAGAGCATATGATAATTGTCTTTCTCTGATTGACTTATTTTGCTTAACATAGTACCATCTAGTTCCATCCATATCATTGCAAATGGCAAGAGTTTGTTTGCTGCATAGTATTCCATTGTATATATATATACCACATATTCTTTATCCATTCATTTGTTGATGGACATCTAGGTTCTTTCCATAGTTTGGCTATTGTAGACATTGCTGCTGTAAACATTGGGGTGCCCTTGCCCTTTTGAATCACTACAATTGTATCTTTAGGATAAATACCCAGTAGTGTGATTGCTGGGTCATAGGGTAGCTCTATTTTCAACTTTTTGAGAAACCTCCATACTGTTTTCCAGAGTGGCTGCAGCAGCTTGCATTCCCACCAACAATATAGGAGGGTTCCCCTTTCTCTAGGTCCTCACCAACATCTGTCATTTCCTGACTGGTTAATTTTAGGCATTCTGACTGGTGTGAGGTGGTATCTCACTGTGGTTTTGATTTGTATTTCCCTGATGCCGAGTGATGGTGAGCCCTTTTTCATGTGTCTGTTGGCCATCTGGATGTCTTCTTTGCAGAAATGTCTGTTCATGTCTTCTGCCCATTTCTTGATTGGATTATTTGTTCTTTGGGTGTTGAGTTTGCTAAGTTCTTTATAGATTTTGGATACCAGCCCTTTATCTGATATGTCATTTGTGAATATCTTCTCCCATTCTGTCGGTTGTCTGTTGATTTTGTTGACTGTTTCCTTTGCTCTGCAAAACCTTCTGATCTTGATGAAGTCCCAAGAGTTCATCTTTGCTCTTGGTTCCCTTGCCTTTGGTGATGTTTCTAGGAAGAAGTTGCGGCAGCTGAGGTCGAAGAGGTTGTTGCCTGTGTTCTTGTGAGAGGTGACTCTTAGGCATTGTGTCTCCCTGGGTTTCTGGCAGAGTCCTGAGTCCCTGGTAAGCACTAAGTCCTGTCTACTTGCTTGTCACTTTCTAGCCTCCTGCTGCGCAATTCTCTCAGCTCCGTGCCCACTTCATCTCTGTACCTAGAGACCCAAGCTGAACTGGCTGTGAGGACCCCCTGCTTCAGAGCTCTGGAAACAGGGGTGGGTGGTTTACAGTCAGCTCCCCACAGTCCTTCCTTTCATCTTCCTTTATCTTCTCAACCTTGATTTTCTGGATTTACAGACTTCGGTACCAATGGCCTTGGCCAGTTAACCCCAATTGCAACTGGAAGGATTTGGTTTAGGCCAGCATTTCTCAGCCTTGGTACTACTGACATTTTGGGTAGGGAGATTCTTTGTTGTGGAGTCTGTCCTATGTCCTGAAAAGCAGCATCCTGAGCCTCTACATGGCATTTAGTGTGTGCCACTACCACATTTCTCCTCACTGTCCCCTAGCTGGGTTGACAAAAAACATTTCCAGACATTGTCAAATGTCCCCTGGGAAGAAAAATGGTTTTCAGTTGAGAACCACTGGGTTAGGCTGAATTCAGCTACTCTGGTTCTGCCTCCCTTTCCTGGGAAGGCTGTGGTGTGGGTGGTGAACTAGACCAGCTCCAGTGCTTCCCATACCTCTCTGAGGCCCTCTTCCTGCCAAGCCCATTGCCTGCTTGGGGCTAAAAGCCAGAGCTCCGGGGAGCCAGCACTTGTGCTGTAAGTGACTCCATTCTCCACACACTTGCCTGTAACACCTACCCTGCTTAACCAGCCCTCAGGCACCTTCACCTTTTCAGTCTTGTGGCCCATTGGTAGGACTAGCCAAGGTTTTGAGTTGTTCCGTCAGGAGTTGTTGGAGGGAACTTGGCAAGTTAGAGCTATAGGAGGTCTTGACTGTAGAACCCTTGGAGAAACAAAGCCCAAATCACTGTGCAGATCAGAACCCTGAGGCGAGAGAAGAGGGACAATGACTCAGTGGCTATATGGCCTCTAGAACTGATGCCTCTTGGCTCTCAGCTCATGACCTTTAACTTCTCTTTCCAGGAGTCTTAGAAAGAGTTTCCTCCTCGGGTTTCCTGCTCCCCTTCTAACCTCACCTCACTATGCTGCCAGGTTTATCTTCCTTAAGCACAGTTTTCATTATACTCCTCCACTGCTCAAAAACCTTCAGTGGCTCCCTGTGGCCTAGGCCCTAGGGAATTCAATTCAAAGTAGCTCTCTGGGGAGCCTCTTCTCCAGACCTGTCTGCCTTCTCTCTCTGCTTCCACTGCTCTTACCTGCCAGCTCAGATCCTCAAGTTCACTAAGCGGGACCTGTGTTCTCCCACCTGCCAACTCTGGGTCACACTCTTCTCTCCTCCATGGGATTTCCTCCTCCCATCCTCCCCAAATCACCCTCCTCTTCTAGCTTCTCTTAAGTGCTACTTTAAAATGATGCTCCCCCAGCATGACTCCATTAGAATGCAATCTTGCCTCCTCTAAGCCTGCACCCCTTGGCATATCTCCCATGTTTCCTCTCACATTCCAGCACTCCCTGAGTCTCAGTTTCCCTGGCCTGAAAAATGAGTCTCTAAGCCTTCAGCACATGAGCCTCCTGTGGAATTCAGAGCAAAGCAGCCTATGTAATGTGAAGGTGTTGGACAATGCTCTCCTGCTGCCCTTCATCACCATGCCATCCCCAGTGACCTAAGGCCTCCGATGGTGATTCACCTAGTTCAATGATGCTACCACACTGTGCACTGTCCTCCAGCTCTCCATCTTGTGGGAGGTTGGGGGCTGTACAGCCTTCTGAGAGGCTGGGCCCCTAAGCCTCAGAGTAGGAAGTAAGTTTGCCACTCTGGTGTAAATAATCAAATATGCAGCCTGACTCAAACCTGGCCAGAGAGGGGGCAGGTGGTGCTTGGGGCTCAGGCCCATTTCTGTTCCTCCTGCCTATCCCTGAGAGCTGGCCTCCAGAAAGGAACTCAGCCCTCCTGTTTGCTGGCTAATTCTTGCATGTCCTCCCCAAATTCTGGATCAAATTCCAGGCCTTGTGGGAGCCAATTTAGACAACCTCTGTCTCCAGGTAAGATGCTGCCAGGTAAGTGGTGTTAGTGATCCACAGAATGAGGACGTGCTCCTTACCATCCAGCCCCCAGGGTCTCCGGTTGTCTCCTAAACCTACTTCCTTTCTTTCCTCCGTGGACGGGGAAACCACTTGTTACCACCTTTTGGGTGAATCATGTCTCCGTCATGTATTGCTTCTTCTCCAGCTGGGCTCCATTTTCAGCCTCCTCACTGTACCACTGAGTCTAAGGCCCACTGCTGTGCCCAACCACAGCCTTTCTTTGGTCTTTAGAGTTTGACAGGCCAAGCTTCAAATTCAGTTTCCTTCACTTGCTAGCTCTGTGACCTCAGGTAGGTCCCTTCCCCTCTCAGGGTTGCAGGTGTTCTTTCCATAAAGTGGGGCTATTAATCATAAGATTGTTGTGCAAAGGGAATGAGCTCATGCATATAAAGGGCTCAACACCGCTTGGCATCATAATTGCACACTAAGCATCAGGAGAGGAAAGATGTGTAAACAGTGTAAGCAGTGCTTAGCATATAGTAGGCATGGAATAAATGAATAAATAAATAATTAATAGCTACCCTAATGCTGATACCCACCTGAAGATCTTTCGGAAGCAAGTCGAGTACACTTTATCAGAGGCAGTAAGGAGACTGACCTGCTCCCCACCCTAGACAAGTGAAACCACGAGAAATGGCACTCCTGCCTCACTCACTCTCCCCACGCACCTCACTGACTAATCTTTTCCCACCCACCCAACACTGAGTCATACAGACCCAATTTGTTCAAATGTAGCTCCCAGTACCAACTAGCTGAATGTAACATTGGCCAAGTACCTTCCTTCACCTCGCTGAGCCTTAGTTTTTGCACCTCTAAAATGGGGATCAAAATTATACCCACCTTCAGGGTTTTGTGAGTAATAAGAAAACAGGAATGCGAGCTGTGTCAATGACATGGGAGAGAGGCTGCTTTTCATTTCTGTGGTTCCTCCTCCTTTGCATAGGCCCTGGGTGGGCCCTGCCTCCCTTCTTACCACTCTGTCCCCTTGCCCCCCATTTCACCCTCCCCTCACCTCCGCTTCACCCTCCCCCACCCACATAAAGCTGTCACAGACCAGGACACAGCCATTTATTCTACATTTGTTTATGCCAGCATTTTTTGGTGACCTGAACAAGGTGTCCATGGTGTCCATGGACAAGCTGTACCCACTGATTCAGCTGCTGATTCAGAAGAAAGAAGGCTGGGAACCCTGGGACCTCTGCCTCCCAGTCACGAGCCCTGAGCTATATTGCTCTCATTTGGCAGCAAAACACTTGTCCAAGGCCATAGAAGCCAGTTAGAGGCCCTGATAGAAACTTGCTTGCTTCCCTGAACTAGGAAGCGTAGCTGGGGGGAGTTAGAAAATGAGAAGGGGCATCTACACTCCAACAAGAGAGACAGGAAATGTCCCTACCAGTCGCACAGGCTAGATCACCCGAAGTGTAGGGTCCGGCATCCAGCGGTCCAGGACTGAGTACCTTGCACCCCTGGAGTGGTGACATTTTAACTTTAATACAGGCTCCGTGCTGCCCTCTGCCAGGACCACTTTATCGTTAGGCATATATTAGGCCTGGCATTGAGCGCCCATGAAAATGTCTTTCTCTTCATTGATTTTAACATCAGAAGAAAAAAGGGGTATAATAATGGCATATGTATAATGAACAGTGCAGCCCAAATAATGTTTACCTTTATACCAATGCAGTTGTAAAATAGAAGTTTAAGCACTGTTTATGGAGGAAAGGCCCAGGAAAGTCCACATGCAGCCCTGGACTCTGCTCAGTCCCAGGCCCTTCCCATTGGCTGAAGCACCATCCTCTCGTCTTAGAGTTATGGCAGCTGCCCAAGGCGACCCTAGGGCCCTCAGGAGCACTGCAGGGATCCAGGAGGCAGGGCAGAGCAAAGCAGGCCAACTCTCAGCAGGCTGTGAGGGTGGGCTAGGGGCAGAGGAGGGCAGCCTCTACCTCACTATGCCTTCTACCATCCCTGGCCCTCTTCCCTCTCTCCTGGCCAGACTGCCCTTCAGCCAGCATTCCTCAAACACATTTCCTCCTTTGTTCAACAGCTCTCATAACTACCACTCCCAGTTCTCTCCCCACTGTCCCCCCGCTCCGCCCCCACCACACGCACACTGAAGCCAGCAGTGGGAGGTGGGAGTGTCCTCTCCCGTTGCACTGGGCTTCAGTGGAAAGAACACAGGCTCAGGAATCTGGGCAGAAGTCCCCTTTCAGTCCCTTACTTGCTATGTGCTCCAGGGCAGGTCTTCTTGTTTCTCAGACTCTGAAATCTCTATCCAGGAAAAGGGGGTGCTAATACCTCACAGGAGACTTCTGAGGTTGAAAGGACATCCTGTAAGGGGGAAATGCTATAAAGTAGACACTCAGATCTGTATCCATGCATCCCCTCTTAGGCAGTGGAAGGGTTTGTTGCAGTTCTCACCCACTCTACCATGCTTCTTTGGGCTCCAGTGCACTGCACACTCCGTGCCTCATGCTCTCTCATGTCTCCCTGCTGCTGCACACAAATACGTAAATGCATTCAGCACACCCTCCCTAAGACCCTGTGTTGGACCCTGGGGCCACAGAGATGACTCTCACTTGGTTCCTGTCCTTGACGTCCTAGCCTAGGCAAAGAGACAGGCTTGTCCATTTGAGGTTTTGTGTGATGAAAAGTGATGCTTGAGTCATCCACTCAAAAAATGCTTCGGGAGCTCAGAGTTGGGTTGGTTAGAAAAGGCTGGCTGAGGCTGGAAGGGTGTGAGATAAAGGAGAGCAAGCCAAATAGAGGGAACCTTGTAAAGCAAAGGCTTGGAGTGAGAAAGCCAACATAGTCAACGGTGATGAAACACTCCCTTTATGCCTGTCAATGTACTAGGCACTGTGCTAGGTGCCTGGGCTCCTCTCAACATTCATTTTGCAGATGAGAAAGCTGAGGTTCAGGGAGCGAAGCGGCTTGCTCAAGATCACACTGCTAAGAAGTGGCAGAGCCAGGATTTGAACCCACCTCTGTGTGTCTTCAGATGCCCTCCACCAAGCCTCCCTGCCTCTCTGGGCTGGATACCACGAAGGACTCAGAGATGAACTTCACTGCGATCCTGATCCCAGGGGCTCCCAGGTTAATGAGGGTCATGTGATTGGTACCCAAAGAACAATCACAAGAGGAGACCTAAGGGAGACAGAAGCTTGGAAATAGATACAAAGGGCAATGATGACTTGGAAGAGGGAGTGAAGAAACCTTGCTGGAAGCTTCAGGGACAACTTCACGGTGGGGATATACCCACAATGGGCATTGCCAAACTGATAAAGTTTGGGGGTACTAGCTTTTTGTAATAATTGACCTAGGTTGTTAAGTAATCTGCACATCTCCCCAAGCCTCATTTAATGTGTGGGGAAAGTGGGCTCCCAAAAGATTAAATAACTTGCCCACAGCCCCACAGCTGTGAAGTGGCAGAGCTGAGACTTGAACCTGTGTCCTCCCAGTCCATGACAGTTCTATGCCTGCTCATGGCAGAGGTAACAAAAGGAGCATGTCAGGCATGTGGCTGAAGAAGGGAAGTGAAAAGAAGAAACTTGGTGGAAAAGTCAAGGCCACATCATGGGTCCCGAATGTGACCCTGAAAAACATAGATGATACTTGACTTTTTGACTTTTGAATGATTCACCTGGTTCTAAATGTAGGTGAAAAGGGGTGGGAGAAGAGAGAAGTGAGGTGAGTGTCTCGTGCTAATGTCTGGGTGGAAAGGTGTGCAATGTGAGTAGTGTGCCTTGGACACTGGGTAGAAGCTAGATGCAGGAGGCACAGTGGAGGTAGATCTGGCAGCATGTGGCTAGCTCCCCTTTTAGACCCACATGATCCAGACCTCTACTCCACTCTCCCACGCCGTCTCCTTCTACCCTCCCCTTGCTCCTGCATGTTAGCCATGCTCACCCTCAGAAAATGCCAACTTTGCCTCCACCCCAGGTCCATTGCATTTGCTATTTCTTCTGTCCAGAGCTCCTCCCCTTCTTCGAACTTTGCGTGGCTGATTGCTTCTCCTTCCTCAGGTCTTAGCTTACACATCACCTCCTCAGAGAGGCCTTCCCTTATCATCCTGTGGAGGTAAGGGCTCAGTCACCACTGCCTTCCCCAGCTTGACTGCCTTCATCACTCTTATCATAGCTCATGTTAGCTTGTGCGTGTGTTTATCACCTACCGCCCTCCTCTTGTCCATCTACTAGGATGTGTGCTAGAGGCTCGTGGAAACCTTGTGGGGCTTGTGGTCACTGCTGCATTCTCTGTACCTCCAGGCTGCCATATATGCCAGACTTTCTGCAACTACTTGTTGAATGGCAGAAAGTATGAGTGCTCGGATTGATGGATGGATACCTGTATGCATTGGTCATGGGGGAAGAGGAGAGGGAAGGCAGAGTTCTGGCTGATTTAGAGATTGGGGCGAGGATGACAACATTGCCAACAGAGGTAGGGCAGGCAGTGGGGAGCAGATTACATGTGGGAAGATGAGGAGTTTGGCTTGGGCCTGGTGAGACTGATATGCTGGAGGGGCCTGCAGGTAGACAGGCCCACTCACACAGTGGAAAATATTGGCCTGAGCTCAAGGAAGTGATGGGGCTCTGGGAGGGACAGGGGATATCTGCCCCGAAGTGTAAACTGAAACCATGGGCACCAGTGAAGTCCCTGATGAGCAAGGTGAGGCAGAGAGGAGGAAAAGGAAGAACTCAGGGGAATGACTGAGGTTGAGGTGGGCCAGAGGGAGAAGAGAAGTGAAAGGGGCAAGGGAAGAGGGTCATGAGCTGTGGTCAAAGAAGTGGGAAGAGCTCTCCTTGAATGGAGAAAGGAGGGCTTCCAGAGGGAAGATAGGTCCAGGGAGCCAAGTTCTCAAGGAGGAAGTGGAATGAAAAAGCAATCGGTACTTAGGATACAAAAAGGCCACTGGGATGTTTTGCACCTGATGAGGAGGTGGGTGTGTCCAGCATGGGGGCAGCTGAGGCTATGGAGGTTGGAGAGCCAAGGAGGTATATAGGACCTCGATGCCAAGCAGACATAATCCGCACACCCGCCCATCCACCCAAGCCCAGGCCCTTAGCACAGAGGCTGCCTGGCAAGGGGGAGGCAGGTAGGAGGCTGGGTAGGGGCGACTACCACTTATTCATGTCCATGTGTGCTACGAACTGTGCGGCCACAGTCATGGCCATTGACTCATTCAATCTTAATGACAACATTGCAGTATGTAAGTAATTATCAGCCTTATCTTCTGTGAGGAAAAAGAAATCAGAAAGGTTAAATGTGTCACTGAAGATCACAGCCAGGAAATGACGCAGCTCAGTGTGAACCTGGGTCTACCATCTATTCTCCGCCACTCTGGCAACAAGGCACCAGGGACTCAAAGCTAACACACTGAAGCTCTGAGATACATTGTCCAGTTTCCACGTGAGACTCACCGACTGCCTGGCTTCTTTGAGGAGCCGCATCAGGGGAAACACGGGAGGAGAGAATACAGGAAACAGGGCTGGGAATTTGAAGGGGAGAATCATCTAGCATTGGGGAAAGGAAGAGATCAAGTTAGAGCAGGCTGAGGTACACGACTGAGGGCTAGAAATGGTCACAGGCAGTGTTTCCCATGTGCACGGAACTGAGAGGCCCCATCATCACTGCACCCACAGGCCACGGTGGTCCATTTGTTGACTGCACAGTGGGCCCAGCAGAGAGGCTGCTTTATGGAGGGGAACGACACTAAGGTCCAGAGAAGCTCTCTTACTTGCCACTAACTCTCCCAGAATGCCAGATATGGGGAACCACCTTGGGAAGTTGGTGCCGGGCATGGGTCCAGAGCTGGAAGGTGGGAGGAATTCTCTGGCTCTTCCAAGAATCCCCCTCATACACAACTCTTTGTCTCCTTGTGACCATCACCCAGTGACAGCATGCTCAACCCTATGCTCTGTACCATTGCCACAGCCTCCTTCCGTGACCAGGTCAGGTGGTGCTTAAAGGTCAGAAGGTCCCCTGGCTGCTCTTGTCTGCCTCAAACTACTGGCTGGAGCTTCCCCCTAGTGTCCCTTAACACCATCACGGCTTGAGCCATCTCCCATCTCCCATAGTGACATGAGGGGTACCTCCACTGTTCTCCCATAGGCAAAGGGCTGATGGGACCTCTGTTCCACCTCACTCCCTCCTGAGGCTAGCTGAGATCCCCAGGTGGCAGCAATGAAGACAGGCCAAAGGCATGTAGGGACAGCCGAACCCAAGAGAAGAGAATGAAAGGTAACAGAGAAGTGGGACTTGACAGATGCCCCAACCTGTCCAGGCGGAGCAGGGCATGCCCAACACAACACTTACTGAGCCAAGCTTGTGCCAAGTTGTCACTGGCCTGCTTGGCCCACAAGGAGGCTGAGCTTCAGCTAGAGGGAGAGCACCTGGACCTGTTTGCCCCAGGCGACCCAGCAGCACTCAATGGGTACAAACATAGATTGGATCGAGTTGCCTATACTTCCTCTCTAGCAGCCCCTAGGAGCTTGGGAAATTTATGGCCACAGCAGTGGGGCCAAGATACCCCTTTCCTGTGGGGAAATAAAAATGAGGGGGCCTTTCTAGCCCCCTGGGGTTTGCTGGCCACTGGAGCCAGACCAGAAGCTGCCTTCAGGCACTCTGACCTCTCTTAGGCTGCTTTATGTGGCAAACGTGGTCTCCAAGCTGGCAGGGGCTGGGTTTTTTCACTCTTCATCCTGAAGCCTGGGCTGTGGGTAGCAGGTGAAGGAAGGAAAGCATAGCCAGGGGCATTTCTCCCTAGAGCTACTGTCAGGATGCCTGAGGTCATGCTTCTGTGCCACACAGATTGGGGACCCTGGCCAGATCAAGGGATAGGAGGGGGTCTGTGGCTTCTGCCCACACCCTGGCTTCTGGGAGTCCCACATTCCCCACCACCAAATCAACTCCCAAAGAGAAGAACTGAGGCCCTCCCCAATCCTACCATGGCCTGCCCCCAAATCCTACACCGGTAATGTTCACAATTTCTGACACTAACACAAAGCCCACAGTTGTAACCTGCCCTTGGTCCCTAACCCATCCTCTCAGGGAAGACAGCCACACAACCAAAGTCCATCTCTAGTAATGCTTTATTGTTCTGCTGAGGGGTCCCATGGTTCCTGCCTTCAGCCTCCCTCATCTTAAATGCCCTGTCCCCCTCAGGCTTTCCCGACCCCTGGTCGCACCCACAGATTATAATATACTCACAATAGAATATGTGTGCATATATAGATGTGCATATATATGTATCTATCTATATATATATATACACAAATACATACATATATATTCTGACTATACAGTATTTATAGGTACAAATAAAATAGGCTTAAAAATTACAGCATTAGCTGAAACCCATCCCACTCCAGTTTACTGAGCTGAAAGAAAAATGAAGCACCTGTTGGCATTTGAACGTCATTTGGAATTCCACATAAGCCAAGATGGCTGCTGGGTGGGATCAAGCCGCAGCTGGCTGAGGTGACACTCGGCCCTTCCATCTGGAGGGCCAGCTGCCTAAAGCAGGGGCCAGGTCTCTGCTTGATGACGGGGCTCTTGTGTCAGCCTGTTACCATAGGCAGGAGGAGCAGGAGAAGGGATACGGACACAGATATGTGTGTCTTCACTACTGTCTGCTTTTGCTGGGCCTGTGTAGTGGGATTGAGCCCATTTGCTCTCCAAACATAAGAGTATGTGACCAAAGGCTGCACAGGACACCGGCGAGTGGCAGATAAAGTAGGGGGCCCAAGCCAGGGAGATTGGTTCACTGGTCTCCTGAGACCTGAGAAAGGGAGCCCCCTCTCACCCCCACTCCCATATCCCAGGCTGCCCCAAACCATCCTGTTGCCTACTGCTAGTGCCCACTCTTTAAATCAGCCTCGTAAAAATCAGTATCATATTTACACAAATAAAAGAGTTCACAGTGATTGGGCTGCCCTGTGCTCACCCTCTCTAATTCCCTTTCTCTGAAAAAGCCAGTTCAGAGCCAAATATTAGGCCCAAAGGCAGGATTAGAGCCTCCTGCCAACCTCAAAGGGAACTGAGCACCCAAAAGGATGGCTTGGCCTCTCTGAGCGGCAGAGACCTGGACGCACACCCTGCTGTCTATCTCCTTCCCCCTGCAGGTGGGGGAGCTGGCAAGGTTTCAGATGGATGGTGCCTTGTTCTGTGGGCCAGGAGTGTCGCAGCAGTCATCTTCTTTGGAAAATGACTCCTCCCTCTTAGGAGGACAGAACACAGGCTCGTGGGTGCAGGTGGAGTAGAGACAGGACACTTGAAATTCTCTTCCCCTCCCTTATACATGTGGAGGAGCTTCAGGCAGCCAAGGGGACAGCAGGCTGCCAGATCGGCAAGGGCCCAGCTCTGCCCCTGGAAGCAACACATGAGGGCTGCTCTCCTCCCCTCACCCGCTTCCTCCCTTGGTACGAAGGGGCCAGGTAGGGGGTGAGGCTCATAACTTTGTCTCAGGGCCAGCTGCCTGCAGGGTGGGGAAGGAGTCCCGGATCTTTGCCACTTCCATGGCACACAGGTGCCCAAATACTTTGTTGTACCAGTCAGGAGAACGGCCCCTGTGGAGGTAGAAGCAGGCCAGCATGAGCCATGGGTTACGGCCTGGAGCTCTTGCCAGAGGAAGGAAGAAAGGACTTGCCCTCAGCCCCCCAGGACAGACGGCATGGGACAGAGGTGGGGAGAGTGCCAGGGCTGCAGGGGTCCCAGTACCTGAGATCAGCACGGCAGATGTGAGTGAGCCGGGAGCGACCCAGGCCACAAGGCTCCATGAGGTACTGGGAAGTGAGCATCATGGCCCGCACCCCTGACTCTGGCACCGGTTGCTCAGGATCCAGGGACTGGGAGACTAGCAGGCAGCCACCACGGGGCAGGTCGGAGCGCCACATCCTGCAGGGAAGGGACACGCATAGTCAGGTTCCCAGCATCCATTCCCGGTCCACCTCCCTGGTCCCGCACGCGTAGCAGGCTGCCAGCCAGAACCCCTCACCGGAGCACCACAAAGTCACGGCAGGGATGGGGCGCCATGCTGTCGGTGACATAGTGGTACAGCTCTACGCCTGGCATCAAGGCTTCCAACACCTGGGCTCGCAGCAGGTCCTCATCCCAGAGGGCCCTCTCCCGCAGAACACGGTGTAGCACCACGGCCGGAGGGGCGGCCACCTCAGTGGACGCCTTCCACACACGCAGGGGGTGCCCGTCTGGTGCCTGTGAGCCATGGGAATGGGGACGGGGGACAGCCATCAGAGCCAGAGAACACCCACTCTGCACCCCCATTCCCCTGGTTCCAACCAGGCTGTCCTCATTTTATCTCCTGAAAATGGAAGTCTTGCAGAGGGGCTCTGCTAGCCCTAGCCACATCCAGACAGGCTGTCCCTGTGTGCCCTGTCCTCTCAGTCCTTTCTGGACGTCTGCTTCTCCACCTAGTCAAAAGCACAGAGATGTCAAGACGCACATCCTCTGGGGCCTACCAGGCTCTACCATGAAAGGGACACGGGGCTTGGAATTCCTGGAGGTGAACAGGAAGAGAAGATGGTGATCGTCCTGAAGGAACTCACCATCGAGCCCAGGCAGGAGGCCAAGGGCACAGCAACCAGAGTCTCTCATCCCCATCCCATAAGGAAAGTTTCACTATGACTGGCACAAACAGAGCAAACTTTGGGCTTGCAGTCTTACTTGTCATTGCAATTCAAGAAAGAAGATGGCTAGTGCCAAGAGAAGGACAGAGAAGTCATCTCCAGTTTGGGACATGACAGGAGGCTCTGAATGAAGGAGAGGGCATATCAAATCAAGACTTCCTGTGGCTTGGGACAGGTAATGCTCGGGCCAGGTCAGCCCAAGCAGCAGGACGGCAGGGGTGGAAGCACAAATGTGCAAGTGTGAGGGGCTCAGCACGGCCATAGTGCAGAAAGATATGGGAGGCGAGGCTCTGCAAAGAGTGAAATGTCTGCAGTGGGGCTTTGGTACAGGAATTCTGGCCCATGATGCCCAACAGAGAGCCCCTGGTCTCATCAGGGTCCTGGTTCCTTAAGGTCCTCGACTCTGCCAGCTGACATCTTCCAAGGTCAAACCAAGGCACGTTGAGACTGGCAGGGTGGCTCCCTCCCTGGGGCCTCTTGACCTCCCTGCCTGCACGGCCCACGCTACCTGCTCCATGGCAGCCACGGGCAGTGCGTTCCTCACCTTCCTGCAAGCCAGCTCCGTGTGCTGGGGCCCTGGCATACTCATCCAGCCCTTGAAGCGCTCAGCAGCATCTCGGAGCAGCTCCTGGATGCTCTCCTCCATGTAGAGGCTCAGGCTCACACCTGCAGCTTGGGCCCGCCGCAGCTCGGCCAGGGCTGGCCCAGGAGGGCTGAGCTCGGCTGCACTATAGGAGCCACACAGTTGCAGCACCATGTCCTGGGGGACCTGGGAGAGCACACACACACTGGGGCCATGGGCAGCAACGGAAGGTTCGGGGCCCATCCATCCCAGAACCCATGGGATCTCTAAGGTCCACGTTCAGGGCCACTAGAGAGGTCTGGCTGTAGGAGTGAGGTAGATGAAAAACCTCATAGGACAGGAGTGGGAAGGTGAGGGGGTCTGTGTCAAGCTGGGCCCTGCCCCTGACCGGGGGTGTGAAGCTCTGTTCTGGTGGCTACCCTGATCTGGGCCTAGGGTTACTCACTTGGAAAAGTTTCTTGCAGTCACTGATCATGTGTGATAGGCCCTGGGTGGCAGCCATGTTCTCACTCAGGTCCCTAGGGCCTGGCCGGCCAACCAGGCTGCGTTTGCTCCTGATCCTGGGGGGCAGGGGAGGAGAGGATGGTGCATTGGCACAAGACAATATGGATGACCTGCTGGCTTCAAGCTCCGCCCCCCCCCCCAACACAAAATAACCTGCGACCCTTTGGAAGGACCTGCTTTGAAAACATCCATGCAGTCCCAGGCCCCTGAAGAGTCAGGCTGACCCCTTGTGGTAATGCCTGGGAACTGCAGGGCCAGCCCTAGAGGGCCTGCCATCCAAAGGGAGCCAAACCCTCCAGCCCCCACCTCACACCGGGCCCTACCACATTCTGCCCTTTTTCACCTGGGTGAGGGGTTATCCTTCTTGGAGACGTTGAGATGGAAGATGGAGGGTGCCAGGCACACGGCTAGGTTGCCGGCTGTCATCTGGTTTTCCTCAGCAGAGGCAATGTCACTTAGGAAATAGAGCAGGGTCTGTAGGACCTCTCGGTTCTCATCAGGGAGCAGCAAGGTGGCGGCCTGCGCTGCTGCCAACCACTGATCTTTGGGGAGGACTGTGAGAAAGGAATGGCAGAAGGGCTTTCTTACTCCCCTAAAGCTTCTGGCAACAAATCTCCTGCTTCTAGGAATGCAGAGGGCACAGCAGTCCCATAGGAAGTCAGTGAGAGGAAAAGGTAAAGATGGGCTCTGGGAGGTCTCTGGGTCCTAGATCAAACCCCACTCTAATGGACAATGTACATTTAGGGAAGCCCCTGTCTTTCCTCGGGGCTTTAGACCATCTTTCTGTATAATGGGTTTGGGGAATAGAATGTGGTCTCCCGGGGCACCTGGGTGGCTCATTCATTAAGCATCTGCCTTCCGCTCAGGTCATGATCCAGGGGTCCTGGGATCAAGCCCTGCATCGGGCTCCCTGCTCAGCGGAGAGCCTCCTTCTCCCTCTCCAGCTCCCACTGCTTATGTTCCCTCTCTCACCATCTCTTTCTCCCTCTCTCTGTCAAATAAATAAATAAAATCCCTTTTTTTTTTTTAAAGAATGTGGTCTCCCTTCAAGGGAGGGAGGGCCTTTCCAACTCCAGATAGCAGATCATCCAACGAGCTCCTGGGGTTTATCTCTCACAAGCCCCGGGATTCAGGGAGCTCAAGAATGGGGCAGGCTTCTGGGGACAAGTGCAGGTGACTCACGCTGGTAGATCTGCAGGAAAGTGGTGGTGAGCTTGCTGGTGAAGATAGGCTCTGGTAGGTCCCGGAAATACTGCTTCAGCAAGTCAGCCACATCATAAGCTGACTGGCCCTCATAGCAAACATTGTCTGGGGACATCTCATTCATTTGGCGCAGGTTCTGGATCCTGGACTTCACCCCCGACTTGCGGAATATGCCCACCTGGCCCATGCAGGAAAGGAAGGGAGAGAGACGTGCAGGGCAGGGGTGGGTGGGGAGGAAGATTATGATGAGGCCAGGCCCAGGCTGGGTGTCAGGAGTGTTGTCCACCCCAGAGACTTCCAAGCCTGCCAGGCTTCCTGCCTGGAAAATGGCAACACCAAAGAGAAGGGTTGTTACAGCGTCAGGGTTAAGGAGAAAGATGGCTGTAGCGGGAATGAGCAGGAAAAGGACCTAGGCTAAGGCAGGTTTCCACAGATGGGGCCTACAGTGCTTGGGCCAGAAATAAGTGGGCAGAGAGCCAGGCAGAGGGGAGCTTCAGCTCAGGAAAGCCCAGAAAGGTCTCTCGTGGGCTAGAAAGTCCCCAGCAGTCCCCCCACCCAGTTCCTTGGCCTTGGATTTCTTCCCCAGGGCTGTCTCCCTGCAGGTCCCCCAGTAGGGCTCACCTGGTCCAGGCACTGGCTGCGCAAGTAGCGCATGGCTTGCTGGATGCTCTGCGGCAGCGGCTGGCCTGTGCGCTGCACATGCACAAGAGGCGGCACCCCAAACACGTGCTGGCCCCGGTAGTCCGGGCTCTTGTTCCTTTTCATGAACTTGGGCACCGACCTGTTTGGGGCAGTAACAAGAGGTCCACTGAGAGCCGTGGGCCTGGTCCAGATGCAGCCTGGAGACTCTGCAGTCTCAGGGGGCTCGGGCAGGGATGGGGGGGTGGGGTAAGAAACACACCATGTCCCCAGGGCCAACACTCCCTGAGCACCGGCTCAGGGCCCGGCCCTAGAGAGTCATAGAGGAACACAGGGAGCTCTCAGGCTGCTTGAGGGGATAACTGCATCAACAGGCAGGGACACTATATGTGGTCGGGGGTGGAGCAAGCAAGAACTTAGGGGTAGACCTACGAGGAAGGGGAACAGTACCTAGTGGATCAGAGAAGCCTTCAGGGAGGATGTGGGCACTCAGCAGGCTCTTGAGGGACAGGTAGGTGTTGTCCCAGAGAAGAAATGGGGAAAAGGTATTCCAGGCAGAGAGAACAGCATGGACAAAGGCAAAGAAGCAGGGAAAAAAAAGAGTATGGCATATTGAGGGAAGAACAATGACCCCAGTGGCCTACCTGGTGGCATTGCCTTAGGGCAGTGGGCTAAGGAACCCAACAGCTGGGGCAGGGCCAGAACATGAAAGGGTCATAATAGGAAGGAAGCTGGACCTTCTTTGGCTCCAGCGGTGGTTGTGGGGGATGGAGGAGGGAGACGGGGGCACGCAGGGTGTTTATCAGGAGAGCAGCAACCAAAGCTGTCTTTCAGGACAATCTCGCTCGTGGCAGCCTGGAGGCTAGGATGGAGGAGATGCGGCTCGAGGACCTAGGGTCCCCTACCCCCACTCCTCCTTGCACACAGCACACACATGCATACACATCCCAGGAGCACCGTTCCCCCACAGACACATGTGCAAGCCATGCTGGCCTCTCGGGCCTTAGCCCCTCCAGCTGCCTGGCACAACATACCATTACTGGCTTCTGGGCCCCTCTTACTTGCACCCACCTTCTGGGGGCTGACCCTCCCAGGGTCCTGGATTGGGAACAGGGAGGGAGTTGGGACCTGGGCAAGAAGTTCCCCACCAACCCGCTGTGGCCCAGGAGTGCTCACCAGACCCATCCTGGCTTGTGGGACACAGTGTACTTCTCCATGAAGGCGGTGAGCCGCAGCAGTGAGCCCTTGTGCAGGAGGTGGATCTGGCCGGCAAACTGGCGGTTGATCTCCAAGGACTCTGAGTTGAGGCTGGGCCGGTGGGAGTTCTGGAAGCTATGCCAGCGGAGCTTCCTGATAAAAGATAGGAGGTGGGCCGAGAAGGCCAAGGGAACAGGTGTGGATAAATCTTAGGAAAGTTTGCACTCTTCTGGTCCCCTTATTCTCCCCCAAAGAAAGCAAATACGGGGAGATACGACCACTGTCAGCACTGCTACTGGGCCCCAGGGTGAAAAACTGAACGCCAGTTTCCAGGGCTGTCTGGTGGCCAAGATGCCGTTGGGGTGGGTGGCCCAGAGCTGAGGCCCATCTAGGGCCAACAAGTAGCACCACTACCCTGCTTCCAAGACTGCAGCAGAGGGACTGCTCCGAGAACCCAAGGTGGCAAAGCTGGGGATGAGAGACCATCTTCTCTAATACCTTTGACTGGCACATGGGGAAAGCAAGGCCCAAAGAGGAGCTAGAATTTGCCCAAAATCACAGCAGAGGCAGGCCCTGAACTTAACCTGGAGGGAATGCAGACCCTGCCCCTGGGCCTCAGGACTAACATACTGGCTTGAGGGAGAGTTGTATGAGGGAGAGAGGGAAAGGAAGAGAAGGAGGAGGGGGCATGGGAATAGGAAGAGACAGATAGACATGACAGAGTCCTCTGTCCCCACCCCTGCTCAAAACTCCCACCTGCAGGGTCTAGTAAGCGAGGCCCCAACGCCTGAATCTCGTCGTTCACGTGGTGCTGATGCCTGAAGTCCAGCTGGTGAGCCTCTGGCTTCGGGCTCATTCACGGAGGGTCCACTACTGTCCAGTTCACTGGAGGAGGCCACGGTGTCAGCAATGGAGTGTCCTTCTTCCATAGACAGGCTGGAAGCTGAGGTGGGTTCCCCACCTGAATTCGCCTCCTGACCATTATCTTGGGCTGGACCCGGGGCCTCAGTATCGGCCTCAGCCTGTGCCTGTGCCAGGGGCTCAGCCTCAGCCCTAACCTGAATCTGAGCTGGGACTACTGGCTGGACATCAGCCTGGCCCAGGGCCGAGTACCCTTGGCGGGCCGGAGCCTCCACCTGGGCCAGAGCCTCAGCTTGCCCTTCGACCTCAACCGTGGCCATCTCTATGGATGAAGTGACTTCCTCCTCTTCTTCCTCCTCTGCCTCCTCTTCCTTCTCTCTAGTCCACAGGTCTGGGTAGATGGCCTGAGACCAGAGTTCCACCCGTTGCTGCAGCCCCCACACGTGCTGGAGAATGTCGTCTAGGTGGGCATAGCTGCTGCTGCCCTCCTCCTCCTCCTCGGCTTCAGCGCCAGCCAGGACGGGCTCCGCTGGGTACAGCTCGGGCATGTTATCATAGACGCTGGCATGGCTGCCTGTGGAGCCACAGGAGCCCCGACGCCCTTCACAGCCCTGGGGCCTCCCTGGCTGCCAATCTGCCAGGTGGTGTCCGTCCTCAGGAAACAGGCTCTCAATGGACAGGGAGCGAGGGAATGTGCCTGGTTTGTGGTCCCTGGGCACGTGCACGAGGCAGGCACCCTGGTGCACCCGCTGTGGATGCCGAAATGGGGCCACAGGCCAGGCCTCCCAGTCCCTCGGGGTTGCAGTGCCACCGTCACCGGCTGAGGTGGCCACCCTGTTCTTGGCCTTGTAGAATCCGGCGGAGAGGAAGCTGCGGCGACTGCAGAAAGAGGAGGGTTTGCTGGTCTTCTCTAAAGTGGCTGGGCCACGCTCAGGCTCTGCTTGCTGACCACGACCCTTTTCCTTCCGCCGGAGAGATTCAAGGTGCTTAAGGAAGCTACGAGAACGGTGCTTCTTGGCTTTGTCCCGGGGACCCTCTTGGCCCTGGGTGGGGCTAAGGAGGAGCTGGTTACTTGGGCTGGGGACATGGCAGGGTGAGGGTAGGTCCTCTGGCTCCAGCGATAGGCCCACAGTGATGGCTGGCAGGGAAGTGGCGCTGAGCTCTGTGAGGACACTCTCACAGCTGGAGGTTCCCGGCAGGCCAGGGCTCGGGGGGGCCAGCAGGTCAGAGGACCCTCTGTGGGACCAGAATTTACTTTCTTGCTGGACAGCCCAGTGGTTGCTGATGGTACACTGCTCTTCTTCTTCTGAGTCTTCATTCTGGGGAAGGAGCCATGGGGTCAGGTCAGGTCAGAGAAGTCCGGTCCCCAAGCCTTTGTTGGTACCCCCAATACTCTGCCTCCAAACTCTTGGGGGACTTTGAGGTAAAGGGCCCCGCCTTCTGACAGAGGACATGTCCTAGGTGGGGAGTTGGCTCTGGAAGCAACAGAATAAGACGGGGAAACCCTGACCGACAAATGAGAAGCCACTTGCCCAAGGTCATACAGTAGCATGCTGTGAGTCAGTGAGAGAGCCAGGGTTAGAATCCAGGTGTCTTGACCTCTTCTCCTCAGCAGCTCCCCAAGCCTCTAGGCTATGGTCTTAGATTAGAACTATGGAATGCCAGAACTGGAAGGGGATTTTAGATTTTCTAATTCTCTCCTTTGCAATATGGGGAAATCAAGGCCCAGAGAGGGGAAGAGGCTTGCTCAAGGCCACTGAGCTGTTGGTGGCAGAGCTGGGACCAGGTTCCAGGGGTTTCCTGCTTCCCAGTCCAGCTTAGCTAAACCTCTTGGCTCCAGACCTCTGGTGGAGAAAGACCCAGAAGAAACCCATGAAGCTGGACCCTACAGAAAGACGAGATCATCAGGGCTACATATGGACTGAGGATCCTCTCCGTCTCTGCAGTCCCAGATTGGTAGAGTCAGAAAGGCCCCTTGAGGCTATTAATGCTCCCCTCCAGTTCAGTGCGGAGATGGGGAAAATGAGGCTCAGGGGTATAAGACCTCATGGGGACACGGCTGGGGATCTTGACTCCTCACATCATATAGGCTATGATTTTTCTACCACATTATTCTGTCTCTGCTCCCTAGGCAAGGATTTCTTGCCATCACAAAGCAGACGAGGCAGATAGACTTCCCTGAGGAAGGGCCATCACTGGATCAATTTATGAGTAAACTCAGTGGGGAGAGGGGTGCCGAGGCGGGTGTGTGAGGCCACAGGCCAGGGTACTTGTTCTCAGACTCCAAAACCCAGACTCCAAAACCCAGACTGCCAAAACCCAGCAGGATCATAGAGTCCCTTATACTTCACTCCCAGGCTAGACCAAGGCACCGCTCTGTACACCCCAGAGTCCCAGGATCCTGGAGCTACTTTTGTAAGTGGTCTGCATATATCCTGGGTTCCCCCATGGTGCCACAAGGCCCCAGGACCCACCCTTGCCATGACTCACCTGCTTGCTTTGAAAGTGAACTTCCAGTTTCATCGAGGCACAATTGTTCAAGGTCATCAGCCTCCTGTAAGGAAAAAAAGCAGCACTCACCCAAGGGTCCCAACCAAAGCCTGCAGGGCATGATTTACCAAGACAGTCCCAAGATGCCATCCACTACTTTACGTGCCTGAGCCATCAGAACATCTCCAAAGACCCGGTGTTCAGGAAGCTTTCAGTGCCAGACACAGTGCTAGGGAGATTATGGCTTCTGTCCTCTGGGAGCTCATATATGCACAATAAACCACGACAGAGATGGGGCAAGTTTAAGAACAGTATATACGGAGGTACAGCAGGCATACAGAGGGTGGGACAAGGAACTTCCTCGAAGGGGGATGGGATTCGGAAGGAGAAAAAGGGAAAAAAAGAACTGGGAACTTCTAACCCAGGCTTCCACAAGAGGCTGTGACAAGGTAGAGAGGAAAACAGTCAGTAAACAGACCAGTGCTGGTGTGACAGAGAGGCTGAGGCTGATACGGTTGGTCAGAGCCCAATTGCAAAGCTGCCTCGTGTTTAAAAAGCTTCACTTTCCTCTGTAGGCAGCTGCACACACCAAGCAGAGGGGCACCTGCTTGGAAGCTGAAACTGGGAGCCATAGAGAGAGAGTCTGGATCAGGGTGAGGAGGGGAATGGCAGGAAGGCCAGTTAGTAGGCTATAGACCGGATCCAAAAGGTTGTGCTTTGGCCTGAAACACGGCCCAAACCAGTGTAAGCAGAGGGGGGACAAAGCAGAGGAATGTCTGGGGAATAGAACTGAAGGGAGAAAATGAATCAAGGCCAGATCTTGGCTCTCTGGCTCAAGTGTCTGTGTGGCGAGGAGTCACGGACACAGAAGACAGTGAGCAGTATGACTGCTGCAGAGAAGCTTTGTTACAGGCTGGGCTTCTCCTCTGGTGGAAGGGCCGGGAACTGATTCTTTCCCAGGGAAGCCCACAAGCCCGGCCCTGACTTCTCAGGCCTGGCCCTCAGCGCCCCCTACCTGCACAGGGCCCCCAAAGAGTCCTCGTCCAGAAAACCGTGGTCCTTCTTCACAGAGCCAATATCCAGAGGAAACAGACCTTCTGTATGGCAGAAAAAAAGCCAAGATGAGTCATGGGTAGTAGGTCAGAAACTCAGTGCCAGCAACCATTGAGGAGGAAAGGGGAGGCCAGGGAAGAGAGGAGGCCGGAAGGCAAAAAGCAAAGCAGAAGGAGCAAGCCTGGAGTAAAGGAGAGGCCCAGGGAGCTTGGGGTTGACCATCAGAGGCAAGTCCAGGGTTGAGGGAAAGGAGGGTTGAGCTGGATGAGAGGACCCGGCAATAAGCAGGTCCCTGGGAGATGGCAGGCCCGAGGACTTGGGTGACCGTCAAGAGCCAAGCTCGCCTCCCACCCCCAGTCCCCTTTGAATCCTGGGCTACTCAGACAGGGAACCTCTTTCCAGGCCCAAGGTGAAGTGGGAGCAGGGAAAGAGTGAGGACAGAGAGGACAATGTGCAGCCAAACAATACCTCATTTCCTCCTACTTTTCCAAACAGGGGAGCCCACTCCCTGGGATGTAGGAAGGGGAGGGGAGAGAGGAAGGAGTAGGGTCGGAGGACAACGCATCCAGGAAATCCCACACCTCTCTGCCTGACTGCCAAAAGAAACCCATTTTCTCATTTAACTGACATTATCTGAGCACCTACTTGGTGCCAGGTACTGGGGATAAAACAGTGAATGAGATAAAAATGATCCCTGCCTTCATGGAGAGACCGTGTGTGGAATAAGATAAGACAGTTCTAAATGCCACAAAAAGACATTAGCCAGGGTGATAGGGCCAAGGAAGGCTGGCGGGGTCAGGGGCACTCATAGAGAGGTGACTTCTGAGCCGAGTCCTGCAGAATAAGAGGGGGCTGGCTGGGCCAAGAGCCTGGGAAGAGGATTTCAGGCAGGACTAACATTAAGGCTCTGAGGAAGGGAAGGTGTGAAGGAGTGGTAGGAAGGAGCCTGGGATGTAGTGAGCAAATGGAAGGGGACTAGACAGAAGTTGGGTGACATAGTCTTGCTGGCCAGAATAAAGCATGTGAGCTTACCCTCATTCTGAGTGTGCCAGGAAAGCAGCAGAGAAATGGCAGAGTGAGGCCCGAGGCTCGCTGGGTTCCTCTGGCTGCCATGGGCTGATGAGAGGCAAGAGGAGGGGGATGCAGGAAGGAGGCTGGTGCTCTAAGGCAGGCGAGCAGTGATGGTGGCAAAGTGATGGTACAGTGTACATCACTGTACCAGTGATGGTACAAAGGAGGTGGCAGCAGAGGTGGTAGAAAGTGGACTGATTCGAGACATAGTATGGAAGGAGAAAGTGACCAGCTGGAGGAGAAATGGAGGGTGAAGGAGAAAGAGAACTCAGGGGTGATTCCTGGCTGTGGGGCTTGAGTGCACGGTAGTGCCCTCAGGAGATGGAATTGAGACCTGCTCCATTTGAGATGCCTATCAGGCAGATGAGATACTGAATTGGTGGTTGGCTAGATGAATCTGGAACTCAGGAATGAGGTCTAATGGAACTATTTGGGAAGCACCAGAAGATACATGGTACTTGGAGAAGGATCACCTGGGAAAGAAAGGTGGAGAGGGAAAAGGGGCCAAGATTGAACTCTGGGATACCCCAACATTTAGACACCAGTTAGAGAAAGCAGAGTCTGTTATAAGAAGACTTACAGTGGCAGCTAGAGAGAGGCAGCCAAGAGAAGCGAGTGTTCCAGAAGCTGAAGCGAGTGTTCCAGAAGCTGAAGTGAGTGGCCAACTGCACTGAAAGCTCTTAAGAGATTAAGACTGGGGAGGAACCACTGAATTTGATCATGTGCAAGTCCACAGTGACCTGGACAAGGATTGTTTTGTTGGCAAAGTGGGAGTGAAGGCAGGGTACAGTGGGAAGTGTGGGAAGAAGAGGGAACGTGGAAACAACAAATATAAACAACTCTGAAGAAAAACAGAAGAATGAAGGGAAACTGAGAAATTGAGGCCATGCGGAGGCTGAACCCTGGGTTGCATCTGCAAATGGCACCCTCAGAAGCAGTATAGTGCAGGGGCTCCCTGGTTGAGACAATGTACTTGAACATAACGGTGACACCAGAGCTTAGGAGAGCCAATCAGAGTGACCCACCGGAGATGATGGGGTCGTGATGGGAGCAGGACCAATGTTCACAGCTTCTTGTGTCGTTGGAGAAAGGATCTGATTGGCCTCATTTTACAAACAAAAAACGAGAGGGATAAGGCAAGGTTTGGGGGTAGGGAAAGGGGAGCAACAGAGTAGCCTTACCTTCAAAAAGCTGTGCATACTGAGGGAATCCTGTCGCTCGGAGCCACTTGCATGCTCTCTTGGCCTCAGCTTCTAAAACGGAACAGAGGGACAGAAATAGGCCGAGACATGGCGTTAGCTGGGTGCTGGCATGGAGCCACGCTGGGTGTACGCTGCCTCACCTCGAGTTCTCATGATCCAGAAATGGCAAGGAGAGCATGGTGAGGGCTGGCATATCCGCTGCTGGGATTTACCTTCAGTTTCCCACACCCAACCCTCTGTATGTCCTGGCACACCCTTCTTGAACCTCACTCTCTGCCTGTCCCACTACTCCTCTCCCTCTCCCACACCTGCCCAAGAACAGAACCCACCAGCAGCAACTCCTAGGAAAGGAGGGAGTCAAGGAGTACTGCTGGGGGAAGAAGCCATGGCTATGTCTTCACCTTTCCTTTCTTCGGGAAGCTGTCCCCCTTCCGTGGCCCTGGGGAGGCCATCCTAGTCCAGCTAGGGATACAAAATGTTCAAGGATTAGCCTTATCTTTCCCACCATTATTCTATGTAACATTCCCCAGCACTTTGAGAACCGAATCTCACTTAGCACACACAACATGCCATGAAGAAGGCTGTACTCTCTCTATTCTATGGCTCTCTAGACAGGCTCAGGAAGGAAGGGACTCCTCCATAGTTTCACAGTTGACCAAGGTAGCAGTGCTCGGGCCAGAGTTCAAACTCAGTCTGACTCCTCCTCAGGGCTCCTACCCTTCTGATCCGGCAGCCTTCCCAGTGCTCACCCTCCCTGGCCACATATCATCATCGATTTCTAGCCCTCCCTCCCCTGGCAGCCTCCCGAGACTGCTCCAGCTCTCCCCAGTGGTTAGGCCTATGTGATATAATCCAGTGCTGATTGTCCTGATGACGCAGTGCGGACCTGTGGGAATCTTAGAGGGTAGTGGTGGGATTAGCTTCCTACCTCTGCACTGGGAAGGCCCAGCACCCCTACTAGCTTCAACAGAGACATGCACCTGGACTAAAGGAGGTCGGGTGGGCTGAACACCACCAGCAAAGCCCTGGTCCTTAGCGCCCACGACCAGGGGACTCCAAGGAGACTGGTGAGGTTTCTCTGAGACTGGGATAGCTCTTGCTTTCCAGGGCTTTCCTGCAGGGAAATCCAGGATGAGGCCCTAGCAGCTGGGACCGGGAAGTTAAAAGACAAAACAGTACTTGAGAGAATGCCAGGTGGGGAGCCAAGAGAGGGAAGAGGGCAGAAAGGTGGAAGCTGGTTAGAAAAAACAACAGGCTTCTCAAGGGTCACACACTGATGGGGATTTGAGGGGGGAGGGGAGAAGGCTCTGGAGCCCCTGACAGCTTTGAGGGCAAACAGGAGTGCAGGGATGAACATGGGGATGCTCATCTGTGATGATGGTGGGGGATGGGGATGAACATCTGTGCGTTTCCTAGAGTGAGGGCCACCCCCAGCATCTCCCTCTGCTCACAGCTGCAGCCAAGTCTGCTCAGGTCCATGATCCATGAAGATCAATGTGGGATGGCGCTCCTGTACATGGACATGGACAGGCCCCTCAGTCTGTGTATGCACCCGAAACTGTGCACATGCACGTGTTTTTTGTTACTGCAACCTTCTAACCTATGACAAAGATCTAAGGGTCATCAGGACTTCCGAGAGGTCCTGGAAGGCATTTGTTCCCACAGAGCTCAGCCAACAGTCCCCCAGACCCTCTGGCAGGGGGCAATGCAGGCCTGGGAGAGGACTCAGGTCTCTAGACAAGAGGCAGTCTGTGAGAACTGTGCTAAGAGCTGCTGGAAGGGACTTTGCCTCAGCCCAGGAAGCATTTCAGGGACATGGTTTTGCTGTAAGGACAGCTGAGCCAGTTGCGATAACCACCTCCCTGTCTTCTGATCCTACCACAGCCCCAGGAGAAGGCCCTTATCCATCCTCAGAGTCCCTGCCAGCAGCCAGCTCTGCTATCCCATCATCAGGACAAAGAGAAGGTCCCGAAGGAGGGATCTGCTAGGAGTTTCCAGAAAGGCAGGCACAGAAGGAAACAGTCACCCCTAATGGACCACGTGTATGGGATGGCCACCCCAGGCAGAGCCATCAACCCCAGGGATAGGCCTGCATGGCAAGGACACACCTTCAAAGTCCACTCAGTCCTTTGTGGTTAGCGGCAGAACAAAGAGCAAAAGGAAGGAGAGAAGCACCAGCCTGTCCGTGACTCCTGGGCTCCTTCCTAAGCCTGAAGGAGGTGGGAGAGTGCAATAATTAAGTGTACATCTCAAATACCTGCACCATCTACCCAAGCCATGGAGGCAGAGCCCACAGGAGAGTGGCGAGCTGCCTGTTCCTCTCGTGTTAGGCAGTGGCTCTAGCCAGGGTTGTTGGGAAGGAAACAAGGTCACACGAGTGGGCACCAAGTTCTTTCACTGCTACCTAGAGCCCTCAAGCCTCCTGCTATTCTACGTGTGATCCCTGGACCAGCAGCCATCAGTATCGCTGGGAACCTGGTTAGAAATGCAGAGTCCCAGACCTACCGAATCAGAATTGACATTTATTTAACTAGATCCTGAGTTGATCTGCATGCACATTAAAGTCTGAGAAGCACTGGCCTATATTACCTAGCTCAAGGATTCTCACCCTTGGATGCACATTACAATCAGCTAGGAAGCTTTAAAAAATACCAATTTCCTGGGTCCCCATCCTCAGAGGCTGATTTAATTGCTCTGTGGTGAGATTCTCCAAATCAACACTTTTTTTTAAAGATTTTATTTATTTATTTGAGAGAGCTAGAGAGAGAGCAGAGCAGCAGGCAGAGGAGAGGGAGAAGTGGACTCCCCACTAAGCAGGGAGCCTGATGTGGAGCGTGATCCCAGGATGCTGGGATCAGGACCTGAGCTGAAGGCAGATGCTTAACTGACTGAGCCCTCCAGATGCCCCCAAATCAGCACTTTAAAAAAGCTATAGTATGGGGTATATTGAAGCCCAAGGGGCTTTTCTAACTCTCACAGTTATTTATGTGTCACAGTTAAGACTATAACCTTCATCTTTTCTTTTTTTTTCAAAGATTATTTATGTACTTATTTGACAGAGAGAGAGAGAGTGAGAGAGAAAGAGATATCACAAGTAGGCAGAGAGGCAGGAAGAGGGGGAGGGGGAAGCAGGCTTCCCGCTGAGCAGAGAGCCCAATGCGGGGCTCAATCCCAGGACCCTGAGACCATGACCTGAGCCGAAGGCAAAGGCTTAGCCCACTGAGCCACCCAGGTGCCCCTTCTTTTTATTTAAATTCATTACTTAACATACAGTGTTATTTTAGTTTCAAGTGTACAATACGACGATTCAATACTTCCATGCATCACCCAGTGCTCATTACAAGTGCCCTCCTTAATTGCCATTACTGATTACAGCCATCCCCCCAGCCACCTCCCCTCCAGTAACCATCAGTTTGTTCTTATGGTTGAGAGTCTGTTTCTAGCTTGCTTGCTCTTTTTCCCTTTGCTCATTTGTTTTGTTTCTTAAATTGTCTTTCTCTGACTTATTTCGCTTAGCATAAGCCCCCTAGCTCCATCGATGTTGTTGCAAATGGCAAGATTTCATTCTCATTTATGGCTAGGTAGTATTCCACTGTGTGTGTGTGTGTGTGTGTGTGTGTGTATACACACACACCATATCTTCTTTATCCATTCATCACACTTGGATCGCTTCCATAGCTTCCCTATTGTAAATAATCCTGCTACAGACATAGGGTTGCATGTATCCTTTTTCATCTAGTGTTTTTGTACCCGTTGGGTAAATACCCAGTAGTGTGATTGCTGGGTCATAGGGTAGTTCTCTTTTTAACTCTTGAGGAACCTCCACACTGTTTTCGAGAGTGGCTGCACCAGTTTGCTTTCCCACCGACAGTGCAAGAGGGTTCCCCTTTCTCCACATCCTCACCAACAACCGGCGTTTCTTGTGTTGTTGATTTTAGCCATCCTGGCAGGTGTGACATGGTATCTCCTTACAGTTTCGGTTTGCATTTCCCTGATGGTAAGTGATGATGAGCATCGTTTCATGCACCTGCTGGCCATCCGGATTTTTCTTTGGAGAAATATCTGTTCATGTACAACCCTGATCTTTTCATTTCCTGTCCAGTTCTCTTTTCCATGGAGTTACACCACCTGCCCTCAAATGCCAGGTAAACCAAGGGCTTACACTCAAAGGAACCAACTCCATGTCCCCTCAAATTTTCCACCCTTCTGATTGAGTACAGTTACAAGACTGAATTGAAATCCTGGTGCTACCAGTCATGAGCACTCTGACTTCGGGCAAGTTATTTAACCTCTGTAAGACTCAGTTTCCCCCTCTGTAAAATGGAGGTAATAGAGTCTACTTGGAAAAGCTACTGAGAGCATTAAGTAAAATACTAAAGAGGGAGAAAAAAAAACAATAACCAAAACCCCCGATGCATAGTATAAACACTTGCCACTAAATGAAGGGTCTGAAGGAAAAAGGACAAACAGAAGAAAGAAGCCCAGATGGCATTTCCTTTTGGGTCTGTAAAGTGGCTGCATCCACATTACTGTCAAAATTACAGCCAAATGGCTCTGGGAAGTGAGGTTAGTTAGGAGGCAGATGTTTCAAAGAGGCCACAATAGCTCCAAAAGACAAAGGAGCCAAGGAGTTTGAAGCAGGGCTATGGACTGAATCCCCAGCAAGTACTCCCTGGCAGGAATCTGGAGAATGTAATGGGTTATTACCCAACAGGATGTCAGGGACACTGCCTCCCAGCATTACACCACCTCGCGGAGGTCTGGGAGGCCCTGAGGCTCCCTCCCAGATGAAGCAGTCAGAGACATATGTCTTGGTGATTAAGGACTGAGCTAAAGTACTTTGCGTTCACTCCTCCCACCCGCCCCAGCCTGCCCAGGCTGGGACCGGAAGTGACCACTCACCCCCAGCAGAGTCCACTCCCCTGAGGTGTTCTAAACTCAGAATTGCCTTCTGTGCCTGGCGGGGAGAGTGACACCGGGCAGGCCGAGGCGAGTGATGAAGGAATGTCTGTGTCCCCTTGTCCTGCTTCTGTGTCCAGATGTACAGATTTGAGCAGTTTTCAACTGCTATATTCTGCAGGCTGTGCTCTGGCCAAGGCTAAGATGATGTGCTGGGACAGGTCAGGAATGGCACTCGGCTGGCACAAGCTGGATTCCACAGAGATTTAGGCTCAGACTCTCAACCTGGGGATGGTCCCAGGTGATCTGAGACATAAGAATCAGAGCAAGGGGCATACTCAAAAGCTCCAGAGTCAAATCAGGTCTCAAGGCCATGCCCACAGGTTTCCTGGAGGGAGTGTCAAAGAAAAATGGCTGAACAGCAGGAGAAGGTTTTAGAGGTCAATGACAGGATCTACACCTACACTTACACAGGCCATGTACCAGGAGCCTCTTAGCACAGAGCTCTCTTCTATTTTGAGAAAGACAGAATGAGGAGAAAAGCATTTCTGTTCCCAAGAAATGCTGCATGAACAAGGGTAGCTTACGCACTCAGGAAAGGGCGAGCAACATCTCCCACGGAGGAAATGCAATCATGCTCCAAGATGATAGATAAGTGACTTGAAGAAAGAGCTTTTTCCCATCAAGCCAGCTCCCCTACTCGCTGCCTAAGTCACTTAAGCCAACTTGCTTCCTTCCCTAAGCTTTGGATTTTGAACTAGGTAGTGATGACCAAAAGCTTTCCTGCCTACCTCCATGGTTATTGCATGGAATGGGTCAGGTTTTGCCTGGTTTTAAAAGTGGCTGTATGAAAGTTATCATTAGAGAGCACAATTTTTGTTAAGACTACTTGAACTTGCCCCCACAAAAACTATTATTACCTTGTATGGTAACTAAGTGGAATTTAAATAAAAACTTAAAAAAAGACTCCTTGACCTTGGTATGCACACATTCACAGTCGGTGAGCCTCAGTTCAGAATTTGTCCTACTTGTAAAAAAGTGAGCATGAGCTAGGAGGGGAAGAAAAAGCAATTGCCAACTAAGTTGAGGGAGGTTGGGCCTCACCCAGCCAATATCACCAACCCCACCCTCTTCATGCCACACTCAGGGGACTTGAGTCCTTCCACTTTGTGGTCACTCAGTGGGCTGTGAGAGAGCTGCTCAGACCCCACTTCTGCCTACTCTTTCCCGACCCAAAACCCAGCTCCAGGCATAGGTACCAGGTAAGACTCAGGACCCAGGACAAGCAATGGGTGGATGTCACAGAGGCCCCAGTCAACAGGATCCTTGTTACCACCAAAATAGTAACCTCTCATCTCAGACCACACATTATAATCTGAGAGTTTTTAAAAATTCCAGGACCTGGGGGTTGGTTGGGTGGCTCCCTCAGTTAGGCTCAGGGCATGATCCCGGGCAGTGGTGACGCCATCACCATCATCATCGTTGGGATTCCCTGATCAGTGGGGAGTCTGCTTCTCCCTCTGCCCCTCCCCACCACTCATGCTCACAAGCACATGCATGTGCATGTGTGTGTGTGCCCTCTCTCTCTCTCTCTCTCTCTCTCTCTCAAATAAATATATAAACTCTTTTTAAAAATTCCCATGTCTGGGGCACCTGGGTGGCTCGGTGGGTTAAAGCCTCTGCCTTCGGCTCAGGTCGTGGTCTCGGGGTCCTGGGATCGAGCCCCGCATTGGGCTCTCCGCTCAGCGGGGAGCCTGCTTCCTCCTCTCTCTCTGCCTGCCTCTCTGACTACTTGTGGTCTCTGTCTATCAAATAAATAACTAAATAAAATCTTAAAAAAGAAATTCCCATGTCTGGGCCTCAGTCATTACCAATTAAATTAGACTCTCTGGGAAAGTTTTCATTTGTTTTTGAGAGTTTTCCACATGATTCTTGAGTGCAGGCAAGACAGAGCACCACTGCCCTGAACAAACACAGTCAACCAAAAAGCCACAGCATAGGTCTCTGGAAAGATTCTAGCCAGAGGCCAGACTCAGGCCCATTCTAATCACTGGTCCACATTCTCTCCAGGCCCCAGACAAGGAGCAAGAGAGCAATGAGTGGTAATACGAACGCGTGTGGTGGGACAGGGGAGGGTGAGTCTGTGGGTGTCTGTGAAGGTAATTTAATCAAACAGTTAGCTGTCATACTCCATAAGGAAACTTTCAGCAAATGTGCTGATTTCCTTTACCTTACTTTGCTTTCTGTTTGGAAAAACATCTCCTTCATTGGCCCTCACTGTAGGACGAGTGTCTTCCAAACCAGTTCTGGGATCAGCATGGTCTCTCCCAACTTTAGTGAGCACAGGAGGAAAAGCCAGCATTCTGAGGGAGTAGAGAAAGACCTGGGATGCCGCTGTCTGAGTGACAACCCAAGTTTCCGAGGTGGACTTTGTAAGGTCAAGCTGGTATTCCAGGTAGGCAGAAGCCCCCCACCACAACCGCCCCCCCCGGCCCCATTACTATAGTTGGGAAATGCTAGGTCTTGGCAAACCGCTTTTTGGCTCATTTCTCTTGGGAGTTGCAAAGCCCTCCTCCTTTGCCCACCTTTACTCCCAGAAAGGGATCCTGTCTAAGGAAGAGATGTTGTCTTTCTGGCAGGGGGCTTGGATCTCGCTTGACCTCAAATGCTTATTAGCAGCTCATTTCACCCTCCTGTAAGGATATAAGCTAAGGAGCCTAGGCCACAAGAAGGGTGCCCACCCAGCCTTGAGCCCTGGATCCCTCAGAGGTGGGGCTCCATTCAAATTTGCACAAATGCCGCAACAGGTGACTGTCTGGCTATCCCCCACCCACCGAGGGACAGAGGGAGAGGAACTCTCACAAGGGCTCATACTAACAGCTGTCATGACTTTTAGACTGCCAAGACTTCGCTTCCTGACCTTGAATGGGACATTCGGGGGGGGGGGTCTGCAGTACCCTGTCCCGCGGGACACTGGGTACACTCGTCTCCCCGCTACTGCTGCTCATAGCAGGAATGACAGTACTTACTTGATTCTCATGGGCGAGGGGGGCAAAGGGAGGGAAAGGGGCAAGACCAAAATAGCTCTCATCCCACATCCCAAACCCCACAGGAGGTAGGGGCACAGGAAAGGCTGCTGGATTTTAAGCAGCCAGCTTGGCTGTGCTAGCCACTGGCTGGCCTCAAGCCTGTTAGGTCGCAGGCAGGACACGGGGCCCCTGCTGCACCTGTTGGGATGCTGTGTCAATCTTAGCCAGAGCTGCAGCTGGATACCAAGCTCCCAAGCCCATGCAAGGGAGTCTCCCCAACAGAACTGCAGCACCACTGACACACACAGCCCAGGAAGGGACAGTACCGTGCGGCTGGGTGGCAGCATGGTGAATCCACTGCATCTTCCAGCTGACTAGTGGCAGTTTGACACGTGCAGCTCTCCGTTCAAATACCCCTCTCTCCTTAATGCTCCACGTCTGCACCAAAGCCACAGGACCTCAGGGAGTCTCACCCAGGGACAATGTTATGCCCTGGGGGACCTTTGGCAATGTCTAGAAATATATTGGCTCCAGGACAATCCCCACAATGAAAGAAAGGCTGACTCCAGTCCTGAACTGTGACCCCAAGGTCAGCCTCCACCTTACCTGGGGGCCTGAGGCACCCACACCTTGAAGATGTCCTGAGGGATGAGGCAAAGACTGGATGCATGATTCAGTGGAGGTCCCTTGTCTGCGGACACAGCTGATCCCTTGCAGGCAGGCTCAGGTCAGCCAGGGACAGGTGGCAGTTTGAGTTGAGAGTTTTTAAAAACATGCAAGTTATACAAGAAATCCCCAACTGCGCCCCTCTCCCCAACGGAGCTGTAGTCTGAGATCTGGTGTACAGCTTTAAGTAAGGGAGGCACAGGAGGGGCCTGGGACCAAAACCAGGCCTCTGGCCTCCTGGGGCTGCTTAAAAGTTTGAGACCAGAGTCCAGTCTGTGGTCTCCCAGGCTGTCACTGGGTACAGCAGGGTTAAAGCAGGCCGTGGACATTCTGACCCAGCCCAGGGCTTTCCTATGGCAGTGAAGGTCAAAGCTGCCACCTGCTCAGGGGCAGTCACTCCATTAGCTTTCTTGCCCTCAGGGAATCCTGCCCCCAACCCAGTCCCGAGTGCTCTGACAAGGTCATGGTTACAAGAAAGGACAGGTGTTTTCATAAGTCTGTCCTCTCTCAACTCGTGTATTTAGTCACTAAGTTCTACCGACTTTTCCATCAAGTGGTCATGGTTTCCCACGCCTGATTGTGCTCTAGGTTGGCATGCCTGGATCACTTAAGCCTCCAAGTTCCCAGCCTCTAGTCTCTCCTTTCAATAGGTTGTCCTGCCATCTTCTTCTTACAAGAGCCCAGTTCTGACCTGGCCACTCTCCTACTCTGCCTTGCAGGCTCCCCACTGCCCACAGCCCAGGGCAACAACCAGACTGCTTTCCACCTGGCACATGAGGCCTTCAGCACCCTAGACCCAGCCTGACTCGAAGCTGCAAACTCCCAGTATTCATCAAGATGGACGTCAAACGTCCCATGAGATCTTCCCTGACCTCTCACTAATCCCCTACCAACTAACGGGTCACTTAAATTAAGTGACCTCCACCCCCTACGCATTTCCATTACCTTCTCAGCTGCACATGAGACTGTCTGCCCCATTCAACTGGAGTCCCACGACACTGGGTCCTATCAGTCTCAGTATCCCCACTGCATTGTGGTAAGGGCTACAGAATGTTCTGGCAACACCTAGACAGGAAGTCCTGCTTTCCAACTAAACAGTGTGCGGGCCTCTGCCTCCACCCATTCCTCTGGTATCACTACAGCAAAGACACAGAACTGAGGAGACACGGCTTGCAACTCAGCCAACTAGATGACCAGCAGAACACCTTGCCCCAGGGCAGAAACCACAGGGCCAAGAACCAAGGCCCAGAGGTGTAAGAAGTGAAAATAATCTCTGCCTAGGGGCAAAGGCATTCTGGCCCCAAGGAACCCTCAGCTCTTCCATCCCAAGCTCCTGTGAGGGCTCCCAAGCCCACAGGGCAAGGGACATGCACCGTCTCCTGCTTCCTCTCTTGGCCTGCAAAGTCCTGGCGCTCACCCATCTTGACCCTGTGTCTCCACTTCTACATCCCACCCGCCTTGCCTACTTCCTTTTCCTTTTGCTGAGGTCAAATATAAACTCCCAGGCAGGAAATGCCTTGAAGGAGCCTGGCCCCACCCTGAGATCCAGAAAAAAAAAAATTGTCTCTTACAGAAAGAAAATGGGCCCGAGAGAAGTAGCCTCTTCACGGGGTCTGTTCCCCCTCTAGAAGCCAATGGATACAAGCCTCCCCTGAGCTCTGCAGCCAAAGGGAGGGCTGTGATTCTGGGCAGAAAGGAGGGGGGGGCTGCTTAGCTTTGTGGGCAGGGGGTGGCCATGTGCATGCTTAGGCCACCTGGGGTGAAGGGAAGGAGAATCTAAATGGCAACCTAATAACTGTGTAATATCTAGAAATAGAGGTTTTCGGGTGCAGTTGTAAGACTAACAGGCTAGTGACTGTGGCTTTTAGTCTTGGCTCTGCTACTTCTTAGCTGTTGTTGTGTTCCTTACTAATAATAATACTTAGGATACCGAATATCATTATTAACAATAATTAAGATTAAACACTAATATTTACTGAGCACTTAATATATGCCAAGCCCCAAGCTAAGAACTTTACACAGATCCCATTGGGCAAGACTTAGCTTCTCTGGGCTTCGGTGTCCTTAGCTGTAAAATAGTGACATGATTATATCCCTGACGACAGGAGGTTTTTGCAAGTATAAAATGAGATAATAACAACAAGCAAAGGGTTCCAAGTCATTGTTGGGTCCCCGGCATAGGTACTTCTTATATGGTTTATTTCACTGAATCTTGACAACAACCCTGCGGGGGGTTTCTATTTGACAGATGAGAAAACTAAGGCCCGGGGATATTGAGTAACTTGCCCTAAATCAGCAACTAGGAAGTGGTGGGTCAAGGTGCAAATCCAGGCAGTCTAGATCCAGAGTCCTCCAAGTCCACCAAGTTAGAATACTCATTAAATAGAAGTTGCCTTGGCTCTGGACACAAGAAACATAGGCCAGGAGTTGTGCAGTATGAGCCCTTAGCCTGAAGTAACTTCCCATCAGTGGAGAAAACACCTGACCATCCCACATCTCTTGTGGTCCCCATGACAGCCCTGTCCGAAGCAGACCTACTGCACAAATGGGAAAACTGAGGCTAGAGGAGGTCAAGTGGCTTCCACTGGACTATGGACGAGGACCAGGAGCGTACCTAAATGCCCACAACCAACCTGTTGATCTGTTTCTGTGTTGTCTCCCTAGGCTTTCCCCTCCAAATCCACTCCTACCCGGTGCCAGGCCCCGTGCTAGGCACCAAGGTCTGAAACTGAACAAAAGCCAAACTCTCCTGGAGTACCGGGCCAGAGCTGCTATCAGGCCCATACTTCCCAGGGAAGCAGATGCTAAGGTGGGCTATCCTCTGAAGCACTCTCTGGCCTCTATTTGGAGGCAAGATCACAGAGAATGAGCTCTAAAGCGATGGAGCTGACAGCTGGTACAGCCTATGGGAAGGAAGTCTGTAGCCCCCCAAGGGCCCTGAGGTGGGAACGTTGTGGGGAGGGTAGAGCTTCTAGACAAAAGCTTACCCTTCCACATGCCCAATACCAGCATGGGCCACACCAGCTGGAGGGGTCAAGCAAGTTAATTCAGCCAGCCTCCCACCTGCCCCTAACCAACCACACCTTCTAAATAATGAACTCTGGTTGTCAGGAGAGCTCATTATAGTGTCTCTTTTCCCTGATGCCACCCAGCACCCTGTCCTCCACCCTTAGTCCTGGAAGGTGCTAATCAGGCAGGCCTGCCGCTGTCAGAACCACCTCCCCAGCTTCCTCCTGTATACCCGCCCCCACTGTGCAGCTCTGCTTAGAGCCTTGATATCCAGCCCTTTGATTTTCTCTCCCCTCATCTGTCTGCCTTGCTGGGGAGGGGGCAGGCAAGGACATAGTGACTGTCTGCCCAGGAAAGACTGATCACTGGTGGGTAAAATAAGCAGTCAGGGGTAGAAGGGAGACCCAAGCTGGAGCTCTAGCCTCCTGGCTGGCCACCCCAAAAAGGGAGAAGGAGAGGCATGGCACCGTTGCTAAGGGTGTGGGTGGTAGACTCAGCCTGCCTGGGTCCTGATTCCAGTTCCATCATTCCCTAGCCATGTGACCTTGAGTCCGTTCTTCTTTTAGCCTCTCCCTGTCTACTTCTTCATATGTAAAATGTGGAGGAGGATAGCAGTACCTACCTTACAGAATTACCATGGGAGCTAATTAAGTTCAAAGGTGTCAAGAATTTAGAAGAGTTTACTATTATTATTGTTGTTAGCGTGATCATAAATGTCACTCCTCACTTGAGGAGGCCAAAAGGATCCCTCCCTACAGGTGAGTGTGGCCCAGGAATGTTTTTTGTGAGGAAGTGGAATCTGAGGGACAGAGAAGCCCAGAGAAGACCTATGGCCTCGGGGGCCACATGTTTGGGTGCAGCACAGCCCCAGGTAAGTGAAAAACAGCAAAGAGATAAGGTGGCAGAAAGTGCCACTGAACAACAACAATAATGAAAATCCTGTTCATATTATTGGATTTACAACTCAACAACCCCATGAGGTAGGTACCTATAGCTCCATTTTACAGATGACAAAATGGAGGCTCCCAGAGGTTAAGTGATTGGCCCAAAGTCACCCAGTGCTGTTTATCCCAGAGCCCCTGCTCCCCACCATGACACACTTTCCTGCCCAAACTCTGGATGTACAGCTCTGCATGCCTTTCACTTCATCTCCATTCTGGCCCCTTTCCCACAAGCCCCTCTTGGTTTTGCCATTTAGAAGGCCTTGCTCAGGTGAGGGCTGCTCAGGGCAGAGGTCTGTGGCGAAGCACTTCCCAAGCTGCCTGCTCATAGCCCCAGCCTGACGTGACCTTGGCCTGGAGCAGAAAAGCTGGCTGTGAGTGCGTGTCTCACACCTTTGACAGGCCAGCCTTTGGCCAGCCCAGATAAAAGACAGGAAATCCTTGGCCACCTCCCCTGGAGATTGCTCCCTCCACCATGGGAACAGAGTTTCAGCCTGGGCAGAGGTTCCTCTGTGGTGAGGAAGCGGCGGAGTCAGCCCCAGCTGTCGGGTGTGGTTTGGGGGAAGTATTGAGGGCTGAGCATCAGGAGACCTGGGCTCTGAATCCTCCCTCCTCAGACACCAAGCCTGTCCCCCATCTGGGCTCCAGGTGGGCACCTGCGATGATCACACTGCTTCTCTTACCAGGGCCGCTCTGAGAAAAGGGTGGAATTGTAGAAGTGAAAGTACCTTGGAAATGGAAACAGGAATACTCTTCGTGGTCTTCATCATCAACTGCAGAGGAGGAATGGCTGAGTTGGTGTTTCTCCCCATCTGATTCACCCTTCTACGCCCCAGTGTGGGCATGGCTCATGCTCATTTCCGGCTTTGATGCTCCTCAAAACACCCCCTTCCCCCCGACCTCCACCAGCTCAAGGGAAGAAAGTAAGTGTCAGGAAAACAGGATACACTGACAGGCCGCACAGAATACACTGCAGTCAGCTCATCAGAAGTGAGCACCTCCTCTCACCAGGCTTGCCTTCTGCTATGAGGGCACCAGCAAGAAGGTCAGCCACACCTAACCGACAAACAAATCAGAGAGCTGCAGGAGCGGTTTGGATCCAGGACCCTGGGGGTTCAGAAGGCAACTGCTGGAGCTACCAGAAAAAGATAATGGAGAAGTCTTGTAGGAAAGTTCAGACTAGGGGCTCCTGGGTGGCTCAGTTGTTAAGCATCTGCCTTTGGCTCAGGTCATGATCCCAGGGTCCTGGGATCCAGTCCCACATCTGGCTCCTTGCTCAGTGGGGAGTCTGCTTCTCCCTCTCCCTTTGTCTGCTGCTCCCCGTGCCTGTGTTCTCCCTCTCTCTCTCAAATAAATATATAAAATCTTTAAAAAAAAGTTCAGACTAGAAATAAACAGAGGAGAGTGAGGGGCTTCCAGAGCCCCATTTCCCATTCCCAGGGCCACGAACAGTAGCACGTGCAGAAGACAGTAATGAGGCTGGGAAGAGGACTGGTCCCAGGTCCCTTGAGAAGTCTTTGGAGGAACTGAAGCTATTTGGCCTACAGAAGAAGCGAGGGGACTTGGGTTCCGTCCTCAGACCTCTGAAAGTCAGAGAGAACGGCCCCTGGCTAGATGGTCCCAGTAGGCAGAGCTGGGATCCAGGGTTGTAGAAGCCACAGGGATATGGTGTGCAGTTCGACATAAGCAAATGCTTTTGGACATTCCAGGAATGAAAGCAATTGCTTTGAAACCTTGAGCTCCCAGGTACTGAAGATGGGGGCACAAGAGCTGCACAAATCCCTGGTGGGAAGATCTAGGTTCGTAAGGAGAGTTGGACCCAGTGTCCTCTAAAGACCCTTCTCCCCAGAGCTAGGTTGGCTCCCTACCTCTGGGGTATTGTGGGAGAAAGCATAAAGGTGGGTGGGGCTGGCTAAGCCCTGAGCCGCTTCCCTCAGAAACCTGGGATCCCAGGAGCACCTTCAGCTGCTAACCAGGGCCAGCAGGTCACTCATTAACCTGTAGCTGAATGGGTCAGAGGGTAGCCCCTTGGGACGGACACACACACACACACACACACACACACACACACACACACGGGGAGGGGACTGGAGAGCAACTGCACAAAAGCCCACGCTCAAGCAAAACCCGAGCTGTGGCAGTTCAAGGCCTGGTCAGCTCAAACTGACCAGCCAACTGGCACAATGTAGTAACCAGGCCTGGCAGAATTTAAAGCCAACTGACCTTTGCCTTGTGGACAAGCAAAACATTTTACCTGGGAATGCATAATATTACAGCTGGAATGGAACCTGAGAGACCACTGAGCGCACACCACCTGTGAAAACTGAGTCCCAGAGAAAGTAACAGTCACTCGTGCTGTGGTAGCTACAGAGAGGCACAACCAGAGGGCAAGCTTCCTGACTTGTAGGAGGCCCCCATGGTTCCCTAAATGCTGGTTCTGTCTCTTCTCACTGAAACTGCAGAAAACTGCTTGGGGTCCAGAGCTTTCCAAAGGGGACCCAACCTGACCCTTCCCAATTCCCACTGTTCGTTCAAGATGCTGGCTCTTGGAGGGAGGTCTCCTCTTCTACCATGGAGGCCTCAGCCTTACAGCAGGAGCAGCAGCAGCATGACTGATGGCTCATGTCCCTGCCTAGTGTGGAGGAGGGACCCACAGCTGGACTGAAAACAGACATGCACACAGCCCCACTAACGGCAGATCCTTTGCGTGGGAATTTCTCGCTCTTTCAAATTGACCTGAGGGGGTGAGGGACTCCTGGAAAGACCCCCAGACCCTTCTGACTCATGCCTAAAGACCCCCCTTACCCCACTGCCCATCCGAATCCCTATCAATTCCCTGACCCTCTCAATAACCACCCAAATGAACTTGTTTGTCCAAGCAAAAACGGGCCAGAAGTTTTATTGGCCCCGGGAAGTTCCCGTGAAGGAATGTTTGTTAGTGTCCCCTTGAGGGAGGTGAGTGTTAAGAGGGGATCCCCCTTAAGGCCTGGGGTGGACAGGGAGTTGGTTAATGGCCATACCCCAGAGGTGACTTTTCAAGGTGGTTATTATGTGGCTCAATCATTAACCAGGCAGTGGCAGGACCCCAGGCTTGTTGGAAAGGAGCCACTCCTTTCCCAAGGACGGCCCAAGAGCAGAAGGCTGCAGCCAGGGAGAGTGCTCATGGGGTCTCCCGGCCCTCTCACAGCCTGCTCTGGAGCAGTCAGAAAAGAGGCCTGGGTGAGGGAGGGCCTCTGCCTCAGCTCCACAGGAGGGTGGAGGAGGGCTGGCCCGGATGTGGAGGAAGTCAGCACACCCTCACTGAGGTGGAGGGAAAACCGAGACAGTGAGGTTTTTATCATGAATGAGAGAGGAAGCTCCAAGCTGGGTCTTGGTGATTAGATGACAAGCTGGGAAAGACGCTCATCCTGAATGCATCCTGTTTTGCTCCAAAGTGGCCTCGGGGGTCAGGGGAGGGGCCAGGAGGAGAGGAGCCTCCCAGGAATTCTCCCAGGCCTGCTGACCTCAAGGTCCTGGGTGGCCCTGGAACTGGGGAGGCAAGTAGGAAAGTTCACCCCATTTACTGCTAAAGTTTACCCCATTAACTGCTAGAGGAGCAAGGCACAAAGTTTCCACAAGAAGCTTCCCCAAGTCAGCCCCGGGAGTGGCAGTCCCAGGGACTGGGGCTAGTGCTATAAAATGAGGGGCCAGGACTCCCTAATTGCTCCAGCTCTAACTTTGCCTAGGCCTCTCTTCAAAGGTTCAGCTCAAATGTCACTGCTTCGCCTCTGTCAGTCACCTTCCCCTCAGTCAAAAGCAACAAGCAGGCTCTCTAGTCAGGCCTCCCCAGGCAAAACAGCCCTCCTAGACAGCTGGAAAGATGAACACTGTCAGGATATCTGATGATATTAAGGGGCTGTTCTGGATGTGCTAATGGTACAGTAGCTTTTTTTTTTTTTTTTTTGGAAGCCTTATCTTTAGAGATCTATATATTGCACTATTTATAGATAAATTGATAAGATGCCTGGGATTTGTTTCAAAATTACAAGAAAGAAGGTGAAGCAGATGGAGGTATTAATAGGCAGGATTATACCCATGGGCTAATGGGCTCTTACTACACTAATTTCCTCTATTTTTATATATGTTTGAAAGCCTTCATAATATATTTTTTTGAAAAGTCCTCACTGAGGTAAAGGCTTCGTTTGCCACGCATGATTCATGCCACTAACGCCCAAACTAGATGGTCAATTCCCTGAAGGTGGGGGTTACACTCTGTGTCCTCCAAGACCTAGCCAAGCCTGAACTTAATGACTAATAATTTGTATGGTCTTTGGTAGTTTACAAAGCACTTAGCCATGGATCCTCTCATCTAATCCAATGAAGTGGAAACAGTGGGGAGAAACCAAGAGCCGGGGAAGTCACAAATGGAGCAGCAGGGCCCAGATTTAAACCTCCCATATGTCCGGCTTTCAGTCCCTTGTGCTTTGCCCCACACCACCCTGGATTCCTGAGGAACTTAACGTCCAGTTACCCATACCAGCACCCTGAGGGTTGGGGGTAAACAGGGACAGCAGTCAGTGACATGTGAGTTCCCAAAGTAGAGGGCTGGGCAAGAGAAGACTCACACACAAACACAGCATTTCAGATCTTCAACGGACCGATTCTGGGATGAGTACCCCTCTCCTCCCATACACACGAACCAAGGCCATGGGTCACAGAGGAAGAGAGCCTTAGTACACAGTTGACACCAACAATTATGTGCCCAGGCCTATTCTCCACTACTTTGTTTAGGGCTGCAGAGTGGGGGAGCTCACACTTCCCATCCTAGAGCCCTTGGATTTTTTAGATCATTTATCTCTATTTTATCTGATAATGGCCTCCCCAGCGCCTGGGCCCAGGGCCAAGACACTCAATCTTACCCAAACTTAGAGTCCAAAGAAAAAGTTCTCTTTTATTCAAGCTAGAGGCAATTCCTTCTTCCAGCCAAAGACCGCTTGCCCCACCTTCTCCAAAAAAGTGAGGGCACAGTCTGCATTTCTTAAGCCTGCCATCCACTGAACCTGAACATTCCAGAACAGTGAACTCCAAGAGTGTCCTAGCAGAAAGGCACCAGCAGCTGCAACAGCATCCAGATTATAGAAACCATCCTCTGCTCCCGTGGAACCTTCTAGCTTTTGTGTTGCTGCTGGTATCCCTGTAGCTGGATCCAGGGGCACTCTGCTCCCTCTCCAATCCCTAGTCCTAAGGGTGGAACTTTAAAACTTCAAGAAGGCAGAGAAGGTCAAAGTTCAGGCCTCTTCGTGGCACTCTCTTTGCTCCTATGCTCAAACTCCCGAGGTGTGCTTTAATTAAGAAGGCTCTTCCATCCACCCTGCTCAACTCATGCCCGACTCTCCAGCACTCACACAAGATACACAGCCCCTTTGTGCACCTTCTGCTCCTCTTCTTGCTCTAAGCACCTCCAGCTATCTCTCAACCCTGTCTCCTCTCCTGGTGGGGGAGGGGAGCTGCAGATGCACAGGGAGGTTGAGCATTCCTCTCAAAGAGTTGCTTAAGAGGTGGACATAAGGCCAGCGAAGAGGGCAAACGGGATTCTGTCCATGTGGTGTTTACTAGCCCTAATGACAGAGGTCCAGGGAGCAGAAATGCCAAACCCCAAATCGGGAACAAAATTGGACATCAAATCCCGGAAATGATCTCCAAACCCAGAATGCCCAGTGATACAGTAGCTACAGCTTTAGGGTAAAAAAAACCCCAAACCCCAACACCATCATTCCCATCACACTCTTACCCACTTGCTCCATCTTCCATTCATAAACCACTTGCAGCCATGCCTCTTTCTCTATGCCCTTGGGCTGTCTGCCTTTCCACCCCCAGATAGAAATTGTCTCTCCTTTATTCCAGGCAGATGGAAATGAGGGGAAAATTCAGAGAGCAATAAGAAAAGATGGTGGGTGGAGAGAGCAACCCTCAGAGTGGGGGCGGGAACAGGTCTCACAGTAGGAGTCAGGGTTTGAAAATAGCCCTGGGTGTGACTCACACCCTCTCCTCCTAGGTGGGCAGACCTCGGGGCTCCAAGGGGGACAGAGAAAGCCAGGCTTTTCCAGCCCAACCTCTGGGGTCCCAGGCTCTGAGTTGGCCCCATTCCTCCTCACCTTGAATCTGGCTGCTGTCCTACTCACCCTTCCTGCTGGTTTGCCTGCTGGTTTGCCTGCACAATCACCACAAAGCTTTCCATCTGTATAGTTCCTGTCGCCCCAAGCATCTCCAAGACAACCTTTTACCTACCTATACCAGTGAGGAGCTTGGACCTGTGGGACAAGTCAAAATGTCATGGAAAACACTGGCCCTTTAGATACTGAAATCCAGCCCATGACCTCAGGTTGAGCGCTGTTGAAAACACTTTGGCCCGCAGAAGTAGCATGACTCACCTAAGGTCACATGAATTAGTGGCTGAACCCCAGATTCCTGAGTCCTAATTCAGTGCTCCACTACAAAGAGTCTTGGGAGAAGAGAAATGGAGAGAACCCCAGACTACCTAATTTGGAAATCCCAAAAACTTCCACTAAAAGGAAGCCTTTCCTCAGAGCTTCCATAATCCAAACCCACTTGGGACTTCATGGGGCCACGGAGCCGTGAAAGATGTGACTTATCCAAAGGTTTTCACTTGATCCCCCACAGCCACCTTAATACCAGGAAAGTATGAGCGTTTCTCAGAAGGGAGGACAATGGCCAAGGGGAAAGCCCACAGGGCCCTACCGGGGATTCCTGGAAATGCCCTCAAAAGCAGAGGAAGGAAAAGGGTAGGCGAGGTGGCAAAGAGCCCGAAGGGCCGCCACCCCTGCCCTGTTCAAGTCCCCTTCCAAAGCCCCAGAGCTAGGGCTCCAGACTCCGGCCAGGCCCCGGGATAACGGGGAAAAGTCTCCTTCTACCACCCGACTGGCGGGGCTTCCATGGGGAGAAGCGCTGCCAGAGGGCTCAGGGGGTCCCCCAATTTCGGCGACTCCGACCCCAAATCCCGGGGGGCGAAAGTGGCTCGGCTTGCTTCCTCTGTGTCTCCTGAGTGCGCTGCCTCGCCGAACCGCTAAGAGCGGGGGCGGGCCAGAGCGCTCCCGGGACTAGGCCGGGCCTGGGGGCCCAGGGAGGCCCCGTGGGTCCGGATTTTTGCCTGACTTCACCCCAACTCCTACCTGGAGGCCGCGTCCACCACTTGGGGTTCGAGACCCTGACACAGCGGCCAGTGGGCAGGAAGTGAGTGCACGAAGGACTGCTCCCGGCTGGGGCACGCGCGGAGCCTGGGGTCGGGCGGGGGTAATGGTGCCAGCCAGAGGAGCAGCTGCAGCGGCTGCTTAGCTGTTGTCAACCAGAGGCCACTTTCGGCTCGGGTTGGGAGGGAACGACGGCAAGTTGGGCGGTAGGGACGCCCCGCCCACCTACGGGCCCCTCTACCAATGAGGGCGCAGTCCGGCCCACCGGACTCCCCAGAAAGTCGCCCAAATTGTGGTGGGCGGGGCGCTGCCTTCCAGCTCCTCCAATAACCGCGCCGCTGCCTCTTCCTCAGGTCACACCGCTGGTGGGAAGGGGGGTAGGCGGGGAGAAGTCACAGCCGGAGCTAGCAACGGAGGGTGAAGGAGCGAGTGGCTGGCCAGGCGCACAGACTATTTATTAGGCTCTGAATGTGCCTGGCACGGTCTGGGGAATTTAAATACATGTGCCTGTGCACGTCAAGGTTCAGTGGCTTGCTGCGGGTAATTTATGGGGCATTCCGAAGACTTCAGTGAGATCTCCGATTAGTAGGGACAACCAAGAGGGAAACTTGGACATTGAATACTTGAGCAGGAAGTTGCCATTCCCACCTTGCTCAGGCCCCAGCATTCTGCAACTTCCCGCCTACCCCCCCCCCACCCCCCACCCCCCCACCCCCGCCTCAAGTCCAAACTCTACCTCCGGGGAGAAATGCATAGACAACTTGGGGCATATGCGTTAATCATGACAGGCGAGGGCTCCCAAGAGTGTGACATCAGAAAGCTGATTTAAATTCTATGAGAAATAGTGTTAAGATTTGATTTCTCTCTTGTCTTTCCTCACGAGGGTTACAAGTTCACAACCATGACTTTATTGTCGAATTGAGGACTCCTATTAGTGGGGACTGGGAGTACTCAAGACAATGTGCCATCCAGCTGCCCTCCTCCACATTTACAGATACAGAAACTGAGAAGACATGACTCACTCAAGCTAACCCATCAGATCCATGGGTTATTTTCTCCATACCTAACAGACGGGAGAAATGAAGCTGAAGTTCCTGGAAAGCAGGGGCCACATCCATCTAATTTCTTTGCTAGAGTACCCAACACAGATGAGAGCAAAAATTCATGTTTATTAGGACAACAACTTTGTTAAGGTCACCCAGGCAATGGCAAAGACAGGCATAGCCGCAAGTGTCCCCCCTCCTGTCTTGGTCTTCAGACAAATTGGAATTCTCCCACCTTCCTTCCCTAGTGGCCCTGATGAGAATCAGAGGAGAAATGCTGAAGCAAGGCTACACCCAGGGTGCACCCCTTCTTTCCTCTCAATGGCAAGATGGGAGCTGGCACTTTGTTCAAGATGAGTCAGGTCCCTGTGGGTCTGGGATGTAGATGAGACCTGTAGATGAGACTCCAGAACTCACTTATGGAAACAAAATCCTACCCAGAGTCAGGAACGTCTGTAATGGGTGGGAAGGTAGATGACCTCCTTCCTGAGGCTGGGCTGTTATATTTGTGAACATCCCTAAGGTCCTGAGTTGGGGCCAAACTTATCTTGCTTCTGAAAAATGCAAAAAGGCTATAAAAAGCGTGGGTCCTGCAGTATCTTTATAGCTTCCCTATGGGGAGGAAGCCATGTCAGAGCCAATTCCATCCACCACATAGCACCAAGCAGTGTCCACAGTAGTTTCTCAGTAATGTTGGAAGATAGTCGAGGGACAACCAACCATGAAGAAATTGCAATCACATAAATAACGGCCAAACCCCAACCACCTTTTAGTAGATATATTTAAGTGACTCAGAGATGATGGATTCTGAGACACCCAGTAGTGTCTTAAAAAAAAGTAATCAAACCAGACAATTAAAAAAGGAAAAACTACAGAAGTAAAAATACATTTATAGCAATTGCTATAAATAAGTGGAACAAGAACTTCACAGTGCCTGGCATAGAGTAGGTACTCAATAAAAACATCTTTTGAATGACTAAGTGAACACAATAGTCAGGAAAATCTACAATTCTCATATTTTCCATGCACACTGTGACATTTTAAAATGACCAAGCAAAAAAATAATAATAATAAAATAAAATAAAATAGCCAAGAAATATCTAGGCTATTTCTTTGGGTCTTTCTTGATCTCTTTCTCTTAACCCATGAGCTTTAGAAAGGCAAGAACTCAGTCTCTTCAGAAGGAGATAGCTCGTTGCCTTTAATCCTTGCTCTCTGATCTACCCCCAGGCCCTGACCTAAGTCAGAGTCTTGTGTGGAGCTGATATACAGTAATGGGGCCTGGTACAGAGGAGGCAATGGTACCTCTTCGCAGTCTCCTGGGTTGCATCTTGAATGGCTCTGGTGATAACTGGAGCCTTTAGGTCCCAGGTGTCCATTTTCCCACAAGCCCCCACTACTGCCTGGATATCTTAGGGTGATGCTGCTGCTGCTGTTGCTACCTTGGATGCCAGCTCAGCCATTAAGCAGGGAAATGTAGAGTGCATGAGGGCAGACTGAGGGCAGGTAGAAAAGCCTTGGGGTGCATGTATGCATTTCCACGCCCTAGACATGGGGCTTCCCTCTATCACTATCCAAGCCCAGTTGTGTCATACAAAGAGCCGTATGATGGAATCTGGAGCCAGACAGCCCAAGCACAAAGCCCAAAGCCCAACTCTGCTACTCATTAGCCATGTGACCTCAAGCAAATTATATTCCACCTTTCTTTGTCTCAGTTTCCTCACCTGTAAAGTGTGGCTGATAATCACAGTCCGGACTTTATATGGCTGTTAAGCGGATCCTCTGGGCTAAATCGTACTTAGAATGGTGGCTAGCTCATAGTAAGTGCTCCTAAGTGTTAGATACAGTGACAGAGGTACTAAGCAATAAAGAGAAAGTGCTGGATACTACTCCCAGTTCTACCACTTTCTGGCTGTGTCAAGGAGGGGAAGTCATTGTGCCACTCCAACCGTCAGGATTTTCACCTGTAAAATGAGGATAGAGCATAACCCCTATCAGGCAAAATTAAGACAATGGATGTGAGGGTGGGCTGTAAAGGGTGGTGGCAGGTGAAGGGACGGCCAAGCAAGGTGTTGGGCAGCTCAGCTTTTTTCCAAGGCCAACCAGCTCATTTCTTCTAGGAGGTGGCAGAGAGAAACTCCAGACGCCGTGACTGTGAGCCACACTCCAAGACACACGGGTTCCAATAAGTGTCTATCTGGACTTCTAATGGCCCCTAGAGCCCTTACTGCCTAGGAATGGAGATCCTTCAGACTGTGGCAGGCAGACCCGTAGCTCCACTCTGGAACGGCTGAGGGTGATTAAACAGGTGCTTCCACTACCTTTTCCCATGGAGCTAAAGTAGCAGCAGCAGCAGCAGCAGCAGCAGCAGCAGCAGCAAATAATTCCCAGGGAACCCACCTGAGAAGAAAGAAGGCAGGTAGGAACCATGAGGGGGAAATGAATTACACTTGGACCAGCCCCGGGCAGCACAGGACCACGGATGCCCTCACACCTGCACACATATTTCTTCAGACCTCCAGTCTGAGGTCTGAAAGGCCTCCAGTCAAGCCTGGGACGGTAAAGGCCTGCTCTTCAAAGTCTTGGGGGCCCCGCCCAGCTTCATGAAAGGGGGCTACTGCTCAGATCCCCACAACATGAGACAGTTACAGCTCATTAAAAAAAAAAAAAATGCCATGCCAAGGCAGGGGCGTTTGCACCAAGACGGGCAGCCAGAGTAGTGCCAATGTAGGAAGAAAGGGATTGGTAGTGGGAGGGTCTTGAAAAGGTGAGGGGTAACAGGAACTCCACTGTGCTAAGTGGGAGTGGGGATGGAGCTAAGTCCTGGGAGGAGCACAAAGACCACCTCTCAGCCCACAGCCCAGGACATCACTATGGCTGTGCCCACCCCACACCGGAGAGTACCCTGAAAGGGGGAGCTCCGTGCTGGGCTGGGAGCCCTGGGCTGGCTGTGAGGAAAGCTGGAGTACTGGCTAAGCCAGGCATAGGCCAGGGGAGTTTCAGGGATAGCTTACTCTCTCAGAGCATCCCCTCCCCCCAGCTCCAAGCTAGGACTCAGATGCATTTATTCCCTCTCACCTGCCTCCTGGAACTATTGAAAGGAATGTATGGGGCAGCTCATGATGAACCTCCAAGCACTTGGACTAAGCAGCTGGAAAGGGAGAACCCAGGCCCCCTCAGTCTCTGCCTCCCACTATTCCCCAGACACCCAAGAGCCTGCCCGCATCATTCCAACAGATACTAGGCAAAGGGACAGCAGCTAGAAAGCCAGCCCCCAGCATCCACACAACAAACCCAACTGAGCCATGACAGTGTGGTAGGCACCATTTCACATTCAGGATGGGCCCCTGACTTGGCTTTACTGGCCAGTCTCAAAGAGGCCAGAGGTTTTCTGCTGCAAGCAAATGGAACACCCCTCCATTCCCTCAGGGAGGTCTGCCTGCCTCCTCTCCAACAAATAGAGGGGCTAAGCCCTTGGTGAACCTGCCACAGATACCCAGAGCAGGATGTCCACTCCCACCCCACCCCCCCACCTCATTCCTGCCCTTCAGAGGATAGTCATCGTGCAGCGAGATGAGTGAAAGCAAGTCAACTTCTAACACGAAGCTTTCTCCCTGCCCCACTCCATCCTCAGGCACACCCACAAGCAGCTGAGACCAGAGGAACCCTCCCGGTGCCCCCTCAACAACATTCCCCTCTGCCTGACTTAGTTTCAGCCCTTGAGCTCACTCCTTCCTGGCCAGGCTCAGTTTCCTCATCTGGAAAAACAGAGCTGGGTCCTGGTTTCTCGGGTGCTTTCTTTCTTTTCTTTTCTTTTTTTGAGAGAGAGAGGGGGAGGGAAGGGCAGGGGGAGGGGCAGAGGGTCTAGAGCCCAATGAGGGGCTCAATCTCACACCCCTGAGATGGTGACCTGAGCAAAATTGACAGTCAGATGCTTAACCAGCTGAGCCACCCAGATGCCCCGGGGACCTTCTTTCCATAACATTCTCTGCTTCTGTGAGCTTCTCTGTGTGTTCGTTCCTGTGGAGGGGGTGAGGATCCCAGAAACCCAACATCTCTGGAGCTTTTGCAGAGGACTGGAAGTACTTGGGGGTGTAAGAGTCCTCTGAGGATGAGGAGGAAAAGTTGAGAAAAGTGAGAAAAAGGAAGGAGGAGAAGGCTGAGGTAAAAGGCAGAGAAAGAGGCAGGGCAGATGCTGGGGCCAAACGAGCCCAGAAGTCTAGAGACCTGATCCCTGCCTCCAGCACTGCCTCCAGCTCACCTGGAAGCAATGGACACCCACGGCCTCTGAACAGAGCTCAGGATCCTGCCCTTGTCAGGGACCTATCCACTTGTCCCTCAAGGGAAGCAGCTCCTGGGACAAAACAGAAAGGATGAGGAGGAAATGGAGGAGGATGAGTGGGCTCTTCCTTCCTACCCAACAGGCTGTTCCATCAACCCACTGTGGTCTGACATCATGCTGCAACCAGATATGGTGTCCATGAAGTTGGAGGGTGGCTGGTGGGGGAGGGGGGATTCACTTTCACAGGCCTGCCCAGAGTCTGGCCCAGTCCAACCCTGTGATTACCAGCCTCTAGGGCTTGGTATTCTCAATTCAAGCAGACAGAACGATCCCTGGGCCACCCACCCTGTCTATTTCCCCTGAAGAATAGCCTGCAGAAGCCTGTGGGTGACATCAGAGAAGGCATAGGATGTATGGTGATGCTCAAGGGCCACTCATCTAAGGCTCTGAGCTCTTGAAGCCCCTCTCAATGTGCTCTTCTCCAAGCATAGCCACCCCCTCCACACCCCCTCAACACACAAACACGCATGCTCACTAAATAAAAATTCTGAGCTGATCTTCAGCCAGGCATTCCTGGCTGAAGGAATATGTGTATTCCCATAGAGACAATATATATATTCCCTGTACAAATGTATCAATGCATCAGTCAACGTGGGCACCCAGGCATTGGGGTGGGGTGGGCAGGAGGAGAAAACAAGGCAGGTAGGTCCAACAGCCAGGGTCTCTGCCTTATGGAGCTCCGACACCACTGGAAGGGCAACAGTGGTGCCCAGATAAAGAATACCCAACCCAGGCAAGTAGGCAGCCAGATCAGGTCCCAGAGGACAGGGAGAGAGGGGACAGCAAGGCCCCCACGTTGCACACTTGGTATCTCTGGATCAACAGACCCCACAGGAAACACTAGGAAAGTGGCTCCTGGGCCCCATCAAGGCTCTTGGATCAGGGCCCAGGACACTGCAACTCTGGCTTCTACCCTCCTTTTACCACTGAGGAGCTGTGTGACCTGGCTGAGAGTCTTGCCCTCTCTGGGCCTTGGGCTCCACATATGTACAATCAGAGAGTCTTCTCTAAGGATTTCTGCGGGCCCTGTCCTTCAAGAGTGTTCATGTTCCATGACAAACCCGTGTTGAGAAAGCCAACCCAGTTTGCTATTTCCTCCCTGCCATTTGGGCAGGAGCAAGGGAGAACTTACTGGGGGAAAAGGAAGCAGCAGAGCCTGGAGATTTTTTTTACAGCTCAGAAAAATATGTACTTTTTTCAATTTTTTAAAAGACAAAGTGCCAGGTAGACTGGGAGACCCGCTGGAGTGGAAACAGGCCTTGGGATGGAGCTTTTAGGCAATCAAGGTGCTGCCAGCGTGGCTGGCCCACGTCATGCAACTAGGGGACAGAGTGAGGCAGTAAGGGTCCCCTGGAGTGACAGGGACTGTGTGGAGCTACTGGCTAGGTAGTGAGACCCAAGGACCCAGAGACAAAAAGAGGGATAGAAGCACAGAGGGATGAAGGGATGAAGTCAAAACATAAGCAAGTCAGACATATAGTGGGACAGGAAGACAGACAGGATGGTGGAAGTGTGACGCCAGTGGCGGGGACAAAGAAAGTGCTGGAGGACTAGTGATAAGGGACATACAATTCATTAAATCCCTACTATGTGTTAACAACTAAAATGTTGCTCTTTTTGGAGTAGCGGATAAAGGCAGAGGGAGAGAGGCAGGTAGGGACGCAGCCCGATGGACAGCTGGGATAAAAGGATGGGGGCACCTTGAGAAACAGCAAGAACTGCCTAAGAATTAGAAGAAAGCAGGAGCGCGGGGACGCAAGGTCTGAAAAAAGGAGAGTGCCAGCCGGGGATGGGATTCAGACAAACAGACGCAGAACTAAATAGATGAAAGCGGGACTGGAACCAAAGATTCGGAGGCGAGGGGGTCTGGAGTTCTGCCTAGCCAGAGGGCAGCGCCAAGGCTCCCAGCGAGTTGCAAGCCTAGCCCTGACCTCCCACAGGGGTCCGTCCAGCTCTGTTCACCTGGCTTCCAGTGCGGCGGTTCCCACCAAGCGCCCTTCACACCCCGCGGCTTCCATGGCATCCTCGTCCGGGGCTTTGGGAGCCGCAAGCCTGGCCCCCTGCCCGGGGCTTCAGCCATGAGTCCACCGGGCGACTCCCAAGCGGAGCGCTGGTCCCTCGGGTGGTCGCCCCCGCACTGAGCCTGGGGCGAGGACTGCGCCGAGAGGAGGTAGGGAGGGGCTGAGGGAATGACTGCCCAGGTTGCCCCGCCCCCTCAGCGACAACTAGAAAGTTCCACGCCCCCACCTTGAGCAGAAAACCCCCCTTCTCTAGCCTCCACTGGCCTCAAGTTATTTATTGAGCTCTGCCACTCTGCCTCGCGCCTCGCAATCAGGTCTCCTCTCCCGGGTTGGGTTCTGGCCTTTCCCATACTGGCCCCCAATTTGAGGGGTATCTCACCACCGATCCCACTCCTTTTTGCTGTCCTCTGCCAGTGCAAGATAGTGAGGGTCAGCCCCTCCAACTCCCGCCTCCCCCAAATCTCATCACTAGGTCAGCCGCTCCACCTTCCGTCTCCCCCACACCTCGCCAACCACGTTACATGGCAGAAGACCTTGTGCAATAGCCGGATGGAGAGGGGAACAGTGGCTCTAGCCCACTTGGTGGACTGACTGACTCACTCGCTCCTCAGCCCCCTCCACGCCCTGCTTCTTACCACCCTCCCAGCCCCATTTTCTGTCTGTCTGACCAGAGCAACAGGACCCTAGGTTCCAACAAGGATGCCCTGAAATCCTGCTAGCACCCAGAATATCCTGGACCTTAGGAGCAGAAGCATTCCTTTTCTTATAGGCTCTCTTGTTTTAGAGAAAGCAAAACTGACGCCCTCAAATGCAAATGACTTGGTCGTCATCTCAGTGGGACAATTATCTCTGTTGCAGTGCTGTTTCGAGGCTCTAAAGAAAGATTAACTTCTATTCTCAAAGATATCAGTGCTGAGGATCTGCCACGAAGAAAACCTGGACCAGGACCCTAAATTCCATGACTCTTTCCCTTACCCCCACCTCCACCCACCCAGGGCAGGCAAATTTGCATGCCCTGATTTGGGGATGGTGGGGAGTTCTGTCCGCCTTTGTTTATGATGGAGTAGCTCGCAGACCTGGCTATTTCTGCTCCATTTCTTGTGGTGGCCAATAAGAAGGCAAGATCTTATGGTGGCTCTGCACTAACTGGGCGAAACCCGTGTGGTTTTCCCTCTCTGAGCCTCTATTTCCTTGTCTGTAACATGAGGATAATAATCCCATGACCCAATCAGAATAATGATAAAGGGATATGCAGGTGAAGGTCACAGCTTTTTTCCTTTCCCATCTTCATACCTTGTGCCGCTAGGCTAGGGCCAAGCAACGCCATTTGTGAGGGACAGGCTAGGAAACAGAAGAGGAGTTTGTGACTTGGTATGTGCTTATTTGCATGAGATTTGCACTCACTTTTCATAGATGCCATGTCAGAGCTGGAAAGGAATGAGAAATGAACATGTTGATCTCCACACCAGTCTCCCTTTGCCCCAGGGCAGTGTTGGCACACAGTAGGGGTTCACAAAGTATTGAATGAACGTATTCTTCCCCCCTGGGGAAGAAAACTTGCCCAAAATCACGCAGTGAGTCTGTTTCACAGTCAAGAGAGATCTCACATCTACTCCTCCTTCTACTAGGCTCTGTTCCTTGATGGAATTTTTTTCTCCCATTCGATCCTAAATCAGTGGGGAACTCATTCCTCTCCCCCAGAACCCTCTGGCCTATTGGCAATTCCCATTCTGGACGAGCTCAGCCAGGAGAAGCAGCCACAGGGAGGCCCCCGTCTATGCCCAGCTTGGTACTTCTAAGCCTTTGACTTCTGAGTTTCTCGAAGTACTGGCACTGCCTCTGCCCCAGGGACCAAGTTCCCCTCTGAGGAAAAGGAGGCCCCAGTCAGCTTCCTCCAAGCACAGGAGTTTCCCTTTTGCTCTTTTGTGGGGCGGGAGTGCAGGACACAGCCTCTCCGAGCAGTGGCCTCGAAGGAAGGGCGGCAGCAGCCGTTTCCTACCCTGCTAAGGCATCTCCCTCCCTTTCCTGTGTTCTGCTGCTTTAGCCCCAGCCAGAACAGTGGTATGAAAGGGACTCCAAAGTTTTCCTTGAGTCATAGAAACTTGGAACTGGAAAGGACCTCAGAGCTCATTTATTCCCACCTTCTCCCCGCAGCAGGAATGCCTTCTGGAGCAGAGAGGAGGGGGGCATGTGACCTAACCACTTCCGGCTTCAATTTCCTCCTTGAAGAAATGGACGGGAAGACGTCTACCTGCCAGTGTTGTGGGACGGAATGTGAGAACAGATTTAGTAAAAGCTATCATGTACTGAGCACTAACTACATACCCAGCCTGGTTCCAGGTGTCTTTTGGGTATTTGTCTATTTAATTTTTACCACAACCCTCTAAAGTAGGTTACTGTTATGATTGTCATCACCCTCTTTGCACAGATGGAGAAACTGGGGGATGACCAAGGTAACGTGACTTGCTAGGTTCCCGCAGCTAATAAGCGATGATGGCAGAATTTGAACTCTGATCCTCAGTTTTCACCTGTATCATGACGGAATTATCCCGGAGAAGATCGCTTGTTGAAGTCCTGTGAGCTCACATGCATCTGTGTGGCTAGAATTTTTATACCCAACAATCCTAACGGCTCAGGGGGAAGAATGCCTAGAAACGCTGGGGGAGCCGAAGACATAACCGGAAGCTTTGGCTCCATGCAGAGGATGTCTTTGAAGTCCCTGGTCTTATCTTAAACACCTACTTGAATTTCCTGGTTAACTCTGGTGCACATCCTTGTTGTTTTCTTAGAAAAATGGGGCTTTTCTCCTTTAAGCCTTTGAGGAAAGTTGACACTTCAGCGGTCCTGTGCATTTGTGTGCTCCAGGCAACTGCCTTTTACCCCATGGGTACCACACACCTGGCACATGGTGGGCCCTTCGTCACTGAGAAGAGCTAACATTAATGAAGAGCTTATTATATGAACCAACATTCTGAGCACTTTCCACATATGACTTAATCATCGTGACAATTCTACGGGGAGGGAAAATGATTATTATTGCCCTTATTTTCTAGTGGAAAAACCACAGCACAGAGAGCTTAAGCAATGAGCCCCAGCTCACACAGCTTGTAAGTAAGTGACCCCTAGGCTTTAAACCCCTACAGACTGACACCCTTGGCTTGTCACCGCTCTGTGGATGGCCTCTTGGGCCACAACAGAGCCTCTCTTCCCCACCCATCTCCACCACTTGTCACCAGGATGATTGAATTGACTCTTGGCAGAAGCAAGACACGTTCCCATTAGAGGAGCAGCTCCTTGAGGGCAGATACATAGCGTCTCCCCTACCGAGCCACCCTGTCCCGGATGATGCTGAACCAGGGTCTGGGGACAAGCACAGGGCCTGTCCTCCTCTCATGTGTGGCAACTGACTGCACTCTGGCCTGTGGCAGTGTCTCGGACCTAGCACCTACTGGGCTGATAGACGGAGTGCTAACGATTCACATAGGACTCCTCTGCCACTCTCCGTGGCAAAGATCCAACTTTGGAAATGGCTGCCACTCAGCTACAGGGGACAAGTCCGTGCCTCTGATACTGACATTCAAACTGCCACCCAAGCTCACCCAGCCAAATCAGCAAGCATTCCCAGAATACTCTCTACTTCATTACCCCTCCAGATGTGTTTGTTACATGGGATCTTCTCTCTCACAAGAATGCTCATTCTTCTTTTTTTTTGCCGCCCCCTCTTTTTTTTTTTTTTTTTAACAAACACTTATATTGGTGCTTTCTGTGTGCCTGGTCCTGCTCTCAGCTGTTTGCACATTTTCACTCATGGACTCCTACAGAAACGCTGCAGGTAGTTACTCTCCCATTCTACAGATGAGATAACTGAGGCACAAAGAGGCTAAGGTATTTGCCCTATCTCCTGCACCTGGCAAAGTCCTACATATTCCTGCAGCCCTTCCTGTGAATACCGTAGGCCCTTCCCTACCTGGGTGTTTCCACAGCTCAGTTTATTCAGCAGTCATTCTATACTGAGGTCAGTTATCCTTTCCAATAAGAGTGTGAATTCTCTGAGGGCCAGGACTGTGTTTTATTACTTACGGCATATCCGCTGCTCAGGAAGGAGTTTGGCATTGAGTTGGCACTTAGGGGATATGGGCTAAAGGACTGATGACAGTTGAGAGGATGAATGAGTGACTGGCCCCAAAGCGGCATTGACCAAATCAAATGCTGGCTGAGACATTTGGGGTTTTCTTTCCCCAGTGTCACTGGGATAGAGGAGTGTAAAGGTGACCGAGCATGAAATGCAACCACGGGTAGGGAGAGGGGAAGAGAGAACTGCCCCCCTCCCCCTCACGCCCGTCCACCATCCTGCCATTTGTGTGGTTGGACTGACTTTGGGCTGACAGGGCATTGAGTACACCACAGAAGCTGGCACTCTGGGGTCTGCTCTGGAGAGCTGAGCTCACTGGATTCTGCGTTTCTCCCTCAGAGGCCCCAGGACTGCCTTGGCACTTCAGAGGTTCAGATGGAAAAGTGCAAAGGGCTGAATTGTCACCCCAGTTTCCTGCTTTGGGACTCAGACTTTATGCTTCAGTGAACATATCTCTGTCTGTCTCTTGCTGGCCAAATGCACTTTGTGGGAAAGCAGAGGGGAGTCTGGGCACAGCTCTGGTCTCAAGTCCTGGTTCCACCACTCAGTAGCTCTGTGACCTTTGGCAAGTTACCGAACTTAGAAAATGGAAATATTTTTTTCTGCCCTGCAAACAAAACTTGAGATAATGGATCTGAGGGCCTCTGTAAGGGAAACATGACCAGACGTGGAGAAAATGACAGTAGGAGGACTGCTTCTAGCAGCTTTCTGCAGTTTTCCAGTTGAAGGCAAGTAGGTGAGGGACCTGAGCCTCAGCCTCTCCCCTCTCTCGCCCTGCTTCAGTATGACTCCGGTATGACCATCAACCTTTTCCAGGCCTTTGTAAAATGGGAAAGATAATTCCCAGGCCCCTGAGGCCAAGTCTTAGCAGGTTGCTGGATGGGAAGCAACTCTGCTTTGCAACTCTCAAAGCACCCTTGGGTTTGAAAACAGCTTTTTTTTTTTTTTAAGATTTTATTCATTTGAGAGCATGAGAGAGGGGGAGGGAGGGAGAGAAAGCGCATGAGCAGGGGGAGAGGCAGAAGGAGAGGAATAAGCAGACTCTTTCGTGAGCAGGGAGCCTGATGCACACGGGGCTCAAGCCCAGAACCCCGGGATCATGACCTGAGCAATGGCAGAAGCTTAACCAACTGAGACCCCTGGGCTCCCCTGAACGCCAGCCTGAACACTTGATGACGTGTTATATCACCTCTCTGGGCTCAGTTTCCTCACTTGTTATATGGAGACAATAACACCTACCTCCCTAAAATGTGATGGGGATCAAAAGTGCAAGTGTCAGTGATATGCCTTTATGAGTGACAGGATTGCCCCTTAGCCCTTCACCCTGCTTCGTGTCTTTCTTCCTGCCCTTGAATCATGTAGGCTGCAGATTTGAAACTTCAACGATTCTTTCTGTCTTTATCTGGGTCCACCCCCGGCCACCCCCCCACCCCCACTCCCCAGCCTTAGTACCTACACCTTTATCCTGGTCAAAACTCACAGAGTCCTCTCCTCCTTTTCCCATCCTCTGGCGGGGTGCACCACCAGCCCCATGGTAATGCATATCTTGCACTACGGCTCAGGGGTTGAGGGCTCTGTCCATTTAGCAGCCGGCCTTGCCTTTATGTCAGAGGAGTAGTCTGCGAGTCAGGGATCATTAATCTACCTCCTGCATCCATGCCTTCTTATGACTGGTCCAAAGGGCCAGCAAACCATGGCAGGGAGCAAGATTTATTTATGCATTTACTGCCTGGTGGGTTCCCCAGGGATTCTAGACCAGCACATGAGGAAGCAGCCAAGTGTGGGGGGGGTGCTTCCACAGAAGACCAGCCTGGAGCTTGTGGGCCCGCAGAGCACATCTGCTCCACTCCTTCGTGGTCCAGATGAAGATCTTGAGGCCTATCCAGGGAGGGCAAATGACTCAGGGTCCCTCCCTCAGGCTTTGCCCTCCAGTTTTTGCCTCTGGAAGATTCAGTCTTCCAGAGCTCTCATGGGGCCTGAGTTGCTCAAGAAATTAGGTCAGAAGAAGGGATTTCCAGAGAAGTCCCAAGGTTCTCTGGGAGGAACTTCTGTAATTTCTCCTCCATGTGGTGTCCTCAGGTAACCCGTGCTGAAGTCTGGAAATAAAAGTTGGCAACACACAGGTTCTTAGATTCAGGAGCATCACACCTTGAATAGAGACGGGCACCCGCACGCACAGCTGTAAGAGGGGTGGAGCATCGGGCCATTCCCCGAGCTTCCCTGACATCAGTGCATTGGAAGCCAGGCTGCCTTCCCAGACTCCTGGAGGCAAAGGAGCCTTATAAAAATGCCTTGCTAAGGCCAAGTGTCCAGCTGGAATGGTAAAAGTTAGCTCCATGGCAGATGCATCCCACAGACTAGAGACTTCAGGGACAGGGGACTATGTACCTTGCCAAAGAGATCCCCAAAGCCTGTGAGAGGTCCCATGATGGTAGGGTACTATCTTATTGTCTTGAGATCTAGGGTGGCTCCCATAGGATATGAGGGTTCCCAGGGTCTGCTCACACCCAGAACTCAGGGCCAAGGCCTCTGGCTCAGCCTCTCATTCCCGCCTGCTCTCCTTCCTTTCCTAGCTGTTCTCTGCCCAGGCCTAGCAGTCTCTGTGTTCTAGCTTAACCAAGGAGGCTTTTTTCCTCAACTAAATTATTTGCTCCATGCCCAGTGGTGCCACCTGTGCCCCCCTCTGCCTTTGGCTAGCTAGGCCACCCTTTCAGGGTTCATGATATCTTCATCTGAGTATAACAAGGTGGGACGGACTACATCAGTGGGCTTGCAGATTGTTCCTCACAGTGGCCAGAGAAGACCCTCAAGGCCAGCCTTGGGGATGTTGTGGGAGGGGAAAACATGGGAAGGTTGAGGTTGGAGGCTCTAACTCCCACCCCTACCCGACTGCATCAGTCAGAGCCGTGCTGCTTTTTAATCTATTCTATACATCAGAGTTCTACACAGAATTCAGTCTGGGCCAGGGAAAAGAATGTGTCTCTAAGGAAAATTTAAAGGCCAGTGGACTTGATATGTTCCTCCTGCACCTGGGCCTCAGTTACCTCCCGAGTGACCATTATACACCATCATATAAGTAAAACACTTAGCACCATGCCCAGCCATAATGAGGATGTCAACTGTAACCCTCATTTGCAGAAAACTACGTGCCAGGAATTGTGCCAAGTCTGTACCTGGGTCAACTCACCTAATCCTTACAAATCTTCTCAAGAAGGCATTATCATTTTCCTCACTTTACAGATAAGGACACTGAGGCAGAGAGGTTAAGCAAATTTTCCAAGCTCACACCACGGATGAGAGGTGCATTGGGCATTAGAATATAGGCGGTGGGGCTTCTGGGGCCGTCATTTTTCATCAGCTTTGATGAACTATGGGTTTTCAATACATATGTAGCTATCTGTATTGTTCTTTTGGTTATAATTTTCACTGGCAAATGGTGTTACCCCTCATCTGGAAAAATGCGCTGAGTTCACCTCACAATGTGACTGTGTGCCTAAAATAGGATTGCAGCCCCAGAGCCGGTGCAGTCCTGCTCTGATGACTGGTCCAGGCTGTACATATAGTGCCCTCACCTGCCACATCTGAGGCCACACCTACAGTGTGGGACCATTTCTGCAAACAGTGCCATGGGAAACTCCTGCATCCGCTAAGAAAATAAGGACTAGCTTGCGTGTTGAGAGTCTAAAAGAAGTCAGGCAGCCGAGCTGGTGGGAACTTAGAAGGTAGCTAGATGTTCCACACACCACAAAACACTACTGACATGCTATGTTCAGCCCTTACTGAGCCTACTATTCTAAATATTTTCCGTCTGCATGGTTTAGGCTTCCTTCTTCTCCTTCCCCACCTATTTTTGTGGGAGGGGAAAACATGGGAAGGTTGACTTCTATTTTTCTCTCTATTTTTCTCTCTCTTTCTCCTCCTTCTCCTTGCTCAGCCAGACTCCTAATAACTTGCTAAACCACGCCCCTCATGTTTCTTATATTTCCACTTTACAGGGGAATTTTGCAGATGGTCCCATCTGCTTCCCCTGATTGATGCCCTGCCCCCTGCCCACATTCATCTCTTTTTGGGCCCCACACACTCTCTCCAGTCCAGTTCCCTTAACTTGAGTGCCCTCAGCCCAGGCCTTGCCTTTTTCCTCTGTAACTTGGCTGTCAGAGCCACTAGCCTCCTAGGAAAATCCCTTCCCTTTTCTGGGCCTCAGTTTTCATAGAGGTTAGAGGTTAGCGATTGGACTAAATGACACTTGAGGAGCTTTCCATCTCTTGTTTCTAACCATTTACAGGCGGTCCATTTAAAAAATTGAATCTTCTTGGGGAGCCTGGGTGGCTCAGTCTGTTAAGCTTCTGCCCTTTGAGCTCAGGTCATGATCCCTGGGTCCTGGGATGGAGCCTGAAGTTGGGCTCCTCTGCTCAGCAGGAAGCCTGCTTCTCCCTCCCCCACTCCCTCTGCTTTTATTCTCTCTCTCACTGCCTCTCTCTGTCAAATAAATAAATAAAATCTTTAAAAAAATTTTAAAAGTCGTAAAAAATCAAGAATTGAATCTTCTTAGCTCTCTCTATTGCTCACCTATATTTGTATCTATATCTACACACACACGGAACTCCAAAAGCTTTAGCTGGGCCAGAACTGGGAACTGAGTTAACTGGGAACTGAGGGAGGTAGAGGCTGGAAATAACAGTTGCAGGATTTTCAAAGTAAAGCCAAGTAAACTTTACAAAATAATGGTCCTCTCGGTTGGGTTGATCTCTAAAGGAAGGTCAAGAACTATGTGCCCGGAAGCAGGATAGGAACAAAGCACCAACCCATCTAGGTATAGCACATCCTCCAGGATTCAGTTCTCTATCTCCTATTATTCACTACCTGCATGTTATAGACAAGTCATCTGGGCTAAGGGCAATGGAAAGCCAGCCCCAGAGCGACAAAGACTTCTGTGCTCAAGGTGCTTACATTCAAGCTGCAGACACAAGCATGGAGAGAAATAGAGCACCCCTTATAGTTTCCCAAAATGCTTTTATTTCTTTTGTCTTATTTGGTCTTTACAACAGTCCTGGGAGATAGCAGGAGATGAATTGTTATCCCATTTCACATAGTGGAAGACTGAGACTCAAGAGGAGACCGAATTTACCTAAGCTTATCTGATCAGCAAATGGAGAACTGAGGCACAAACCAAGTGTTTAGTCTTCAGAGCCAGCACTCTGTCCAAAGCATCAGGCTCTGGCCTTTTCAGTCCCTTCAACAATAGGAGATTTCTGTGAAGCTGCGAGGAAACCTCCAAACAGTGTTTAGTTCTGGAAAGTGGGAGTGAGGGTTTATAGGACTAGGGTTCTCCATTTTGTGTCTAGATTACAGGTTGAAATCTTTCCTTGGGGAATGTATTTTATTTCTTATCCACATGTGAAAGGAAATAGCTCCAGTGTGAGGCAGAATATGATCCATGCTAGAAGACACACACACAGTATGCTAGGGATTTGAAGGGGGGCGGGGAACAGTATTTGAAATGAACTTGGAAGAATGGCAAAGCTCTAAACAGGCTGAGATGGGGGTGGGGAGTCCCAGAATCCCAGAGACCACAGCAGTCAGCTTTACAGCTCAGCAGCTGTTGCTGACTTCTGAGACAACACACCGGCTTAGAAGGCATTCTTCCTGAACAATTAGGTGCGTATAGTGGACAGGATTTCCTGTTTTCTTCCCTTTCCTCATTTTACATTGTGGGGTACCTGGGTCAGAGCCCAGGGCTTGGGAAACACCTGCTTTATCCACTCACCCCTCACCTGGGCTGCTATCCTAGAGTGCCAGTTCAGCCTGACACAGGCAGAAGGACCAGCAGCTTTAGAAACAGAAAAGGGTTCCAGCAAGGCCTCCCCACAGCACTTTTCACTTTCTTTTCTTTTTTTTAAACTGGGGTCCAGTATCAAACTATCAGGTGATCAGATTGATAACTTCTTTTTTTTTTTTTGAGAATGAAAGTCAAACACCTTTTCAGTTAGAGGTCACATAACCACAGTGTGTAGGCCATCGAGGGCCTTCGAACCCCACCCTCTCCAATCTCCTCATTTTAATGTCGAAGAAGACTTGCCCAAGGTCACAGAATTTGTTAGTAGTCAATTCATCATGCCTGGTTATACTTTAGCCCCTACTGACAAATGACCATTGCTGTGAGCTGGGCCACCTAGGAGCTCTTTGGCAGGCATGAGAAACAAGCGCATCTGGCCTTTGGAGAGCTGAGGTCTATCCGGTACATCTGACCCTTCCGTCACTCCAGTGGAAGAAGTTGCCCTCTGGCCTGCACACTGCTTCCCTGAAGTGGGGGGGGTGGGGCTCTAGAGCCATGTTTCAACATCCACCCTCCCCATCCCAGAGGCCCAGGGACTCATTCCTGAGGCCTCAAATCCTGTCTTCTTAATCTCAAATCAGACTTCTGGGCTGCAGAAAACATCTTTCCCTTCCCTTACCCTCCTGCCTGGGCTAGGCATGGTGGTCATTTTATAATCCTAATCACTATGATTTGCATAATGCCTGGGAGCCTCATAGAACACTATTACACCCACTACCACACTTAGTTCCTATAACAACCCAGGAGATGGGTATTTCGATCCTCATTTTAAAACCGAGGCTCAGAGAGGTCATTACATAGCTAATAAGTGACAGAGTCAGAATCCAACCCAGAGCTGTCTGGATTCTCCAGAAACTGAGTTCTTTCCACCACTTTAAGGCTATCTTTTTTTTTTTTTTTTGCTTGTTCCTTGACAAGGACGAATGGGCCGATGGGTAGATGGAAAGATGAAGCAAATAGTTCTTGAACACACCCTGTCTGTGGCTTGCTCTGTATTGGGCATGAAGATACAGAGAGAGGCAAAATGAAGTTTCCACTTTTAGGAAACCCACCATTCCAGTGAGTGCTTCTCAAACTTTTTCACCCAAATACCAAATGGTTGAACTGAAAAAGACCCATTCTGCACCTGGCCCCAAGGAGATGGAGAAGCCCATGTAGTCAGTCACAGGTGTAAAGTTCCTTTGAAGTCTCCACTTTTAGCTCACAAATTCATGTGAATTTTGCATGCTATTCCATAACATATATCTGTGCTTGTTTTAATATAAAAATAATGCTCCCTCCAACCTGGATCTTTTAAGGAGAATGAGCCATTCCAAGCAGATGGTCTTGGATGCATCTTCCAGGAAGAGGCTCTGCTTACCCCTGGCCCAAGGGGACATATAGTCCCCTTTGAGAAGCAAGAGACAGGAGTACATTTTTGTGTTTTAAAGGAGCTGTTACTCTGCAAAACTAAGATTTTTGGTAAAGATGCTGTATGTGTGTGCACATAGATGCATGTAACACGTGGTGTGTGTGCTTGTGGAAGCTCCAGAGGTGACCAGCACTGTTTCTTTGTAGGACCATGTTCCTTTGGCATCCAGATGATCCACACTTTTACCCTGCTGACTACCTGTGAACTAATCATGTTCCTAGATGTAAACACCAGAACTGGAAAGGACCTAAGGGGTTCTGGAAGGCTTTTTCCTTTTCTTTTTTCTTTTTTTTAATTTTATTTTTTTTACATTCAATTAATTAACATATAATGCATAATTAGTTTAAGAGGTAGAGGTCAGTGATTCATCAGTTGCATATAACACCCAGTACTCATTACATCACATGCCCTCCTTAATGCTCATCACCCAATGACCCCATCCCCCCACTCCAGCAACCCTCGGTTTGTTTCCTATGGTTAAGAGTCTCTTCTGGTTTGTCTCCCTTTCTGATTTCATCTTGTTTTAATATATACAATGGACTATTACTCGGCTGTCAAAAATGAACTCTTGCCATTTGCAACAACATGGATGGAACTAGTGGGTATTAGGCTAAGCAAAATAAGTCAGTCTGAGAAAGACAATTATCAGATGATCTCACTCATATGTGGAATTTAAGAATCAAAACAGAGGAGCATGGAGGAAGGGTGGAGATTTTTTTCTAAAAGACTTTTTGCATTGGCTCTTTTGGTAATTGCGGTTGGGAAACAAGATAGAACCCACCTCCCAGAGACAGAGAGCTGAGAGGAGAGAAAGCCAGGCAAACTTAACAGCGGTTCATGTGGAGCAATGAAGCAGTGATCCTGGGAGATATCTGGGGACTGGTAAAGTGCTTCCCTCCTTTTGCTGGCTTTAAGACAAGAGGCACTTACTTTGTAAAGCCTGAATATTGTTCTGCTGCTTGTGGGTTGTGTAATTAATTTATGTCGGCTGTTTCTTGGTTTATAAAGGAAGGTTCTGAGTGAGAGCCTACTTTGATGATACTCAGATAAACAAGAAAAGAGGCTTAAGCCTTCTTCTGGGCCATAGGTTAAAGAGAGCAGGGGGCTCTGTGTGGGCCAGATGTGGTGATAACAGCAGTAAGATCAAAGTACAACAGCTCCAAGTGCTGGATAGGGGAGAAGGGTTGGAGATTCTGAACCGGCTGCCCCTCCTCTCTTTAAGAGTCTCCTTTTGGCCTTTTTCTCTTTCCAAACCTTGAAGGGCTTTGTGCTTTGTTTTTAATAAGGAGGCCGTTCCCTTCTCTTGTGGAATGTATTCTCTGAAATATCCTGTTCCAGGGGCACATGGACACAGAGTTGGAAGCTTCTGTTCTCAGGAGCCCCACTTCCTATGTTTTCATTTTTCTTCTCAAAATGTAAACCAAACCAGCTCTTCCTGTTTCTGGGTTTGGGATGTGGAAGGTCACACAGCAGGGTCCCTCTAGCAAACAGGTCAGAAGGGGCCTCTGAAAGTTGCCCCTTGGCTGCCCTGACTGACATGGGAGGAGCACTGTTTGAATGGAATTTGGTCCTATGGAAAGAGGAGGAGAATAGCATCCAGACTGCCCAGTGGGAACAGCTCTGTTTTTTGATGCCAGTTTGCTTTCCTTTGCCTTTGCCCTTACCCCAGGCCAACAAAAGCCTGGGGGCCATAGAGTTTTCACCAGCTGAGCTGCTGATCTTCAAGCACTGGTTACTGTCAATCAGAAACAAGTTTAGGGCATAGTCATCAGGATTGTGAGAAATCATTTTAGGAGTTGGAGCTATTTACTATGGGGAAAGACAGATTCAGGGGAAGATGTTATAGATGAGTGGGAATGAGTTACAGATGAGTAGGAATGGGAACTTGGCTTCTAGTCTCAGTTTTACCACTGGTGAGTTGTCTGTTGTCATGCAAATCCCCGCCTTCTCTTGGGTTTTGAGCTCCCGAACCACATTGAAGACACTGGACTGTATGAACTACAGAGTCACTTCCATCTAAGACTTTGAGAAATTCTATGCCAGTAGATTGGTCACAGGGAAGAGGAAACAATTTCTTTGAGACTCCAACGGGTGAAAATGGGACAGCTGGGTGGAAGTTGTAAGGCAGATTCTGGTTCTACATAAATAAGAACTTTCCACTAAGTACAGAACAAAAAGGGATACTTGACCATAGCTGGAGAGTTTGGTCCAAGTCCAAGTGGATGCATAGCAGGAATGGTATAAAAGGGAGGCTATTAGCAGTTAAGCACTGGGCTAGAGCAGTGGTCTCCAACATCTACTTTTATGTGGTCAACTCCAGTCTCCAAATGAAATCCTTATGAAATCCCCAAAAGGTAAAATATATTTGGTCAAATGAAGTACCTACCCTCAACTCTCTCCCCCTTTCGCATACCCCATTGACTCTCTGGGAACTCTAGAGTTCCTCAGTATTTGGTTTGAAACAACTGGTTAATAAGGTCCTTAAGTGCCCTTCCTGCGTTGATATGTAAGGCAACCTCAAAGTTTCCAGGTTTTGGTAGAAATGTGTTTTACATGAATCTGCACCATTAGCTGGAACCATTAACAGGAACTTCAGGGCCTCATCTCCAGACAATTTGTCAACTGGAGACAGCGGGGTCTGTGTGTCAACTTATGATATCTAATGCAGAGCTGAAATGACAGAGAAGAAAGTCTGCTGAGAAGAAGTCACTAGCCTGATTACCAGCAGTTCTTTTGCTATGCCATCAAAAATAAAAGACAGTCCTTGCCAGACTCATTGCTGTGTTAAGCCCCATGATCAGTTCTGGGACTACAGGGGTCAGTCAGATATACCTCTCATACACTCATGGTCTGTAGGAGGTATAGGAAAGAAAGGAGTCAAATGAGGAACAATATAAAGTGTTATAATAGAGATGTAGAACTGATGGAAAGGGAGTCTAGAGGATGGCTTAACAGGCTAAGTGTTTTTGTGTGTTTGTGTGTGGGGGTGCTATCAAAGACACTTCCAGTGAAGAGTACAATATGAGAGCTCATTGTATGTATAGGAAATAAGGAGTTGCCCCATGAAGCTCAGAAATGTGAGGATGTGGGGCTCCTGGGTGGCTCAGTGGGTTAAGCTGCTGCCTTTGGCTCAGGTCGTGATCTCAGGGTCCTGGGATCGAGTCCCGCATCGGGCTCTCTGCTCAGCAGGAAGCCTGCTTCCCTTCCTCTCTCTCTGCCTGCCTCTCTGCCTACTTGTGATCTCTCTCTGTCAAGTAAATAAATAAAATCTTAAAAAAAAAAGAAATGTGAGGATGTGGCAGGAGATGAAAGAAAGATAGGTTAAGTTGTGAAAGATCTTGAATGCCACTGCAAAGAATTTTGACTTTGACCAAAGATAAGGAACAATCAAAAGTTTTTGAGCATAACCAAATTGTTCTCTTAAAGGGTGAACTCTGGCAGCAGTATGGGAGATGGACTGGAAGGGAAAGCGTGGTGGCTGGGAGACCAGTTAAGAAGCCATAGCAACCTTCCATGCCAGAGCTACTAAGGACTGAGATGGAGGGCTATCCTAGTGTGGGTGGAAAAAAAGAGGCAGAAGTAGGAAACATCACAAAGAAGTGAGATGACAGCAAATGAGAGAGATGGAGGAGTCCAGATGATTCCCATGATTCTTGCTTGACTGGGTGGATGATAATGGTGCATTAATCAAGAAAGGGAGTCCTGTAGAAGGAGAAGGTTTCCAGGAGAATGATGATGAATAATGATGCTGATTGTTGAGTTTGAAGGATTTATGGGATGTTCTGGTAGAAGTGCCCAATAACACTTCCCAGGTCTTTTCCAGACCTGTCATTCCTCCTGCAATTATCATTCCCTTCCTAGCCACTGGGTATTTATCCCATGCCATCCAGCCCTTGCTCTGATATTCTGGATTGGTCCAGGCTATAAAAATGTCTCACTAGGCTGTGCTTCAGGACATTTGCCTGACCTATGTCTGTAAGCCTTGGCCTGACTTTCTGTTTTGCACTTCTGAAAACAAGTGTTGGGAACCTGGGCTTCTCAGCCCCCTTTGACCCAGAAGGAAGCTGTTACACTCCTCCACAGGTCTGGAAATTCTTCTCCAATTCCAAAGAACATCTTGAAATTGCCCTTTCTACTGACCCTATCTCCACCTCTCCCTCCTTTCACTCTGACTCTGGCAGGGGTCAAGGAAGACACAGAATCAGAGTACAAAGGACTTTGGGACCTTCTATTTCAACCTTTTTATTTTTCAGACAAGAAAATTGAGGCCCATAGAAAAGAAACAACTAAGTCAAAGTCACAGAGAGAGTTAATGTCAGACCTGGGACTAGATCTTAGAATTCTCAACTCACAGTCCAGTATTTTTGCATTGGCTGAATTCATTATAGGTCATGGTTATAAGGTTTCCTGTCTCAAATGATAATCAATTCCAGATATTCCCTAAGTAGATCTTTATACTATTCAAAGTTGCTCTTTATACTATTCAAAGCTGTTTGTCAAATGCTAAATACCCTGCAAATATTCTTCATGAAATAGCAAATGTCAAATGGCCAAGTCTGTCAAGAATTCGTTACGAGAATGATTTGGTCATTTTCAAAAGAAAGAAAGTTAATTGAAACATTATTATTGATTTTCTTTGGCTCAGTATTTCAGTCTCCTGCCCTCCCGAGCCTTGGAAGTGATACCCAATAGCAGCTTAAATAAATGCACTTAAATTAATGTATCTGTTATGTTTTTTCCCCTTTAAACTGGTTTCCCTGCTCCTTCAGAGCCCGAGGAAGGGGTCTGGGGCAACTGATACACAGAATCTGGTGCTAAGGCCAAGCTTGCAGCCAGGCCAGAGCCAGTTGGGTTGAGGAATCAGGCTCTTGTTACAGGCCAACTATTACCCACCAGGTCACCTCAGTCACTTCTGCAGGAGCCTGGAGAGAAACCCTGAATGGCTTCTGACAACAAAAGGGGCTTTGCACACTGGGAGCAAGGGGCCTGAGGGAGGATTTGGCACAGAAATAGTAGAAGCTCAGCTCAGCAGCTTCTCACATCTGCAAGTTGTTGGGAGTCAATGGTTTAAGCAGAAGTGTGGGGTACAAGTGAAAAAGTCATTGAATTTCAGAGCAGCAAGATACCTTTGAGGTCATTAGACCAAATTATTCATTTTATAGTTGGGGACACTAAGGCCCAGAGAGGGAATGGGACAGGCCCAAGGTCACACAGCTAGCAAACAGCAGAGCCAAAACTGGACCTAGAGCTCCTGGTTCCCTAGTCAAATGGCCTCACTTCAGCACCTGTGAGGCCATTTAAAATTATAGATTTTGTTTGGAGGTAGGGAGCTCCTTTTGGGCTCCAGAACCTATTTCTATCTCAAGAGCAATTCGTGCTTGCGTAACATGATACAAGGACTTGGAAGGAGTATGAAGTGTTTTAGGAAGCCCAAGAGCACTTAGTGAGTCTTGGAGTGGGCCCTGAAGGCCTGAACCTCCTTCTGACCTGCTGGTTTGTGTTACAGCTACCTCTGTGTTTTCCAATGCACAGGATGATTTGGAGTGATACATTTTGAATCATGATAAATATATACTGAATTCAACATGTATTAAGAAAGATGTAACTAGTACTGCAAACACTAATTTCATAGATATTATGGCTTTGAGTAAGGTTATTGTTTAAAATCTGATTGATATAAAGAAAAAATTAAGTATGAACTGGCACAGGATGAAGTGATGGCAAAAATTGTGAAGTTGATTCACAAATGCGTAAAGTCTGGGAAACATTGTGCTGGTGGATTCTTTGACAGCTATCAAAGGTCCTTCAGCCCATCCTCTTGGGTTTGGGCAGCACTACATATGTTAAAGCGAGTTGGACATTCCTAATATTCTCCTGTGAAGACAGTGCCAGAGGTTTCCTCTGCCAGTGAGACCACCAGGACAAAAGTAATAGCATGTCAGAGAAACCTTCAATTGGCTGATCTTAATATGAAGAAGATGACATATGTAAATCATATTCAATTGTCAACTTTGAGTCAATTTCTTGGCTTTTTGTTTTCTACAATGTCCCTGGTTGGTCCTCTCTTCAATCATATCTGTTCAACTCCTGTCGAACTTGTCAGAATGGCATACGAGAACACAATAGTTTTCATGTGCAGATGGAACATTGAGGGTCAGAGAGGGGAAGGTTCTTAAGAGAATTCAGCCACGATTGGAACAGTCAAGACTGGATCCCAGACCTCCTGACATCCATATTCGTGCTTCTTCCACTACTGCCCCACATTTCCCCTCCACAGTTCCTTCTCCACTGCCTTTTCCACACATTCCCTTCATCCCCTTCCCTGCCCCGCCACCCAACTCCAAATCAGGCAGCCACCTCTGCTGACGTCCTGTCTAGCAAACTCACTTTAGACCTTTAAACTCATCAAGGGCCCAAGAAGCTGGTAACATTGGCCACCTCCAAGAGGATTGCTGGATGGTTGAGGGACAGGGGTGGAGAGAATTTTTATTTTCCTATCTCTTGAAGTTTGAGGTATATGAAGGTATTACATACTTCAAAAATAAATGAATAAAAACCCCAAGAGTTCTGTTCCTTCCCTGAGCCAGATCTCAGAAATAATAACATTTGTTCAGCATTTTGACCTCTTAACGCACTATCTTGTATGATGCATACAAGAGCTCCATGCACTAAGTTCCATTTTATAGATGGAACTATAAAATGGACACTGGTCCAGAGATAGGGAGTTCCTTATTTCGGCTCACACAGTGAACTGGTAATGAAATTTGGACTAAAATCTAGGTCCTTTGATTCCCAGTGCCTTGTTGCTTCTGTTGCCACATCCACATAAAGTCATAATTTGTGCCAGATGGTCCTTGGATTGACTTTGCCCTTAAATAGTCATTTTCAAACTTTAACCTAAAGAAATAGGACAAAAACTAGTACTAGCTAAGCTTTGCAGGTGGCAAGTTCTTCTGCCTGGGCCCACCCCCTAAAAGACACTCCTCTTTTTCCTCAGGAAGCCACAGGCTCTCAGCGACCTGGTGCCCACCCTTCCAGGATTCAGTCCGGTTGACTGAGCTTGGCACAGACATTCTAATGAGGCGACTTGGCAGCAGCAAGTGCATTCATCTGAGGGGTCACTATTTCAGGGTCTGAGGGGCTTCCTTTTAGCCTCTGCAGCTGGTATCTCTGAAATGGAGAAGTTTATTCTTCTCCCAGGATGGACAGCTCACAGATCTTGTGTACCCAGAAGTCTCTTTTGCAAAGCAGGAACTGTGCTCTGCAAGAAATGCTGGAATGGTGATGGGGGAGGAGGTGGGGAGTGGAAGAGCAGATGTAGGCTGTATGCTGATCACCGCAGGGATCCTACTTCAAAATAGGTCCTCTCTCATCTGCAGTCATGGCAATGCAAACAAACACCTCACCCTGACAACTCTTCTTTTTTTCTAGCAGCCACCACCCAAGAACTCAAGATCTTAAGGTGGGAAGATATTTGGGAGGTCACCAGATCCCCTTTCTGCTTTCAGGTAAAACTGTGCCCAAACTGGCTCCAACTGCTTGGGGAGGTCTTCAGGAGCAAGAGATCAGGTCGCTTCTAAAGTCTCCCTAAGGCGCCTCACACAGGCCCTTAGCATGCCACTTGTTCATTGATGCCTGTTTTTGTGACCCTCAGCCCTAGCTTCCACCTAGAAACCATGCTCAGTCGAGTCCTGAGCTCATCGTGAAAAACTGTACGCAGTGGGAATGGCTGAGGTCGGGCTAGAGCCAGGAGGATGGCCTAAATGACCTCAGCAAAGCTCAGCCAATACCCAGAGTTCAGACTCTGGCAGCAAGTTCATTCCTGGCCAGGATCCTTCTTTCTCTTCCTCCCCAAACCAGGTGTCCCCTCCAGACAACTGTGTCCTCCTCAATGAAAGGGATTTGTTCCCAGAACGCCACTAACTTGCCCACACCCAAGTAGGACACCAGCGACAGAAGGCAAATATGTAGTCGGGCTTGAAGAAACTTGTTAGAAAAAGGCTATGTATATTCCTTCCATCCTAACTAACCCTCCTAGAAGCCTTTTAGATAAAGCAAGTGTTGGGAATACCACAGACATTGAATCCTAAATGTCATGTTTCTTTCCTTTATCTTCCACTTACTCATTCCTTTTCCCAACATACCTCCCACCCCTAATATACATCCTGGTCGAAAGTAGGCACCTGGGAACAAGGGAAGCATATGGATGGGTATACTTGGTGATAGCTCTTTAGGAAAATCCTCCCTGGCTCCCTGACTAGAGAAAACCCTCCATCTGAGAAATAAAGAAGTTCTGCAAGCTCACTCCCTTCCAAAAGGAAAAACTGGAAGAGGTCAGAAAATGCCCACTGGAGGGAGACAGAGGATGTATCCAGATTTTTGCATCTAGGCCGTTGTTCAGGAACAAGATCAGCCAGGCCATGAGAACCACTGAGAAGCTTTGCCCCATCGCATGACACTTGTGACTCCCCACCTCACACACTTACCGGTATTCTTCCTCCTCTGCAGCAATGGAAAGCACTGCAAAGGAAACAGAGAAGTCAATACATTGCAGAGACCCACTCGATGTCAGAACTGGAAGGAATCTTTGAAGTCAGCAAGTTAAATCTACTCATTTTACAGAAAGACACACTGAGTCTTACAGAAAAGGAGAATGAAGTACAATGGGAAGCCAAGTAGAGCCTAAAAGCCCAGACTTTTGACTGCCTGATCCATAATACTTTCTCCCACTCCACTGACTCCCCTGGTTCACTTCGCTCTCATGGATTGGGGAGTTTCCCTAAGTCAGGAGAGTGGAGACAGTCTGCACAGCTCACAAGGCTGTTCCAAGAACCAACAGTAAGGATTATCAAAGAATCAGTTAACAGTTGCTTTGCACATACCATCCTTGGTTAGAAACATGGTATGTTGGTAGGAAGAGCAGTATTTAGAATTGGAAAGCTCAAGTTCAGGGCTACCTTATTATGTAATATTGGACATACCTTCTTGAATCTCAGTTTCTGCATCCCTAAGACTACAATGGTAATAATCCCAACCTCATAGGCTTTGTGAGAAATCAGTTTACATGAAAGCACTTTATAAAATAAAACACATTTTAAAGTCATTCATTCAATAAATATTTATAGAGCACCAGTACCCTATAGAGCACTACACACTATGCTAAAGCTGTAGCAATCATCTAGACAGATAAGGTCCCTGTTCTCATAGAGCAGGGACAAACAATGAATAGGCAAACAAAAAAACAAATGAGGAATTTTCAGACATCACTTAGAACCAAGAAGGTGAAACTAAAAAAACAGGATGAGGTAGGAAGTGATAGGGTAAAAAAAAGGGGGGGGGTGGATAATAGGGATAATTGCTTTAGAAAAGATGGACAGAGAGGGTGTGTTGGAAGAGCTGAAAATTTTTTTTGTTTTTAGTTTCATCCCAGTTAGTTAACATATTAGTTTTATGTGTACAATATAGTGATACACCAATGCCATATATCACCTGTCCTCATCTCCGCAAGTGCCCTCTTTCATTCCCATGATCACCCCTATCTGCCTCCCCTCTGGTAAGCATCAGGGTGTTCTCTATCATTATAAAGAGTCTCTTGGTCTCTCTTTTTTCCCCCTTCGCTTATTGTTTTGTTTGTTAAATTCCACATATGAGTAAAATCACATGGTATTTGTCCTTCTCTAACTGACTTTTTCATTTAGCATAATACTCTCTGGCTTCATCTGTGTCATTGCAAATGGCAAAATTTCCTTCTTATTAATGGCTGAGTAATATTCGTGTGTGTGTGTGTGTGTGTGTGTGCGTGCGCGCACACACACACACACACACACCGTATCTTCTTTATCCATTCATAAGTCAACGGATACTTGGTCTGCTTCCATAATTTGGCTACTGTTAATAATATTGCTCTAAACATAGTGGTGCATGTATCCCTTTGAATTAGTGTTTTTATATTCTTTGGGTAAACACCGAGCAGTGTAATTGCTAGATCATAGGGTAGTTCTGTTTTTACTTTTAGAGAAACCTCCTTACTGTTTTCCAGGTTGGCTGCACCAGTTGTTTACATTCCCACCAACAGTGTGTGAAGTTTCTTTTTTCTCCACATCCTCGCCAACACCTGTGGTTTCTTTTGTTGTTCATTTGAGCCATTCTGTCAGGTATGAGGTGATATTTCAGTGTAGTTTTGATTAGCATTTCCCTGATGATAAATGATGATGAACATCTTTTCATGTGTCTGTTGGCTATCTGTATGTCTTCTTTGGAGAAATGGCTGTTCATGCCTTCTGCCCATATTTTAATTAGATTATATGTTTTTTGGTTGTTGAGTTTCATAAGTTCTTTATATTTTTTTGGATACTAACCCTTTATCAGATACATCATTTGCAAATATCTTCTCCCATTCTGTAGGTTGCCTTTTAGGTTTTTTTATTATTTATTTATTTGACAGACAGAGATCACAAGTAGGCAGAGAGGCATGCAGAGAGAGAGGAAGGGAAGCAGGCTCCCTGCTGAGCAGAGAGCCTGATGCAGGGCTCCATCCCAGGACCCTGGGATCATGACCTGAGCCGAAGGCAGAGGCTTTAACCCACTGAGCCACCCAGGTGCCCCTGCCTTTTAATTTTTGTTCATTATTTCCTTTGCTGTGCAGAAATGTTTTGTCTTGATGAAGTCCCGATAGTTTATTTTTGCTTTTGTTTCTCTTGCCTCAGGACACATCTACAAAGTTCCTACGGCCAGTGTCAAAGAGGCTACTTCCTGTGCTCTCTTCTAGGATTTTGACAGTTTCAGGTCTCACATTTAGGTCTTAAACCATTCTGAATTTATTTTTGTATATAGTGTAAGAAGGTGGTCCAGTTTCATTCTTTTGCATGTTGGTGTGCTGTTCTCCCAAAACCATTTGTTGAAGAGACTGTCTTTTTCCCATTGGATATTCTTTACTGTTTTGTCAAAGATTAATTGATCATATAGTGGTGGGTTTATTTCTGGGTTTTCTATTTTGTTCTATTGATCTATGTGTCTATTTTTGTGACTGTATCATAATGTTTTGGTTACTGCAGCTTTATAATATAACTTGAAGTCTGGACTTTTGATGCCTCCAACTGGGCTTTTCTTTTTGAAGATTGCTTTGGCTATTTGGGGTCTTTGTGGTTCTATACAAATTTTAGGATTGTTTGTTCTAGTTACATGAAAAATGCTGGTGGTGTTTTGATAGGGATTGCATTAAATGTGTAGACTGCTTTGGGTAGTTTGGACATTTTAACAATATTTGTTCTTCCAATCCATATACACAAGATGTCTTTCCATGTCCTTGTGTCATCTTCCATTTCTTTCATCAATGTTTTGTAGTTGTCAGAGTACAGTTATTTACCCCTTTAGTTAGGTTTATTTCTAGGTATCTCATTATGTTGGGTACAACTGTACAAGGGATTTTTTTCTTAATTTCTTCCTCTGCTGCCTCATTATTGGTATATAGAAAGACAACGGATTTCTGTACATTGACTTTGTATCTTGAGTGACTTTACCGAATTCATGTATCAGCTCCTGCAGTTTTTGGGTGGAATCTTTCAGATTTTCCATATAGAGTATCATGCCATGTGCAAATAGTGAAAGTTTCACTTGTTCCTTACTGATATGGATGCCTTTCATTTCTTTTTGTTGTCTGACTGCTGTGGTTAGGGCTTCCAGTATTATGTTGAATACATGTGGGAATGGATATCCTCGTCTTGTTCCTGATCTTAGGGAGAGAACTCTCAGTTTTTGCCCATTAAGGATGCTGTTAACTGTGGGTTTTTCATAGGTGGCCTTTATTATGTTGAGGTCTGTTCCCTCTAGCCCTACTTTGTTGAAGGTTTTTATCATGAATTGTTGTTATACTTTGTCAAATGCTTCTTCTGCATCTATTGAAATGATCACATGGTTTTTATCCTTTATTTTACTGATGTGATGTATCACAGTGATTGATTTGCAAATATTGAACCACCCTTGCAACCCAAGGAATAAATCCCACTTAATTGTGATGAATGATTTTTTAAAAATATATTGTTGGATTTGGTTTGGTAGTATTTTGGTGAGAATTTTTGCATCCATGTTCATCAAATATTGGCCTGTAGTTCTCTTTTTTAGTGGAGTCTTTATCTGGTTTTTGTATCTTGGTATCAGGGTAATGCTGGCTTCATAGAATGAATTTGGAAATTTTCCTTCTTTTTTTAATTTTTTGGAATAGTTTAAGAAGAATAGGTATTAACACTTCTTTAAATGTTGGTAGAATTGTCCTGTGAAGCTATCTGGTTCTGGACTTTGGTCTCTTGACAGTTTTTTGATGACTGATTCAATTTCTTTGCTGGTTATTGGTCTGCTCAAATTTTCTATTTTTTCCTGTTCCAGTTTTGGTAGTTTATATGTTTCCAGGAATTTATCCATTTCTTCTAGTTTTTCCAATTTGTTGGCATATAGTTTTTCATAATATTCTCTTAGAATTATTTGTATTTCCATGGTTTTGCTTATTATTTCTTCTTTCTCATTTGTGATTTTATTTATTTGAATCTTTTCTTCTTTTTTCTTTATAAGTCTCGATAGGCATTTATCAATTTTGTTGATTTTTTTTTCAAAGAACTGGCTTCTGTTTTCACTGATCTGTTCTACTGTGGTTTTTTGTTGTTGCTGTTTTTTAGTTTCTGTATCATTTATTTCTGCTGTAGTCTTTTTTATTTCCTTTCTTATGCTGATTTTAGGTTTTGTTTGTTGTTCTTTTTCCAGCTTCTTTAGGTGTATGGTTAGGTTATTTATTTGGGGTTTTTTCTTGCTTCTTGAGGTAGGCCCATATTGCTATAAACTTCCCTCTTAGAACTACTTTTGATGCATCCCAAATGCTTTGGACCTTTGTGTTTTCAATTCCATTTGTTTCCATATACTTTTATTTCTTCCTTTATTGTTTAGTAGCATGTTATTTAATCTGCATGTATTTGTGGTCTTTCCAGAGATTTTCTTGTGGTTGACTTCTAGTTTCATAGCTTTATGGTCAGAAAAGATGTATGGCATGACTTTGATCTTCTTGAACTTTTTGATGATTGTTTTGTGGCCTAATGTGTGATCTGTTTTGCAGAATGATCCATGTGCACTTTAAAGGATATGCATTCTGTTGTTTTAGCATGGAAAGTTCTGCATATATCTGTTAAATCCATCAGTTCCAGTGTGTCATTCAAAGCCATTGTTTTCTTGTTCATTTTCTGTTTAGATGATCTGTCCATTGATGTAAATGGGGTGTTCAAGGCCCCTATTTTTATTGTATTATTACTGATAAGTTCCCTTATGTTTGTTTTTAACTGTTTTATGTATTTTGGTGGTCCTACGGTAGGTGCATAAATGTTTACAATTGTTACAGCTTCTTGTCAGATTGTCCCCTTTACTATTATACAGAGGTTCTGAAATTTGAACAGAGGCTTGCATGATAAGACAAAGCCAGTCATGTGACAATCTTGGTGCAGAATATTCCAGGCAGAGGTTGAAGAGAGAGGCAAGGGATTTTGAGGGCAAGGGTGATAACTGGGACTTTGATTTAAATTGCATTATGAAGCCATCGGAAGGTGTAGAGGAGAATGACAATATCTGATTTTCACTTTAAAAAGATCATTCTCTGGCCAAAATTAGCAAGACAGGAAACAACATGTGTTGGAGGGGATGTGGAGAAAGGGGAACCCTCTTACACTGTTGGTGGGAATGCAAGTTGGTGCAGCCACTTTGGAGAACAGTGTGGAGATTCCTTAAGAAATTAAAAATAGAGCTTCCCTATGACCCTGCCACTGCACTACTGGGTATTTACCCCAAAGATACAGATGTAGTGAAAAGAAGGGCCATCTGTACCCCAATGTTTATAGCAGCAATGGCCACGGTCGCCAAACTGTGGAAAGAACCAAGATGCCCTTCAACGGACGAATGGATAAGGAAGATGTGGTCCATATACACTATGGAGTATTATGCCTCCATCAGAAAGGATGAATACCCAACTTTTGTAGCAACATGGATGGGACTGGAAGAGATTATGCTGAGTGAAATAAGTCAAGCAGAGAGAGTCAATTATCATACAGTTTCACTTATTTGTGGAGCATAACAAATAACATGGAGGACATAGGGAGATGGAGAGGAGAAGGGAGTTGAGGGAAATTGGAAGGGGAGGTGAACCATGAGAGACTCTGGACTCTGAAAAACAATCTGAGGGTTTTGAAGGGGCGGAGGTGGGAGGTTGGGGGAACCAGGTGGTGGGTATTGGAGAGGGAGCATGGAGCACTGGGTGTGGTGCAAAAACAATGAATACTGTTACGCTGAAAAAAATTTAAAAAAATAAAAAATAAAAATAAAAAGATCATTCTCAGGCTGCTGTGTGGGAAATGCATTGTGGAGCTAGGGTGGAAGCAGGGAGAACTTTTAGGAGGCTTTTGCAGTAGTTCAGGAAATGTTGGGATGTTAATTTGAAAGAAGAGATGTAGCCAATCAAAAGCTTATTAGGAAAGGAGTTGTCATAGTTATTTGTCATCTCTCCTATCCCCTGAACAGTGATTGCCACACCAGGTGCAGACACTTGACTACAATGATTGCTAGTCTTAGGAGATTAGTCTCAGCCCTAGATCACTTTAAAATGGATAAAGTTCAGCTCCACCTTGGTAGACCACAAAATAACCTGGTGAATCTTCAACCTACAATTGGCCACAGAAGACAAGAGGGATGGATGGTGTTCCCCAGTGTTAATTGACAAGGACCTTGAGAGATGCTAGCATGAGCGAGATAACAAATAATAAAATGAGATAGGTGGAAAAAGAGGGGAAAGACCAATCAAGAGGGACAGATACTGTATTCCCCTACAAGCTATGAGACCTATGGTTAAGCAAGTTAATATAATTCTCAGTGGTGGACAAAAGGGGAGTAAAAGAAAAGGATAAAGGAGTGGGAGAGAAGGAGGAAGCAGTCCCCTGTGAGGTCCTAAATGTGACCATTCTGAGAAATTAGGAGATGAACTGATAGGTGGAGCAGACTGTTACTCTGCAGTCCTGTTCTATTCACTTTCAATTCCCTCTTCTCCCACCCTATCTCCCAACCCATCATGGGTGTGACAGAATTTAAGATAGTTCAGGTGCTAGTTAGGCTTTAATTTTACACAGGAATTTACAGGTTACAAATAAGTGACTTGGTCGTCACACACATTCCACAAGGTAAGTTTTTTTTATTCTCATGTAACACATGAGGAAAATGAGGTCCAGAGAAGTGAAATGACTTATTCAAATGTCAGAACCAAGTTTATACTTTAGGCCTATGGAGCTCCCAATTTTATTGTATCCTAGTTTTTTCTCTGTGGGGACCCAGATAACCTAGACTGGGCCAGAACTATGAGTCCACTCTGCTTTGGATCCTGATCTTAGTGGCTGAGAATTTTACAGGGAAAGGTGAGGCATAAACTTCTACATCAGAGTGTTCTGCTACAGAGTGGAGGCTCTTTTTGTTTCCTGTTGTAGAACATATTCCCCGCACTTGGGGCTGTTCTGAACCCGGGAACCTAGCAGTTACAGAGTTAGCCACTCTGGAAAAGGACCAGGATTAATAGTGACAGTGTTCCAATCACTCATTCATTCATTCATTCATTCACTCCCTACAGGCTTTGTCAGGGCCAGCCCCTGTGCTAGGTATTCAGGGATTCAGACAAATTGGGCACATTCCCTGACCTTGAGCAAATCACAACCAAGTGGGTGGGAGGGGAAGCCACATGCAGAAATCATCACAGTTCCATGTAAGTGCTATTGGAAAGTATGAAACCTTGTGGATATCAGCAAATGGAGTGCTGGGAATGTAGATGCATTGTCAAGAGGGCCTTCATGAAGGAAGCAATATTTGGAACAGGTGTTAAAAGATGAATAGTTGGGATACCTGTGTGGCTCAGTTGGTTGGAGTTCTGCCTTCATCTCAGGTCATGATCCCGGGGTCCTGGGATCGAGCCCCATGTTGGGCTCCCTGCTCTGCGGGAAACCTGTTTCTCCCTCTCCCACTCCCCCTGCTTGTGTTCCCTCTCTCGCCGTCTCTGTCAAATAAATTAATAAAATATTTTTTTAAAAAGATGAATAGTTGTTTATGAGGCAGACAAGAGGGCAAAGAGCATGGCAGGTAGAAGAGCATAGAAAAGGCAAGGAGGAGCATCAGGGAAATACAAATCAAAACCACAATGAGATACCACCTCACACCAGTCAGAATGGCTAAAATTAACAAGTCAGGAAATGACAGATGCTGGCGAGGATGCGGAGAAAGGGGAACCCTCCTACACTGTTGGTGGGAATGCAAGCTGGTGCAACCACTCTGGAAAACAGCATGGAGGTTCCTCAAAATGTTGAAAATAGAACTACCCTATGACCCAGCAATTGCACTGCTGGGTATTTACCCTAAAGATACAAACGTAGTGATCCGAAGGGGCACGTGCACCCGAATGTTTATAACAGCAATGTCTACAATAGCCAAACTATGGAAAGAACCTAGATGTCCATCAACAGAAGAATGGATAAAGAAGATGTGGTATATATACACAATGGAATACTATGCAGCCATCAAAAGAAATGAAATCTTGCCATTTGCGACAACGTGGATGGAACTAGAGGGTATCATGCTTAGCGAAATAAGTCAATCGGAGAAAGACAACTATCATATGATCTCCCTGATATGAGGGAGAGGAGATGCAACATGGGGGTTAAGGGGGTAGGAGAAGAGTAAATGAAGCAAGATGGGATTGGGAGGGAGATAAACCATAAGTGACTCTTAATCTCACAAAACAAACTGAGGCTTGCTGGGGGGTGGGGAGTTGGGGGGGTTATTATGGACATTGGGGAGGGTATGTGCTATGGTGAGTGCGGTGAAGTGTGTAAACCTGGCGATTCACAGACTTGTACCCCTGGGGAAAAAAATATATTGTATGTTTATAAAAAATAAAATTAAAAAAAAAAGAAAAGAAAAGGCAAGGAGGTATAAAAGCATGTGATTTGTGCAAGCGTTTAGTCTGGCTGGAGAGCAGAGTAAGAAATGAGTCTGGAACAGTGGGTAGGGACCAGATTATGGACCTTGTAGTTCATGTGAAGGAGCTTGAACCTTATCCAGAGCCCACTGGCGAGCCATTGAAGGGGCTTAAAGAGAAGAGTACCATAGTCAGATTTATATTTCAAAATGTTATTTTATCTGTTGGGTGAAAAATAGATTGGGAATGGGACTGGGGGAGGTTAGACAAAACTAGAGACAGAGAGGCCGGAGAAGATTGCAGCAATGGCCTTTGGGACAGAAAAGGAGAGGACCAATATATGAACTATTTACATGGTAAAACCAAAGTCAATGACAGGATGTGGAAATACAAAAAAGGAGTCGAAGATGAATCCAAAGTTTCTGACCTATGCAACTGTTTGGAAAACAGGGCTTAACTGAGGTCAGGAAGGGAGGAAAAGGCATGGTTGGGGGGAGGGGGAAGGGGAATCTTCCTTTTGTAATGAATCACGGTTTTGAACTTGTTGGATTTGAGGGGTCTGTGGAGAATCTGCTCAGAGCTGTCCAGAAGGCACTGTGGTAGAACCACAGATGCAAAGTCCCACAGAAGCAGATGTAGTCCCTGCCCTTCAAGGAGCTTCCAGTCTAGTGGGTAATAAAAAGACAAATCAGGAGTTTTTGAGAGAAACAGGGAATCATGTTGAAAGTGTGAAAAAGAGAGAACACGAGCTAAAAAGGGGATGGGAACAGAAAGCTTGCTGCTGGGTGAGAAGGTGGGAGGTCTGAGTGGGGTGGTTTGGAGACAAGTTGCAAAGGCAGACCTTGTCCAAACCTGAGGAGTCCTCAGCCATAAGCGGCAGAGATGGACCTCACTCTCTCCAGCAACTTCTCTGCTGGGCCTACAAGTCCTGTGACCAGCCCTTGCCCTGCTATCTGAGGGCAAGCCTGGAGACTATTCAAACCTTATTTGCCTGGTTTCTCTGCTCCCCCTGGCCAGCCCTGTGCCTCAGGCCCAAGCTTGGGGCCAGTCATGAGAGCACGTTCTTCACATTCCAGCCTCCCCCAGCCCTATCAGCTAGGCCACACAGAACCCTATTCACAGCCTGCCCCTCCTGGCCTCCAGAGTGGGCCCTCACCACCTCCGCCCAGCCCCAGCTGGTGTTTTGTCAACACAGACTGTGGCCACTGTGGGAAGCAGGGTTTTCTGATTCCTCAAGAGCTGACATCTCTGCATCTTAGGGTTTCTCTGCTAGGATGGGGTGCAGTGGATCTGGCCAGTGGTATGTGTCTGAGTATGTATGTATGTCCTATACACTCAGTCAAGTCCCTCTAGGCTAGGCCCAGAATAGGGGCTGTGTGGAGCTGGACACAGGGGTGGGTAAGACAAAGGCTGGGTCCTTAGAGGAGCACGGAGTCCAGTATGGAGACATCTGGGTAATGAAAGGCATTGTGTGGGCAGAGTCTGGAGTCATCCTGCCACCAGGTCCTAAATTGGATCATTGGTGTCATGATACCACTTTTAAACCCCATCCTGGAGGCCTGGGGACATGTGCTCCTGTTCAGGGTGTGGTGTCTGTTGAGAGAGGGTGCTACAGCCCGAGGGATGCCAATCTCTTTCCTGGAAAGAGGAAAGGAGACCTAATTTAGAGTAAGACTGACCCACACAGGCATTCTGGGCCTGACCATGTGCCTTCGACCAATTCTTTGCTGGTCCTCCAATTCTTTGTTGCCTATAATGATAGGTGAGTCCTTCATAATTCTCATTCTCCCATCACAGGGAGGAGGGCAAGGGACAATCCCAGCTGGGAAAGGGCAATAGAAGACATGATTTCTATATCTTTGTAGAACAGAGTCTGGGACAGCCTTGTGAGGAATCTCCAGAGGGTCTACTTCCTTTGTGCCCTCTGTGAGGGTACAAAGTGTCCTATGCTTGCTAGGAGTGTGGCCCTAGAAAGCCTGACTGTCTTTTCCTAGCCACCAGAACTATGGTGGCCTCATATCTACTCACCTCACCAATCCCCCAAGGAAGTATCTGACCTGTAGCCTCAGGAATGCTGATTTGTGTATCATTTTATAACTCCTCCCACGACAGCAATTCTTGCTGCCTTGAACTCTTTTCACCTTAATTCCTTCCTGCCAGTTGTGGAAGGGCCTCCTTTCCTTCTCTCTCACTCCCCATTTCTCACCCGGTCAGCAGGGCTGTTCCAGGCCCAGCCCTTTGCCTTTGGGACTCTTTCTGTCCTTCTGTCCTTCCTTCCTGTCCTTCTGTCTCCACAGCAGACGAGAGAGAGCCAGGGAGGAGAGTGAGTTCACAGCTGCAACCCCCAGGGGTTCTCTGGATAATCTCAGGAATGTCATATCTCTAAGGCTTGACTTTCCCACCAGCCAACAGGGACCCTTCTTCCTGCCCAGAGCTTGAGAGTCCTTCCAGGAGAGGGGCCTTGGATGGAGTGAGTGCAGGGAAAGACTGAAGAGGAGAGACACAGTAGTTCCAGGATGGAGCAAAGCCTTTTTTACAGACTCTACATCTAGTTCAACAAGGGGTTGGAGTAGGGGTGGGGAGAAGAGAAGAAAGGAGTCACCTAAATAGCCCATTTCCTGAGCCTTGGGGTAGTAACATCAGGTTTTCTACCATCTTCACTTCTAGAGGATGTTCCTAAATCCAGGCTCTCCTCAAGCAGGTAAATCTTATTTTTTCAGACAAGGAAACTCAGAGCACAAACCATAGGTCCAGTATCACCTAGAACATCCAATCAACCATCTTCAAATTTAATTCAGATTTACTGAGCTCCTACTGTATGGCAGGCCCTTCCATATATGTAATTATTGTAATCAATTTAAGTAAAGAATATCCTCCCCATGTGGTACTTGAGGAAACAGGGGCTTGGAGAGGGGAAGTAGATGCTGACCTGGGCTAGAAGATTAGTGTCCCATTTCCAGCAGCTACTGGATTATGTCATTATACCATATTCTTCTCCCAAGCTCCAAGGGTGACCCAGCCCAGGGCAGAGAAGAGTCCAGGGAAAGTCAGCCCACACCAATTTGCAGGACGTCAAACCCCATTCCCCAAGTGCAGGGCTTCCTTTCTTCTGCCCCTTGGCAACCCAAGCCTTGGAACTGCCAGTTGAAGTGGACTCCAAGGTCCCAGGTTGCAGCAGCAGCAGCAGCTTGAGGGGTGGGCCAGAGAGCTGGGGTCAAGGAACTCCACTCCTCCACCCCTCTGTGAAACCTCGACCCCACATCCCAGCATAGGCCACTGGAGCTGCTGCTCCCTTTTATTGTTCCTAGTAACTTGGAAATGCAGGCCAGGCCATGGCTCCCAGAGTTTGCCAAGCCTCCAGCTGTTCTCAGGCCCTGCTGGCTGCTGGGAGGACCAACCTCCTGCACAGGCTCATTTTCCTGAGCCTGAGTTCCCTGCCCCTTCCCCAGGGACCTTGAGTAGACATCACTGACATTTGGAGAGCAGTTTTGCTTTCCATTTTGCTTGGAAGTTGAAAGAACTATATATGAAAAATGATGAGAGTGAAAGAGCTGGAATGACTCTCAGAGATAAACCGGTCTAACATAGTCACTTTATAGGTGCAGAAACTGAGCAGAGATTACATAAACATGGTGGATAGAACATGGACTTTGGGCCTGGATTACATGGGTTTAAAATCCCAATAATAGTTGTGTGATCTTGGGTTGGTTTTCCTAAGTTTTTTTTTTTTTCTGTGTTTCAGTAAAATGAGGATGATGCAAATAACCACCTTGTAGTTATTGTGATGATAAACTTCGTTAATATATGTGAAGGGCATGGAACAGTGTCTACCACATAATGTGTTCTCTGTAAATGTTAGCTAATAACTTCCTGTAGTACTTTGGAGGGGAAAAAAAACAAACCTGACATTGCCAATCTGCAACCTTTTCCATTTACTTCTGTCTTCATCAGCCATATTGTCAGATATGTCTTCCACCCCCACGAGCCCCCAACTCATACTCCTTTTGGTGCCAATGAAACTAAAGGTAAAGTAAGAATTAGTGTCCAAGACATAAGTCAAAGTCAAAGTTTTGCTTCCCACTCCATCTCACCTCCCCTGTGCCTACCTCCATCTCTCCCAGTTCTCAGAACAAATATTGTCCAATCTCTTGATGACTTGATCAAACAGTATCAATTCTGCTGAAATGAGCAACTGGGAGAGAGGAACCAGGGTTAATAGTTCAGATCAGGCAAGTTCTGGAGGTCCCTATCTCCATCTCCAGTCTGGGCCCACTTTTAAGATGGTTCTGGCTATGCTGTTGCAGGAAGTACCTGGGACCCCAGCTTAGCCATTCCTTTGCCTTGAAGACTAGATGGGAATTGTCATGCACTGGTGCTAGATAGACTAAAATTGTTAAGTGAACAGTTTAATACCTTGGCATTTTCTGGACTGAATCAGTCATACCCACCAACAGGGCACTTGGGGATTGTGAGTATGAAAAACTCTCATTTTATATCCACTAGACAGTAAGTTCCATGAGGTTAGAGGCCCACAGCTGTTTTGTTAACCCTTGTCTATCTCCTCAGGGCCTGACACAGACCCTGAATAAATATTGCTTGGTAATGAGTGAAGGAATGAATTCCTCAAGACTGTGCCCAGTTCAAGGAAACTTCCCATTTTCTTCGATAACAATAAATAAACATGTCAACAGGCCTTGCCGTCATTATTTCATGTGATCCTCACTACAAGCTCGTGAGGTAAGAGTTATAATTTTCCCCAGTGTACAAATAATAAAAATGGTTAATGCTCACTAACTGGGTGCCAGGTGCTTTATATACGTTAATGCAGTTAAGCCTCATAACAACTTTATGAAGTGGGTACTACTATCACCTCCATTTCACAGAACAGGAAACTAAAGCTCAAAATGGTGAAGTGCTTTTCTCAAAGTCACACAGCTCACACAGCTAGCAAGTTGTGGCTCAGAGAGTAAAGGGCTTGACTCCATGTTTTGTTATTTTAGAGACCCTGTTTTTTTTTTTTTTTACTGCATCAAGAGCACCCTCAGTAAAGTTGAACTCCCCACCCAAATTTGACCTCTGCTCTCATTTTGACCCCTGCTCCCATAACTATCCACACTCAATTTCTATATCCAGGCCAAGCCCCCTGGCTCTGTGCCTCCTCTTTCTCGGGTCTCCAAACTTACTCCTCCTTGAAGAATCCTCCCTACTCTTTTCCTCCGTGGATCATCTCTTCAGATTCTGATCCAATTGTGCACCTTCTATGTGTTGGGCTTGTATACACATTATTTCATTGGCAATTCCACTAAGTCTGATCCACTGAGGAGAGACGGCTTGCCCAAGACCACTCAGCTTAGATATGGCAGAGCTGGGCATTACATCCAAGCCAGTCTGACTCCATGTCCAGTGTTCTTTCTGCACATCTGCTTTCTGTTCTGAGTCAGAAATCTCCTCCCAGAAAGCTTTCTAGATCACCCAGAAACCAACTCAAAACTCTCTTTAAGTCCATGTGTACCAATAATGTTAGCACACCTCTTCTTTTACTTCAGACTATTGATTTGGGTCTCACAAATACGTGACATATGCCAGCAACTTGGCGATTTACCATTAGCCACACAGGGGCAAACCATAGTGTGGATTTTTCACCTATGTCAGGAGCCAGTACCTACCACTCAAGTTGACTAAACTGTGAAACTGCAAAGAGAGATTCTGAAGGTGAAGACTCCTCCTATGGAGTATAAGGCCTTGCCCTGCACTTGTTAAGTGGCTTTCCCATGACCTGAGAGTATGTCATAATTCTTTTCTTTGAATCCAGTAATTGAGAGGTGACTATATGTACAAGTCTCAGATGTACAGGTGTACACCTACCACACACACACACACACACACACACAGACAGACACACTGGTTAAGGGACCCGTGACAGTGTCCTCAGATGAAATAGGCTGTTTGAGGGGTGCCTGGGTGGTGCAGTCAGTTAAGCATATGGCTCTTGGTTTCTGCTCAGGTCATGATCTTGGAGTTGTGATATTAAGCCCCAAGTCGGGCTTCATGCTCAGTGGGGGGTCTGCTTTGGACTCTTTTTCTCTCTCTCACTATCTCCCTCCCTCTGCCCCCTTTCTCTCTCTCAAATAAATAAACAAACCTTAGAAAAAAGAAACCGCCTATTTGAAGAGGTGGTGAGCTCTACATCACTGGAGGCATGCAACAATATCTGGCCATCTTTTTGGCAAGATGTGCTAGGACTCCTACATGGAATGTGGGACTGCCATCCAGAAGCATTTAAGAGTTTCTATACATTCATATCCTCTCCTGAATTCTCTACACTCCTTCCTGCCTCTCCCACAATGAGTACACACTACATGTGGCAAATTGGTCTTCCTTGGGACAATAAGGACAAAGGCCTGGAAAAGCAGAGACATCCTGGATGCTGGGAGTACAACAGCTGAATCACCCATTTCCCATCACAGTTTCACCCCATATTCTGCCAGGCTGATTCTGCAAAAAGACTGGGAAGTTGTGAATTGGCCTGGGGACAGAAAGAGCCCCAGGGGTGAAGAAGCACACATGAGTATGTGTGCTCCCGTGAGTGTATGTAGATACATAAATAGGAGCAGGCGGAGGGAGTGTGAAAGCACTCACCCATATGAACAGGTACCTAAGAGCCACATACAAGTCCCATGTACACTCTGGCAGTGCATTCACAGGACAGGGTGCTTGAGAATATGTCCTTGGGTGAATCGGGGGGGCCCTTGTGCACCTATGCGCTCATATGCATGACTAAGTATGTGAGTATAGTGACTGGGGAAAACTGGTGTCGCTTGTTGGACCATGACTGAACGGCTAAACTCTCTGAGGCTTCCCAGTTTACAAAGGACTTTTCTGTCCATAATTTGCTTTGCCTCCTGGGTGAGATATGGGTATTACCATGTATGCTTATGTGTACATGTATATGTGATATGTGTGTAAAAGTCACACCTGGTATTGCCCTTAGATTCTACTGCAGACAAGTTGTGTTTGGATTTTGCCGCAGTGGAAGGAAGGAGATTATGGTCTATTACATAGACCATGTGTGGACTCAGCTGTGTCCTGGCTGCCCCCCTTCCCTGTGACCTTGAGCATGTATCTTTCCATTTTGGGTCTCATCTGTAGTTTAGAGGGAGGGAAGGGGGAGGAACAGGTGACCTCTGGGGATCTTTCCATCTCTGGTATTTTATGACTATCTGTTCTAAGAGAAAAGAATTGAGATACAGCAGAATTGACCCTCTCAAAGTCACCTACGGGTAGGTCATGGCTGAGATGGAGCTCCAGTCAGATTCTTCACCTTCCAGGTCAGTGCCCTCCAAGAAAAGATATGCCCACCTGATACAAAGAGAGTTCCATGAGGGGGATCCAAATGCTCATCATTTTTTTATGTGCATTAACACCATGCTGGGTGCTGGAAGGGAGCACAAGGACACATCAAAGAAGGAGTTCTATGTGGTGTGTGCACGTGTGAGTGTGAGTGTGAGGCTGAAGTACGGACTCATATGTATGTGTGGTCGTGGTAAGATGCCTCTGATACCTTTCTGGGCCCTGCTGGCCTCTGGGGAAGAAACATCAGATGTATATGGAACTATTTATATTGGGTTAATCTCACATCCTTCAAAGGTCTTATCCTTAGGCTGCCTCTAATCCCAGCGCAGCTCAAGCAGTCCCGGGCCCTGGCCTGGTGTTTTGCTACCTTCCCAGTATCCCTGGCTTCTGAGATGGCACCCCTCAGCTCCCACATGGGTTTCTTCTGGCTCTAAATTCAGGCAGGGCCAGAATATAGGGTGCTGAAGGGAAGTTGTGGCTAAGGAGCAGATAAGACCTGAGATCTTAACCTTGGAGTTTCCAAGTAGAGAATAATCCTTGTTCTTTGCCTCAGTGCCCCCGGTGTACAGTTTGGAACTATGCTTCCAACAAGTTATGTGTTGACCACCTACCCCATGCTAAACACCTTAAAGACACAACCTCCCCAAATCCTCATGGCATCTCTGTAAGGCGGGCACTGATTTGTATCATTTTTTTAAGATAAGGAAACAGATGCTCAGAGAGGACTTGCTCAAAGGCACAAAGCTAGTGTGTGTGTGTGTGTGTGTGTGTGTGTGTGTGTGTGTGTGTGTGTATCAGGGGGATGGAATTCAAACCTAAGTTTCTCTGCTTCCACCCCCATTCACACCTCTTCAGCTGATGGAGAACACCATATGGTATGGGAAGATAGGGGGCTCGGTTTCTCTGTTAGGACCACAAGAATTTTGAATGAGACAATATAAAAGATCCCTCTCAGCTATGGCCAGCTTGGCTACAGTCATGCCCCCTTCCGCAGTCAGGTCTCCCATAGTCAGGCGACTGCTCACAAGGAACCTGGCTCAGAAAGTGAGGGTGGCTCAGCACAGCCCATGCCCCTGACCAGGCTTAGAAGCCCAAACGGCCTGCCTATCTGACTGGGACCTCAAAGCAGTAGCATTGGCAAAGCAGCACGTAGGTGGGTGTGGCAGGCTGCCTCTTAACCCTGAGATATAACATCTGCCACAGCCCTGTGTGTGGGCGTGTGTGTACATGTACCTTTGTGCCATGTGCACACTTTTGTACATCTACGTGATTTTGCATACATGTCTAGGTCTGTGTGTGTCTGCATGCTTGTGCAAGGGAAGGTGTCTCTTTGTGTACCTGTGTGCCTGTCTCTGTATGTGTATGCAGGCATATGTGCATGAGTTTATGTAATTGGGGATGTGCACTGTGCGTGAACATGTACATGTATGTGTTTGTCTTGCTATGCATGTGTGTGCACACTTGAATGGTGTGTCTATGCACATTAGTGTGTAATTATAAACACACACACATGGGTACATCCTGTGTTTGTGGGCATGCATGAGTGTGTGTGTGTGTGTGTGTGTGTGTGTGTGTGTATGTATGCTATTGTCTGGGACAGGGATAGAGGTCTCCAAGCCTTTTGGGGGACTCTCCTGTCCTAACAATTTCTAAGAGGCTGACATGGGCAGGAAGTGTTAGCTGGGAGTCTGAAAGACTGAGGTAATGACTGCAAAGTGATTTCAATCCCTGCCAAGCACCCAGAATTGTTAGCTGGAGTAGAGGACAGTGGTACCAATCAGATGTCAAATCTCAGACATTTTTGCTTCCCCCCAACATTCCCTTTACCATTATCCATCTCCCATCCTCTCCTCCCCACCCAGCCTCATTGCTATCACATCCACCTTCCTAGCCTCGGCATCATCACTTGGGCCTTTCCACACCAGAGTGGAAGACTGCTGGAGTGCATTTCTTTTCTTTTTTTTTTTTAAGATTTTATTTATTTATTTGACAGATAGAGATCACAAGTAGGCAGAGAGGCAGGCAGAGAGAGAGGGAGAAGCAGGCTCCCTGAGGAGCAGAGAGCCCGATGCGGGGCTCAATCCCAGGACCCTGGGATCATGACCTGAGCTGATGGCAGAGGCTTTAACCCACTGAGCCACCCAGGCGCCCCTGGAGTGTATTTCTTAAAAGTGTCCATTGAATTATATCCCTACTTTACTGAAATCCTCCCAATCCCTTAAGACAACAGACTCTGGACTTCAGAATTTCATAGATGAGGAAGACAATTTTTAAATAAACAGATAAGGGAACAGACTGCTACAAACTTTTTATTTGCTCATATTTTAAAATCTCTTGCTCTTGAATCCCACCCCATCAGAAGAACGTAATAATCCCTAAATAAAGAACAGTCTTTTGAATTGAATTAATTTAGCTTTCTGAAAATTGTACATTATTCCCACTTTTCTTCCATTTCACCGCAGATGGGTGAAAATCTCATTTAGGACCCCCCACTAAGTGAAGACCACAGCCTCATGGATCAATTGCAAACCCTACAGGAGGCAGCCCCATTCCCCCTCTCTAACTTCTCTCCCCTCCGACCCTGTACTTGAGGGATGCCACGAAAGCAGCCCTCCCCTAAACTCACCACCATCTGACTGCCTCCAGACTCTTGCTCACAAATGTCCCTCTGCCAGGCATGCCTGGAATGCCCTTCCCCGATTTTTGGATTGACAAAGTCTTCTCCTCCTTCAAGCCACAGGCTCAGCCCAAATGTGACCTCTGGCGAAACCTTCCCAAGTCCCTTCTGGTGGAAGTGATTTTTCCTTCCAAGGGTCCCAGCCTTCCCTCAGTCAGGCTAGTTAGTTAAAAGTTTCCCTCCTGAATTAAATTGTGGGAAGCTACACAGTCTCAAGAGAGGTATGGGCTTAAGAATTCAGATCCTAACTCTGTCAGGCATAGCTGAGTGATCTTCCTTGATCTTTTTACAGTGTCCCTTCTGCATCTATAAGAACAGGAAAACAATGGTTTTGGTGAAGATTACCACCACAGTTAATAAACTGAAAGTGCCTCTGTCCGATATATAGCAGATACTAAATAAATATCAGTTCCTAGGATCTTGAGAGCAGAAATTATGCCCTGCAAATCGCCGTGGGTCCTGTTGTGCTCATGTATTCCTCATGCCCAGGATACAGTAGGCACTCAACAAATATTTACTGACCAACTATCCAGCATAGTGTCTATCACTACTGGTGCTTGATAAAGATCTGTCACTTTTCTTTCCTCATCTTTGAGGACAGAAGTCATGTCCCTTTTTGTCTTCATGGAACTCCTATGGCGCCTAACACAGAGCTTGATATATGTTGATGGAAATTAATAATAATAATCATAATAATAGTTACTGTTACTCGTATGGATGCTATATGCAAGGCATCATGCTAGGAACTTAACACGCATTATCTCTTTTATTTGCAAACATTTCATGTATAAACAATAATACCAACCTCATCACCTTATAGAGGTTGGTACCACTACTGGCTTCATTTTAAAGCTGAGGAATCTGAGGCTCAAAGGGGTTAAGAATATTGCCTTTGTGGCAAGGCCTGGGAAGCAATGGAGGCAGGTTTTATGATAGTCGTCAGCTAGTCGACTTATTTTCATGGGAAAACAGCAGACATTTACAGAGCTGGTTAAAGTGACAGAAGCAAGATTTGAATCAATTCTTTCCAGCTCCAAGCTAGTCTCAGAAGCCCAACTGCCTTCCCGCTGGGACTCAGTGGTCCCCAGCTGCCTCCTTCCTCTCTGAGCAGCAAAGCAGGCTGGGTCTGTGCAATCACTTACCTTCACTTTCCTGAAGCAAGCCCAGAAAACATCCAGCAGAGGCATGGTGGGGTGCAGGGAGCTGGCCTGCTGGGCACAGGCCTTTTTCTCTCTAGGGACTAGACTGGAGAGGATGCTTGCCTCCGTGAGAATCAGCCCCGGCCCTGCGCTCCATCTGCTGCACCAGTGCACCAGCAAGGAGAGAGGAACAGAGCAGCGGCTGCTGGCCTGAACTCAGCTTGCCTCCTCTTCAGGCGCCTCCCAGAGGGCCCCAGGGAGGGAAGGTGGGAGGGAAGGAGGGAGAGAGAGGCTAGCTAAGGAGGAGGGACCAGGAGGCGGGTCACTGATTCAAACTCGGCACCGTTAACCGGTTGGCTGGGAGTGGAGAGCAATGCCAGTCGAAATTCCTTGAACATTATAGTTCCCAAGCTTGGAGGAGTCTGTCCTGCCTGCTGGCTCCCCCGTCACTCTGCCACCTGCACTCTGGCATGCATGCCTTCTTGCCTCCTGCTGAATGACACACCAGCTCTCCCTGGGGGTCTCTGTGTACAACCAAAACCACACAGGGGCTGTGGAAAGAGTGCCAGGAAAGAGCCCAGGGAGGCCAACAGTCAACCCAAGCAGAACCTAGGCAACTGTGAAGACAGCTGGTTGAAGCAGAAAAGCTATGAGCCTGGGAAACTTTTTCAGCCAGGAGACTCTGGGTCCCTGGGTCATTCTCATTCTCCAACCCCCACTCTCAAGTTAAGAATCGTGAATCACTCTGGCACCCTGGGATGGCACTTTCGTTTTTGGACCTCAGTTTTCCCGGCTGTGCAGTGAGAGGCAGGGTCACAGTTGTCTAAGTTCCAGGTCTTTTGTATGACTCCCGTTTGGGGTTAGGTACTGGGCAAGTCTAGAAGAAACTGCATTCTGGACAATAATTACAGCTCCTCTTAGACCTCCTGTGCTGCCTGTAAGAAGTCAGGTAGTGTTCCAAAGAGAATCTGAGTCCACAAAGGCCATTTCATTGATCTACCTGCCTCAGGCCATCGTAACTCTCTCCTACCTTGGATCATCCAGGTGTATGCCCTTTTCTGAACATCTGAGGAGATGATTAGCTTTCCTCCTTCATCTATTTCCATGCTCAGAAACCTGAGCACTCCAGGCTGAACAGATCCAGAAGTTCAGCTTGGAATCTGAACTTGAACCTCCTGGAAACACTGAAGTCAGTTCTTTCAACAAAAATAAAGTTGGCACCAGACAGTTCTAGAGGCTTTATGGGCAGGAAGCCATTAAGAAGCAGTGATTCTCCCTTCCCCTAAGCCTCAGCAGGCAGGGTGCTGTGGCTGGCAGCCAGAAGGCTCCTAGGAACTCCATGGCAAAGAGCCAGGCATGAATCTCTGGGGGCATGTGTCATCACAAGGCCCAGAATAACTTACTCCCCCTGACCTCACTTCCCTTTCAGAGACCCCAGCTGTTCGGGCAAAGGACCAAATCCTGGGACTCTCTGAGGACGCCACTGCTTCTTTGAGGACTTTCTTCATTAGCAGTTTGGTCCAGAGGTTTGTCCCAAGAGTCTGTGAGAATCTTTCCAGCTCTGCTTACAATTTACTCTGTGGCCCTCTGTTTCCCCATTTGTCTCCTGGGGAGGTTACAATAACTGATCCCTCATCTTCTCTCTAGCTCTGGCCTCTGTGGTGCCTCAGATGTCTGCTCTGTTGGGCCCTGTCAGGTTGACAGTCAGCCATAGACAAGACAACTGGCTCCTTCCCGCTCACCTCCCACTGGACACAGTCTTATAAGATAAAGCCCCTTGCACGGGGTGGGAGAGTAACATGAAGTCCCAGAGCAGAGTAGTGTTCCCTCTTCTGAGAATATGCCCTCTTCCCCCACAGCCAGGGACCTAAGGATGGAGAACCATGAACCAACTTTTTGAGGAGAGGCTGAATGGCAGGAGAACAGACCTCCAAGGATGGCCACATGACCTCTTGCTCCCTGGAGTCTATCTCCTTCTTTAGATTCAGGCTACTGGGAGGAAGGGGCTTTGGACATTTACTCTAGAGGCAATTGTGCACAAAACAGTGACCTGAGAGACCAGGAGATTGGTTTCAGTTCTGGGCTTCTCACACCAGTTTAGCTTTGAGGATATTAGAAAACAGTGTTAAGCCCATGAACTCTGGAGGTAGACTGCCTGGATTCAAATCGCAGCTTTGTTACTTTCTAACCGGGTGACCTCGGGCTTGCTATGGCTTTAGTTTTCCCAATTGTAAAATGGAGAATAATAGCAGCACCTATCTACTTGGGAGGTTTAAGTTAAATGAGTTAAAGCATTTAGTATAGATTTAGTATCATGCCTGGCATAAAGTAAATTCTCAATAGATGTTATTTGTTATTATTGAAGAATCTACGGCTTTGGGACCAGACAGACTTAGATCTGAATGCTGGTTCTGTTACTTTCTAGCAGGGTTCCCTTAGGAAACACACTTCACTTCTCAAAGCCTGGTGCCTCATCCATGAACTGTGGGTTCACTGTTTACATAAGGGGGCTACTGTCAGGTGTCAATGAGATAATACCTATTTATACTTAGCACGCTCAGCACATAGTAGGTGTTCAATAGCTATTAGTTCCCTTGCTCTCTCTCTTCCTCTCCTGGATGTTCCTGACTCTCCCTGCTTCTGGTAAAGCATCATCCAAACCTGAGTTCAGATCTATGCCCAGCTACTTTTTGACTGTGTACCCACCTAAGGCCAGTCACTTTGTCTCCAGGACTGTTTCCCTGGCTGTAACATGAGAATGAGGATAAAAATATTTACTCACCTCCTAGCCTTGGAATGGGGGGCATGAAGAACCTGACATGTACTGGGTTCTCTCAGTTAACATGAATCCTCCCTCCTCTCTTTCTTCCTTCTGCCTCCTACACTCCATAAGGAGTCTGAATCTATGGGTGCCTCCCTTGCCTCACACCCAATACCTCCCAAGATCAGTATAGCAGACATGAAGCCTGCTTTCTTTCGTGGTGGTTAGGGGGTGGTCATTGGGAGGAAGTCAGGGAAGGGGGTTGGAGTTATAGAAAGTGCAGCATTTTGGGCAGGGAGACAAGCAGGTTGTGGGGAGGGGGGCTATCTATCACATTAACATTCACCAGGCCAGCTGCTCTATTTCCTTACCCAGGAAGTGGCACTGCCTGTGATAGGGTGTCTTGTTTAAGGCCAGAATCACCAGTCCAAGCCAAGGAACCCAGGTGAAGGAGAAGAAAATCTTGGTATGGTTGAGACCTGTGAGTTAGGAAGAATGGATTTCCTCTCAAGGTAATTGTGTCCGTCCTCCTGCCAGATATTGAGCAGATCACAGCTGGAACCACTGGAAGGACAAGGCTGTACCAAATGAAGACAGGAAGTCAGAGACATACCAGAACAGCCATTCTCAAACTTGCTCTCCAGACACTTTTCCACTATTAAAAGTTATTAAAGACCAAAAATTTTATTTATGTGGGCTGTATCTATGGATATTTACCATATTAGAAATTAAAACCGAGACATTTAATTAATATTTATTGATTTATTTATTAATTTAAGAAACATTCTTAAGGGACGCCTGGATGGCTCTGTCAGTTGAGCATCTGCCTTCGGCTCAGGTCATGATCCCAGGGTCCTGGGATCAAGTCCCACAATGGGGGTCCTTGCTCAGTGGGGAGCATGCTTCTCACTCTGCCTGCCACTCTCCCTGCTTGTGAGCATTCTCTCTCTCTCTGACAAATAAATAAATAAAATCCTTAAAAAAATAGAAAAAAACATATTTAGAATTTAGACATGTTAACATAAATGACATATTTTAGAACATGTCTGTATTTTACTTCATTTCATTTTAACTCCAGTTAGTTAACATTGAGTGTTATATTAGTGTCAAGTGTACAATACAGTGACTCAACAATTCTATACATCACCATGTGCTCATCACAAATGTGCTCCTTAATCCCCATCACCTACTAAACCTATCCCCCATCCCCTTCCCTCTGGTAAGGATCAGTTTTTTCTCTATAGTTAAGAGTCTGTTTCTTGGTTTGTCTATCTCTCTCTTCTTTTTTCCCTTTTGTTCATTTATTCATTTCTTAAATTCCACATATGAGTGAAATCATTTGGCATTTGTCTTTCTCTGACTGACTTGTTTTGCTTCGCATTATGCTATAGGTCTCTCCATGTCCTTATATATAGCAATATTTCATTATTTTTAATGGCTGAATAATATTCCATTATATATACATATATGTATAAGTATATGTGTATATATATATATATATACACACACACACACACACACACACACATCCCTTCTTCTTTATCCATTCATCAATTAACGGACATTTGAGCTGCTTCCACATCTTGATTATTATAAATAATGCTACTATAAACAGGGGTTCAGGTATCTCTTTGAATTAGTATTTTTGTATTCTTTGGGTAAATACCCAGGGGTGTGATTCCTTCATCATAGGGTAGTTCTATTTTTCACCTTTTGAGGAACCTCCATACTGTTTTCCAGAGTGACTACACCACTTTGCATTCCCATTAACAGTACAAGAGGGTTCCTCTTTCTCCACATCCTCACCAATACCTGTTGTTTCTTGCGTTGTTTGCCCATTCTGACAGGTGTGAGGTGATATCTCATTGTAGTTTTGATTTGCATTTCCCTGATGATGAGTGATCTTGAGCATTGTTTCACGTGACTTTTGGCCATCTGGGAAATGTCTATTCATTTCTTCTGCCCATTTTAATTGGATTATTTGTTTTCTGGGTGTTGATTTGTATAGGTTCCTTATATATTTTGGATACTAACATTTATTATTGGATATGCCATTTGCAAGTATCTTCTTTCGTTCTGCAGGTTGCCTAAAAGTTCTGATGATTGTTTTCTTTGCTGTGCAATTTATTTTTGCTTTTATTTCCCTTGCTCAGGAGACATGTCTAAAAAAAATAATAATGCTGCTCTGGCTGATGTCAGAAACCATACTGCCTATGCTCTCTCTAGGATTTTTATGTTTTCAGGTCTCACATTTAGGTCTTTAACCCACTTTGAATATATTTTTATATATGGTGCAAGAAAGCTATCTAGCTTCATTCTTTTGCAGGTTGCTCTTCAGTTTTCCCAACACCATTTGTTGAAGAGACTGTCTTTTTCCCACTGGATATTCTTTCGGGTTCTGTTGAAGATTAATTGATCATAGAATTGCAGGTCTATTTCTGGGTTTTTGACATTATGTTCTATTGATCTATGTGTCTGTTTTTTGTGCCAGAACCATACTGTTTTATTTACTAATGTAAATGTAATATGACTTGAAGTCCAGGATTATAATGTCCCCTGGTCTGCTTTTCTTTTCCAAGATTGCTTTGGTTACTCAGGTTACTCAGGGTCTTTTGTGGTTCCATACAAGTTTTAGGATTGTTTGTTCTAGCTCTGTGAAAAAATGTTGTTGGTACTTTGATAAGGACTGCATTCAATATGTGGATTGTCTTGGGTAGTATAGACATTTTAAACATATTTGTTCCTCCAAATCATGAGCAAGAAATGTTCCATTTCTTTGTGTCATCTTCAATGTCTTTCATTAGTGTTTTATAATTATCAAAGTACAGATCTTTCAACTCTTTAGTTAGGTATATTCCCAGCTATCTTACTGTTTTTGGTATAACTGTAGATGGGATTGAATCCTTAATTTCTCTTTCTGCTTCTTCATTATAGGTGTATGGAAATGCAACAGATTTCTGTACATGATTTTGTATCCTGTGATGTTACTGAATTTGTGTATCAGTTCTAGTAATTTTTTGATGAAGTTTTTTGGGTTTTATAGTATCATGTCATCTGCAAATAGTGAGTTTCACTTCTTCCTTGTTAATTTGGATGCCTTTTATTTCTTTTTACTGTATGCTTGCTGTGACTAGAACTTCCAATACTCTATTGAATAAATGTGGTAAGAGTAGACATCCTTGTTTTGTTCCTGACCTGATGTTAGCTGTGGGTTTTTCATAGATGGCCTTTATTATGTTGTAGTATGTGCCCTCTAAACCTACTTTTTAAAGAGTTTTTATCGTGAATGGATGTTGTACTTTATCAAGTGCTTTTTCTGCATATATTGAAGTGATCATACAGTTTTTATCCTTTCTTTCATTAATGTGATGTATCACATTGATTGATTTGCAAATATTGAAGGATGCTTGCAACCTAGGAATAAATCCCACTCAATTCTGGTGAATATTTTTTTAATGTGCTGTTGGGTTAAGTTGGTGGTATTCTGTTGAGGATTTTTGAATCTATGTTCATCAGAAATATTGGCCTATCGTCCCTTTTATTGTGGTGTCTTTATCTGGTTTTGGCGTCATGGTAATGTTGGCCTCATCAAATGATATTCAAAGTTTCTCCTCCTTTTTTAGTTTTTGGAATAGTTTGAGAAGTATAGGTATTAGCTATTCTCTAAATGTTTGGTAGAATTGGCCTGTGAAGCCATCTGGTCCTGGACTTTGGTTTGTTGGGAGGTTTTTGATTACTGATTCAATTTCTTGCTGGTTATCAGTCTGTTCAAGTTTTCTATTTCTTCTGGTTTGGGATTTGGTAGTTATATTTTCTGGGAATTTATCCATTTCTTCCAGGTTGTCCAATTTGTTAGCATATAGTTTTTCATAATATTCTCTTAGAATCATTCATATTTCCATGGTTTTGGTTGTTATTTCTCCTCTCTCATTTATGATTTTCTTTATTAGCATCATTTCTCTTTTCTTTTTGGCATGTCTGGTTAGAGGTTTATCAATTTTCTGAATTTTTTCAAAAAACCAGCTCCTGGTTTCATTGATCTGTTCAGCTGTTTTGTTTGTTTTTTACTGTCTATATCGTTTCTGCTCTAATCTTTACTATTTCCTTCCTTCTGCAGGCTGTAGGCTTCATTTGTTGTTGTTTTTCTCCTTTAGGTGTAAGGTTAGGTTTTTTATTTGAGATTTTTCTTGCTTCTTGAGGTTCACATGTATTGTTATATACTTCCCTCTTAGGACCACTTTTGCTGCATCCCAGAGGTTTTGGACAATTGTGTTTTCATTTTCGTTTATTTCTATGTTTTTTTAAATTTATTTCTATATTTCCTGGTTGACGTATTCATTGTTTAGTAGCATGTTTTTTTAACCTGCCTGTATCTGTGGTCTTTCCATATTTTTTCTTGTGATTGACTCCTAGTTTCATAGCGTTATGGTCAGAAAAGATGCATGGTATGACTTTAGTCTTTTCTGTTTGTTGAGGCCTTCTTTGTGGCCTAATATGTGATCTATATGGGAGAATGTTTCACGTGTACTTGAAAAGAATGTGTATTCTGCTGTTTTAGGATGAAATGTTCTGAATATATTTGTTAAGCCCATCTGTTCCAGTGTGTCATTCAAAGCCTTTGCTTTCTTCTTGATTTTCTATTTAGATGATTTGTCCATTGGTTTGAGTGGAGTCTTAAAGTCCCCTACAGTTATTGTTCTGTTATCAATTAGTTCTTTTATATTTCTTATTAATCATTTTTATATATTTGGGTGCTTCCATATTGGGTGCATAAATATTTAGAATTGTTGTATCTTCTTGTTGGATTGTCCCCTTTACTATTTAATATACTGCTCTTCTTTGTCTTTTGCCACCATCTTTGTTTTAAAGTCTAGTTTATCTGAAATAAGTATTGCTACTCTGGTTTTCTTTTGATATCCATTTGCATGATAAATGTTTCACCATCCCCTCACTTTCAATCTTCAGGTTTCTTTTTGTCTAAAATGAGTCTCTTGTAGGCTTTTTTTAAAAAAATCTATTCTGCCACCCTATGTCTTTTGATTGGAGCATTTAGTCAATTTATTCATATATTTGTATTTAGTGCCATTTTATTACTTGTTCTGTTGTTGTTTCTAGGATTTTCTCTGATTCTTTCTTGTCTTTCTTTCTTTCTTTCATGTTTTGGTGATTTTTTTAGTGATATATTTGGATTTATTTTTCTTTATTCATTGCATGTTTATTAGTGGTTTTTGATGTATGGTTATCATTAGGTTAGTATTTAACCTCTTCTGCAAATAGTGGTCTATTAAGTTGATGGTCATTTAAGTTTGAATACATTCTTTATGCCTCTCTTCCCTGTGTTTTAGGTATATGTTATTATATTTTATGTTTTTTTTGTGAGTTCCTTGACTGATTTTTTTACAGAAATATTAATTTTACTGCTTTTGTGTTTCCTGCCTTTATACTCTCTCTTCTTAGCACTTAAAGTGCCCCCTTTAGTATTTCTTGCAGGGCTGTTTTAGTGGTAATAAACTCCTTTAGTTTTTGTTTGGGAAACTCTATATCTCCTATTCTAAATGATAGCCTTGATGGATAGAGTATTCCTGGCTGCAAATTTTTTCTTTTCAGCACTTTGAATATATCAGGCCACTCTCTTTTGTGTTGGAAAGTTTCTGCTGAAAAATCCCCTGCTAGCTTTCTGGGTTTCTCTTATAATCTTATAAGTTAATGACTTATTTTGTCTTGCTGCTTTTACGACTGTCTTTATCACTGTATTTTGCCAATTTAATGGCAATATGTCTTTATGTGGATTTGGTTTTTGTTGGTTTTGATGGAAATTCTCCATGCCTTCTGGATCTGGATGTCTGTTTCCTTCCCCCAAATTAGGGAAGTTTTCAACTATTATTTCCTCAAATAAATTTTCTTCCCTCTTTTCTCTCTTTTCTTCTGGGACTCTTATAATATGAATATTACTATAGTTGATGGAGTCACTGAGTTCCCTCAGTCTATTCTTGTGTTCTACAATTCTTTCTCTCTTTTGTTCAGCTCCATTGCTTTCTGTTACTGTGTCTTCCAGGTCATTAATTTGTTCCTTTACTTCTTCCCACCTGTTATTCATTCCATGGAGCATGTTTCTAATCTCCTTAATTGCACTCTTTATCTTTGATTCTTTTTAACTATTTTATTTCTTCGGTAAGGGTCTCCACTCTTCAATTCTTTTCTCAACCCCTGTGTGTATCCTTATGATTGTTGCTTTATATGTCCATCAGGCATTTTTTTATATATCTGTTTCACTTAGATCTCTGGCTGTGGCCTTATCTTGTTCTTTCACTTAGGATAAATTCCTCCATCTTCCCGTTTTGTCTAAGTCTCTGCCTTCTCTGTTTTAGAAAAGCCAGTTGTGTCTCCTTCTCCTGAAAGTACTGTCCTGAGGAGGAAAGGTCATGTAGTGCCCAGGGCTTGATGCTTCAGTAAGTGCATCCAGTGTGGCTATGTGTGCTCTGCTGTTGTGTTTTGGATACTCCATCCTTAGGCCAAGAGGCTCTCCTTGCCTGCAATGAGCAGTGTTTGGTCCCTGGCCTGAATGTGGTTGAGTTTTAACTAGGTGTGCTCAGGTCTGCTTGTGAAATGAGACCTGTGACCATCTCCACTGGACGTATGTCCTCCAAAACTCTGTTTTGGGGAGATGTGGTATGGATAAGTGTTTGTGTTGGTCTTCTTTGGTAGGGACCACCTCACTGAAACTGATTCAAGTTTGACTGAGAGGGGGAGACCTGCTAGAGTGCAGGGAGGGGTGGAGATTAGTGCAAGCAAGTTAGGCAGCCATTGTCCACACTGAGCTGCTTCCTGCAGGTGGGTCTGTGTTTATGTTGAGAGGCGGGGAATGGAACTGTTGCCAGCCAGCTCCTTTGTTCCTGGAGTGGTGTCCTGTGAATGCTGACTCTCATGGACTCCCTCTGAGAAGAGCAAATGTTCTCCCCACTGTGTACCCCAGGCAGTCTTCAGATCACTGTTTCCACACTGTCTGTCCTGGTTTGTTTGCCTGCCTTCTCTCCAAGAGCAGCACAATGATTTCTATCCAAGTCAAGCCCACTGACCTTTTAAAGCTCCAGGCTTTAAGCCCTGCTAGCTGCAAGAACTTACAAGATTCAGCCACTCTCATTTTTCAAACCAGTGGCTATGAGGAAATGTTCTCTTTGTGGTATACCCTGTGTGCTCCACTTTCTCACTTGCCCTTCTCCACCACCTCCCTCTCCTCTGTAGTATCCAAGATCCATTTTTCCCCTAAAGCACATCTCCACAGTTCCTGCCTTCTTAGGTGTGGCTTCTTCTCGCTCTCTAGTTGTGGAGTTTGTTCTGTCAGTCTTCAGGTTGATTTCTGGGGTAATTTAGGATGATTTGTCAGCTATCTAGCTGTATTCATGGGATGAGGCAAGCCTAGGGTCCTCCTACTCCAACACAAACTTCCTCCCTGTCTCTAGAACATGCTTTTAATATAGTTTATAAATAACAACAATATTTTCTATAGATAAAATAAATTTACTGAGAAGAGGGATATGGTTTCGCATTTTTGATACTATCTTTAATGTCTGTCTTAATAGAAAAGAACTGCATTCTTGTAGATGCTTCTGCATTCAGTCTGCTGCTGAAGTATATGAAAAGAATACTTCCTTCCACAGCTATGTAGTTTGAAAAGGGAGACCTCACTGAACCTTGGAAATGGTGTCAGTTATCCATAGGGATTCTGGGGCCACACTTTGAGATCCACTGTATTATGAGATCTTGATTAGACCTCAATACAGGATCCTAGAACATGTGAGCTGGAGGAGTCTTACAGATCATCCAGTTTGAACCTGTCATTGTGCAGAAAGGGAATCTGAGGGCCATATAAGGAAAGAGATTACCCAAGTATACACAGCAAGTCAGTGGCAGAGCTCAGACTTGGACCCAGGTCATCTGCTGCTTAGGAAAGTTCTTTTCCCAACACCTCTGAATAAATATAGTTTTATAATTCCAAGGGTAGTACAATGGAGAGTACCCTAGTCTGAGTTATAGAGAGGTTTGGGTTCTAGTACCAGATCTGTCATTGATGCCGCAGTCAGAGCTTTCTAGAGCACTCAAAGATCATAGCATAGATAAGAACATAGCAACAATTATAAAGTAGTGAGCCCCCATCACTAGACACAAACAAAGGAAAATTTAGCCCAACTAACATCCCACGTTCTTATTGGCCTCAAGAGCCTACCGGAGGTGACTATAAATGGTACTTGCACCAAATTCAGGCAGTGTTCCTGTGGCAGAGCTTGATCAGTCACTTTTCCAGGATGAATTAAGAATGTGATAGGCACCTACTATATATCAAGCAATATACTCAGTGTCTTCTAACAAAAGTCATTGTGATTTCAGATGATAATAATATATACCACTGCACTAGAAAACCACCTACCTCACTTCCTTTTGTTTCAAGTTCTACCTGTTTATTTTATGCTCATTTTAATAAATGCCATAGACTCAATGAACCCTCAAATACTGTATTTGCTGGGAGTGGCAATGGTGAGGAATCAGAAAAGTGAACCTGAACAGAACATGGCATTTATCTCATCTTTTTCCCCCTTGAGAATTCCAAGTATTTGCCAATATTCCAATCAATGATTTTCAGTGTAACAAAGGGAGAGAGCAAATCCCAATGGAAATAAAGTTTCTTGGCAATTCATAGGAAGGTAAGGATAGAGTGAAAGGCACAAGTCTAGATTTTCATTTCCAATAATTAACTGTACACTGGAAGAGACAAACTGTAGAAATTTGTCTCTTCTAATAGTACTACAGAAGAGAGAAACTGTAACAATCTCCATCCCCAGAGAGGAATATGATATTATATACAGATCCTCAAAGGCAGAAACTTTTTCCTGAGGGAACATGATTTTCTAATGCACAAGTATTTTCAATGCAAAGCTGTTCACATTGGTGTCTAGCATTGTCAGTAGGACACAGGATCTTCTATCCAGGCCTTTTACTTTTATTCATGTATTCATTTATTCATTGAGAAGACTTTACTGATAACTACTCCGAGCTATACCTTGAGGTTATAGAGATGATGATTTATAACAATAGCTAACATACACTGAGCACTTTCTGTACACTAGCTCTCTTTTAAGTGCTCTCAAAGCTTCATCTCATTTAGTTTTCACAGCAACACTGTGTAGAAATTACTCTTAAAATTCCCATTTACAGATGAAGAAACTGAGTACCAAAAAGATAAAAAATCTTGCCCAAGTTCATACAGTTGGTAAGTGACAGAGCTGAAATTCAAGCAAAACCCATTTGACTCCAGAGCTTATGTGTTTACACATAACTCTGTACTCAAATATGGTCCCTGCTGTGACAGCAGGCTGATTTATGATCCACAGGAGAGTTAAGACAAGTAGATAAAGAATTCACATTCAAGATAGAGCATGAGGACGTGGAAGTAGAGAGACAAGGAGGCTAGATGAAGATCAGCTCAAAAAACAAGAAAGCTTAAGAGAGGATGTGGCATTAAGGTTGAAGAATGGGCAGGATTTGGGGAAAATAATGGGATGAGTATTCCAGACAGAGAGAACAGCATAAGCAAAGGCCTAGAAGAAAAAATTCAGAAATTATATCTGACACATATGACAAAGTTCATTCAGGTGGTCTGTGGTGTAGGACGCTTAAAGTTGCCAGATTGAGTGAGTTTGAGTACAGAATGTTCAGTTAAATTAAACTTAAATTTCAGATAAACAATGAATAATCTTTTCAGTATAAGTATGTCTGAAATCAAAATTTAACTAGCATCCTGAATATTATATAGCAACCATAAGGGTGCATAAATGAAATGCTAGAATGAGAAAAGATAAATTAAAACTAATCATGGAGGGCCTTCAACATCAGGTTAGGTTGTTGCCATATGACCTTGAAAATATGCCTCTCTGAGCCTCAGTTCCCCCATCTGTAATGTGAGTGCACTGGATTAGACCAGTGCTTCCTGAACCTAGCTGCACATCTATATTTAAAAATATAGATTGTCAAGCCCCTCTTTGGATATTCTGAGTCAGAACCTTAAGGGGGAGGGCCTGGATCTGTGGTGATTCTGATGAATATCTCAGTTTGGAAACCAATGGGCCAGGTGGTTCTAAGGGTCCTTCTACCTCCCATGTTCTTTGTGACCAATCCAAGAATTGATTATACTGGAGAAGCAGGATATACCTTAATGCTTTTAAATCCCTGAGCCCCTGCTGTCCCCCAGGTTTCCTCACCAGGGAGGCCTACCACAAAAGACTTCAGAATTCCTCTTCTATTCCTCTCCCAGTGGCAGAAGACTCCCATTTCAAATGCCCACACTATGAGGAGTTCTGGCAGATAGGAAGGAGCCAATCATTTCTTTGCTGAAAAATGACCCTTGTCTTGGCAGGAATTTCTTACTGCCCAAGGCAGGGAACCAGGGATGGCTGGAAGATGAGATGTAGACTGGAGCTCTCTGTGTCACAGGACCATCAGGGTAGGCAGCCAGAGACTGAGGAAGGGCAAAAGGTGATGCCCAGAAAAGGCATTAAATGACCCTTGGAGAAGTGAAACCCTGGGGTGGGAAATATTGACTTTCTAGCTCAGGAACACAGTGTCCCTGCACACTGCCACAGTGGCTCTGCCCATAAGAGGTCAGCTCAGCACCTCCTAGTTCCTGTTGCCCCTACCTCAACCAGCCTGGTAGGCTGAGAGTTAGAAGAAGGGCAGGGGACATGATCCCTAAGGACCAAGCTCAGTGACCTAGCCAGGCCCAGCAGCCTACAAATTGGGCCACTCTACTCTGCCTTTCTGGGGAAGCCTTGGACTTTTTCCTTTCTTTTTTTTTTTTCCAAGTATGGTTAACATACAGTGTTACATTTGTTTCACGTATACAATATGATTTAAAAATCTCTGCATTTCATCAAGATAAATGTACTCTTAATTTCCTTCATCTATTTTACTTATCCCCCTTCCCACCTCCCCTCTGGGAACCACCAGCTGTTCTCTGTATTTAGGAGTCTGCTGTTTTGTTTTTCTGTTATTTTCTTTGTTTATTCATTTGTTTTATTTCTTAAATTCCATGTATGAGTGAAATCATATGGTACTTGTCTTTCTCTATTTTACTTAACATTATACCTTCCAGGTCCATCGATGTCATTGCAGATGGCAAGATCTCATTCTATTTTATGGCTGAGTAATGAAGTTTATACATATATATATATATATATATATATACACACTTGACATATATATGAAGTACTATATATATGAAGATTATAAATATATGAAGATTATATATATATATATATATATATATATATATCCATTCATCCATCAATGGACACCTGGGTTGTTTCCATATCTTAACTACTGCAATAAACATAGGAGTGCATATATCTTTTTGAACTGGTGTTTCTGTTTTCTTTGGGTAAATACCCAGTAGTGGAATTACTGGATCATATGGTAATTTTATTTTTAACTTGATATTTGATTTTCTGAGGAACTCCCATACTTCTTTTCACTGTGGCTGCACCAACAATTTGCACTCTCACCAACAGTGCAAAAAAGATTCCTTTTCCTCCACAACATTAGCAACATTTGTTATTTCCTGTCTTTGATTTTAGCCATTCTGACAGGTGTGAGGTAATATCTAATTATGGTTTTATTTTGCATTTCTCTGATGATTAGTGATGTTGAGCATCTTTTCATGAGCCTGTTGGCCTGTTGACCATCTGTATGTCTTCTTTGGGAAAATGTCCATTCATGTCTTCTTTCCATTTTGATAAGATTATTTGGGGGTTTTGGGTGTTGATTTGTATAAATTCTTTATATATTTTGGATACTAACCTTTTATCAGATATTTATTTGCAAATATCTTCTCCCATTCAGTAGGTTGCCTTCTTGTTTTGGTAATGGTTTTCTTCACTGTGCAGAAGCTTTTTATCTTGGTGTAGTCCCAATAGTTTTTGGTTTTGTTTTCCCTGTCTCAGGAGACATATGTAGCAAAAATATTACAACAGCCAACTTTGAAGAAATTATTGTCTATGTTTTCTTCTAGGAATTTGATGATTTCAGGTCTCTCGTTTTGGTCTTTCATCCATTTAATCCATTTTGTATATGGTCTAAGAAAGTGGTCCAGTTTCATTCTTTTGCATGTAGCTGTCCCGTTTTCCCAGCACTGTTTGTTGAAGAGACTGTCTTTTCCCCATTGTATATTCTTGCCTCCTTTGTCATAGAATAATTGACCATATAAGTATGGGTTTATTTCTGGGCTTTCTATCCTGTTTCATTGATCTCTGTTTTATTTTTTTTATCAGCATCATACTGTTTTGATTACTACAACTTTCTAGTGTATTTTCAAATCTGGAATTGTTATACCTCTAGCTTTGTTCTCTTTCACAAGATTGTTTTGGCTATTTGGAGTCTTCTGTGGTTCCATATAAATTTAGTACTGTTTGTTCTACTTCTGTTAAATATGTTGTTGGTATTTTGATAGGAACTGCATTAAATCTGTAAGTTCCCTTGGGTAGCATAGACATTTTAACAATATTGGTTCTTCTAATCTGTGATCATAGAGTATTTTTCCATTTGTTAGTGCTGTCTTCAAATTCTTTCATCAGCATTTTATAGTTTTCAGAGTATAGGTGTTTTGCCTCCTTGCTTAAGTTTATTCCTAGGTATTTTATTATTTTTGGTCTTGGGTTCCATTCTGAAGGTTTATGGCCCCTAAGGGCCACAGCTGGCTTGGCAGGGCCTCACAAGAAGTGATGATAACTGAGGGCTGAATCCCATGAGGATCTGATTATCAGCAGAATTATTGGTCATTATCAGTCTAGCACATGAACAATTTTCTGTATGAAGTGGTGGCTCTAAATGTTCTGGCAGAATGACTGCTGCCTTGGTTCTCATGAGTCAGATAAAGCCTGGCCCAGTTAATGCAGCCAGCAAGGGAGGAGAACAAAGTCTAGTCCAAACAGCAGACAATGTCTCCTTAGATCACAGGATGGCCCATGGGCTTGTCTCAGGAACTCAGGGAGACCCTTGGGTAGTAGCATCTGATACTTGAGAACTTCTTTATCAGACTTAGTAGGTGCAAATTCCTTGTCATGGGCTCATGGACTCAGTTTGCTGAAGCAAACCTGGATGCCCTGACAGAAGACAAGACCTGGACAGGCAGTGTGGAATAGGCTTTCCTATCCCTGCAGTAAGGCAGGCAGAACAGCTGGAAATGGGACATCTAGGGGGGCAGTGGAGGTCTTCAGTCTCATACATCTCAGCAGAAAACATGGCAACTGATAACTAGTCTGGGGGTAGATGATGCCAAACACTCTAGGGGGCAACTGGGATGTTACAGCTGGAGGGTGTCTATCTACACACAGCAGGATTCCAGCAGAGGAAAAGTCTCAGATTTCAGTCTGTGAGGGGATCAGCAAAGGCAAGGCAGGGTTCAGCTTTCAAATCATCAAGGATGGAACTAGGGATCAGAACTGGGGTGGGCAAAGTGGAGACTTTGTCACATTATCAGTAAGAGCCCAGTGACTCAAACTAGGGCACAGGTCCAGGACCAAGCCATAGCAAGGCTCTGATGTTTGAAGCTGGTAGGTGAGACTAGGGTTGCCCAGTAACAGGATGGCTGCCAAGGATTCTGCTGGGCCTACAGCTGGGATCAAAAGTCTCAACTATAGGAGATGGAGACCAACAGTGGCTGGGTCTCAGGCAACATTTGGATAATAGACTTCCATAGTGCTAAGTCCAGCCCAGAAGCATCTGCCTCCTTGTGCTTGATATCATTCATTTTGCATAGTGTGACTCAGACCCTAACTTAGTGGCAAGAAGATTTCCCAAGAGGCCCAAACTCATCAAAAGCAAGCCCTCAGCTGGGAAGGTGTGGCCTTCTTGGTGAGTTGGTGAATTATGAAACCTGGGACAAACCATTGCGGAGCTTCTGCGCCTCCATTTCCCCATCTACCACTAATCCGTAGGGCTGGAGGAAGAAAAGTACATAGAATATATGGAACAAAAAATAAGGCAAAATAAGAGAAATGATAACAATGATGATGGTGAAATAAAATAAATAATAGAACAAGAAAAAAGTAAAATAATGAGTTCTAGCAAAATAACGACAATCATGGGTAACATGCATCAAGTACTTATTTTATGCCAGATACCCCTCCAAATACTTTTCATGGATTACTTCATTTAACTCTCACAGTAACTCTAGCTGGTAGGTAGAGATGAGGAAACGGAGGTGGTTAGGAGATGTTTGCCAGAATTCATATAGTTGGTAAGTGCTAGAACCAGCTTCCTAATCTTGGCAGGCTGGCCTCTGAGCCTGTATAAGTAACTCTCACACTCATCAGCCTTCCACAAAAAGGGGAATAATGAAAAACAACTCCCAGCCACCCCTGCTAGCCCATCCACAGTTGGTAGGAGTGCCTTCACCAGTGGGTATGCACATAGTCATCCACATTCTTACCCAGTTCTCTGGACCACTGAGGGGATGCTATCTGGCCAGGCCCAGGGGCTTAGCTTATGGCTAATGCCAGAGCTTTCCTTCTTATAAGGCAAATGGCCATTTTCAAGATTGTAGTGGTTACCATTAGACCTGACCACCAAGTTCAATGCCCCTCTTCTAGTGCCCTAGCCACCAAATCAACAGAGTGCTTTTAGAGCAAAGCACTGTGCAGCAGTCATAACTCCATGGGAATAGAGAGAGCACTGTTCTGAGAGTCAAGAGAAAGAAGGACATTGTATCTTGTTCTGTGTGAAATAGGGACCAGCTGTGTGATTTGGGACAAAGCTGTTCCTTTTTGTGGAGCTTGATTTCCCCATTTATAGATTTCAATTATTAATTAAACAAATATTTACTTAGGGGTCATCATATTGCCAAACACTCTTCTAACCACTGGAACTTCAACAGTGAATGAAATGACTATAGTCCCTGCCTTCCTGAAGCTTATCTTCTAGTGGGGACGATAAATAATAAATAAATTAACAAGTATATATGCAATAAAAGTAAGATAAAATGCCAGGTAGTGATAAGGGCTATAAAATATAGCAAAGGAAGAAGATGAAAAATGAAGGGTTAGAGGAAGTGCTATTTTATCTAGGGTGGCCGGGAAAGCAGGGCCTTCAGACCTGGAGATAATGGCCCTTCCCTCTAAGGGCTATTGTTGATTGTTGATTGTTGAAGTTCAAAATACAAAGTGGTCAATGACTGTGAAAGTATTTTGGAAATTGTAAAAATGCCCAAATGGGAGGAGTTATTCCTACTGTTATCTTTAGTGACAGAAGGGTCTATTTATTACTTTTTGCTTTTAGTCACAACAGAGAACCCTTCTCTCAGCTCCTCTCTCATGGATGTTTCCTTTCCCTCTCCCAGTCCTGTGATTGTTCATTCTAAGATCCTGCTGAAGCTTATAAAGGACATTTCTCAGGAAAGAAGGTAAAGCAGATACCAGGGGCCTGAGGTGTGCTGCCCATGGCAAGGGAAGTGGCACTTCTGAAGTCCTGTGGCTTCCACCTCAGCAAGGTCAGAGAGCCAGGGTGTGAGAAGGGAGGACAGTGGGGAAAGAACCTTTCCCCAGAGAGCCAGTGTGACTCCTGGGAGTAGAGTAAGAGAACAGCTTGGAGTTATGAATGCTCAGGAGATGTCTTGTGATCTCCCTTGCCTTAGACTGCCTGTGAAGAGGTAGGGGCCACATGCTGGCAGGGCTCTTCACAACAACACAGCCCAGCAGTTCTCAAATGGAGGATGTGTAAGTAGAATCAGCAGGGAAGCTGTGGCCAAAGAGACAATCACAGTTCCTACCTCCTGGAGATTCTGCTTCAGTAGATTTGGAGTGACGTCTTGGGACTCTTGTGTTTTGAAAAAAGCTCTTCAGGTTATGCTGGTCAGCAAGTCTTGTTACGAACTAACACTCTAGTTTAACCTGCCATATAATAGGGAGACTGAGGACCAGAGGGTAAAATGTGTCTGCGTGAAGTCACACAGCAGGTCAAAGCACCAGGGCTGGAGCCTCAATGTCTCTGTGCTAATCCTCACCTTCCAGCCCACGTCTCACCAACCCCTGCCAAAAACCCTGGATTCTGTCACATCCTACCTGGCTCAGGCCAGGGCTCAGTGCATGTGGTGGACTGGTTCTTCCCACGGGCAATGGGAGTCCCCTCACTAGCCATTAGGAAGAGAAGTTCAAGGTTACTGTTATCTTTCCTCTCTCCTTCCTGCTGCCCTAGTTTCTGGATCCCAGAGCACTAGTGCTGACCCCTGGTGGCAAGGCCAAGCAATAGATGGAGAGGCTACTCTTCTCATAAATTTCTCATAAATTCTGGAACTCTCTAGCACTGAGCCCCTCAGCTTTCAGAAGCAGGTGAATCTGGGCCTCATTTGATAAATCAGTCAGTCACCAATTTTTTTGAGCATCAGCCATATGGGTTTACCCAAAATAAATAAGACACAATCCTGCCCTCAAAGAGCTTGCAATCAATCTAGTCTCAGAAACAGAACAGACATTTGTATTGGAAGGGAAGAAGCCCTAGGCTTAGAGGCAATAGATGTAATTCCAGCTCAGTCCCTTAAAGCTGAGTAATCTTGGGCAAATCTCTGCATGTCTCCATGCTTCAGTTTCCCCTTATGAGAAATCTGGATAATAATTTCTGTCCTGTCCACCTACTAAAAATATTTTTAAAATCAAATGAAATGGTGGGTGTAAAAGTATCAGAGATCTATAAAGTGCCATGCAAATAGAGGGAGATACTCATCTTTAGCCTGAACAGCTAAGCTGGCAATGGCATAGGTTAACTGAGACAAGGACAGCGTTGTACTTTTCAAAATATTTATACTTATTTTCACAAAAATGAGACTCTTTATGAAAGCAGCTCGGCTTTAACATGAACTTCTATTATGTAAAACTTACATATGATTTTAAAGTATACAAATGGATACAATTCCATTATGCATGAGGATTTTTTTAAATTAGAAAATACTATGGAAATGTGTCATTACTATTAAGTGTAGATTCCATCACATTTCCTTCTGGAATCCTTTAGTTTGAAATTAGGCAGTCCAGTATGGCCTAAATGTCTGGCAAGTCAGGTCATTTTGGCATCAAAGATGAGTGCATCTGTCACAGTGGTAGGATGAGATGGGTCACAGTGTTAAGATGATGTGGGTTCCTTGGGCTTAGCTGAGGTCCACAGAGAAGGAGACCAAGCTACAGTAGGTGGGCCATAGTGGGGAGGGGGACTGATTGCTTCCCCACTGAGAAAGAAGAGCTCAGGAAGAGAGGGAGTTGATCTGGAAACATCAAAAATATAAGCCATTCAGTCTCCTTCCTTGGCATTTGGAGATAAAGACCAAGGGGTACAGGGATTAGGATAGGACTATCAGGCTTAAGAGATACCACATGGCCTCCTGTGTCCATGTTTGTGTTCAGACTTGGCTCCATTGGGAAAAAAGAAAATATAGAGGGAAGCATGTGAAATCTCAGGAGCTGAAAGACTTCAGGGACCCCTCACTAATCTCTCATGCTCAGTTGCTTTGCCTGCTCAGCAATTTTCCCTCTTCTGTGAAATGTTCTACTCTCCATTTTTTAATGGAACCTGTTATATTCTTAGATACCCAGTACTACCATTCCCTTCTAAAACATACTTCCTGATAATAGCTTATTGACCAAGAGATGAATCTAGGGATGGCTGGCTTACTTAATTATGGATTAGCAAATTCTACCCTTTAGCTTTTCAAACTGGAGCTTGGGAAAGGGATTGTCACTCTCTAGTTATACAAGGCACAGAGGCCATGCTATCGTGTGAAGAAGGCCAGTCTGCATTTGGAGATAATGAAGATTATATGTAGAGATAAACTTATTATTGAGATACAGTGGATTCAAGTCTTGGCAGTGTGCAAAGACTTGATTCCATTTGTTCCTGAGGTCCAGTTGTATCCCTGCCTCTCCTGAGGTTTGGTTGTTCAACCCTGCATTACACTTTTTTGCCTATGCTACTTTTAATTGAATTGTTTGGGACAGTTTCTAACAAAGTATGTCTTGAAAATTTTCTATCCTTGGTTTTTCTTTTCTTTTCTTTTAAAGATTTTATTTATTTATTTATTTGATAGAGAGAGACACAGTGAGACAGAGAACACAAGCAGGAGAAGAGGGAGAAGCAGGCTTCCTGCCAAGCAGGGAGCCCAATGCGGGGCACGCGATCCCAGGACCCTGGGATCATGTCCCAAGCCAAAGGCAGATGCTCAATGACTGAGCCACTCAGGTATTCCTATCTTTGGTTTTTCATCTTCATATCTTTCACAAAGGGCCTTGAAAGAGAAACCAAGGAAACTTACTTTTTATTCATTTTTTTAATTTGACATCTCCACTGAATTTGACTATTGTTTTCTCTTTCTTTTTCTTTTCTTTCTTTTTTTTTCACTTTCTCTTTCTTGAAACACTTTTCTTCCATTGAAGACTCGCATTTTCAATATTCTCCTCTTTGCTTCTGGTTCATCCTTCCCCATGTCCTTTAGGGAGACCTCCTTTTCTGCCTATTCCCTAACTACTGCTTTTCTCTACAGTTCTATCCTAGGATCACTCTACTCTTCCTGTATAATCTCACTTAATTGCAAGGTTTCACCATTTCCTTCCTGATGATTCCCAATATTTGTCTTCAGGTCAGACCTCTCCCTGAGCTTCAGACCCATACATCTAATCACCTACTCAACACATCTGCCTGAATCTGTCACAGGCACCTCAAATGCAACACATCTAACATTGAACTCATAATTTTGCCCTTTCCTATATTTCTCACCTTAATGAATAGCTTCCCTATATACTCAGTAACATAAGCCAGAAACCTGGGAATCCTCCAAGCTTTCTATATCTCTTATTCTAATATCCAATTACTGTGTTTCATCAGTTCTGTCTGTTAAATATCTCTCTTAGTTTGTCATTTATTTTTCCTTTCCTCAGTGTTAAATGGTAAAAGTTATTTGTAGCAAATTAGAAATTAGAAGTGGCCCAAAATACGCCACTTCTTATTGACAAAACTGTAACAGTTTGTAATTAGCTATCTGAGTTATTATCATGATTGGTCCGACAAACATACTACACACACTTAACTCTTGAATATTCTCAGCCTCTCCATCTCTACCATTCTTGACCTAGGCCAGGCCTCAGCTTCTATTTGGGGGCATTCTAAGTACTCTGTAGAAGTATATCAAGCCACCATGAGGGGAGAGGGAGAGCATCAAAAACTAGGGTTCTAGACCCCATTCCTGCTTCAACCACAGCAGTGCTGATTGCTTGATTGATTGTTTCCTTGATAGATGTACTGGGGTCCAGGAAAATTTCTCTGAAATAAAGTGTTCCAACTGCCAAAAGAAAGAGAAAGACAGAGGGAGGAAAGGAAAGAAGTGTGGGAGGGAGGGAGGATGGAGGGAGGGAAAAGAAAGAAAATGAAAACCATTGAATTAAATATTTCAATAGTTTCCTAATTGGTCTACTCATCTCTAGTTTCCACCCTTCCTATTTGCTTTCCAACAAATGCTTGTGAATTTTGGTTTATGAAATAATATTTTAAACATTTTAAAAGATTTATTTATTTGAGAAAAAGTGTGAGAGGGTGGGGCAGAGGAAGAGAGAATTTTCAAAGAGACTCCACGCTGAACACAGCCTGATGCAGGGCTCAATCCCAGGACCCTGAGATCATGACCTGAGCTAAATCAAGAGTCAACCACTTAACTGAATAAACCATTTAATTGCCCCTAAACATCTTTAAAACACAAATACTACATGAATATAGGTTTGTAGTAAAAAATCGAAATAATAAATAGATGTCTATAACCAGTCTTTCAGCCTTGGCACCACTGACATTTTGGACTGGATTCTTCTTTGTTGTGGGAGTTGTCCCATGCCTTGTAGAATGTTTACCAACATTCTTGGCCTCTGTCCACTAATTTCCCATAGCACTTTCCTACCCATGACTACAAAAAAAAAGTGGAGACATTGTCACATATCCCCTGCGGGCAAAATCTTCCCCTGTTGAGGACCATTGCTAAAGACTAAAATGTGCATATTCCCCTTCATTTCTGCCAATCCCACTCCCCTCTTCAGAGATAATTATTAGTATCAGTTGACATCTACCATTCCAGATTCTTTCTAGGTACTTATATAGCAATGTTATCTTCCAAAATGCAGATTTGATTATATTACTCTTCTGATCCAATTTATTTCAAATGGTCTGTAGGAGAAAATGGAAAATTCTTAGGCATATGAGGCCTTCAGAACCTGGCTTCTTCAGGCTCTGTTCCCACCATTCCTTCCTTGTGGTAGAGCATCTTGTTGTAAAGGCTAAAAATGCAATATACTCACTTTCCCAGCCTCCTTGCACAGAGAGCAAGGGCAGAGGACTGGAAGAGACTTCTGATGGAGAGCTTCAGTGAAAGGTTTTCCTGCCTAATAAAGGGACACATGAAGATTGAAGTGGTCCTCTTGTTCTTCACTGGATGTGGTTGTGCTTGCGTGTGACATGATAACCATCTTACAATCCAGAAGACATTGAAAAAACAAGGATGGTAAAGCAGAAGGATAAGAAAGCCTCTGGCACCTTGTTGACAATATTGAACCACTGAACCTGCCTGGGAACCAACTTCTTTTGGACTTTTTGTCATGTGACATAATAAACTAATTATTGTTCCTGTGTTCACGATACTTTTAGTTGAATATCCACTTAGCTGCAATTGAAAGCATCCTAACTAATACACACCATATTCAGCAATTGATAGTTGCCTCAATACACCAGTATATGCCTTTGTGCATGTTGGTTCCTCTACCTGGAGTGCAGTCACTACCATATCTGCATGACAAATACTCATAGGCCAAGTCCCATTTTAAGTGTCACCTTTTTCTCTATGAAGTCTTTCTCACCATCAACCTATACCCAGAACACCCGTCCTTCATGAATATATTTCTTTTTTCTCACGTTTTATTATGAAATATATCACACTAAATTGCTATTTTTTAATGTGTCTATCTTTCCCATTAGATGTGAGTCCTTTGAGGGATGAGGCTATATCCGATTCACTTCTGAATGAATGTGCTCATCACAAGGCTTGGCACAGAGAAGGGACTCAGTAAATGCTTATTGAGTGAATTGATTGTTAGATGGATTCATGAATCAATGAGGACACGAATGAACTAACCAAGCCAGCTGGGCAAGTGAGATGGTAATGAGTTTATTCCTCTCAATTCCCTGCTTCAGCCCATGCTGGTTGGGACCTTCAAAAATTAGGAAAGGGGAGGGTTCCATGGGTAGGAAATTTCCTTATATGACCTTGGTCCTTTTATGCTGCTGCTCTGCCAGCACTTCCTTGGCCAGAGTAGGGCCCTGTGCTCTTTCTTTTTACTACCAGGTTCTGACTTAGAATTAAAGTAGAGAAACAAAGTATGCAGTCAGCCCATTGTCCCAGAGAAGAGTAATCATCTGCAGGGGATGTGATCCCAAAGCGGTTATCTACTCACTTGTTCTTTGAAGTGTCTAGGGACATGTTGGAAATAGAGTCTTAGGACCCAACTCATTCTGATTCTTTAAATCAGAATCTGCACTTAACAAGATCCACAGATGATTCCTATGCTTACTTAAGTTTGAGAAGCACTGCAGTCTATCTCTCCATGGTAGTAACATGGTATTTGTTCAATATAAGCAAGTGGGACTTTTGTTCACCAAGGTCTCTATAAAAAGCCATTCCATAACTTGTCTTCATCACAATCTTAAATGTCTTTTTGACTTGTCGTTCAAAATGTTCTTTATGGGGCGCCTGGGTGGCTCAGTGGGTTAAGCCGCTGCCTTCGGCTCAGGTCATGATCTCAGGGTCCTGGGATCGAGTCCCGTATCGGGCTCTCTGCTCGGCAGGGAGCCTGCTTCCCTCTCTCTCTCTCTGCCTGCCTCTCTGCCTACTTGTGATCTCTCTCTGTCAAATAAATAAATAAAATCTTTAAAAAAAAAAAAAAAAAAAAAATGTTCTTTATAGCTCACCTATGGTGGTGGTTTGCCATGCTCCAACTTAGCTCCATTAGGAATTGTCTGATAGCTATAGTACCAAAAGGAGCACACATTTGGTAGAGCACATCCTAAGAAATTTTCCAATAAAAAAGTGTGTGAGCTTAATTTTATGAGTCTTAAGGAATCTGAATATGTCTTTTATTCTACAATCATACTTAATGTATAGTTTTGCTAGGTATAGAATTATTGGTATGAAACATTGTCTCTCATAATTACTTCAAGGTATTGCTTTATTGTCTTCTATTTTTTTTCTTTTCATTGTCTTCTAGAATGCAGAACTTTTTGATAAGAATATTAAGGTTATTCTGGTTCTTATTCTTTTGCATGTGACCTGTGGTGATTTATACTCTGAAAGCTTTTAGGATCTCCTCTTTCTCCTTAATGTTTTGAAATTTTGTCATACTGTGGTTAGGCATGGGGCTTCTTTTCATTCCTTGGGAGGACATTCGCTGTACCCTTTAATTTACGGACTCATGTCCCTTGCCTCTGAGAAAATTTTTTAAATTATTTCTCTGATTATTTTTTGACTACACCTTCTCTCCTCTTTTTTATGCTATCCCACTTATTTAAATAATGAGTCTCTTGGATCATTTCCCTTATGGCCCTTATCTTTTTTTCCCTCCTATGTTTTCTTTATCTTTATCTTTTGTTTCTCCTTTCTAGGCGATTTTTTTGACTTGTCCACCAATTCCTCTACTGATTTTTGGAATTTAAAAATACAGTTTTAAATTCCAGGAGCTCTCTTTCTTATTAATATGCTTTCTATTCTAAATGCATTTTTTAAATGACTTTGAAGAGACAGAGCCTAAGTGCACTTTTATTTCCTGAATTTTTGCTGTTTCTTCTAGAATAATCTCTTTGTTTATCTGTCCTGTATATTTACTGTTGGAAATATTGATTATGTGTCTGGGGATCCTTGATTTTCCATTCACATTTTATTATGGGGCATTAAGAATCTCATTAGGAATAAATAAAATCAACAAAGATAATGGAAAGTAAAAAATGACAAACAAACAGAAACAAATAAACCCAATTACATTTCAAAAAAAGCATAACCCCAGTGAAGAAGGAAATAAAGAACTACCTAACCAACTTTAAACACAGCATTTTTACTGTATATCCTCAGGCTATAGACATACAGTGGTATGATTTGTTATTTCCAAAAATACTTTATATGTGTTCTAAGATTCAGCACATTAGTAAATATATCATGTAAAATGGGAGCCAAAATTTTCACTATTAAAGAAGGGAGTTATAAATATGGAAAGGAAGATGATTAGAATGAACCATATGGTGTTAAGTTGCAATTGGAAGTAACAGTAGGATTTTTAATAGATGTCTATACATGCATCTATTCTAGCTCCATCTTCTGAGAGCTTCATCTGTATTTATTTCATCGTCCATTAAAAATGAAGAAATGCACAAAAGACCTGAAGAGCTAATGTAACCTTGAAAAAGAAAAGCAAAACTGGAGGTATCACAATTCTGGACTTCAAGTTATATTACAAAGCTGCAGTGATCAAAACAGTATGGTATTGGCACAAAAATAGACATCTAGATCAATAGAACAGAATTGGAAACCCAGAAATAAACCCACAACTATATGGTCAATTAATCTTCAACAAAGCAGGAAAGAATATCCAATGGGAAAAAGAGAGTCTCTGTGGTGTTGGGAAAAACTAGACAACAACAAGCAAGGGAATGAAACTCAACTACTTTTTTTATACCATACACAAAAATAAATTCAAAATAGATTAAAGATTTAAATGTGAGACCATAAAAATTCTGGAGAAGAGCACAGGCCACAGCAACTTCTTTCTAGATATATCCCCTGAGATAAGGGAAACAAAAGCAAAGATAAACTATTGGAACTTCATCAAGACAAAAAACTTCTGAACAACAAAGGAAACAATCCACAAAACTAAAAGGAAACATACAGAATGGGAAAAGATAATTGCAAATGACATATATGATAAAGCATTAGTATCCAAAATATAGAAAGAACTTATAAAACTGAACACCCCCAAAGCAAATAATCCAATTAAAAATGAGTAGAAGACATGAATAGATTTTTTCCAAAGAATACATACACATGGCCAACAGACATATGAAATGATACTCAACATCATCCATCATTAGGAAAATCAAAGCTACAGTAGTAGCTTTCATTTCACACCTGTCAGAATGGCTAAAATCTGTTGAACAACTGGAAAGAAAGAGAGAAAGAGAGGCAAACGAAGAAACAGACTCTTAACTATACAGAACAAACTGATGGTTACCAGGGGGAGGTGGGTAGGGAGATGGATGAAATAGGTGATGGGCATTAAGGAGTGCACTTGTGATGAACACCAGGTACTGTATAGTTGTATGGAAGTGTTGGATCTCTATATTGTACAGCTGAAATTGATATCACACTGTAAGTTAACTACCTGGAATTTTTTTTTTTAATCTCAACTCTAGTTAGTTAACATACAGTGCAATATTGGTTTCAGGAGTGGAGTTCAGTGGTTCTTCACTTATATACAACACCCAGTGGTTCATCACTTATATACAACACCCAGTGCTTATCATAACAAGTACCTTCCTTAATACCCATCACCCATCTAGCCCATCCCAATCACATCCCTCCATAAACTCTCAGATTGTTCTCTGTCATTAAGAGTCTCTCTGGTTTGGGGGCACCTGGGTGGCTCAGATGGTAAAGCACCTGCCTTTGGCTCTGGTCATGATCTACAACTCCTGGGATTGAGCCCCATGTCAGGCTTCCAACTCAGCGGGAAGTCTGCATCTTCCTCTCCCTCTGCCTCTCCTCCTGCTTGAGCTCTGTCTTTCTCTCTCTCAAATGAATAAATAAAATCTTTTGAAAAAGAGTCTCTTATGGTTTGTTTCTCTCCTCCTTTTCCCCCTATCCCATATGTTCACCTGTTTTGTTTCTTAAATTCCACATATGAGTGAAATCATATGGTATTTGTCTTTCCCTGACTGACTTCTTTCACTTAGCATAACACACCTCTAGCTCCATACACATCATTGCAATTGGCAAGATTTCATTCTTTTTGATGGCTGAGTAATATTCCATTGTATATATAGACCACATCTTTATCCATTCATCAGTCGATGGACATTTGGGCTCTTTCCATGGTTTGACTATCATTGATAATGCTGCTATAAACATCAGAGTGAAGGTATCCCTTTGAATCTGTATTTTTGTATCCTTTGGGTAAATAATAGTAGTGCTATTCCTGGATAGTAGGGTAGTTCTATTTTTAAATTTTTGAGGAACCTCCATAGTGTTCTCCAGAGTGGCTCTACCACTTCATGTTCCCACCAACATTGTAAGAGTGTTCCCCTTTCTCCACATCCTCGACACCTGTTGTTTTCTATGTTGTTAATTTTAGCCATTCTGACATATGGGAGGTGGTATTTCACTGTGGTTTTGATCTGTATTTCCCTGATGATGAGTGATGTTGAGCAACTGTTCATGTGTCTGTGAGCCACCTGGATGTCTTCTTTGGAAAAATGTCTATTCTTATCTTCTGCCCATTTCTTAACTGTCTTATTTGATTGTTGGGGGTGTTGAGTTTGATAAATTCTTTCTGTATTTTGGATACAAACCCTTTATCAGATATGTCATTTGCAAATATCTTCTTCCATTCTATAGGCCACCTTTTAGTTCTGTTGTTTCCTTTACTATGCAGAAGACTTTTTACATCGGTGGAGTCCCAATAGTTCATTTTTGCTTTTGTTTCCCTTGCCGCTGGAGATGTGTCTAGTAAGAAGTTGCTGAGATGAAAAAGGTTGCTGCCTGTGTTCTCCTCTAGGATTTTTATGGTTTCCTAGTTCACACTTAGGTCTTCAATCCATTTTGAATGTATTTTTGTGCATGGTGTTAAGAAGATGGTCTAGTTTCATCTGTGTGTTACTGTCTAGTTTTCCCAATACCATTTGTTGAAGAAAGTATCTTTTTCCCATTGGACATTTTTTCCCGCTTTGTCGAAGATTAGTTGACCATATAGTTATGGGTCCATTTTTGGATTTTCTATTCTGTTCCATTGATCTATATGTGTCTCTTTTTGTGCCAGTGCCATACTGTCTTGATGACTACAGTTTTATAATATAGCTTGAGGTCCAGAATCATGATGCCTCCAGCTTTGTTTTTCTTTTTCAGAGTTGCTTTGGCTATTCAGGGTCTTTTGTGGTTCTATACAAATTTTAGGTGTTTATTCTAGCTCTGTGAAAAATGCTGATGTTATTTTGGTAGAAATTGCATTAAATATGTAGACTGCTTTGGGCAGTAAATACATTTTAACAATACATGTTCTTCCAATTGATGAGCATGGAATGTTTTTCCATTTCTTTGTGTCTTCTTCAATTTATTTCATAACCATTCTATAGTTTTCAGAGTACAGATCATTGGTCTATTTGGTTAGGTTTATTCCTAGGTATCTTATGGTTTTTGGTGCAATTGTAAATGGGATCAATTCCTTGATTCCTTTTTCTGTTGCTTCATTATTGGTGTATAGAAATGCAACTGATTTCTGTACATTGATTTCATATCCTGTGACTTTGCTGAATTCATATATTTAGTTCTAGCAATTTTTAGGGAGTCTTTTGGGTTTTCTACATAAATTATCATGTTGTCTGCAAATAGTCAAAGTTTGACTTCTTCCTTGCTGATTAGGATGTCTTTTACTTCTTTTCAATGTCTGATTGCTGAGGCTGAATTCCAGTACTATGTTAAGTATTAATGGTGAGAATGGACATCTTTGTCTTGTTCCTAACTGTAGAGGAAAAGCACCAGTTTTCCCCATTGAGGATGATATTACCTGTGGCATATATCTTTCATATATGGCCTTTATGATGTTGAAGTATAACTAACCAGAATTTAAATAAAAACTGAAAAAATAAGGAAATGCCTGGTTTCAGAGCTGGAGCAAAGAAAATACAAAACGAGCCTGAAATATCTTGGAGTGCCAAAAAGTAAGGATATGCTCAAAGAATGTTGGAGACATGTCAAAAGGACACAGGAGCCAGTTTGAAGGGGGCTCCTACTGAGAAAATTTGAGTATCAAAATAAATAACAAGAGTAATAAAATATAACCCATAAAATATGTGACAATCCACAAACCCATGCTGATATAAATTAATGCATAAATGGAGATGGAAATGCTTTTCTTTATAATAGAATACCAACTAATAAATGTAAGAGAAATGCTGGAATTAGAAAAACGTTATTTGGCAACCACTATAGAATGATTGTTTTAGGCAAGAATCATCAATGGATGTTGAAACTAGTAGGTAAAAATGTGATATAATACAAAACAGGATATTGACATAGCCCAAAGTATCTCCCCAGAAGTTAGTTATTATCTACAAAGAGAAATGTAGGAACTTAATAGTGGACAGACTTGGCCAACACCACCTTAAAACAAACATGAAAGTAAACATTACCAGTAATGAGACAGAAATTACATACCTGATGATATGATGACCTGAGAAAGATAAAACATTGCCTCTGCAAAATGTTCGATAAGAATGCATAAGCCAAATTTAATCTTGAGGAAACATCAAGAAACTGAAGGTAAGGAATATTCATTTTACAAAATAAATGGCCTCTACGCTCCAAAAATTTTAAGTTCCTGTCAAGAAAGATGGGGGAAACTGATCCCAATTAAGGGGGACTGGATCAGATCTTGGATCAGAATAAAAATTTTATTTTCATTCTGCTATAAATACATTAGTGAATCAATCAGTATGAACTGAATACAGTTTATAGATTAGATAATAGTATTACATCAATGTTAGTTTCATGGTTTTGGTAATTCTACTGCAGTTATATGAGAATATCTTTGTTCTTAGGGAACTGGTACTGAAGTATTTAAGAGTAAAGTGGAATCATGCCTGTCACTTCCTCTCAAATGGTTTAAAATTATATATATAAATTTTTAGGTAGATAAATGTAAATGTAGGTAGATAGGAGAAGACAAAGCAAATATGGTAAAATGTTAACACTTTGGGGAATGTGAGTGAAGAGTATACAGGAATTTTTTTTTATCATTTTTGTAACTTTTCTGTAAATATGAATTAATTTAAAAATAAAAATAAAGAAGCATTTTAAAAATCCGGTTAGGAGCTAGGGGGAGGGCCTTGTTGATTGACAAGCTTCCTTTTAGGATGAAGGGGAATGAGCTGGACAATATATTAGGAAACCCCAAATGTCAGAAAATGAAGGCACTTACTTTTTTTGGAGTTTGTCAATTCTTTAGAGAACAATCTTCCAATTTTTTGGAAGTGCTGACTGCTTAGAATGGGAATGAAGAAGTTGTTAGAAGGTAATAGGGTGATAGGACTGAAATCCTAGTACCTATGTTCTCTGCCTTATATCTGAATCATTTGAGAAATTGACAAAGGAGACAATTGAGACAAAGAAGAAAAGCATATGCACAACAAAACAGCATCTTTATATCCATAAATTTGCAATTTAATATGAGGCTAAGTTGGTTTCCTAACACTGAAGCTTAGAGTTAGAGAGTTCACCCACTCAGTTGTCTGCAATGCTAGACCATCCATCCCAGGCCTCCCATAAAGGCAGGGCCTATTCTGCTAAGGTGATTGCATGGTGGAGATCCATTGACAGCATGCTTTCTCTGTGGGCAGGACCCTCCCTAGAAGGAGAGAGGAAGGGCCTAGACTTACCTGCTTGGTTTCTCCTTCCAAACTCACCAATTAGAGTTATGGGAAGAGAGGAGAAATGTTTAGGAAATTCCTTCTCCTGGAAACCAGGAATGGAGAGTTACTCCCTACAGAAAGGGGTTAGCTCTTCTAGAGTATAGAGACTCTCAACACCCATGTCTTCAGTCTCACTTTCCACATATACTCAGCATCAAAACTGGTGCTTTTTAACAATTACTCTGAAGGTCATCAAGAGAAGATCCTAAAGAATACAGAGAAGGCACAGGCAGAGAAATGCAACAAAAGCTCACTAATATGAAGCTGTGTCATGTAGCTCACAGAAGAATCAACAACCAAGAAAGAATGGATTGTCAACAATGTTATATCAGTAAAAGGGTGCAGTAATATGAATTTTGGAGAAAAACCTCTGGATTGTAATTCTAAACTAGAGCATCAGTAATATATATAGAGAACGGTGATGGCAGAAGCTCAGTTGCAAGGGGTTAAAGGGGATTGAACATTTCCCTTCTTGTGTCTTCCTTCATTACCTTACAAAGCATCCTATACATGCCCTGCCTCTCTCACTAAGGATACAGACTTTATTATCTTGGCCATTACACTTTTTAGCTCTCCTTTCAATTCTGGATCTGACTGTTCAGCAGTGTGATGATGCAGAGAAAGGATGTGGTGAGAGTCTCTTGTGCTAGCAGGCTAGCTCTCATCTCAGTGCTGGTCATTTGTCAGCTTTGCACGCCAGAACTTTTCCCAATGAAAGGGGTCACTGAGAAAAACCAAGAACTAAGAAAAACCAAGAACTGTTTTGCCCAGGCAAGAATAGAATTTGTCCTACTCCCAGAGAGTTAAATTTGACTTCACAAGGACCTGCAGTCAACCCACCTGATAGAGGCCATGTAGAAGCAGAAAATGGCAGAGAGGAACAAACATTAGCTCTGAAATCAGATACGGGTTCAAAACATACCTCTGCTATGTACCACATGAGTGACATTGGGTAAACTACTTAACATTTTTGAGCTTTAGTTGCCTCAACTATATAGCAAGGATATCATTCATTCACACACAAATATTTACTGGGCATCTACCAAGTGACTGAAATTGTGAACAACACAGGCACATCCTCCCAGTGCTTATAGTCTAATAGAAAAGCAGACATTGCCAAAATAATCACTACACATGTTAAGTGCTAATGGAGTGGACAGAGGCAAGACAGAGGGGGAATGGACTTATTAATCTATGTCGAGTTAACCAGATGAAAATGGGGTAAAGAGAGCACACCAAATGGGGGGAGGGGAATTCAGTGAGCAAAAGCTCAGAAATAAAAGAGAATGTAATACTTGGAAGAAAAAATAATTTCAACATTGTCTGCAAATAGAGTACAAAGGAGTGAGAAATGAAGCTGAAAGATAATAATGAGCCAGATCTTAGTGGGCCTTAAGGTAAAGTTAAGGATTTTGAACTTTTCTCCTTAGTGCAGTGGTGAGAGCAAGACAAGATTTTTAAAGCAGGGCTACTAAGAGTAATGTCATCCATAATGGCAGAGTAAGGGACACCAGAAATTATTTCCTCCATGAAATCAATAAGAATACGAGCAGAAATGATCAGAATTTACTTTTTTTCAGATATTTGGACATAAACTAGAATTCTTCAGTACTTAGAGGAGTGTTTATTCCAGAAGACTGACTCTCACTAACAACAATACATTTTGTGGCATTTTAACTTACCCTATTACCAATACCCTTTTCAGCTCCACATGACCCACAATCAGAGTGAAATCAGAAGCCAATCGAAGTGAATCACAGTGAAATCAGAAGTCAATCAAAGAGGCAGAAGAGAGTAGGAGCTCTATTCTATGAAAGTCTAACATTTTCCTATACTACTGAAATTAAGTAGATATTAATCTAAATTAGATTGTTTTAAATTAAGTTGTGAATTGTAATCTCCAGGGCAAAAAGTAAGAAAATAATTCAAAAGCATAGTAAAGGAGAGGGCAAGGAATTAAAAATTATACACTGAAAACACTAATTTAACATAAAAAGAAAGCAGTAATGGAGGACTAGATAAAAAAGACATAAAATGCACATGGAACAAAGCAAAATTGCAGATGTAAATTCAATCTTATTAATACAGTAAATACACATGGTTTAAACACTTTAATCAAAAGCAGAGATCTGCAGAATGGACAAAGAAACATGATGCAACTATGTGCTGTTTATAACAGACATACTTTACATTCAAAAACACAAATAAGCTGAAAGTAAAACAATGAAAAGATATGCCATGCAAACACTAATCAAGAGACCTGGATTGGCTATATTAATATCAGATAAAATAGATAAGACAAAGATTGTTAGTAATGATAAAAAAAGATATTTAATAATGATGAAAGAATCAATCCATCAAGAAGATATCATCATTTTAAACATAGGCATGTTTAAAAATGAAGCCCCAAAATACATGAAACATAAACTGACAGAATTGAAGAAACAGAAAAACAATATTAATTGGAGACTTTGGTACCCCACTTTTACTTATGTATAGAACAACTAGATAGAAGATCAACAAGGAAATAGAAGACTTCAACAATACTATGGACCAACAATACTATGGACCAACTATAACTTCTAGAAAACTCCACACGACAAAATCAGAATATTTGTCTCTACTAAATATGATGCATTCAATAAAATTAGTGATTAATGTTGGGGAGACAAGATGGCAGGGAAGTAGGATGAGGCGCCTTTTCAACCTGTACCCTAAAGTGAGCTGATTACCCACCAAAGAACTCCGATCACCCAAGAAATCAGCCTGAGATCAGAATTATACATGTCTGGATCTCTACAGGGGCAGAAGATGCCAGTGGGTAGGTAAGTGGAGTGGGAAAGGCAGACTGATATCAGAAGATAAACAAAAGGGGGAGGGAGCCACCAGAGGCGACAGATTGGAAAGTAATACCCCTAATACGAGAGTGCCCTGCATCTGGGGACCAGCATTAACTTGGAGACTGGTTGAAAGCACTCCAAAAGAGCAAAGGATCGTGGGGGGGGGGATTGTGGGGGAATCGGGGTGGCTAGGGACAGGGGCTTAAGTCCCCGGGCCCAGGACAGCCTCCCCTGGTGCTGAGCTAGAGTGCGGCAGAGAAACCAGGTCTTGGTCCCTGAGCCACCAGCACACCCGAGAACGCGTGGGGTCCTGCTCCTGTGAGGGGCTTGAGCCACGCCAGACAGCAGAACGCGCGAGCCCTGCTACAGAGCCTAAGACCCGCCCGCCCCTCACCCTCCCCAGAGAGAGGTGTACAAAGGCCCACCGGGCGCTCTTAGACCCGCGCCATTGTTTCAGAGCCTGAGACGCGCGCCCCAAACTCTCCCCTGAGAGAGGTGCGCGAAGGCCCAGCCTGGTGCTTTCGGACCTGCGCCCCGATCTCTGACGTGCGCACGCATCACCCACAGCCTCCCCTGAGAGAGGTGCGTGCAAGTCCGGCGCTCTTAGACCCAGAAAGACCAGGCACTCCCAGCCCGGGCCCTCGGGAAAATCTCAGTGTGCGATCGCTGCTTGGAACCTCTCTGGCGGTCTGGAACTGCCCAGACAGCCGCCACTGCCTTGGTTTTGGGTACAAGCAGAAGATCCTGTGTCCCCAGGGACCGCGACTCAGAACCTGCTCTGCCAGCGGCCAAGGGGGAATTTATATGGGCTCTGCAGCCAGACTGAGGCTTCTCTCTGAGAGGGAGGTCAGGGTGCAGTTTGCTTTCCTCTAAACCTACAAAAACCATCAAAAGCGGTCAAGGCGAGAGAAAAAAAATAAAAGTGAACAAACATAAAAACCTCCAGAGAACAAAAGCCTGAAAAAACCGGTTTCCTCAGAGCCCCCCCTTGAGGGGGACTGGAGGACTTAACTCAGGGAACATCATTGACTGAAAACACACGTGGCAGGCCCCTCTCCCAGAAAACCAAACAGGAAAGAAAAAAAAAATCTACAAGAGAACAACCACCACTACTTCATAGGACAACTTTTATTTTTAATTTGTTCCCACTATTTTGGCTCATTTTTTTTATATAGATATTTTTTAACCTATTTACCATCACAGTGAGCTGTCCAGTACATCAAATTCCATAACAACCTTCTAACCTGAACTTTTTGATACATACACCTCTTTTTCTTTTGCATTTCTATTATTTAAATTTCTTTTTTTTATTTTAGTTTAGTCTAGTTTATTCCTTTTTTATTTTTATTTTCTAATATTCATATAGAGTTAAACTTCAAAGTAATCCCCTTTCCCCAATCAATACTACCCCTATAGGTAAACCAATTTTTAGTCCCCTTTAGCCTAGGAAAGTTGAGTCCTTTAACAAAGATATCATGATACATCCAGGAATAATCAAAACAACCTTCCTCGCCCACACTGAGCATTTATAACCACTCTCCCATCTTTTTCTTCCACCAGTGTTTCTGTGTTTGTCCTGATAGTATATAAATCTTACACTTGGGGTTCTTTTTGACGAGGTTCTTCCTTTATTTGCTTATATATATTTTTTTTTCTCTTGTCATATACTTTTATCAGTCTTTTTGTTTGTCTGTTTTTGTTTGTATACTTCATAAATCTTAAGTTGGGGCCCATTTGGGCTGAACCTTCTCTTTTATCCTCCCATTCTTTCCTGTCTCTCTCTCTCTCTTTTTTTTTCTTTTTCTTTTCTTTTTTCTCTCATTTGGGTGGGGAATCCTGATTGCTCAGAAGTGTTCCAGGGTGCACCTTGACTGCACCACGGCCGATACATCCAGCTATATCTGTTCAGTCATCTCTCACCAAAATGACTAGGAGGAGGAATGCCCAACAGAAGAAAAATACAGAGGATGGACCTTCTGCAACAGAGCTAACAGCTATCAACATAGACAATATGTCGGAAAGAGAATTCAGGCTAACAATTATCCAGGCAATAGTTAGGTTGGAGAAAGCCATGGATGACCAAACGGAATTGATTAGGGCCGAATTGAAAGCGACCAGAGAGGATGTTCACAATGTTAGGGCAGAACTAAAAGCTACCAGAGATGAGGTTCATAATGCTCTCAATGAGTTCCAATCTAATCTAAATTCTCTCAAAGATAGGGTAACTGAGACAGAAGATAGAATTAGTGATCTGGAGGACAGATAGAGAGAAATGATCAGGAGGAAGCCTGGAACAAGCAACTTAGAAGCCACGAAAAGAGAATCAGGGAAATAAATGATGACATGAAACGTTCCAACGTCAGAATGATTGCAATCCCTGAAGGGTAGGAGAAAGAAAGAAGTCTAGAAGATATAGTGGAACAAGTTCTTCATGAAAATTTTCCCAATCTCCGAATGGAACCAGCGTTCATGTACTAGAGGCCAAACGGTCTCCACCCAAGATTATAGATTCCAGAAAAACATCAAGGCACCTGATAGTCAAATTGAGGAATCATAATTGTAGATGTAATCTCTTGAAAGCCGCTAGGAAAAGAGGCTCCTTCCTTACAGAGGAAAGCCCATCAGAATAACGTCAGACCTGTCCACAGAGACCTGGCAAGACAGAAAGGGCTGGCAAGATATATTCAGGGCACTAAATGAGAAGAACATGCAGCCAAGAATACTTTATCCAGCAAGACTGACATTCAAAATGGATGGAGAGAAAAAGAGTTTCCAAGACCGGCAAGGCTTAAAAGACAATGCAACCACCAAGCCAACACTGCAGGAAATATTAAGGGGGGTTCTATAAAAGAGGAAAATTCCTAAGAATAGCATTGAACAGAAATATAGAGACAATCTACAGAAAGAAAGACTTCAAAGGTAACACGATGTCAAAAAAAACGTATCTATCAATAATCACTCTCAATGTGAATGGCCTAAATGCGCCCATAAAACGGCACAGGGTTGCAGATTGGATAAAACGACAGGAACCATCCTTATGTTGTCTACAAGAGACCCATTTTGAACCTAAAGATACACCCAGACTGAAAGTGAATGGATGGAGAAGCATCTTTCATGCCAATGGGCCTCAAAAGAAGGCCGGGGTAGCGATTCTCATATCAGATAAATTAGATTTTAAACTAAAGACTGTCAGAGATACAGAAGGATACTACATAATTCTTAAAGGGACTATCCACCAAGATGATCTAACAATTGTAAATATCTTTGTCCCCAATATGGGAGCAGCCAATTACATAAGAAAACTGTTAATCAAGATAAAGAGTCATATTGATATGAATACATTAATAGTAGGAGATCTTAACACACCTCTCTCAGAAATAGATCATCGAAGCAGAAAATCAATAAAGAAACAAGAGCATTGAATGACACATTGGACCAGATGGACCTCATAGATATATACAGAACATTCCACCCTAAAACAACAGAATACTCATTCTTCTCAAGGGCACATGGAACCTTCTCAAGAATAGACCACATACTGGGTCACAAATCAGGACTCAACCGATACCAAAAGACTGAGATCATTCCCTGCTTATTCTCAGATCACAATGCTTTGAAACTGGAGCTCAATCACAAGGAAAAGTTCAGAAGGAACTCAAACACCTGGAAGCTAAAGACCACCTTGCTTAAGAATGCTTGGATCAACCAGGAGATCAAAGAAGAACTGAAACAATTCATGGAAACCAATGAGAATGAAGACACTTCGGTCCAAAACCTATGGGACACAGCGAAGACGGTCCTAAGGGGGAAATACATAGCCATCCAAGCCTCCCTCAAAAAAAATTGAAAAATCCAGAACACACCAGCTGTCTCTACACCTTAAAGAACTGGAGAATCAACAACAAATCAAACCAACTCCACACATAAGAAGGGAAATAATCAAGATTAGGCTGAGATCAATGAGGTAGAAAATAGAGATACAGTAAAACGTATCAATGAAACTAGAAGCTGGTTTTTTGAAAGAATCAATAAGATCAATAAAGCATTGGCCACACTAATCCAAAAGAAAAGAGAGAAAGCCCAAATTCATAATATTATGAATGAAAAGGGAGAGATCACAACTAACACCAAGGAAGGAGAAACAATCATCAGAAGTTATTATCAGCAGTTATATGCCAATAAGCTAAGCAACCTAGATGAAATGGATGCATTCCTGGAAAACTATAAACTCCCAAAATTGAACCAGGAAGAAATTGACAACCTGAATAGACCGATATCTAGTAACGAGATTGAAGCAGTGATCAAAAGCCTCCCCAAAATAAAAGAGCCCAGGACCTGATGGATTCCCTGGGGAATTCTACCAAATTTTCAAAGAAGCAATAACACCTATTCTCCTGAAGCTGTTTCAAAAAATTGAAGCAGAAGGAAAACTTCCAGACTCTTTCTATGAAGTCAGTATTACCCTGATCCCCAAACCAGGCAAAGACCCTACCAAAAAGAATTTCAGACCAATATCCCTGATGAATATGGATGCTAAGATTCTCAACAAGATCCTAGCAAACAGGATCCAACAACACATTAAAAACGATTATCCACCATGACCAGGTGGGATTCATCCCTGGGCTACAAGGATGGTTCAACATTCGCAAATCAATCAATGTGATAGAACAAATTAATTAGAGAAGAGAGAAGAACCACATGGTCCTCTCAATTGATGCAGAAAAAGCATTTGACAAAATCCAACATCCGTTCCTGATTAAAACGCTTCAAAGTACAGGGATAGAGGGAACATTCCTGAACTTCATAAAATCTATCTGTGAAAGACCCACAGCAAATATCATCCTCAGTGGGAAAAAGCTCACAGCCTTCCCACTGAGATCAGGAACACAAGGATGCCCACTCTCACCACTCTTCTTCAACATAGTATTAGAAGTCCTAGCAACAGCAATCAGACAACAAAGAGAAATAAAAGGTATCCAAATTGGCAATGAAGAAGTCAAACTCTCTCTCTTCACAGATGATATGATTCTTTATATGGAAAACCCAAAAGACTCAACCCCCAAACTACTAGAATTCATACAGCAATGCAGTAATGTGGCAGGATACAAAGTCAATATACAGAAATCAGCGGCTTTCTTATACACTAACAATGAAAATACAGAAAGGGAAATTAGAGAATCGATTCCATTTACTATAGCACCAAGAACCATAAGATACCTGGGAATAAACCTAACCAAAGAGGTAGAGGATCTGTACTCGAGGAACTACAGAACACTCATGAAAGAAATTGAAGAAGACACAAAAAGATGGAAGACCATTCCATGCTCTTGGATTGGAAGAATAAACATTGTTAAAATGTCTATACTGCCTAGAGCCATCTATACTTTTAATGCCATTCTGATCAAAATTCCACCGGTATTTTTCAAAGAGCTGGAGCAAATAATCCAGAAATTTGTATGGAACCAGAAGAGACCCCGAATCGCTAAGGAAATGTTGAAAAACAAAAATACAACCGGGGGCATCACATTACCTGATTTCAAGCTTTACTACAAAGCTGTGATCACCAAGACAGCATGGTACTGGCATAAAAACAGACACATAGACCAATGGAACAGAGTAGAGAGCCCAGATATGGACCCTCAACTCTATGGTCAGTTAATCATCGACAAAACAGGGAAAAATATATAGTGGAAAAAAGACAGTCTCTTCAATAAATGGTGCTGGGAAAACTGGACAGCTATATGTAGAAGAATGAAACTCGACCATTCTCTTTCACTGTACACAAAAATAAACTCAAAATGGATAAAAGACTCAACGTGAGACAAGAATCCATCAGAATCCTAGAGGAGAACATAGGCAGTAATCTCTTCGATATCAGCCACAGCAACTTCTTTCAAGATATGTCTCCAAAGGCAATGGAAACAAAAGCAAAAATAAACTTTTGGGACTTCATCAAAATCAAAAGCTTCTGCACAGCAAAGGAAACAGTCAAGAAAACAAAGAGGCAACCCACGGAATGGGAGACAATATTTGCAAATGACAGTACAGACAAAAGGTTGATATCCAGGATCTACTCAACACACACGAAACAGACAATCATATCAATAAATGGGCAGAAGATATGAACAGACACTTCTCCAATGAAGACATACAAATGGCTATCAGACACATGAAAAAATGTTCATCATCACTAGCCATCAGGGAGATTCAAATTAAAACCACATTGAGATACCACCTTACACCACTTAGAATGGCCAAAATTAGCAAGACAGGAAACAACATGTGTTGGAGAGGATGTGGAGAAAGGGGAACCCTCTTACACTGTTGGTGGGAATGCAAGTTGGTGCAGCCACTTTGGAGAACAGTGTGAAAATTCCTCATGAAATTAAAAATAGAGCTTCCCTATGACCCTGCAATTGCACTACTGGGTATTTACCCCAAAGATACAGATGTAGTGAAAAGAAGGGCCATCTGTTCCCCAATGTTTATAGCAGCAATGGCCAAGGTCGCCAAACTGTGGAAAGAACCAAGATGCCCTTCAACGGACGAATGGATAAGGAAGATGTGGTCCATATACACTATGGAGTATTATGCCTCCCTCAGAAAGGATGAATACCCAACTTTTGTAGCAACATGGACGGGACTGGAAGAGATTATGCTGAGTGAAATAAGTCAAGCAGAGAGAGTCAATTATCATATGGTTTCACTTATTTGTGGAGCATAACAAATAGCATGGAGGACAAGGGGAGTTAGAGAGGAGAAGGGAGTTGGGGAAAATTGGAAGGGGAGGTGAACATGAGAGACTATGGACTCTGAAAAACAATCTGAGGGTTTTGAAGGGGCGGGGGGTGGGAGGTTGGGGGAACCAGGTGGTGGGTATTGGAGAGGGCACAGATTGCATGGAGCACTGGGTGTGGTGCAAAAACAAGGAATATTGTTATGCTGAAAAGAAATTTTAAAAAATAAGTCAAAAAAAATAGTAATTAATAACAGAGGGACTTTAGGAAATTCACAAATATATGTAAATTAAACAACTCAGTTCTAAATAGGCAATGGGCCAAAGAATAAATCATAACAGAAATGAGAAAAAAACTTTGATGTGCATGAAAACAAAAACGTAAAACACAAAACCTGTGAGATGTCTTCTCTGGGGTTTCTTTTAAAAGAAAACTAGTCCTGTTCTTGAGCGCTTTACCCTCGTAAGTTAATCACTTCTCCAAAGCCCCACATCCCAGCACCATCACATCAGGGGTTAGGCTTCAATATTTGCATGTTGGGAAACACAAATATTCAGTTCACAGCATAGGAGGAAGCTAAAGCAATGCTTAGAGGGAAATTTATAGATACAAGCCTATATATATTTTAAAAGAATTCAAATCATTAATCCAAATTTCCACCTTAGGAAGCTAGTAATAGAAAAGCAAACTAACCCCTAGCAATCAGAAGGAAAGAAGTAATAAAGATTAGATGGGAAATAAATGAAATGGTGAACAGAAAAAAAAATAGAGAAAATCAAAGAAAACAAGAGATGGTGCTTAGAGAACACCAAAAATTTTGGCATACATTTGACCAAGCAGAAAAGGGATGGGGGGAGAGAAAACTGAAATTACCAGAATTAGAAATTAAAAGGGGGATATTACCACCAGTTTTAAGGGAAAAAAGGATTATAAGGAAATGCTATAAACAGTTATATGCCAAAAATAACATATGAAATAGACAAATTTCTAAAAACACACAAAACTACCAAAAACAACTGAAGAAGAAATAGAAAATCTGAATAGGCCTAGAACAAGTAAAGTGATTGTATTAGTAATTTAAAAAAACAAAAAAACGAAAATCCCAGGGCCAAAATGATTTCACTGATTAGTTCTATGCAATATTTATTAAGAAATTAACACCAATCATTAAAATATGTTTCCAGTAAATGAAAGGTGTAGGAATGCTTCCCAATTCATACTATGAGGACAGTCTATTACCTTGATACCCAAGCCAGAAAAAGACATTATAGGAAAATAAATTACAGATCAATATCTCTTATGAATATAGACATAGAAATCTTCAACACAGCACACTAGCAAACTAACAATATATAAAAAGGATTTTTAAGCATGAATAGGAGGTATTTATGTGAGAAATGCAAGGTTGGTTTACCATGTAAAAATCAATCAGTGGCACCATGGCAATAGAATAAAGAACAAAAACCTCATAATCTTCTTTAAAAATAAAGTATTTGACCTCAACAAATTAGGATTAGAGGGGAGCTTTCTCAATCTGATAAAGGAGATCTCTGAAAATCTTATAGATAACATCATGTTTAAAGGGAAAGACAATTTTCTACCTAAAAGCAGGATAAAAACAAGATATCTGTGTTTGGCATTTCTTTCTTTTTTCTTTTTTTTAGATTTTATTTACTTATTTGAGAGAGAGAGACAGAGAGTGAGCGAGAGTGAGTGACAGAGAGCAGAACACAAGACAGGGGAGGGGCAGAGGGAGAGGGAGGAGCAAACTCCCCACTGAGTAGGGAGCCTGATGCAGGACTCCATCCCAATACCCTGGGATCCTGATCTGAGCTGAAGGTAGATGCTTAACTGAGTGAGCCAACCAGGTACCCCTGCTTTTGTTATTTCTATTTAACACTGTAATGGCAGTATTAATCAGAGAAATTAGGGAAGAAAAAGAAATTAAAAGTATCCAGTTTGGAAAGAAAGAGTAAAACAATCTCTAGTTGCACAGAACATGATCTTTTACATATAAAACCATAAAAATCTATTGGAACTAATAAATTAGTTCAGCAAGGTTGTACAAGATCAATACACAAAATCAATTGTATTTCCATATAGTAGTAATGTTCAATCTCAAAACTAAATTAAGAAAACAATTCAATTTACATAACTCTTGAAAAACAAATACTTAGGAATACACTTTATTTATTTTTTTTCACCAAAACAATTCTCATGATGCCCAAATTTTCAATGTTTTTATTGAGGTATAATTGATTGACATAAATTATATTAGTCTCAGGTTGCAATATAATGATTTGATATTTGTACATATTGTGAAATAAGTCTAGTTATCATAAATCACAATACAAGCTCACTGAATGTTTTTTTATGTGATGGGAACATTGGAATTTACTCTCAGCAATTTTCATATATGTGTTACTGTATTAATTAACTATCAACAGTCAACAGGCTGTACTCTTCATCCTCAAGACATTTATTTTTTAACTGGATTTTTGTACCTTTTTACAACTTTCACACATTTGGCCCTCCCCCAAACCCCCAACTCTGGCAACCACCAATCTGTTTTGTGTATCTGTGAGTTTTTATTTTTTATTTCTTACTGAGTTTTTTTTTTAATTTTAATTCCTGTACAGTTAACATATAATGTTATATTAGCTCCAGGTATATAATATAGATTTAACAATTCTATGCATTCCTCAGTGCTCATCATGATAAGTGTACTCTATTTTTTTTAAAGATTTTTTTTATTTGAGAGAGAGAGAGAGAGAGAGAGCACACACATGAGTTGGGGGAGAGGCAGAGGGGGAAAGAGAATCCTCAAGCAGACCCATGCTGAGCACAGAGCCTGACCCAGGACTCTGTGATCATGACCTAAGCCAAAATCAAGAGTGGGTCCCTTATCCAACTGAGCCACCCATGCACCCCATTAAGTGTACTCTTTAATCCACTTATTTCACACATCCCCCCACCCACCTCACCTCTGGTAAACATCAGCTTGTTCTCTATAGTTAAGAATCTGTTTCTTGGTTTGTCTCTCTCTTTTTTTCTATTGCAAGTTTGTTTTGTTTCATAAATTCCACATTAGTGTTAATTATATTTGTCTTTCTCTGACTTATTTTGCTTAGAACTATGCTCTCTAGCTCCATCCATGTTGTGGTAAATGGCAAGATTTCACTTCTGTATGGCTGCATAATATTCCATTATATATATTATAATATATATATATATAATACCATATCTTCTTTATCCATTCATCTATCAGTGGATATTTGGGCTGCTTTCATAATGTGGCCATTGCAAATGATGCTGCTATAAACATAAGGGTTCACGTATCCTTTTGAATTAGTATTTTTGTATTTTTGGGGTAAATACCCAGTACTGCAATTACTGCATCATAGGGTAGTTCTGTTTTTAAATTTTTGAGGAACCTCCAAACCTCCAAACTGTTCTCCAGAGTAGCTGCACCACCTTGCACTCCCACCAACATTGTAGGAGTGTTCTCCTTTCTCCACATCATCACCAACACCTGCTGTTTCTTGTGTTTTTTATTTTAGCCATTCTGACAGGTGTGAATTGATAGCTCACTGTGGTTTTGATTTGTATTTCCCTGATGATAAGTAATGTTGAGCATCTTTTCATGTGTCTGTTGGCCATCTGTATATCCTCTTTGGAGAAATGTCTATTCATGTCTTCTGCCCATTTTTAATTGGATTGTTTATTTTTTGGAGTGTTGTGTTGCATAAGTTCTTTATACATTTCAGATACTAAACTTTTATTGGATATGTCAATTGCAAATTTCTTCTCCTGCTCCATAGGTTGAATTTTAGTTTTGCTTTGTTTTACTTGTTTCTTTTGTTGTACAGAAAGTTTTTATTTTATGTAGTCCCAATAATTTATTTTTGTTTTTATTAACCCTGCTTCAGGAGACAGATCTAGAAAAATTTTGCTAGGGTCAATGTCAGAGAAATTACTAACTATGTGCTCCTCTGGGATTTTTATGGTCTCAGGTCTCACATTTAGGTCTTTAATCCATTTTGAGTTCATTTTTTTTTTTTTGTATGGTGAAAGAAAGTGGTCCAGTTTCATTCTTTGCATGCAGATTTCCACTTTTCCCAGCACCATTTGTTGAGGAGACAGTCTTTTTCCTACTGTATATTCTTGCCTCCTTTGTTGTAGACTAACCACATAATTGTGGATTTATTTCTGGGTTTTCTATTCTCTTACCTTATCTATGTGTCTATTTTTATGCCAGTATCATACTGTTTTGGTTACTACAGTTTTGTAATATAACTTAAAGTCTGGAGTTGTGATACTTCCACTTCTGTTTTTCTTCAAGACAGATTTGGCTATTTGGGCTCTTTTGTGGCTCCATACTAATTTTAAGATTGTTTGTTCTAATTCTGTGAAAAATGCTGATGGAAAAATGCTAGGTATTGCATTAAATATATGGATTGCTTTGGGTACTGCAGACATTTTTAATGATATGTGTTCTTCCAATCCAAGAGCATGGAATGTCTTTCCATTTCTTTGTGTCATCTTCATTTTCTTTCATCAGCAGTTTATAGTTTTCAGAGTATAGGCCTTTCACCTCTTTGGTTAGGTTTATTCCTAAGTATCTTATTGTTTGGGTGCAATTAGAAATGGGATTGATCCATTAATTTCTCTTTCTGCTGCTTCATTATTTGTATATAGAAATGCAACAGATTTCTCTATGTTGATTTTGTATCCTGTGATATTACTGAATATGTTTATCAATTCCAGTGGTTTTTTGGTGGAGTCTTTCAGGTTTTCTCTGTATAGTATGACATCAGGTGAAAAGAGTGAAAGATTTACTTCTTTCTTACCACTTTGGATATCCTTTATTTTTCTCTTTTTTAATTTTAATTTATTTTTAAATTACTATTTTATTATTTTTCAAATTTAAATATGAGGTAGTTAACATACAATGCAATATTGGTTTCTGGAATAGGATTCAGTGATTCATCACTTACGTACAACACCCAGTGCTCATCATAACAAGTGCCCTCCTTAATCCCTATCAACCATCTAGCTGATCTCCCACAGACCTCCTTACATCAACCCCGAGTTTGTTCTCTATTGTTAAGAATCTCTTGTGTCGTTTCTCTCTCTCTCCTTTTATTTCTTTCCCCCTTCCCATATGTTCATCTCTTTTCTTTCTTAAATTCCACATATGAGTGAGATCATATGGTATCTTTCTTTGACTTATTTCACTTAGTATAACATACTCTAGCTCCATCCATGTCATTTCAAATGGCAAGTTTTCATTCTTTTTTATGGCTGAGTAATATTCCTCTGTGTGTGTGTGTGTGTGTGTGTGTGTGTGTGTGTGTGTACGTGTACCACATCTTCTTTATCCACTCATCAGTTGGTGGACATTTGAGCTCTTTCTATAGTTTGGTTATTGTTAATAATGATGCTATAATCATTCATGTACCTTTTGTAATCTACTTTTTTTAAAAGATTTTATTTATTTATTTGACAGATAGAGATCACAAGTAGGCAGAGAGGCAGGCAGAGAGAGAGAGAGAGGGAAGCAGGCTCCCCGCTGAGCTGAGAGCCCGATGTGGGGCTCAATCCCAGGACCCTGAGATCATGACCTGAACCAAAGGCAGAGGCTTTAACTCACTGAGCCACCCAGGCGTCCCTTTTTGTAATCTACTTTTATATCCTTTGGGTAAATACCTACTAGTATAATTGCTGGATGGTAGGTTAGTTCTATTTTTAAATTTTTGAGGAAACTTCATACTGTTCTCCAGAGTGGCTGCACCACTTTTCATTTCCACCAAATGTGTAGGAGGGTTCCCTTTTCTCTGCATCTTTGCAACACATGTTGTTTCTTGTGTTAATTTTGGCCATTCTGACATGTGGGAGGTGGTATATCATCGTGGTTTTCATTTGTATTTCCCTGAAGGTCAGTGATGTTGAGCAACTCTTCACATCTGTTAGCCACCTGGATGTCTTCTTTGGAAAAATATCTATTCATATCTTCTGCCCATTTCTTAACTGGATTATTTGTTTTTGTGTGTGTGTTGAGTTTGATAAGTTCTTTCTATATTTTTAATACTAACCCTTTATCAGATACGTCATTTACAAATATCTTCTACCATTCTGTAGGTTGTCTTTTAGTTTTGTTGATTGTTTCCTTTGCTGTGCAGAAGCTTTTTAGCTTGATGAAGTCCCAATATTTCATTTTTTATTTTTTTTCCATTTGCCTGTGGTGATATATCTTGCAAGAAGTTGTCATGGCTGAAGTCAAAGAGCTTGCTTGCTGCCTGTGCTTTGTTCTCCTCTAGGATTTTGATGGTTTCCTATCTCACATTTAGGTCTTCATCTATTTTGAATTTATTTTTGTATATGGTGTAAGAAGGTGATCCAGTTTCATTATTTTGCAAGTTGCTGTCCAGTTTTGCCAACACCATTTGTTGAAGAGATTTTTTTCCCCCCCATTGGATATTCCTTCTTGCTTTATAAAAGATTAGTTGACTATATAGTTGTGGGTTCATTTCTGGGTTCACTACTCTGTTCCATTAATTTGTGTGTCTGTTTTTGTGCCAGTACCATACTGTCCTAGTAACTATAGCTTTCATTCAAAATAGAAGGATAGATAAAGAGTTTCCCAGACAAACAGAAACTAAAGGAGTTTGTGACCACTAAACCAGTCCTGCAAGAAATGTTAAGGGGGACTCTTTGAGTGGAGGAAAAAAAAAAAAAGGCCAAAAGCAATAAAGACTAGAAAGGACCACAAAACATTACCACAAACACCAACTGTACAGGTAACACAAAAGCACTAAATTCATATCTCTCAATAGTCACTATGAATGTAAATGGACTAAATGCACCAACCAAAAGACATAGGGTATCAGAACGGATAAGAAAACAAGATCCATCTACATTCTAACTACAAGACACTCATTTGAAACCTAAAGACACCTGCAGACTGAAAGTGAGGGGATGGAAAACAACCTATCATGCTAATGTAAGTCAAAAGAAAGTTGGAGTAGCTGTACTTATATCAGACAAACTAGACTTTAAAAATAAAGACTGTAACAAGAGATGAAGATAGGCATTATATCATGAGTAAGGGGTCTATTCATCAAGAATATCTAACAATTGAAAATATTTATACCCCCAGCATGGGAGCACTTAAATATATAAATCAGTTTATAACAAACATAAAGAAATGCATTGATAATAATACAATAATAGTAGGGGACAATTAACATCACTTTTACAGCAACAGAAAGATCATGTAAGCAGAAAATCAATAAGGAAACAAGGGCTTTGAGTGACAAACTGGACTGGATGTCCATAACAGATATATTCAGAACATTACATTCTAAATCCTCAGAACATACATTCTTCTCAAGTGCACATGAAACATTCTTCAGAATAGATCACATATTGGGTCACAAATCAACCCTCAACAAGTACAAAAAGACTGAGATTATACCATGTACATTTTTAGACCACAACACTATGAAACTGGGAAGTCAACCATAAGAAAAAAATTGGAAAGACCTCAAATACATGTAACTTAAAGAACATCCTAATAAGGAATGAATGGACTAACCAGGAAATTAAAGAAAAATTTTATGAATACATGGAAGCAAATGAAAATGAAAGCACAACAGACCAAAATCTTTGGGATGTAGCAAAAGCAATCCTAAGAGGGAAGTATATTTCAGTACAGGCCACAAGAAGCAAGAAAAATCTCAAATACACAACGTAAACTTACACCTAAAGGAGATGAAAAAAAAAGAACACCAAATAAAGCCTACAGCCAGAAGAAGAAGGGAATAAAGATTAGAGCAGAAATAAATGATATAGAAACAAACAAAAAACTGTAGAAAGGATTAGTCAAACTAAGAGTTGGTTCTTCAAAAGAAAAAAATTGATAAACACCAAGCTAGACTTATCAAAAAGGAAAGAGAAAGGATCCAAAAAGATAAAATCATAAATGCAAGAGGAGAGATACAACCAACACCACAGAAACATAAACAATTATAAGAGAATACTATGAAAAATTACATGCCAACAAATTGGGCAACCTGGAAGAAATGGAAAATTCCTAGAGCCTTATAAAGTACAAAAACTGAAACAGGAAGAAATAGAAAATTTGAGCAGACCCCTCACAGCAAAGAAATTGAATCAGTAATCAAAAATCTCCTAACAAACTAAAGTCCTGAACCAGATGGCTTCCCAGGGGAATTTTGCCAGACATTTAAAGAAGAGTTTAATACTTCTTCTTCTCAAACTGTTCCAAAATATAGAAATGGAAGGAAAACTTCCAAACTCATTCTATAAAGCCAGCATACCTTGATTTCAAAAGCAAAGACCCCAATACAAAGGAGAATTATAGGCCAGTATCCCTGATGAACATGGACACAAAAATTGTCAATAAAAAAGTAAATCAAATTCAACAGTACATTAAAAGAATTATTCACCATGATCAAGTGGGATTTATTCCTGAGCTTCAGGGGTGGTTCAATATTCACAAAACAATTAACACAATACACCACATCAATAAAAGAAAGGCTAAGAACCATATAATCCTGTCAATAGATGCAGAAAAAGCTTTTGACAAAATAAAGCATCCTTTTCTGATAAAAACCTTCAACAAAGTAGGAAGAGAGGGAACATACCTCAATATCATAAAGGCCATATACAAAAGACACACAGCTGATATCATTCTCAAAGGGGAAAAACTGAGAGCTTTTCCTTTATGGTCAGGAACAAGACAGGGATGTCCACTCACCGGTTTGATATAACAAAGTACTAGAAGTCCTAGTCTCAGCAATCAGACAACAAGAAGAAAGAAAAGGCATCCAAACCAATAAAGAAGAAGTCAAACTTTCACTATATACAGATAACATGATACTCTATGTAGAAATCCCAAAAGACTCCAAAAAATTGCTAGAAGTTATACATGAATAAAGCAGTCACAGAATCAATGCACTTCTATACACTAATAATGAAGCAGCAGAAAAGGAATTCAAGGAATCAATCCCATTTGCAATTGCACCAAAACAGTAAGATACTTAGGAATAAATCTAACTAAAGAAGTAAAAGACCTATACCCTGAACACTATAGAACACTTAATAAAGAAATTGAAGAGGATACATATAAATGGAAAAGCATTCCATGTTCATGGATTCAAAGAGCATTGTTAAAATGTCTATACTACCCAAAGCCATCTACACATTTAATGCAATCTCCACCAAAATGCTACCAGCATTTTTCACAGAGCTAGAACCAACAATCCTAAAATTTGTATGGAACCACAAAAGACCCCGAATAGCCAAAGCAATTCTGAAAAAGAAAAACAAAATGAGAGACATCAAAACTCTGGATTTCAAGTTATATTACAAAGGATGCCTTTCATTTCTTGATTGTTGTTGGTAGGATTTCCTGTACTCTGTTGAATAGAAGTCATAAAAGTGGACATCCTTGTCTTATTTCTGAACTTAAAGGAAATCTTCAGTTTTTCCACATTAAAGATGATGTTAGCTGTGTGTTTTTCCATATATGGGCTTTATTATGTTGAGGTATGTTTCCTCTAAACCTACATTGTTGAGGGGTTTTATCATGAATGGATGTTGTACTTTGTCAAATGCTTTTTGTGTCTATTGAAATGATCATAATGTTCTTATCCTTTCTCTTACTGATATGATGTGTCACAAGGATTGTTTTGTCAGTATTGAACCACTCTTGGGGCGCCTGGGTGGCTCAGTGGGTTAAAGCCTCTGCCTTCAGCTCAGGTGATGATCCCAGGGTCCTGGGATCGAGCCCTGCATCAGGTTCTCTGCTCGGCAGGGAGCCTGCTTCCCTTCCTTTCTCTCTGCCTGCCTCTCTGCCTTCTTGTGATCTCTGTTGTCAAATAAATAAATAAAATCTTTTTTTTTTAAAAAGTATTGAACCACTCTTGAACCCCAGGAATAAATCCCACTTGATCCTAGTGAATGAATTTTTTAATGTATTGTTGAATTTGGTTTACTAGTATTTTTTGAGAATTTTTGCATCCATATTCATCAGGGATATTGGCCTGTAGTTCTCTTTTTTAGTGGAGTCTTTATCTGGTTTTGGTATCAGGGTAATGCTGGACTCATAGAATGAATTTGGAGATATTCCTTCCTTTTCTAATTTTTGGAGTACTTTGAAAATAAGCATTAATTCTTCTACCAAACATATTTTCCTGTGAAGCCAATCTGGTCCTGGACTTTACTTTGGTGGGAGTTTTTGATAACTGCTTCCATTTCTTTGCGGATTGTCTTTTCAAGTTTTCTTTCTTCTTGTTTCAGTTTTGGTAGTTTATATGTTTCTAGGAATTTATCCATTTCTTCCAGGTTGTCCAGTATGTTACCATATAGTCTTTCATAATATTCTCTTAGAATTCTGTGGTGTCGTCTGTGATTTCTTCTCTCTCATTTGTGAGTTTATTAATTTGTGATCTTTCTCTTTTCTTTTTTATAAGTCTGACTAAAGGTTTATCAATTTTATTAAACTTTTCAAAGAACCAGCTTCTGGTTTCACTGATAGGTTCTATTGGTTTTTAAGTTTCTGTATCATAATTTTTTGCTTTAATCTTTATTATTGTCTTCCATTTCCTGGCTTTAGGTCTTGTTTATTGTTCTTTTTCCAGCTCCTGTAGGTGTAAGTTTAGATTGTTTATTTGAGATTTTTCTTGCTTCTTTAGGTAGGCCTGTAGTGCTGTATACTTCCCTCTTAGGACTGCTTTTGACACATCCTTAAGTTTTGGACCACTGTGTTTTCATTTTCATTTGTTTCTATGTGTTTTCTTATTTTTTTTAATTTCAAGTTTTTATTTGAATTACAGTTAGTTAACATATAACATAATGTTAATTTCAGGAGTAGAATTTAGTGACTTATTACTTACATACAATACCAAGTGCTCATCACAAGTGCCCTTTTTAATACCCGGCACCCATTTAACCTATCTCCCTGCCCGCTTCCCTTCCAGCAATCCCCAGTTTGTTATCTGTAGTTAAAAGTCTATGATTTTCCTATTTTTATTTGACTTCCTGTTTAAGCCACTCATTGTTTAGTAGCATGTTGTTTGACATCCATGTATTTGTGGTCTTTCCAATTCTTTTCTTGTGGTTGACTTCCAGTTTCATAGTGTTGTGGTGAGAAAGGATGCATGGTGTTATAATTTCAATCTTTTTCTATTTGTTGAGGCCTGATTTGTAACCCAGATATGATCTATGCTGGAGAATGTCCTATGTGCACTTGAAAAGAATGTGTATTCTGCTACTTTAGGATGGAATGCTCTGAAGATATCTGTTAAGTCCTTCTGGTCCAGTGTGTCATTCTAAGCTATTCTTTCCTTGTTGATTTTTTGCGTAGATGATATATCCATTGATGTAACTGAGGAGTTAAGGTCCTATTACTATTTTTTTTTGTCAATAACTTCTTTTATGATTGTTATTAATTACTTTATACAATTTTGTGCTCCCGTCTTGGGTGCATACATATTTACATTTGTTATATCTTGTTGGATTGTCCCCTTTATTATGACATGGTGTCCTTCTTTGTCTCTTATTACAGTCTTTGTTTTAAAGTCTCATTTTTTCTGATCTAAGTATTGCTAGCCCAGATTTCTTTTGACATCCATTTGCCTGATAAATGATTCCCCATCCCCTCACTTTCAACATGCAGGTGTATGTGGATCTAAAATGAGTCTCTTGGGGTGCTTGGGTGGCTAAGTTGGTTGAGCATCTAACTCATGGTTTTGGTTCGTGTCATGGTCTCAGAGTCATGGGATCAAGCCCCATGTTGGGCTCCACACTCAGTGGGCAGCCTGTTTGAGATTCTCTCCCTCTCCCTCTGCCCGTCCTCCTGCTTGTGCTATCTCCCTCTCTAAAATAAATAAATATTTTTAAAAATAAAGTAAAATGAGTCTCTTATAAGCAGAATATAGATAGTCTGTTTTTTTTCCCCCAGTCCATTCAGATCCAGAGTAATTTTTTTTAAACACTTATCCATCCATTTTGATAGAGAGAGAGAGCACGGAGGGTTGGGGCAGAGGGAGAGGGAGTCTTAAGTAGACTCTGGACAGAGTGGGGAGCCTGATGCAGGGCTCAATCTCATGACCCCGAGACCACAAGCTGAACTGAAACCAAGAGTCAGACGTTTAGCCAACTGCCCCACCCAGGTGCCCCTACATTCAGAGTAATTATTGATAGATATATTTTTAGTACCATTTTATTACTTGTTTTGTCATTGTTTCTGGAGATTTTCTCTGCTCCTCTCTTGTCTTTGTCCCCCTTTCCTTTCCAATCAAAGAATCCCCTTTAATATTTTTTCCATGGCTGGTTTAGTGGTCACAAATTCCTTTAGTTTTAGTTTGTCTAGGAAACTCTTTATCTCTCCTACTATTCTGAGTGATAGCCTTGCTGGATAGAGTATTCTTGGCTGCAGATTTTTGCATTCAGCATTTTGAATATACTGTGCCATTCCCTTCTGGTTTGCCAAGTTTCTACTTAGAGAGCTGCAGATAGACTTACGGGTCTATAAGTTAAGAACTTCTTTTGTCTTACCGCTTTTAAGATTTTTTTCTTCATAAATACATTTTGCAAATTTAATTATAATATGTCTTGGTGTTGGCCTACTTTGTTTGATTTCGATGGGAGTGCTCTATGCCTCTTGAATCTGAATGTCTGTTTCCTTCCCCAGATTGGGAAATTTGCAGCTATTATTTCCTCAAATTTTCTGTTCCCTTTTTTCTCTCTTATTCTTCTGGGACTCCTATAATATAAATGTTGTTACATTTCATGAAGTCATTGAGTTCCTCAGGTCTATTCCTGTGTTCATAATTCTTCCTTTTCTCTTTTGTTCAGTTTCATTTTCTTTTCTTTCCTTTTTTTTTTTTTTAAAGAGAGAGAGAGAGAGAGTATGCACAAGTGGTGGGGGAAAGGTGCCGAAGGACAGGAATTGAGAGAGAATCCTAAAGGCTCTGTCCCCAGTGTGGAGCCGAGGTGGGGCTTGATATCAGAACCTTGAGATCATGACCTGAGCCAAAATCAAGTCAGAGGCTTAACTGACTGAGCCACCCAGGCATCCGCCAGCTTATTTTTTTTAATTTAATTTTAGCTTTTTCAGTGTTCCAAGATTCATTGTTTAATGCACCACACCCAGTGCTCCATGCAAAACGTTCCCTCCTTAATACCCACCACCAGGTTCACCCATCCCCCCACCTCCCTCCCCTCCAAAACCCTCAGTTTGTTTCTCAAAGTCCACAGTCTCTCATGCTTTGTCTCCCCCTCCCAATTCACTTTTACCCCAATTCACTTTTCCTTTCCTTCTCCTAATGTCCTCCATGGTATTCCTTATGCTCCACAAGTAAGTGAAACCATATGATAATTGACTCTCTCTGTTTGACATATTTTACTCAGCATAATCTCCTCCAGTCCCGTCCATGTTGATACAAAAGTTAGGTATTCATCCTTTCTGATGGAAGTGTAATATTCCATTGTATATACGAACCATATCTTCTTTATCCATTTGTCTGTTGAAGGGCATCTTGGCTCTTTCCACGGTTTGGCGATTGTGGCTATTGCTGCTATAAACATTGGGGTACATATGGCTCTTCTTTTCACTGCATCTGTATCTTTGGGATAAATACCCAGTAGTGCAATTGCAGGGTCATAGGGTAGCCTATTTTTAATTTCTTAAGGAATCTCCATGCTGTTTTCCAAAATGCACCCCTAGCTTATTAAGATAGATTATTTATTTATTTATTCATTTATTTATTTATTTATTTGAGACAGAGAGAGTGCAGGGGGAGGGGCAGATGGAGAGGGAGAGAGAAACTTAGGCAGATTCTGTGCTGATCCAGAGCCCAATGTGGGGCCTAATCTTACGACCCCAAGATCATGCCCTGTGCCAAAACGAAGAATTGGACATGCAACCGACTGTGGCACCCAGGTGCCCCATATATTTTGTCTTCTACATCACTAATTCATTCCCTTGCCTTTTCCAGCCTAGTGTGCATTGCATCAGGGGTGTTTCCAATCTTGTTTATTGCAGTCTTCATCTCTGATTCTTTTTTAACCCTTTTATCTCTATTAAGGGTCTCCCTGCTTTCCCTTATTCTTTTCTAAAGCTCAGTGAGTATCCTTATGAGTGTTGATTTAAATCATCCATCAGGCATGTTACTTGTATCTGTTTTGCATAGATCTCTGGCCAAGGCCTTATCTTGTTCTTTCATTTGGGATAAATTCCTCCATCTTGGCCTTTTGTCTAAGTCTCTGCCTTTTTCTCTGTGTTAGGAAAGCCAGTTATGTTTCCTGCTCATCGTGTCTGTTGCATGCACTCTGCTTGGTGTGCTGTGGCTGCTCTATCCTTCATGCCAGTTGCTAGTAGAGGCTGTCCTTGCCTGCAGTGCACAGTGTTTGGTCCTTGGTCTGAATGTGGCAAGTTTTAATCATGTGTGCTCTGGTCTGCTTATGAAAGGGGACCCCATACTTCTTCTAGTAGAACTGAGGCCCTGCAGATGTGGTGTGGGCAGAGGTTTGTGATGGTCTTCTGGGTGAGGGGCCCAAGGCAGTGGGACTGAGATTAGCATGCCTAAGAAGGGCAGTTCCACCAAACAGCAGGGGTTTGGGGCCTAGTGTATTCAAGTTAGGCATCCAGTGTGTGCAATGTGCTGCTTCCAGCAGGTGGCTCTGTGTTTATGCTGAGGGGTGGAGGAGGGAAATGGTGCCAGCCAACTCCTTTGTTTTACAAGAGGTGTCTGGGTGAAAGCTGCCTCACGGGACAGGCTCCAAGCAGAGCAAATAATCTCACCACTGTGTGCCCCAGGGATTCCTTAGATCACTGTTTCCATGCTGTCTGCCCCTGGGTTGTTTGCCTTCTCTCCAGGAGCAGGGCAGTGCCCACCAGGCACTATCCCCGCCAAGTCTGCTGACCTTTAAAACTCCTGGCTTAAAGCCCTGCTGGTTGCAAGAACTCACAAAATTCATGGGGCGCCTGGGTGGCTCAGTGGGTTAAATCCTCTGCTTTCGGCTGTCATGATCCCAGGGTCCTGGAATCGAGCCCCACATCCGGCTCTCTGCTTGGTGGGGAGTCTGCTTCCCCCTCTCTCTCTACCTGCCTCTCTGCCTACTTGTGATCTGTCAAATAAATAATAAAAAAAAAAAAAAGAACTCACGAAATTCAGCCCCTCTTTTTTCCCAGCCAAAGGCTTTGGGGGAAATGTTCTCCTTCTGTGTTCCCCTGTGTGCTCCTCTATCGTTTTCTGTGACCAGAGCTCACCCCCTCTGCAGCACCCATTATCCATTTCTCCCCTAAACCATGTCCACAGGTCTTAAGTTCCTTGATGTGGCCTCTTTTCTCCCTTTGGTTGTGGAGTTTATTCTGTCAGTCTTCAGGTAAATTTATGGAGTATTTAGGATGATTTGATAGTTATCTATTTGTGTTTGTGGGACAGTCTCGTGCCCTCCTACTCCAGTACAAGGATACTAGTCTTGCTTGACAGACTATGTAAGCCATGAGTTTTGCTCTCTTTTCAAGTGCTACTAATTAGAGTTGTTGAATGGGCTATGCCACTTCCTGTGTGCTCTGGTTAGGTTCCCTGGTCAGATGGGCTGAGGGCTGTATTCAGTGGTAAGTAGGGCTATGAATTAAGAGTCCCTGCCCTGGCATAGCAGAAGCACCTCTAAAGGCAAAAGCTCTTTGTTGTCTTAAGTCAAGCTAACCTATACCCTAATCCCCTGACTGAACAATGCCACTGTCTTTCCTCTGAAAATGATTGGCTTTGCCTACCTCTAGACTCAAGTGCTGCTGAGCCACACAGCTTCCAGGAGTTGTCTCGCAGCTTTTCTGGTCTGATGAGATCAGAAGACACTTCACAGCAAGTGGGGCTGTCTCAGCTCCCTTACCTGCCTGGGGGTAGGAGCACTCTAGGCTACTCTCAACTTCTCAGTCTCGATTGGAAGAGGCGAGGAGCTACCCTCAGCTTTGGCTATGAATTAATCTCCCTGCCCAGTACTGGCTTGGGTCAGGGGGTCGCTCAGTTCAAGCACCACCGGGCCAGTACAGCTTCCAGGAATTTTTGTCAGACCTTCTGGTCAGATGGGGCTGGAAGACCCTCCATGGTGGATGGAGCTGTGATTCAGCTCCTTGCCTCTGCATAGGCAACATGGGTTCTAGGGCAAGCATAACTCATTTGAGGATCTGAATCAGGCACACCTGCACCCCATCAAGTTCACTAGTCAGGGTGTGCCTCCAACTTGGTTCTGTAGGTGAGCAAAACTGCTAGGTGGGATTATACAGGTATTATAGATAAGAATCTGGTCAGCCAAGATCCATGTGCTGGTTGTTGCACCAGACTCAGAGTGGTTGAGCCCCATAAATCTCCCTACAATCCCCAGGGTGTGAGATCAGAGCAGGGGCTCCTGCAGAGCAACCCACAATGATGGAGGGGCTGCTTGTCTCCCGGGGCTATCTTGTCCCACTGGAGGAACTGGAAGCTTAGGGGAGACCTCTCCACATGGTGTTGTGCTGGCCTGAGGGAGGAGCAATGTCATCAAAATGTAGGTATTTCTTTTGCCCTTCTACCTGTGTTGGTCTCTGTGGTACGGGGGGATGCTTCAGCCTCACCCCTATGCTCTACAATTCTCTCAGTGGTGTCTTGTTCTTGAATAGTTGTTATTGTTCTTGTGAGGGGGGAGCAAAGTTAGGAGCAACCTATGCCACCAACTTGATATCACTACCTTGATATATGAAATACCTTGGCATTTTTGAATCCTCAGTATCTAGCATAATGTAATGCTCAGTCTGTTAAGTGTGTGAACATTTAATCACCCAATATCTAATCACTCATTCTTCCCTTTCACCTGACAAGAGGTTTCTCTACTTTCTCCAAGGTTAAATCTACCAACTCTATTCAGAATCACAGTTCTTTTCATCTCCTTTAGGTAGTTACTCCCCTAATAAACTCTTTTACTTGGAGCCTATCGCTATTTCTCATGAGCTTCTTCCTTTTCCATTGTTACATATGCATATATCCACTGACAAAGCATTGGTGGTTTTCTTTTTCTTTTTTTTTGGCATTAGGTTATGGCCCTTTCAGCTACTCTACTGTGTTATGTTATATAAAGAGCAGTGGACTGGAAATGAAAACTGTTTTATTCTGGCTCCTTTCAACAGTGTTGGGTAAGTAGCCTTCCCTCTCTGGCCCTCAGCTTTTCATTTTGTAAAATGAGAAAACAGAATTAATTATCTCTAAAATTCCTTTCACCTCCAATGTTCTGTGCCTGATATGACTCTACAAATAAGAAACCAATACTCAGTGCCTCCATCTCCTAGTAACAGGAAACATCAAAAAATTTTTTAAAGAATGGCTTTTGTATCCAGTTATCTATTGCCACTATAATGCTGCATACCAAACCACTCAAAATTCAATAGATTAAAACAATAAGCATTTATCTAGTGCTTGAGTCTGCAGATTGGCAACTTAGGTTGGGTACAGCTGCGAAGTTCTTCTACTCTTAGAGGGCTCACTCCTTTGTCTGACAGTCATTTGGGAGTGGGCTAATCTAGAATAGCTATGGCTAGGATGACTAGGCTATGTTCCATATGTCCAGCAGGCGAACTCAGGCATGTTCTCTCAAGATACGGCCATGAAATGAGAGACAAATAAAAAACACACAGAGCCTCTGGTATTCTGGATCAGAAATTGCACACCATTACTTTTGCCAGATTTTATTAGGCAAAGCAAGCTACGAAGACCACCTAGAAAGAAGAGGTAGAGAACAGGTTCTGCCTTTTATTGAGCGGAACTCCAAAGTCACATGGCAAAGGGCAGGGATTCAGAGAGGGGTAAAACACCGGGACACTAGTGCAATCAATTTACTATATTCTTCTAGCCAAATATATTTTCTCAATTCTTGCTTCTCATCATGCCTCCACGCTCAGCATGTAGTACCTATTTATTGCCTACTTTTCTTTTAACTAACTCAACATGTTTCTTGAACACCTGCTTTGTGCAAGGCACTCATTCTTAGGTTGTTGGAGTATAAAACTTTCTGTAAGGGTAGCAGAGCACAGCAGGAAGAGCATAGACTTTTGAGTAAAAACAAGAGCTGTGTTCATGTTCTGCCTTTGCTGCTTACCAAATCCAAACTGCTTCCTCCTCTAAAAATGAAGGAAACTACCTCAAAAGGTTCATGTAAGATAAAGGTAGCATGTAGAAATCCACAGCACATAAATAAGATTCATTCCCTCCTCCTCATCTTTGATTCTTATTCAGTCCTGCCCTTTAGCAACTCTACCTGTCAACAAGACTGAAACAGTACATTCTCTCAACATGAATCACATCTGCAGACTCAAATTTACATTTCTAGCTATGATTTTTACTACACTTAAGACTCATATTTCCAGTTGTTTTTAGGATATGGCCACTTTGATAGCCAAACTCAGCACCTCCCCAACTATTCTCAGGAATACACCATTTTTCCAGACCCATGGTTAGAAATATATTGGCACTTTCTTCTCTCTACCCTACTTGCAATCCAACTTTTCGATATGTCCTCATTCATTCCTTTATAAGTAACTTTCTTTGAGATAGTCCCCTGCTCCAGAACTTTTGAAAACATCCTATTTCCTACCACAGTACTCCCTATTCCTACCACAACTACTCATAATTTCCTGTTTTTCAATACTTACCCTCAATAACTTGGTCTCATCTTATCCACCAACTTTATTTCCCAAAGTTAGTTGAATTCATTTCAGTATGCAAGCTATCATTAGAAAAGGATCAATATTTACATGAAGATCAACTTTCCAATTGTGTTCTTGAGACTGGCTTTATCACCCAAGGCATACTACTTCACTTATCTGAGCCTACTTCCTTAGCTATAAGCTTAGAAGTTTTATCTGCCTTGTAAAGTGAAATATATAAAGGCAGCTAGAAAATTTTCACAAAGCATTCTGATTTGTACAGGACAGTGACACACTTGCATATGTGTAGATAGATGGCTTCAGACTTGGCTGCTACTTCTCATCTTTCTTTTTAAATATTCCCTACCATCTGGAATGTCCCCCTCTCCTCTTGGATGATACAAATTCTCCCAATATTTCAAAGACTTTCTCCTATACTCACTGACCATTCTAAGGTTTAATGTAGTACCAAAAATAAGAATCACAATGCATTTCAACTATGAGTGTGCACGGATGGTGAGGAATTTGGTTTCTCCAAGTAGATCATAAACTGAAGGCAGAAACCAGTATTGTCCCCAGCAGATGGGTGAAAACCCAGTTTCCCACCATATTATTAAGCTACCTGATTGATGTGGCTTAGTTTAAGTGGGTAGGTATGATTTTAATTTGGCAAGGAACTAATATAGAAGACTATGGAGTCATAAAACCTGAGTTTGAACCCAGGCTGCACCACTCACTGTGACTCTGGACAATTTATTTAACCTCCCCAAATTCCCAGGTTTCAAAACTTTGAAATAAGGTTAATAACAAAACTTTAAAAGGCTGCTGTGATTAGAAGAGATACTGTTATAAAGTAGCTAACATAATAGCCTGGTGTATATTACTTGCTCAGTAAATGTGATTTAAAATTACTGCCTGTCCAATCCTACACAGCATTCGGTACTGTCTGATGACAATATATTACATCTGAAAACAGTATGTAGCAAATATCTCTGTGTCTTTCAGCTCAAGAATGGACATGTACAAAATCTCCTTTTCCAGTGTTTTTATTTGCAAGTTTAACATTCACAAATCATCTTACAGATTTACTCTTTCCATAGGTTCATTATTTACAGGAAAGATCAGGATTAAAATGGAGTACTGAAGAGAACCAAGAAATTACCAGCAGTGATGGCACAGAGCACAAAGGCTCTGAAATAAACAGAACAGAGTGAACAAGAGTAGCATGTGGTTACTTCCTACCAGGTGGAACCATTGACTTCATTAAAGCAAAGCCCTTACTCTGTTATTTCCCCCACCTAGTTTAACCCAATTAAAAAAGAATTTTATTCTCACACTACTGCTCTCTGAGGGCTTAGAAATATAACTGGTATTATAAGTGACTAGATGCATCCCCTGACTATAAGCACCTGAATAAACAGGTTAAATTTTGATGCACTAATCTTCCCTCTGGGAGAATTAAAATGAAAGAGGCAGAAGTTGGTTGACTCTTAAGACTTTGGGAAAAAGAAGAGGATCGTGCGTGTGTGCATGTGTCAGGTGGGGGAAAGGAGACAAAAGGAGCTGAAGGTGGGGGAAGGCAGGAAACCTAACTCTTTCCAATGTACAACTGCTCTTGTGTTTTTCTCAGATGCTAATATAGTGTTCTATTACTCAGGGGAAAAAAAAAGAATGAGAGTTATCTATCTCCAGTCAGTTGTAGGGTGTAATGGCTAATTACAGGGAGCATACCCATACCCTGGGAAAAGGGTATATTTATTTCATGTACATAACAATGCAATTCAAAACTGTGTCCTACTATGCTCCCATTTAGTGTTTTCCTATTTTAAATCAATTTACTGTGTGACCTTGGGCAATTTACTTAACCTTTCTGTGACTCAATTTTCTACTTGTAAAATAAGAATTGTAGCACTTTTTGTTATGGAGTAGAGGAGATACATAAAAAGCACTTAAGAATAGTGCCTGGCCAAATCAATAGAGACAGAAAGCAGACTGGTGGTTGCCAGAGGCTGGGGAGAAGGGGAAAAGAAGTGATGCTACTGGATATGGGATTTTACTGGGAGGTGATGAAAATGTTCTAAAATGAGCTAGTGGTGATAATACACAATCATGTGAATATACTGAAAAAATCACTTAATTGTACATCACTTTAAAAGGATGAATTTTATGGTAAAGTATATCTCAACAAAGCTGTTATAAAAATTCTTAAAAAAATAGAATATTGCCTGGCACAATGTAAGTGCCCAATAAATATTAGCCATTATTAGTAGTAATATTATTGTCATTATTATTACTTAGCCATCTTATGGCCTGAGTAAATCCCTAGAAATTCTTTATTTTCAATAAAAGCCCACAGAAGCTAGAAAAGTATTTCTAATTTACATACATGAATTAACATTCACAGATTTATCTCTATCCAAACTGTCTCAGAAATTAACAGTCTAATTAAGAATAACAATTTCAGTATTTTACTCTGGAATAAAACAGCTCATGCAATGGATGTCTGATCATATCATTATAGCATGTAGATAAATTCCAATGACTTGATGTCACCCAAGGACTTGAAATGACAGGAGATTTTCATTTTCATCTTCAGGAAGTCCAGGTGTAATAAGTAGTTAGATTATAAGAAGTATACAATTAAATCTTTAAATATAGGCTTGGTAACCTTCTAATCACATCTAGGAGATACTTTATAAAAAGATAAATTTAGTAAACAGTAAAATGCTGACTGGTCCTATGTCCTGTGACAAGCCCACCTTGCCCAACAACAGAAAAATCCATTACAATAAAAAGATCCTATTCAATTCATGTAATAAGACTCCCAAGAGGCAAAAGACTTGAAAATTAATGGTTGACATTTAAGACTACACTGCACATTCTAATACGTTTGCATCAGTTGAGTTTTTATAATCTGAAGAGCAATTATATCCAGTCTTCACCTTCCTATTGCTAAAGAATGTTACAACAGAGGCTCAGTCTCAGAAGTAGGGGCAGCAAATGACAACCCATGACAGTGATGCACCACATTGGGCAAGGATGCAGTATATTTGGTAATGAAGCTCACACACTTGAGTTTCATCTAAAGCATGAAACTTCCCAATTCCTAGAACAGGGTTTCCTTTGTTAAAATCCCTTTCTCTTCTAGTCTTTCTTTCTATAATTAGCCATGTGCCTTTGCAGCAAACCAGGGAAAGCTGTGTTGAGGGTTACAACTTCCAGGTAATCAGGTCTTCTGCCACAGAGAGCAATGCACTTTTTTGCATATATTAAGAAAATAATCATTTATACCATAAAACTGACCATTCATTTTCAGAAAGATAATCTCCATTTTACCCATCTTCATTTAAATCAAATGAAACCATTCCTTAAATCACCCAAGAGCAAGAGATTAACACACAGAACAAACTGCCTTAACACCCAATATAACCCCCTCCCCCCCTCCCTACCCATAAAACTGCCACCCCTGTTGTAACCTTAAAAATTTCTGACCAAAATATTTAGCCTGAGTAAAATTCGGCAGGCAATTTTTTGAGAAACATGATCATTTCTTTAATTTTACATTATAACCACTGGGACAGATTATGAAATAACTTTGGAAAAGAGAAGTTTTCAGTAAAGGTTGGGAAATTTCAGACGATGGAAATGGATGATAACTTAAGGACCAATTTCAAAATCAAAACCAGTTTCAAAATATTGTCTTCACCAATTCAAGACTGAAAAATTGGCTTTGTGCTCACTAGGTTTATTTTAAAATTTAGAAGAGAAATTGAAATGAATACAAATATATAATAACCAAAACCTCTGGAGAAGACTGGGATTGAGAGGACCAAATTTGAAATGCTCAGTAATTTAGTGATAACTCCAATAACCCATTTGTCCTAGTAGTGTTCTTTGTTAATCTGGGAATGGACAAAATATGTTTTTAAAATTATATATCCATGTGTAGCTAGTCTTTAGGAATAAATATTTAGATTCCATGATAAAGAAAAACCATGGAATAAATTCCTATCTTTATAAGTAACTGTATATACAATGAATGTTTTCTGCCTGACTCCTAATCTTTTGTCTATTAAGAGTTCTTCAATGTGCAATTTATAGATGGCAGTAGTTCATATTACCCTAAAGGAACCCTGTTTAGCTTCAAATCAGCCTTTCCAGACACTCTGCTCCCTGAAAAGCCGTCACACTTGTGTGTATAAATAGCTGAGAATACAAGTAGGTGCACATGTGCAAAAAAAAGTACTTGTCTAAAGAAGAGCTAAGCAGCTTTACAAATAAAGTCTAAAACCAAGAAAATAAATTGCCATTCCCCAACCCAAAAAGCACATCTAATGAAAAAACTGCTAAGACCACTATGAAGAGGTGGCAGCTGTAAACCCATGGCATCCAACATCCTGCTCTAAGCATCTAGCTGTTCTGTGAACCAGCCATCAGAACACTAAATCCCTCCATGTGCATGGGGTTAAATGCAGGCTTCTGATTTAGCTTTACCTTCTAGTTAAAGCCCAGACTACACAGAATAACGAGGACTTCCTTAGAGCTATGCTGTGTCCAAAATGCCTCATTCTACCCTGAAGAAGAAACAAGTGCCCAAATGATAATATGCATTAAGCACCTACCAATCTAAATTTTTGAGGTCTCCCACTTGGATAAGTTCAAGCACTGGTCCACCAAGAGCTTCAATGACAGGAAAATTACATATTGACTACTAACAGCTTGCATATTCAGAGCTAGGGAGCAAAATTAAACACTAGAGTGTCAATGAGGTGCTGTTAATAAGCATGGTGGAAAGGGAACCATACAGAACAACTAAAGAAGCTGATTCTTTACCTGTCCTTCGCTTTTTTAGAAAGCAACAAGTGCAGAATTTTCTCTGGTCAAATTCTGAATACTGGTTAATGCATGTTTTCTCCTCTGCAATTATGAAGCCCCTTCCCAACCTCTGTCATTGTCTTTTTAAGCCTAAGAAAGAAATAAAACAAAATGGACAGACTACCCCTTCCTATTTATGAAAAGAGAGGCATATTCTAATAGTCATAAGGCAATGTGTTTAAGAGCCGCACCTGAACTAGTATTCTCAAAACTGAAAATACAGCAGTTAATTCCACTCAACTTGCAGGATGTATCCATGTGTTTCCCAAATCAGTGGCTGTCACTTGAATGGACCACAGTGACCCTATCATGCCTTAAGGCAGCACTATACTGCATATACTACATATTTTAAAGAAATAACATCAAGAGGCAAAGGACAGCCTTTCAAACATCGGTTCCTTAGAAGCAGTGATGGTGCTTTATGGCTCCCTTTTAATATCCTCACATACCAAATACCTCCAAAATTACACAAAAGAGGGCCAGAGGGAAAGCTCCATGGTGAACTGCATCTTTCAGATGAGCTTTCAATTCACTGGTTTTTAATTTCCATTTCCTGATTTACTGAGGAGTGAATGTGAGAATCATCCAACTGATGACAAAATAGAACAAGAAAACAGGATAAATGGCCAGGGCTTTGCGGTTTGGAGGCTGGCTATCAGCAAGAAAAGCTGTAGAGGCTAAACAAAACAAACAAAACAAAATGGAATCTTTAATATAATAAGATTGTCACAACCACTAACATTTACTATACTTTAATGTGCTTGGCATAGTCTGGAACACAGAATTACACAAAATGTTCAGTTATATTTGTGACCTTTGGGGAAAAACGCATTCTGTGGCATAGTTTTCCAGACAGTTGAGAGCTACTTGTTTCCAATACTAAACTCTGAAAGTTGTCAACCATTTCACATGAAAATCTTTCTAAAAGGGGCTTCCTAACCTTTTCTGAGAAGTTACTGACCTGTGATGAATACACTGAGAAAAATGTCTAAGGCGAGTTGCTCCTATGGCAAATAGCCTCATACTGCTGTGCTTCTTGAGTAATTGTTTTCATTATTCAGCTATCGGCTCTTTTAGATGTTATCCCTCTTGTCCACCTAGGAAATGAGACTCAACCTTTCAAACATCTGATCACCCTTTGCAGGCAATCTTTCCTGAGTAATCATCACATATCCTCCCATTGCAGGCAGAACTGCCCACATACATCCTCTGTGTCCCCACCATACCCTGCACAGACTTCCATCTCCCACCTGGGACACCTATTGCCCTTAAGTGTTTACATGTCTGGCTGCTCCACTATGTTATGAACTCTGAGGATAGAGACTGTGCCTAGCACAATGCCTGAAACATAGTTTGTGCTCAAAGAACTATCTGCTGAATTAGAAAATGTAATGTTTATAGGAGCCTCTCTCTCTTCTAAGACTCTACTTCCTCAACAGCTATAAGCCTGGACACCAGATATTTACAACTACAAGTATGGTAAGTTATCAGACCCTAAGTGAGGGAATGAGGGAGTTCTCCCATGGGTAAAGCACTCGAGCTTAACACACAGTCTTTATAATATTAATTCTGGCATTCTCAGACTGTATTTTTGGATTACTTCTTGGATTTTAACCATGTTCCAGAGCAAATGTGTATGTTAATGCACTTAAAAATATTAGGCAGTCTGTCTATCCCATGAAGTAAGAAGCCAGTGAGCAGTTCTAGTTGAAGGTAGAATTTTAAGAGAATTTTAGGAATGCAATAACAATGATCACATAGCATTCACTGCCACCACCATAGGCTCTTCCTAATCTTTGGCAGAATTTTCTACTGAAGCAGAAAAGTACTACATGATAATATACATAACAACCTATACTGAGAGGTGGTATAATACAGTTCTAAACAGGTGTGTCACCTGCTTGGGTTTGAAACATAATTCCCCTATTCACTAGTTATGTGTCCCAGGGCAAGTTTTTTAACCTCACTGGGTCTGTTCTTCATATGTAAAAATGGGACTGATAATACTACTTTTTATTTGAGTTGTGAGGGTTAAGTGAGATAATACATATAAAGCACTCACAACAGTGCTTGGCCTAGAATAAGCAATCTGTAAATGCTGGCTACTATTCTTATAATGATTAATTTGTTAGGAAAAGGCCCAAGTCATTTCTCAAGTCACCTACGCCTCCTATATGCTAGAATCTGAGCTAGGTCTAGTGTAATCTCCTTTCCTGACCCTATCGATTATTTAAGAATAAAAAAGAAAGGATATGACCCTCCACATCTCACAAGGCCAGATATCCAACTCTGGTAAGATGGACAGCATCCCTATCATTGCCTACTTGGAGAAGAGGGTTCTGTGGATGATACTGGCAAGAATCCTATCACTCTCATATGACTCAGGAGTTACACTGCACCTCATCTGGTTGTCATCTCTAACTCATGGTTTTGTCTGCTTTGCTACTGTAGAGATAAGTACATTCTTACCTACTATAGACCAGGCAAACATCACGATCACCACAAAAAAACGGACCATGAAGTTTATAGGTCCTGGCTCGGCCAAAAGCACCAACCGGCAAACCAGCATTGCCACGGTCAAGGGAAGTATACAGTAACCCAGCACACAGAGGCTCTGAAAAAAAGATCTAAAAAATAACATACATCTTTAAAGATCATAAATATAGTTGATCTGTATCATGATACAGTTTATTTCACAGATTTCTATATATCGTAGATTGTTACCTTCCTTCAAATACATAATACCTATACCCTAACATTGATTCTATAAGGATGCTTCTGTATTAAGCATAAGCTTTAATTTTTCTCTCCCTCTACTCTTTCTCCCTTCCTCTCAAACTCCTTGAGAGTCAACCACCTAGGGTACCAGATGATCTACTCTAATTCCTAGAGACTTCCTTCTCCCATTTAACCTCTAAGACAGTGGTTCTTAATCTTTTCTAGTTTAAAGACCTGGTTGAGAATTTGTTGGAAGCTATGGACCATCTCCTCCACAAAATGGATATAATCTTCCAACACAAAAAAAGTCTCCACATGATTTCAGGAGCTGGAGAGAGCATCTGAAGCTTATCATAAGACCCTAGATAACTTAAGGTAAGTTAAACTAAGTGATCTCTGTTTGGTGGGTTTAAGAGAATTTCTCTTTAGCCCTCATTTATTTTCATTTTTTTTAAATACCTAACTAGCCAGACTTCCTTAAAAGTCTAAGATATGCTACCTGGCAAGGCAAAAAGTACATTTTAATAATACTCACATGTTTCCTCCAAGAAGTTTTGAGTTGAGGGTGATGGTAACCGCACCAAACCAGACAATGACAAACACTTCTGCAAACTGGGGTCCTCCATCCTTTTCACTATCTATAGAGCTTCTTTGAAGCATTCTGTGAGAAGGAAATGGCATGAGAATTGCTTCATCTTTTATTTACAGTAGTAAAGTTAAAGCAAACTTTGAATCAGGGAGCTGTCCTAAACCTCACCTGAAGATCTATAATATATAGGTTGTACGAAAGCAAGATGTCAGAAATATCTGGCAAGGCTCCCTTATTTCCAATTCCAAATGCCTCAGGACTGCATGGGTCACCACATCTGGCCTTGCTGGGATGTGTAAATGGATTACTGAAGACGTTTTTGGTTAAGCAGAGGTTATAAACTGAAGGGTCAAATGTGGCTCACAGACATGGAGTTATCAGTCTGTAGAAGATTTAAAATGGGTTTAAATTCAAGTGACAATATTTTAAAATTGGGAGGTTTCACTTAAAAATACGCATTTCTGGATTTTCTTGAAAAACCTGAAGAATTTCTAACAGTGGGCCTACATTCCTACATGGCAACAACTGGGAGCACTTGACTGACATAGCAGCAGGTCCCTTCACAAGAGGCTTCAGGTCACCAAATCATGTACACATTTAGGTTACTTCTCTACCCCTTAGATACATTTACATTTGTAATCCTTCAGTTAAGGCTTTAATTCTGACATTTATTTATTATTTTTTAAGATTTTATTTATATGAGAGAGAACAGAGCAAAAGAGAAAAAAATGAGCTGGGGTGGGAGCAGAGGGAGAGGGAGAAACAGGCTACCTGCTGAGCAAGGAGCACGACCGGGGACTAGATGCCAGGACCCAGGGATCATAAGCTGAGCCCAAGGCAGACACTTAACTGATTGAGGCACCCAGGCACCCCTAGTTCTGACATTTCAGAATGGAAAGAGTCTATAAACCTATCTAGTTGATTTTTTTGAATCAAAACACAGATTATTACTAAAAGACTTTGCTTTAAAATGGAGTAGTTGAGCAGGCACTGATATATCTTCTCTTTGTCTAAGAATTTTACAGACATAAACTTTTGAATTGTGGACTAGAACACTTGGACTGAATGTTATTTTTTTCCAGTAACACCAAATTCACAACCTCTTTTAGTAAGTCTTGCCCTGCTATGCTGCTTGCCAGGGCAGGCTTCTGTATTCTGTACCTGTACGTACTCCATTCTGAGTCCTAACAATCCGATGCAAGGAACGCTGGCACTGATCACTTGTTGTCTGGAATCTCTACTGCTTTGGCCTGGTATGAAGGGAGAACATTAATGGGCCTCAAAGGCAGGAGATCCAGAAAGTGATCCAAGTTTTGTGATTAGGTATGTTAACTAGAGTACATCACTGGATGTCTTGAGACTCCAGTTTTCCTCTCTGCAAATGAATTGGGCTAAACTACATAATGTCTAATGTAAATCTTTTAAAACTAAAAAAGCATATGCTCAGTCATTCTAATATAAACCTGTCCATCAAGGCATTGGTGTATTGCCCTTGATGTGGTTATTAAAGGCATAAGAAACAGCACTCTACATTACTGCCTAAATTACCATATGTTTAATTCACATTAAAAAATGGGCTGAGTGGGTGCCTGGGTGGCTCAGTGGGTTAAGCCTCTGCCTTCAGCTCAGGTCATGATCTCAGGGTCCTGGGATCAAGCCTCACATCGGGCTTTCCGCTCAGCAGGGAGCCTGCTTCCCTCTCTCTCTCCTCTCTCTCTGCCTGCCTCTCTGCTTACTTGTGATCTCTCTCTCTGTCAAATAAATAAATCTTTAAAAAAAATGGGCGGAGAAGCCATTAAGAAATTTGTTCAATTTAGAATCATAAAAAGTCAAGCCTAGAAGGGATCCTCAGCCATCTCCTTTTATAGATATGGAAAAGGAGACCCAGAGGGGTTAGGTGGGAAGAGGTGTAAAATAATCACAGAGGAAGACAATGGGCAGTCAAGGAAACCTGAGGTTGAATCCCAAGTCTACCACTGATTGTGTGATCTCGGTTCAGTCCCCAATCTCTTTGAACCTAAACTTGTTTGTCAAAAAAAGAAAATAATATTCTTGCTATGAGGATAAAATAAAGAGAAGGTATTTAAAAGTTTTCTGTAAATCGGAAAAAAATCATTATACACATTTTGGTTCTAAGTAGTCCAAAATTGCTCTGGTGATAGCACAGTCAGGATGAAAACCCAGAAGTGAATCCTAATGCAGTATTTTTTCCACACTACCAATGGTTATATTCCCCTCTTCAATGGAATTATGCTCTCCTGTCCTCTCCCTTTACGTACAATGTGTACGGAAAGCCTAACACTTTAAAGTATGATCTTGCTTTGAACTTGAACACTTCTACTCTTCCTAATTTATTCTCATTCTCATTCATATTATTAAGATTTAAGAAGAACTAGGTTTACAAATAAACAGTACTTAAACCTATAAATATTTAATTCACTTAGTTTACTGATGGGGAGGTGCATGAGAGTAAACAAATGTCATTTCAAGAGAAATGGCTAAAACAGGCTAAGAAGTTATTGGTAAAGAGAGAGGAGCGTAATTTTCACATCTTTAATTCTATCACTCTTTGAATTGATCTGGAAAACTACTTGACTTTTTAGATTGAAATCATAAGAAGTACAATATATCATAGAAATCCTAAATAAAATATTCAAAATTTCCCTCAATTTTGAAACTCCACACAAGAAAGTATGGTCTATCTCAAATTGCAGAAGAACGAAATATAAGTACTTACAATGCAAGTGTCACACAAAGGATCAAAGGGCCCCACAGATCCCCTACAAGGCAAGAAAAAAACAGAAGACTGTTAAGAAACAAGTATGTAATATTTTCTATCTTTATTCCAATTATTTACCTCTCCCACTCTTCGAATTCAGACATCAAGGCTCTTTCTGTCTGCCCAAGCCTACCCAACCTCTCCTACCCCTCTACCTGCCCTCCCTGCCCCCCGATTCTGAATGCCCTTCTTCATATATCCTTTTAATTTTGTTAACTTCATAGACCACAAATCACCCCTCTTCCACCTACTAAGCCATATTCCGACATGCTATAAAGACCAATGGGCCAGAGGTCAAAAGACTTCAGTGCCCCATCCTCAGAAAGACTAGAGCCAAGTCACTCCATCAAACTGAGACTACATTAATATATAATCAGGTTCACCTCAAGAATATGAGAAATGAAGCTGAGAAGGAAGTGACTTCCCCAAGTATATATAATAGTTAGGTATAGAAGTGGGACCAGAACCTTGGTCTTTTGAGTCCTACTCCAAAGTTCTTTCCACTCTGCCACACTGCTTCCCTTTCATAATCATTACACTGAACTAGTATGGAACTGCTGTTTGTATAGGTGAGAAAACAAGTCTATATTGGTAATTTCATAAGGTCAAACCTTAGCAAATAACACGCAACTTTTAGAAAAGTATAAAAGCTCTGCCAACATCAGGTCTAAGCACAGTGGTTCTCAATTAATAGCTGTTAGGTAAATTCATCAGCCAACAGTTCAGTAACATACAGCTTACAGCAAAATTACCTTCCCCAACGAAATTGAAAAAAGATACATATACCATTTCTAACTTTCACCTCTTACGTACATAACTTTAAAGAAGTATGCATATGTACATACTTAGATTTTTTTCCCACATTATATAAGTAATTTTGACACCACTGTGGAAAGTTTGGAAAAGGTATAAAGAAAAATCATAATCCTAACACTCTGATAAAATACTGTTTTTCTTGTTAAATTTTTGAACTTATCAACTAAAAAGTAAATTCAAGTATAACTGATACTCATACACTTTTTAAAAAATACACTTAAGTTCTTTTTAATTCATAAAAATCTGTAATAATTAAAACTATTTTCTTATTTTAGTAGAATATACATATATTCTACTAAATAAGTAAGAATTATTTAGTAGAATATATGTATATTCTACTAAAATAAGAAAAAAAAATATATATATATATATCTCACAAAATTTGCAATTTTAGTCATTTCTAAGTGTACAAGCTTTGGGTACATTCACTGTTTTACAAACCTTGTATCATCCATCTCCAGAACTTTTTCATCTTCCCAAGCTAAAACTCCAACCTTATTTCCCACTTAACCTCCAGCAATCATTTTACTTTGTATCAATTCAACTACTCTAGGAACCTACTATAAGTGAAAAAAAAATATGTCCTTTTGTGACTGGCTTATTTTACTTAGCGCAGTGTCTTCACAGCTCATCCATGTTGTAGCATGGATCAGAATTTTACTCCTTTTTAAAACTGAGTCATAGTCCATTAGTATATGGTATATGTCATGGTGTATATATCACAACTTGTCTATCCATCCATTCACCTTTTGGCTATTGTGAATAAGGCTGCTATGAACATGGCTGTACAAATATCTGCTTGAGTTCCTGCTTTCAATTTTTGGGTATACACCTAGAAGTGGAATAACTGGACCATACAGTAATTCTATGCTTAATTTTCTGAGGAACCATCATGCCATTTTGCATAGCAGCTGCACCATTTCACATTCCCATTAGCAATGCAAAAGGGTTCTAATTTCTCCACATCCTCACCAATAACTGTTATTTCTGTTTCTTTGATAATGGCCATCCTACTAGGTGTGAAGTGATAGAGCATTGTGGGTTTTTTTAAGTCATGATTTTTTTCCTTGACACTTTGCCAAGGGCTATGCTAACAGGGTAGGGCAGAAGTACAAATTTGGGCCATGACTGACTTACCCTTTGTGCCAGCCTATCTGTCTAACCCCACAAGGTCTGGAAATGGACTTTAACACATGACATAGCTAATCGTCATCACTAATAAGCAAAATAACACACAGGTTCTGCATTGTCACTAAAGCAAACTCGTTTTGGACTGAGCCACAGCAGCAGTTGAAAGGGTATCCTTACACCTGGGATACTAGTGGTAGAATGGAAAGAAAATGAACTTGAAAACTGGGTTCTAGTCCTGCCTGTGTCATCCTGACCAGACTCTTAGCTTCTCTGAGACTCATTTTCTTCATCTGTAAAACAGGACCAATAATTCCTTCTTCACAGGGTTGTTGTTAAGCATTAAAAAAGATGTGTGTGTAGTAGGAGGGCATGGCACTAGAGTAACAGTTACCATTTATGGTGCAACTATCAAATGTCACATGCTGTGCGAGGTGGTTGATATGTATTACCTCTAAGCCTCACCAGCAAATATATGTTATTATCTCCTCTTTAACAGAGAAAGAAACTTGAGCTTCAGAAAAGTTAACTGTCTTATTCAAGATCACTGGTAGTAATGGAACCATGATTCAAACCCAGATCTGTCCATGCTCTTTCCACAACATACCAGTAGTACCAAATCATGTCAGCTCTAACCCACCGTGTACTATGTTAAGAAAGATTCTGATGCTGCATCCATGTGCCATATATTGGCATCCCTACATTATAGCTGAAATGCTGCCCAAATAGAAGGTACACTCATGTACAACATCATTGTCACTATTCTCAAACAACTGATTCAATTTTTCTGATAAAGGGTACTATGAAAGCAAATATAAAAGGTCTAATGATTTTAATAATAAATTCTAAATAAGACCATAATTTATTGCAAAAACTGTTTTCATAGACCTCTTGGTCAAAAAAACATAGTCATCAGACTAAGTAATAGTTCTGTAAATAGAACTGTCAATAAAGATACTATTAATTTGTTAATCCTTAAGGATATTAATGGGTATTGGCTGTTATTCTAATTTAATATTGAAACATTTTGCCTTTCCCTTGGAGATTGTCAGCTCAGGTTGAATAAAGTCCCTATGTGCTCATAGCTTCCAAAACTATTTTTTTCCAGTGGCAGATAGAGATATACTATCTATAGAGAGAGGCAAGATGGCAGAGGAGTAGCAGACTGAAACAACATCAGATCCCAGGAGTTCAGCTAGAGAGGTATCAAACCATTCCGAACACCTAAAAACTCAACAGAAGATAGAAGAGAAGAAGAGCAGCAATTCTAGGAACAGAAAATTGACCCATTTCTGAAAGGTGGGACGTGCAGAGAAGGGAATCCGATGTGACAGGGAAGATAGGCTGCGAGAGGAGGGTCCAGCTCCTGGAAAGCAGTGGAGCAGTGGAGCACAAAATCAGAATTTTTGGAAGTCTGCTCCACTGACGGAAATCACTCCAGAGGCTAAGTGGGGGTGGAGCCCTCATGGGACAGTGTGCTCTCAGGTCCCATGGGGTCACAGAAAGATTGAGGGTGTCTGAGTGTGACAGAGCTGCCAGGTATTGGAGTGGGGAAGCCAATTACAGAGTCAGAGCCGAAGAATGAGCTTTCAGATCAGATTACCTTAAACCATGATCCAAGACACAGTCAGGCTACTGCTCTTCAAGCAGGGCAACACAAGTGGCAGAGCTGGGGAGACTACCTTCCTACTCTGGGAGGAGCAGCGCGGCAGGAATCTGCTGAGTTTGGAGACTCCAAAAGGGGCCGTGCACCAGAGATAGAAATGCTCGGTCACAGACCGGGTGAGCTCGGAGTGCGGCCGGAGACCAGGGAGACAGGAGTGATTGACTGCATATCTCTGAGGGCGCACTGAGGAGTGGGGCCCCAAGATCCAGCTCCTCCAGGCCGGAGACTGGGAGGCCGCCTTTTTCATCCCCATCCTCCAGAGCAATATGGAAAGCGTTCAGGGAACAAAAGCTACCGAGAGTGAACCTGAGCAGATCACTTAGCCCAGTCCCTGGCAAGGAGGTGCAATTCCACCTCGGGCAAAGACATTTGAGAATCACTGCAACAGGCTCTTCCCCCAGAAGATTAGCAAGAATATCCAGGCAAGACCAAGCTGACAGGAGACTCAAGGAGAACAGCGGAACTCCAGAGCTAGGGGAAAGCAACACAGAGAATTCATGGCTTTTCCCCCATAATCCTTTCCTCTTGCAAAGTTAATTTCTTTTAATTTTATTTTTTTTCTTATTCTATTTTTTAACTGCTCCTCTTTCCTCTTTTTGCGTTTTTTAACTAGTTTATCTTAACAATCACTTTCTAAAAACAATCTTTATAAACCTTCAATATTATAGTCATTTTTTATCCCTTCACTGTATTTAACCTTACTTTTCGTATAATTTTTCTTTATTCTAAAAAATTTTTGGGATACAATTTCTTCTAATAGATCAAAATATACCCTAATCTAGCACATGGCTTTCTTCTAGTCTTCAGCCTGAGCACATTCCTTCCTCTTTTTTTTCTTTTTCCAACCAACTTATTTTATCAATTCCTTTTTTAGAATTTTTTTTAAAATTTTCATCTTTACAGTCACATGCCATCCCTTCATTGTGTTTACTCTTATATTTGTCTGTGTGTGTATATATATCTATACATAGATATATATACCCTTATATTTGTGTGTGTATATATATCTATACATAGATATATATACACATATATAACTTTTTCTTTCTTTAAAATTTTGGGAGGTAGTTTCTTCTAAGATACCAAAATCAAGTGGGTGGCTCTGTTCTATTCACCAGTCTAATATATATATATATATATTTATATAAAATTTGTTTTTATTTTTTAATTTTTATATTTTTCCCCCTTTCTTCTACCACCAGTTTTAGGATCTCTTCTGATTTGGTTAGCATGCATTTTTCTGGGGTCTCTGCCACACTTTTAGTGTTTTATTCTCTTGTTCATATATTCTTATCTGGATAAAATGACAAGGCAGAAAGACTCACCACAAAAAAAAAAAAGAACAAGAGGCAGTACCAATGGCTAGGGACCTAATCAATATGGACATTGGTAATAAGTCAGAACTAGAGTTCAGAACAATGATTCTCAAGGTGCTAGCCAGGCTCAAAAAAGGCATGGAAGATATTAGAAAAACCCTGCCTGGAGAAATAAAAGCCCTTTCTGGGGATAAATAAAAGAACTAAAATCTAACCAAGCTGAAATCAAAAAAGCTATTAATGAGGTACAATAAAAAAATGGAGGCTCCTACTGCTAGGATGAATGAGGCAGAAGAGAGAATTAGTGATATAGAAGACCAAATGACAGAAAATAAAGAAGCTGAGCAAAAGAGAGACAAACAACTACTGGACCACGAGGGGAGAATTCGAGAGATAAGTGATACCATAAAGTGAAACAATATTAGAATAATTGGGATTCCAGAAGAAGAAGAAAGAGGAGGGAACAGAAGGTATATTGGAGCGAATTATTGTAGAGAATTTTCCTAGTATGGGAAAGGGAACAAGCGTCAAAATCCAGGAGGTGCAGAGAACCTCCCTCAAAATCAATAAGAATAGGTCCACACCCCGTCATCTAATAGTAAAATTTGTAAGTCTTAGTGACAAAGAGAAAATCCTGTAAGCAGGATTAAAGATTTAAAAAAACAGATTTAAAGATTTTAAGTCAAACCGTATAATAAGGAAGGACACTATATCATACTCAAAGTGTCTGTCCAACAAGAATATCTAACAATTTTAAATATCTATGCCCCTAACATGGGAGTAGCCAACTATATAAACCAATTAATAACAAAATCAAAGAAACACATAGACAATGATAAAATAAGAGTAGGGGACTTTACCAGACCCCTCATTGAAATGGATAGATCATCCAAGCAAAAGATCAACAAGGAAATAAAGGCCTTAAATGACACACTGGACCAGATGGACATCACAGATATATTCAAAACATTCCATCCCAAAGCAACAGAATACACATTCCTCTCCAGTGCACATGGAACATTCTCCAGAATAGATCACATCCTGGGTCACAAATCAGGTCTCAACTGGTATCAAAAGATTGGGATCATTCCCTGCATATTTTCAGACCACAATGCTCTGAAGCTAGAACTCAATCACAAGAGGAAATTTGGAAAGAACACAAATACATAGAGGCTAAAGAACATTCTACTAAGGAATGAATGGTTCAACCACGAAATTAAAGAAGAATTGAAAAAATTCATGGAAACAAATGATAACGAAAACACAACTGTTCAAAATCTGTGGGACACAGCAAAGGCAGTCTGGAGAAGAAAATACGTAGCGATACAAGCCTTTCTCAAGAAACAAGAAAAGTCTCAAGTACACAACCTAATCCTATACCTAAAGGAGCTGCACAAAGAACAGCAAAGAAAGCCTAAACCAGCAGGAGAAGAGAAATAATAAAGATCAGAGCAGAAATCAATGAAATAGAAACCAAAAGAACAGTAGAACAAATCAACAAAACTAGGAGCTGGTTCTTTGAAAGAATTAATAAGATTGATAAATCCCAGCCAGACTTAACAAAAAGAAAAGAGAAAGGACCCAAATAAATAAAATCATGAATGAAAGAGGAGAGATCACAACCAACACCAAAGAAATACAAACAATTATAAGAACATATTATGAGCAACAATACACCAGCAAATTTGACAATCTGGAAGAAATGGATGCATGCCTATAGATGTATAAACTGCCAAAACTGAACCAGGAAGAAATAGAAAAACTGAGCAGACCCATTACCAGTAAGGAGATTAAAGGAGTTATCAAAAATCTCCCAACAAACAAGAGCCCAGGGCCAGATGGTTTCCAGGGGAATGCTACCAAACATTTAAA